>NW_028274807.1:216849961-217541628 GCF_037043125.1 Eumetopias jubatus
GCTGTATTTATTTTCGTAGAATCAAAACCTCAGATCTCAGCGGGAATGTTCACAAGGACAGACATGCCCCAGGTCAGCAAGGGAAAGTGCAGCACTCCCCGAGGTCAGCCCGGGACAGCGGGCAGGCCAGCGTCCAGCCAGCGAGGCACCACGCGGTGTTTCTGCACCGGAAGTACGCCTGAAAGGCATGCTGCCTGCACAGCCAGCCAACGGCACAGCCCCGCGGCCCCAGTCTTCCCGGCCAAGCAGGGCGCCCCACTTCCTGCTGTGCCCCCTCCCTGCCTGCAGCCCCTTCCTCACCCGCACCCAGTGGAAACTACGCTGGAAACCCAGCATCCCATTTTGGGAGATGTTTCTAGAAACTAGACTTCTTTCCAGCTTGAAGTGATGTGACCTTTTAGTTCAGCTTCAGTTTTTTTCCCCTTCACTATAAGGAAAGAATACAGAAGTGATACTGGCCGTGCATTCTCAGCCTTGTTTCTCTTTCTCATGACCACCCCCCTCGGGGACTTTCTTTTCCTGAGCACTCATCAGAAAACACACAGCCGGCAGCGGGTGAAAATGCATCATGTCTCTAGAGGCCCCGAGTTCATGCAGCACTTCTAACAACTCAGTTGTAGACCACTGGGGGCTGCTCTTGACTGGGGAGAAGTGAGATCCCAGAAATCAAAGCCAAGGAAAAGATGCTGTGTGCGGGAGACCCCTGGGGGGCGAAGGGCACGGGGAGTCCACGTGTCTGTTCACGCGGTGCCCGTATGTGGTGCCCATACCTGCTGCGCTTGCTGGGCTAGGAGAGCAAGACCGTTGTTGCCTCCCCGAGAGTCGAATTGCGCCCCCACCGTGGATGTATTTATAAATACATGTAGCAATACGGGCATGAGGAAACGGAAATCTCCCACCGCAAACCCTGCTCCCCAGATTTAACCTGCGCGGAGGCTGTGAGCGGGTGGGTGGCCGTCCAGTCCAACACTGGCCACAAATTGTCGTGAGGAGTCTTAGGCTCATTTTTTGATTTTCCTGCATCTCAGCTTCCCCGTTCATGCAAAGGGGTGATGGGCGTGTTTGGGCGGAGGGCTAAGACCCATCAGTGGCACAGGGCAGTCGTGAGCGTTAGAGAACTTACAGAACTGTACTGAAGGCCCGGCGAGAGTCTGTGCTTCGAACAGGCCGGGCTTCCTGTTGTCCTCACCGCTCCTGTTTTCCCCCTGAGACTTTCTTGCGGGCTTTTCCCAGGCACGCACCGCCACACAGAGGTGGGTGTGCACCAACTCCCCGTGCATTGCACACCTGCCATCCTGAGCTTTAGCTAGGTGGCCCCGGGTGGCCTGGCTTGAGAGCATGGCTCTTCACAGCGGCTTCGGCTTCTGGCAGGTTCCCCAGTTGTGTGGGACCGCGTTTTACGTTGGTTCCTTAGCTCCGGCTTCTAAGCCACTTAGGGTGAGAACAGGGCTATGGCTACCATGCTCAGAAGCCCTGGAGACCCAGACGGAGGCAGACCCGAGGTGTTTCTACGCCTCTGCACAGCTGGGTGGTACCTGAGTCTTTCCCTGATGATGAAGCCCTAAGAGAGTCCTGGCTTTTTAAACAATATATGTAGCTTCTTTTCATTGTAAAATACATACAACATAGTGTTCACCATTGTAACCGTCTCTAAGCGCACAGCTCCGCGGCATGAAGCACACTCACACCATCCTGCAGCCACCCCCACCCTCCGTCTCCAGAACGTTCCATCTCCCCACACGGAGACTCTGTCCCCACGAAGCACGGACTCCCCACCCCCTGCCCCAGCCCCGGCTCCCACCCTCTCCTCTCTGTCTGTGTGCACGGGACTCCTCTGGGGACCTCCTGGGAGTGGGGTCCTGCAGGATGTGTCCTTCTGGGTCTGGCTCCTCTCGCTGAGCACAGTGGCCTCGGGGTCCGTGCACATCATGGCAGGTGTCAGGGTCCCTTCCTTCCTGAGGCTGGAGCGTGTTCCAGCCTGTGGATAGACCACACTGTGTGCATCCTTCGTTCGTCAATGGACACTTGTGTTGCTTCCACCTTTTGGCTGCTGTGGAGGATGCTGCTGTGAACATGGGTGTGCAAGGATATGTTCAAGTCCCTGCTTTCTGTTTTTTTAGGTATATACCTACCCAGAAGTGGAATTTCTGGACCCTATGGTAATTTTATCTTTAGTTTTTTTGAGGAAGCTTCATACTGTTTTCTGCAGTGGCTGTACCATTTTCTGTTCTCGCCAGCCGTGCGCAAGGGTTCCAGGTTCTCCACGTCTTCACCAATCTTGCTATTTCTGTTATTGCTTTTTTGTTTTTATGATAGGCATCCTAATGGGTGTGAAGTATTTCACTGTGGCTTTGACTTGCATTCTCTAATTATTAATGATGTTGAGTGTCTTTTCATGTGCTTCCTGGCCATTTGTAGGTCTTCCTTGGAGAAATGTCTATCCTCATTTTTAATCAAATTGTTGCTCATTTAATTGTAGGAGTTCTTTATGTATTCCATATACTAATCCCTTACTGGATATATGATTTCCAAACATTTTCTCTCATTCTTTGGGCTGCCTTTTGCTGTATTAAAAATGTCCTCTGATGCACAAAACTTTTTAATTGAGGGACTGCCTACAGAATTCCTAGCCAGTCCTCCTCAAAACTGTCCAGATCATGAAAAACAAGGAAAATCTGAGACACTGTCTCAGCCCTGAGGGACCTAAGGAGGCACGACAGCTGTATGATCTGGGTTCTCCAGAGAAACAGAACCAACATGATATATAGATAAATAGAGCTTTTATAAGGAATTGGGCCCAAGCTGATAGGGAGGCTGAGAAGGTCCAAGAACTGCACTTGACCAGCTGGAGACCCCTCAGGGCTGATGGAGTGAGTCCCAGTCTGAGTCCAAGTCGGAATTGCAGGACAAGGCTAATGTCAGCTGGACAGTCGGACAGAGAGCACGTTCTCACGGACTCTGCCTCTTGCCGTGTTCAGGGCCTTGGTGAGTTCCAGAGGCCCACCCTCGCGGGGGAGGGCGGCCTGCGTTCCTCGGGCCCTGGACTCAGGTGGGTCCCTCACAGACACGCCACTCAGGCGGACACGCACAGCTAACTGTTGCCACACGTGCATGCAAAGCGGAGTCCTGTGTGGGATCCTACAGGAGAAAGGGACATTGGGGAAATATGAAGGACATCCGGATAAAGTGTGGATTTTAGTTAATAATAATGTGTCAGTGTCGGCTCAGTAATTGGGACACATGTACCCCAATAATACCAGGAACAGTGAGGGCTGGGTATGTGGAAACTCTGCACTAGCGTCACCATTTTCTGCAAACCTAAAAGGATTTGGAAACCAGAACTTACTTTTTTTTAACTAATAATTGACAGAAAGGGAGAGCGAAGAGACACGCCAAGCAAATGCAGCATACAGGCCTCGCTGGCTCCTGATTTGAACAAACGAGCCGGAAGAAGACATTTCTGAAGATCAGGGGACTGGAGAGTAGATGATGATACTCTTGTGAATTTTGGGTATAAGAGAGGAGTTATAGTTACACGTGGGGGCTAAAAAGATTTCAGCGACCAGAGAAGCACTGTGAGACGCTCGCACATGGAGTCGTGTGCTGTTTGGATTTGCCTTCAGTACTCAGGCACAAATGGAAGAGAGAGGCCGTGAGGACAACAGGGTCCTGGGGCTCTGGGCTGGCTCAGTCGGGGGTGAGGGGTTGCTGTGCAGCTCCCAATCTCGGGGTGGTGAGTTCTAGAAAAACCCAAAATGTTAAAGAAAACAGCAGAGATCATGTTTTTCTCTTAAATGCCAGCACCGCTCTTGGGCCTGGGCTTCAGCAGAGCGGGGTTTGCCCTGAAGCCGTGCAGGCGGGGTGGTGGTGGAGCACTGGGCGGCAGCCTGGCTCCTGAATGTGCCCCGGGGCGTGCAGAGCGCCCCCGCCACACCCCGCGTGCGCAGCTCCCAGGAAAGAAAGCAGGGCAGAGTGGAGGCGGGGAGGAGGCATGCTGGCAAATAGTGGAGGCCCGTAGGAGTATTCCTTACAAATCCAGTAAGAAATGACAGGGAGGCTTTGATTATTTCTAACTTGTGCATCATCGGTTCCCACAAGCTCTCTGAGCTTGGAGCGCTTGTGTGTGAGGCAGACATGGTGTGCGGGATGGTCCCGCGTTCTCGGAGAGATGAGGGTTGCTAGGTTACCCGGAGCATCAGGAAGCCGAGGAGCCATATGCTTATCGTTGCATTCAACTTTGCAAACATAAATAGGTATTGACATTCACAGAGGATAAGAATAGTGTTGGACCGTGGTTTGCAAGCCCTGGATTCTACTTGCCTTTCCACTGATTGTGTGTCTGTGGAATGGGGGGGGGGGGTGCGGAGTGGAAGGGTGGATGGACAGATGCAGACAGACGGGACGGGCGGATGGATGGACAGATCTAGGCAGACGGGACGGGCAGATGGAAGGATCCAGACAGGACGGAGGGACAGATGCAGACGGGACGGTCTACCGGCAGGTGATTCACATAAACACCATTACTAAGCCTGTTTTCTCATCTATAAAATACGTTAAAACGACGATGTGCTTGACAGAGTGAAACTGAACACTGACCTCTTCTACTTCCCCTGGTCTGTTTGTTCTATATCAACTCTGATCTTTCTATTTTACCGATGCATTTAAAAACCAACGCACTAGAAAAGTCCATTTAGATAAAGGGCCCAACCTCTTGGTAAACTTGTTGCCTGTCCTTTATTTTCTAACACCTTATTGAGACAAAATTTACAAATTATAAACTTCACCCATTTTCAGTGTAGAATTCAACAGTTTTTAGTATATTTGCAGAATTCACAACCGTGAGCCCTATCTAGTTCCAGAACATTCCATCACCCCAGAGGGCACCCCGTCCCCATCAGCCGTCATCCCCCCATACCCCGCCCCGGCCCCCGGCCCCCGCGAGCCCCCTTCCCGTCCGCGGATGAGCGCGTTCCAGACGTGTCACCACGTGGACGCACACCCCGCGTGGCCTCCGGTGTCTGGTTCCCTCCCTGAGCGTCGTGGGCTCGGGGTCCGTCCCCGGGGCCGCGCGTGGGCAGTGACGTTTTAAATGACACAAACATCATACAGCCATGGCACAGGGCCCAGGGGCGCCAGATCCATGGCCTGGCCCCGGAGGAGGGAGCAATTCGAGAAGTAGAGGTGGGGACAGTGCGGGAAGGTCGAGAGCAGGCCCGAGACTGTGAGGAGCTGCAAGGAGGGGACCTGGGAGCCGGCTGGCCCCCGGGGACAGCATGGGGTCCCCAGTGTCACAGCACAGCCACCGGGCAGAACAATGGTACTGCAAAGCCAGGGGGAGCCTGGGGGGAAAGACGCCCACTGGAGCAGTCGGGGCTGACCGGCCGCCCGGTCTGCAGGGGCTGCCCGCTTCCCAGAGCACTACACCCTGAGTCTGGGGTTCCCACGACACGGGCTGAGGACGGATACGTCAGCCGGCAGTTTGGAACGCAGGTCGGAGGACGATGGAGAAGAAATACAGCCCCAGACGGGACAGCGTTCCCGCAGGGCTGGCGTCCAGCTGCAGCCGCCCTCTGTCCCCACCCTGTTCCCAGTGGAGGAACAGGCCCTTTGACCGCCCTGGGCAGCTGTTGACTTTAAAAAAAAAAAAAAAAAAAGGAAAGAAAAAGGCGAAAAACAACAACTCTTGACGTGCTTTCTGAGGTCTGCCTACTACCTGTCCCTGTGCAGAGAGCCCGCGTGGCATGATCTCCGTGCGACCGGGCGGTCTGATGCCCTTCTGGCTGATGGGGACGCAAAGGCCAGTCGTGGCTCAGCCGGACTCCCGTCACCCGGCAGCCCTCCCTCGCCCCTGCCATGCTGGGGGAAAGGCTGGTGGCCCTGCACACCTGCTAGGTTCCCAGGCAGCCTGTTGCGTGCCGTGCTGCACCAGATGGTGTCATGTGCAGTGCACACGTGGTTCTCTGGCCTCCTCTCCCATCTGGATGCCTTTTATGTCCCCTCCTGGCCCAGCCGCCCAGGCCAGGACGTCCGGCATGATGCTGCGCGGCGGGTGCCCCTGCCCTCCCCAGCTCTGCAGGCTTTCGTCGTGGGTACGTGCGTGGCTGTGCTTCCGTGGAGGCCCTCCATCAGGTTGCCGAAGTTCCCTTCTGATCTCAGTTTGAGGAGTGTTTTTATGACGGGGGCGTGTAGCGATTTGTGAAGTCTTTGCTGCATCCATCTGTAGGCTTTGTCCTTTGTCCTGCTGACGTGATGCGATGTGGCATGTTGACCCACCGCACGTGTTAAACCAGTGTGCGCTCCCGGGACATACCTCAGGTGGCCCTGGACCCCGCCCCCCGCAGGCGCCGATGGCCCTGGCTTGCTGTGTCTTGTTGAGGCGCATGGACGCAGGGTCAGTGCGGTGGAGAAGGGCTAGTGGGGGGGGGGGCACTGCTGGTCGGCCGGAGGGCGTCCTGACGGTGGTGCTGGGCGCAAACCCACGCGTGTGCTCAAGTCGCCTGGAGGGACACACGCAGATTGTTGAAGGAGCTCTGTGCATCGTACCAACGTCGTTTTTCTGAACATTTGTTCAGTGATGTTGTTAGCTATACACAAGTCATCACCAACGGGGTAGGCTGGGCGAGGGCTCCAATATACGTTTTTTTGCGACCTCTTAGGAATCGATAATGATTTAAAAAATGTAAAAAAAATTTTTTTAAATAGAAATTAAAAGCCAAAAGGACGCTGGGGAGCTGAGTGGAAGAGTCCGGCCAACCCCAGGCAATCTGAGCAGACCCCGTGGGTGGCCCTGGCGAGGCGGAAGGCAGACCTCCCCGTGGCAGGCCCTGGGCCTGGTGCCAGACGCCGTGGACACTGTTGGTTGGAGGTATTGAGGGGCAGAGCCCCAGAGCCTCCTTTCTCTGGGCCCCTGCGGAACTGGAGAGATGATGATCGTGCCAATGATCCTGCGTCATGTCTGATCACTTACCAGCGGGTGGGTCGCTGCTTCATGACGTCCAGAGCCCTGGAGAGCTGCCCTCCACCCCCAGCTGGGCCGCAGACCCCCCCCCCAAACTTCTCCACGCAAATCCAGAAAGTGAAAATGCATCGGCGGGTTTGTGGGTTAATGCATCCCTCCCTTCCTCACCCCTACACCTCCTAAGCACTCTTCTCCTTTTAAAAGTCACCTCCTGACCCTCCCCGAGGGAAATCAGGACCCCCATATGTGCATTCATGACTTTCTGCGCTTTTCATTGAAACCTGTCGTCCTGGTTTCTGATTCTGTGTTGGCGGGATCACACGCTTCCTTCCGGGACTGTGAGCTTCACGAGGAAGGGGCAGCTCTGTTCCTCGTGCCCCGTGCATGCCACAGCTCTGTGAACGTGTCTGTGGGGTGAGGCCTTGCCAGCGTCCCCTTCACCAGGTGTCTGGCGGTCCCTGTCCCCTGTGGTCTCTTGCTTCAGAGTGCAGGGAAGCAGAAGCTGCTGAGGACCTGGATCCTGATTCCCTGAAGCAGGGTGTGGCTGGCCTCCCCCAGCCGGGTGGACGCCTTAGCTCGGGTCCAAGCCTCGCCGCCCAGACATCCTGGATGTTGCTGCTTGAGGCTTAAGGCAGGGTCGCCCCCACCACCCACCCACCCCTGCACTGCTAACACCGGACCGGGTCATTCTCTGCTGGCATCCTGGGTGCTGGGGGGAGGGCTGAACAGCGTCCCCGACCACCACTTCTCCGTGCCAGGAGTGCCCCAGTCGTGGTGACCACTGACGCCCCCAGACATCGCCCGGTGTCCCCTGGGGGAGGAAGGAATTACCCCCAGTTGAGAATCACGGACCCACGGCAAAGAAATCCTCCCGGTGGACCATCTCTTGTTTAAAGGAGAATGGGCTGGCGCGGGACAGGCTGAGGAGGTCTCTCGGGTCAGAAGGGTGAAGGCGCCACTTTAAGAGAGGAGGGAGTTGCAGAGGACACGGCCGCTCAAAGGCCAGAGGCGGCAGGGAGCCCGGTGGTCCCCCCTGAAAGAGTGCCTGGGAAGTGCCAGAGGTCTTTACACAAAGAGCCCACCCTGGAGTCCGCTTCATCCAGAGGTGGGCGGACTTCCTGCGAAGGGCCCCGCAGACAGCAAATATTTCCAGCTTTGGGGATCAGGTCTCTGTTGCAGTGATTCAGCTCAGCCACGTGGCCTCTGTGGTTATTTGTAAATGGATGTGCATGGCTGTGTTCCGATAAATAAAACTTTATTGACAAAAAGCAAGCAGTGGGCCAGATTGGGCCCATGCACTTTGCCGACCTCAGTTGAATGTGTAGTAGCTGGCCTTGTCTGGTCCTGGGAACGAGCACTTTGATGAGAATCGTCCGAGTTGCTCCTTTTGCCAAGTGTTGGTGAACAAGCAGCAGGATGGGCTGCTTCCATAAGCTCAGGATGGCGGGCACGTGCTCGGGGACCATTCAGCAGGTGTTAGAGAATCGCAGATGTGTTGTTTGCCAACTGCAGACATGGCGTTAGGGCCTGTGGTGTGAAATGAGATAAATCTCATGACAGCCATCGACTCCTTTGTCAGGGCTCATCGATGTGGGGGTGTCACGGCTTCCAGGAGCCCTCCGTGGGCAGAGCCGGGGAGGCCCCATGTGGACTGGTACGTGTGCACCACGGTGTGTGTGCATGCGCCCAAGACTACTGCCTGCTCGTTCTGTCTCACGTCTCAGCTCTGGGTCTTCCGTGCATGTGCGCATGTGTCACGCGTGTACCTGTCTGTCTGCCTCCCGCTGAGAAAGCTGCCCAGCGTGCGCACAGAGTCCCCACCCGCAGCCTGGCCCCTCCCAGTGGGTGTCTGCCTGCCCTCCTTGCGTGCACAAGTGCGGTCCCCGGCCGCAGAAACAGGCCTCCGAATACGCCCGGCTACTTACTCTATTTGCCGCACGACACCCACGCCCGGCCCCTCTGCCCCCTTCACTGCTGGGTGGGGGGCACCAACCTGGCCCTGTGCCAGGATTCAAAAATTGGGAGCTGTTGCCTGGACGTGTCTTCCCTTAAACGTACACTCAGTGAACGGAGTTGCAGAAGAGACGAGGGGGCCATTGGTAAGTGTGTGCTGGCCCGGGGGCAGCTGCAGGGTTCACACTGTGGAAGGTGGGGCATCACTGGGGGGAGGGACGAGGGTAACCAGCTTCCCTTCCACATGACTCTGTAGTAAGGGTCCCTGTCCTTATTTGGGGGGTGGGATCTGCACTCTTGAGCTCTCTGGGAGGGAAAACGAAGCAAACAGCTCCCCAGAGGCCAGCCAGCCGCTGGAGCCCGTCAGCAGCCTGCCCCTCCCTGACTCCAAGTCTCCATGACCTCGGTTCCCTCCAAGCCCAGAGCCTGGGTGGAGAGCCCGGCATCAGCCCCTGACCCCGACATGGTTCATCCCAACAGTGACCCTCTTTGGGGGCGAGGACTGGCCGTCCCTTAGCCCCCCGGGGCACCGGGCCACACCTGGGGACCCCGTGGTTGTCGGGACTGGGGGAGCTCGCGGCATCAAGGGGTGGGGGCCAGGGATGCTGCTTCACCCCCACAGCGCCCGGGACGCCCCCAGAGACCAACCCAGCCCCATGTCCGCGGTGCTGGGGGCGGCGGGACTACAGCAGGGACATGTGGGCCAGGCTCAGGGCGGCTTGTGGGGAGGCCCGAGGCAGGACCCCTCCGAGAACAGAGAACGAGTGGCAGGGACAGTGCCTGGCGAGCAGGGTGGTGGGGAGCGGGGAGCAGGGCCAGTAGGGTGGGCCAGGGGCACGCGGGAGGGAGGCTTGGGGGGACTGCGTTGGAGAACTTGGGATCAGGAGTGTTCCAGGCAGTATCCGGGGCGGGGGGGGGGGGGGCGTGTGCATGCGTGTGCTCTCTCAGTCGCCCACCCATCCCTGTCGGTCGGTCTGTCGCCTGCCAGTCATCTGGGTCACGTGTGGACACGTCCTCTCCCCGTCACCCTGCCCGCCACCTGCCCACTCACCTCTGCACACGCACCTTACGTCCGCAAGTGACCCACAGGCGTCGCGCCCCTGCCCCTCTGTGTGAGAACAGGGACACTGCCGCCCGTCCGCCCAACACCGGGGCCCTCGTGTCATCTCACGCCCAGTGCGAATCCACAGCTGCCGCACTGGCCCTCGGCTGTGCTTTCAGAGCGGGCCGCCAGGTGTGCTCCCGACCCAGAGCCCGGCAGGATGCAGCGCCGCACGCGCTCATCTCCTTGGCCCCGTTCTCGCCTCGTGCAATGTCCCCGTCTCTGGATGCGTTACTCTGCCCGTGGCACAGAGAGGGTGGGGGTGCTCCTGTGTAGAGGACAGCGGATAACCACAGAAAGGCTCCCCACCGCCTGCTGTGTCAGCATCCCCGGGCCGCTCCGTGGCAGAGTCGCCATGCATGGGGCGGGCGAAAGCCACACAGATCTGTCCTCCCTTGGCTCTGGAGGCCAGCCATCCGACACCCAGGGCCGCGCTCCCTCCCGAGGCTGCAGCAGAGGGTCGGTGCCTCGGCTTGTGAGAGCATCACTGCAGTCTGTCTCCATGCTCCCGTGGTCCTGTCCTCCGTGTGTCTCCGTGTCCAAATTCCCCTCTTACAAGGACACCGTCGTATCGGATTGGGCGCCCCTACTCGAACTAGTTAGCCTCTTGCTAACTTGATTA
This sequence comes from Eumetopias jubatus, assembly GCF_037043125.1. Lineage (NCBI taxonomy): Eukaryota > Metazoa > Chordata > Mammalia > Carnivora > Otariidae > Eumetopias > Eumetopias jubatus. Next base: position 216,860,597 of record NW_028274807.1, read on the forward strand.
CATCTGCAACAACCCTCTTTCCAGGTAAGGTCGCGTCACAGGCTCGGGGGCCTGATTCCACCCACTGCAGATGCTGACACCACCAGGGGAACGTTTCAGAGCACAGGACATCTACCCTAACGATGAGGACCTATCAGTGCCCAGAGGGGATGGGCCTGTAGGAAGATGCAGCGTCCTCCCGCGCAGGGCCGTCCCGCAGCAGGGGGCACGGGGCGCAAGCCGGGACCGCCTGCCCAGAACGGCCCACTGGACGCGCGCGGCTTTCAGACCTCCTTCCCCGCAGGAAGCAGGTGGTGCTGGGGGGCACGCTGCACAGAGCCCTCAGGAAGCACTTGGCCAACTCTGGTTATCTTTAGAGTGAACCCTCTCGTTTTAGATGGTTTTAGGTTTACTGAGCAGTCGCAAAGCCAGCTGAGAGTGCCATCCGCCGCCCGGCAGCCTCCCCTGGCGTTGGCCTAGACGTGACCGCGTTGGTGCATCGGCCTCTGCGGTTTATTCCCATGTCGCCAGCCCCGCCATCACGTCCGCCTCCTGCGCCCGGTCCCGCCTGACGTTCACTTCTGCACCACGTGGGATGTTGTGACTTGGTTGTGACAAGTTCTGACTTTCCTTGCTTTTGTGACCCGGACTGTTTGTCTTGGTTGTGACAAGTTCTGACTTTCCTTGCTTTCGTGACCCAGACTGTTTGGGGGAGGACTGGCCAAGAATTTTGTAGAAAGTCTCCCCCGCTGGGGTTTGTCTGGTGTTTTTGTCGCGGTCAGACTGGGGTGACGGGTTTCGGGGAGGAAGACCCCTGATTGAAGTGCCCTTCTCCTGACGTCATGTCAGGGGTCATGCCGTCCCCGTGGTTGACCTTGTGCCCAGGCCAAGATGACTTTGAGGTCATATTCTTTGGATCCAAATATAGTCTTTAGTCTTGAGTTCCCGCTGAGGGGTGTGTGCATCCCTTCTGTGTCCTTTTGCCATTTGAGGAAATTGAGTCTCAGAGACCAAGGCCCTTGGCCGGCGGATGTCCGGACTCTGATGCGTGCCTGGGCCGGCCTGGCTCCTTCCCGCCGTGCCCCGTCCCTTGGCCTCTGCTGGGCTCATGGCTCCTCCTCGCACACCCTGGCTCGCGGCTTCCCAGGCCAGATACGCTGCCCCAGGCGGCTCCCGTGTGCGGCCCTTGCTTTGAATTTATGGACCTGCAGAGCAGATGGGAAAGTCATCAGAGAGCAACAAGGCACTCTAGAAGGTGGGAAATGCCAGCCGCCCCGGCACCTGCACCAACAAGGGGCCGGCCGCCGCAGCGTGGGCCAAGCACTGCTCAGGCTCCGGCCATTCCCCAGCCCTCTGGACCCTGGCCAGCCCCCCACCCCTGCCCACAGTCTGTAGAGAGGGCAAAAGGTCAGGGCCTTTCAAAAATAGCTCTTGCCTCCTATTTATAAAAGTGACACATACTCGTCTTCAAATTGTTTTTTCAGGAAACACATAGGCTTTAAAGAAAGGGTGCACTGCACTGTTCACTTTAAGAGGATGAACTTTGTGGCGTATGACCACTATTCCCATTTTGTAAAAATGAGGAAAGTTCACCTGGACATAGCCCGCTGGAATCCCTCCCAGACCGACTCCTGTGTTTGCTCTGGTTGCAAACTTACCGGAAAGTTGCAAGAGGAGTACAAGGAACCCCACGTGCCCTTTGCACACCAGGCTGCTGGTGCTTCCAGCTGCCCTGTTTGCTCATTCTCCCTCCCCCTGTGTGTGTGTGCACGTGTGTGTACGTGTGCATGTGTGTGCGCGGGGTGTGTACATACATGTGCGGAGTGATGTTTGCAGCAGACATAGGAACGTAGTCATCTGTACACGTATAGTCACGCGTGTGTGTAGTTGAATGTGTGTGTATGTTAATTTTTTCTGAGCTGTTGGAGATTAACGTGGAGACACCGGTGCCCTCACCCCTAAGTCTTCCGATGGGAATTTACTGAGAACAAGGGCACTCTCCTACATAACTGCAGGACCGTTAGTGGAATCGGGAAGCTCCACGTCAACTCCATCTCCAAGGTCCGTGTCTGAATTCTGTCGCTTGCCCCACCACTTTCCCGGGCATGCCCCATCCAGGGCCTCTCATCGCGTCCAGGGGCCTGGCTTGTTGGTCTCCTTGGATCGGAGGCTGAAAAGACCATCTCCTCAAGTCATCGATAATGTTTGGATTACTGCAGAGTGGCGCATTTTTCATTCATGGTCATTTGTCATGCTTTTTGTGGATTGCTGTCGTCCGTTGTGAACCATTCATTTTTTAAAATCTTGAGATGCTTTTCTACTTACAAAGGAAGTGCAGAAACAAGGGCGCCAGGGTGGCTCAGTCGGTTAAGCATCTGCCTTCGGCTCGGGTCATGATCCCGGGGTCCTGGGATCGAGCCCCGCGTCGGGCTCCCTGCTCCGCGGGAAGCCTGCTTCTCCCTCCCCCGCTCCCCCTGCTTGTGCTCCCTCTCTCACTGTGTCTCTCTCTGTCAAATAAATAAATAAAATCTATAAAAGTTTTTTTTTTAAGTGCAGAAACAATGCAAAGAATTCCCATATGCCTTTCACTCAGCTTCCTCTTGGTCAACATCTGCCATAACCACCAAACATTTGTCAGAAGTCAACCCTCCTGCGATACCGTTGACCAAAGCCTAGAACTGACGCAAATGTCACCAGTTATTCCACCAGTGAGCTTTCTCTGTTGCCCACACTATTCAGGATCTCACGTTCGTTAAGTGGTGTGTGGACCTCTTACTGATTTATTGGAGACCTTTATATATTAAGGACCTCAACACTTTGTCATTTGTTCCTGTGGTGAAGCATTTCTCATTTGTTATGGTAAATCAGGAATCCCGTAGACCAAAGTTCTAATCCCCACAGGAGATCGTAGACGGGTCCAGACGATACTGCTGTCCTGTGTTAAGTAGAGAGTCACAGAACCAACATCAGGCACCCAGCAGGGCACCAGCCACCTACAGGGCCCTCCCCAAACTGCTCCCACACACAGCTTCCCACCCGCTCCCACACGTCCACTATTCCCCAGCACAGGCTGTGTAAGCGGCCACATGGCGCCTTGTGAAAACCTAGGTATTTCACCCCACAGAGTTGTGCCAGCCGTGGGCAGAGCTGCGCCCTGTACCAAATCGTGCTTCACTCTGACCCAACATCTGTTGAGTGGCAAGGAGTGAGTGGGACTCTGCCAGGCACGTGGGGGTGGGGGGCATGTCTCATGGTTTCCACCCTCAAAGGCAGGTGCCCCCGGGAGCGCAGAGCAGGAAACCTCGTCTGCACAGGGTGGGGCACAAAGCCACGCATGCGGCTGGGGAGTCTGGCTGTAGTGTTTGGGGAACCTGGGGGGTGGGTGAGGAGGCCCCCCACCCCCACCCCACAGCAGCGGGGTGCTCTCACCTCCCTGGTTGGAGAACTCAGACCAGCCCCCAGCCACCCGGGGTGATTTGCAAGTGAGGACATTGACACCTGTCCTTTTGTTGTTTTTCCTCTTGTCTCCTTACTGGGGACTTTCTGTCCTTCAGAAAACCTCTGTTGGGGGCAGGCTGAGGCCAAACCGCAGATTAACGACTTGTCAGGCTGGGATTGCCAAGACAGCACCGGCTGTGGGGGCCGGGCCGCGGAGACTGTCCTATACGGCCCGTGTCGGTTCTTCCCTGTGGCCAGATAGGGCCAGAGGGGCGAGAAGACAGGTGAGCCCCAAGAGACTCAGGGATGTGTCCTGCCTCGTCCCTCTGTCCGACGAGGGGCCCAAGGGGTCATGGGCACAGGACCGGAGGCTGGGGGGGGTGGGGCGGGGATGATGGGCCCTGATCTCCTCCACACATACCCCCCACCACGAACCCTTTGTGGCTCCTTATTTATTGAGTGTCTGCTCAGGGTGGGCACTGGGCTGCAAAGATTGCTTAGGGCCCTGATATAGCCTAGTTGGAGTGGCCAAGGAGGAAATGGCACTGAGGCAGCCTGCCCAGGGAAAAGCAAGGCCAGGAAGGCTTCCTGGAGGAGGCAGTGGCTGAACTGAGTTTGAAAAGAAACGCAGCCTGGAGGCTGTCAGCAGGCTGGTGGATGGGCTTGGGGCAGGGTGGGGGATCCAAGAATATGAGGAGTTACCCAAACCTGCGGCGTGGGTCATACGAGTTGTTATAACATCCTGATTTTAAACACAGGCAGTCATTTTATTCTTATTTTTTTAAAGATTTTATTTATGTATTTGACAGAGAGAGACACAGTGAGAGAGGGAACACAAGCAGGGGGAGTGGGAGAGGGAGAAGCAGGCTTCCCGCGGAGCAGGGAGCCCGACGCGGGGCTCGATCCCAGGACCCTGGGACCATGACCTGAGCCGAAGGTATACGCTTAACGACTGAGCCGCCCAGGCGCCCCTAAACACAGGCAGTCATTTTAAAAGATCCTTCTTAGTGTGTGTGTGTGTGTGTGTGTGTGTGTGTGTGTGTGTGTGTCTGTCTGTCTGTGTGTCCACTCTGATCCCCAAAGACATCCCTGTCCTGGGAAGACCTGTGGACGTGTCCCCTCACGCGGCAGAGGGGACCTTGTCGTGGCCCCGAGGTGAGGGTGACCCTGGGTTTCTGGGGGGCCCGGCGTCCTCACGAGGCCCTCACGAGAGGGAGGCAGAGGGTGGGAGTCCCAGAGATGGGCAGACCCCGCGCTGCTGGCGGCGAGGATGGAGGAGGGGCCGCGGGCCAGGAAAAGGCTGCAACCAGGTCTCCCCGGGGCCCCGGGGGGACCAGCCCTGCCCACGCTGGAGTTTAGCCCTGGGAGGCCCATTTTGGGTTCCTGACCTCCAGAATGGTCAGGAACAACTTGGTGTGGAATTAAGCCACTGAACGGGTGTTTTATTATGACAGTTACTGAGGGTAGGGATTTACACCCCTGTGGTTTGTCTCTGTGATGCCTAGAAAAGTACCTTTGCCCTCCTGCCTCGTTCTGGTGGGTGGCCTGTTCTCCTGGGTCCCGAGGAGGTGACCGGAGGCAGAACCGCCTGTCTGCCCACCTGGTTACCCTGAACACTTCCAGACTTGAGGCAAATGCTCCCAGCACTTCCCAGCTGAAGCCACTCTGTGCTCAGGTCTCAGAGGCCCAAGAGTCGCCCGGTCCCCCCGCCTGCCTTCCCCACATCCACTGTCTGACTTTCCCACTGTCTCTTCTCTCCCTGCCCGCCCGGCTCCTGCCCGATGGCCAGCATGGGGGGCTGGGGCCCCATGGGGTCCTGGGTAAGCGCTGGCCAGAGCTCTGGGGGCCCGCCCCAGCCAGCCGCTGTGCAAGACAGGGTGACCCGCGGCCGGGGATGGTGGCCAGTGCGCTGTCACTGATGCCCTGAAGTTTCAGAACGACCTGGAGTCACACGACACGTGTCAGGTTGTCTGGGCGGCCACCACCCAGGCCTCTGCACCCAGACCTGTGCAGGCAGGAGCAGGAACCCGGTGTCGGCCGGGGTGGGCGGGTGAGGGCCAGGGCTGGGGAGGGGCGGTTTGCATTCTCAGGATGTTTTCCCTTTTAGCCTCTCTCCGGCCGTTTCCTGGCCCCTCGCAGACCAGTGGCGCTGGCCCCTGGCCAGGGCTGGTTGTTTTCCATGCGGGGGGTGGGGGTAAGTCTGGGATCCGCACCCCACAACCTGGGAAGCGGGAGACACGGGTTCCAGCCCCGCTCCACCCCTTGCCAGCCATGTGACTTAGAAATCCTTCCCAGCAGTGTTTCTGCACCTGACACTGATTCTGGGGCCCAGGATGCTGCTCCACACCCCACTGTGCCCGGGCTGGCCTGATGTCAGCCATGCTGAGGCGCTCTGTAGGGACAGCAAGCGTGTTCTTCTCTGCCAGGTGCTCTGGGTTCCGCAGTAAGGGGGCCTGGGGCCACCAGCAGTGGGCTGCGCCCTGGGGCAGCTTGCCAGCCCCTCAGCCCTGCAAGACGACTGGCTGGGTGCATGTGCCCCAGCACAGCTGTGCATCAGATTCTGCCTCCTTTCTCGGAGATTGAAGTAGAGTCAGGAAGAGATTCAGTCCAATAGGAAAAGCACATATCACTTTATAAAGCCGAGTCTGGGGCAAGTGCGGGGGGCTGCCTCTCCGAGGGCCCGGCTCAGCCTCCAGCGCGTCCTGGCAAATCTCTGAGCCTCACGTCGAAAACTCACCTCTTGCCGCGGTGTCACCATGCTGCGTGCGGACCCCCTGGCGCTTCCTATAGGAATGTACTGCCTTCCTTTCCAGATTTATCCCTAACTACAGGTGCACAACGTATATCATATCTGCGTACGCGGGTTCTACATGATGACGTAGAGCACCGTGAGCACGTTATGTCACGTAAGACCCCTTCAGCAGCCCCTTAGTCACAGTCTCCCCTGCTGGCCATGAGGGAGCAAGCTGCCACGTCAGGAGGGGGTCCTGGAGGGGCCATGTGGCTAGGACCCCAGGGCGGCCTCTGGGCACTGAGCCAGCGTAAGGCGGCAACCCCACTCCTGCAGCCACAGGGCAGCAGACCGTACCAGCAACCTGCCCGGGCAGGGACAGGCCATCCTCCATCGGGCTTCTGCTGAGACGGCCGCCCCAGCTGGCACTTGGGGACCTTGGGGCAGGGACCCCCCGAACGCAGACACTAAATAGGTGGTGTCTGAAGCCACAGTGTGTGTGGTGGAAAACACACCTGCTGACCAGGGCCCCAGCCTGCGCACCCACCAGCAGGAGCCTCCAGGGCTCCAGAGCCTTGCACCCTGCAGGGCCCCGATGGCTGGAGTCCATGAACTCAGTACAAATGCAATGCCAGGTGGGTGAGGATGGCCGGCAGTCGCTTTTAGCCTGGCTCCCTCCTGTGCTGGCAGCCCCATCCTCTGGGGGCTCTGCATGTGCCTGGGATCCACGCCTGCCCTGCAGAAAGGAGCAGACCCCACCCCGTGCAGACGTCCAGCGCCCCACGTGCGGGCCGGTCGGAGCGCGCTGCTGGAACTGACCTGGCCTGTTTGTTTTTGCTGCTGGCCTCCCGGCCCGCCTGGGCTGCATGCCTGCACGTCACCCGGCGCGGCCTGGCCTCGGGGTGGGAGACTCAGCCTTGGGGGCCACCAGCCCTGCGACCCCTGTTCTGGGAATATGTATGCATGCAACGTGCATCTGTGTGTCTGCATGTGCGTGTGTGTGTGCGTGCAAGAGGGTGGCCCTCCTCCTGGTTAGTTCATCTCCTAGCGGCTTTCCAGAGCAGTCCTTGAGGATGGCCCTAACACACACACACGTGCACATGCACACACACGCGCGCGCGCACACACACACACACACACACACACACACACCAAAATCCAAATAGGATCTCTTCCCTGGTTCCCAACAATCCAGGGACATCCTTCCCCCCGTGAGCAAAACAAAGCCCGACACAGACGCTGTCTTTCAGGGGGCCTCCCGGCAGGCCTGTGGAAAAACCATGAGCACGTTGTGTGGTTCAGATTAGAATGGGGCTTTGAGCAGGTAACGATATGGAGAAGTTGAAACCCCTGTGCATGGCTGGTGGATTGTAAAATGGGGCAGCTGCTGTGGAAAACCGTCTGGTGGGTGTATGGATCTTCTTCAAGCAATTAAAAATAGACTTACTGTATGATCCAGCAACTCCACTTCTGGGTCTGTACCCAGAAGAACAGAACCAGGGCCTCAAAGAGATGTTTGCACACCCCTGTTCACAGCAGCAGGATTCACAGTAGCTGAAAAGTATGTCCATCGACAGTGGAATGAATAAACGTGGTCCATCCACACACTGGACTATTGTTTAGCCTTAGGAAGGAAGGGACCCCGACACCTGCCACGACGTGGAGGGACCCCGAGGACACCGGGCTCAGTGAGAGGAGCCAGACCCAGAAGGACACATCCCGCAGGAGGACCCCGCTCCCAGGAGGTCCCCAGAGGAGCCCCGTCCCCACAGACAGAGAGGAGAGGGTGGGAGCCGGGGCTGGGGCAGGGGGTGGGGACAGAGTCTCCATGTGGGGAGACGGAACGTTCTGGAGACAGAGGGTGGGGTGGCTGCAGGACCGGGTGAGTGTGCTTCACGCCGCTGAGCTGTGCACTTAATATGGTTAAAGTGGTAAATTTTATGTTATGTGCATTTTACCACAATTTTAATTTTTTAAATTTAAAATGTGGACTTCCGGGAGAGAAAGTCTTGCTCAGGCTGCGGCTCAGCACCTACCGACGCTGTACGTGGCCGGCGTGCGGTCTGGCATCAGGCAGGGCAGTGGATGGGCGCAGGGACAGCCGGGATTCTCAGAGGGGCGATGGGAGAAGCCAGGGGGGTTTTACCTGGACTGCGCCCAGCGCAGGGGACGGCTCCCAGCTGGCCTCCAGGCCCCTGGGTGCACAGGAAGCCCCCACCATCTGGGGGTGCTTCTGGCTCCCTGGGGCTGCCGAGATCGAGCCGTGGCCCCGGCAGCCTGTCTCATCATCTCCAGACCCAGAACCACAGGAGGTGAGTATCAATTTCGCGTTGAGATGCTTCTCTGTGCAGAACAGAGAAGCAGCCCAGCCCAGGACACACAGACGTGAGGGACAGGGCTGCGTCTTCCGTTGCTTCCCCCCAATCAGCCCGGCCTCCTGCATCAGTGCAGACATCTGGTGGGAGCCAGGTGCTGGGGGCCCTGATCCCAAAGGGGCCCATGAAATTCGGGGAGCCCGTCCCTTGCGACCCACCTGCGCCCTTCTGGGCACCTTCACACCAGTCCACGGGGGTCCGGCTCATTGTGCACAGCAGCGGGGTACCCTGCTGCTCAGAAGAGCAGAGCCGGTGTTGGAGTCCTTGAGGGATTGTGTCTGATTGCTGTTGCCGAGCTAATTGATAGCTAATTGGCTTACAGCCCCGCCTGCGGAAAGCCCCAGAAAGGGGACTAGTGGTCGTCAGGGGCTGGGGGAGGAAGGCAGTTGGGGGTGACAGCTAAGGGTACGGGGTTTCTTTGTGGGGTGACGGAAATGCTATGAAATGAAGCGTGGCGATGGTTGGGAGGACACTTCAGACAGGTCAAGCGTGAGGTGTGTGAATTGCATCTCAGTGAAGCCGTTTCGAAACCCCAGCCCGCAGCAGAGGTAAGCGCCTGGTCTCCGTCCTTGCCAACGCGTTGTGAGGGCTTGAGCAGTTGTTGAGGAGGGCAGTGAGCTCCCCAGCGCCAGAGATATGCAAGAGGACTTTCTGAGCGGCTGCTGCGCTCGCCCGAGGGTGGGCAGGAAGGAAGCAAGGGTCACGTGGGGGCGGCGATCCGGCTTCCCGCCCGTTTGGTGAGCTGCGAGCACCCACCCCCGGGGCCCCCTCTCACCAGAAGTTTGCAGGGAGCAGGCAACAAGGCTGCTGCAGGTCGGCCCCTGAGGACTACCCCACATCTGCCCTCTGACCCCGGAGCTCAGGGAGGGGTCACCCTCCCCACAAACGACAGGCACAGAGTGGGTCGAATAGTGTCCCCACAAAATTCCTGTCCACCGGGACCCTCCAACTGTGGCCTTGTTTGAAAACAGGGTCTTTGCAGATGTGAGTGAGGGAAGGATGGGGATGAGCTTATCCTGGGGCAGGGCGTTCTTGTAAGAAGTGGTCAGTTTGGACAGACAGACACCCAGGGGAGGGAAGACCAGGGGGCACCCGGAGGAGGCAGGAAGGACCCTCCCTGGAGCCTCGGGAGGGAGGAAGAGGCAGGCTGGCCGCGGAGCGTGACGGGAGGTAGCCCAGGCGGAGGGCCTTGCATGCAGCTCCCTTCTTTTGGCAAAGGACAGACAGTCCAGAAACAGAGCCCATACGTAGTGTCCACTGACCTCTGACAAAGGAGCAGAGAACGTGCAGACAGTGCCGACACGGCCCGACCTCCACGTGCCAGGGAGGACTTGGTCCGGAGCCCGCCATCCGGGACCGTGGGAGGGAGCGTCTGCTCTCAGAAGCCCGGCCTGTGGTCCTGGGTGGGGGCCGCCCCGGCAGCGCACAGAAGGGGACCCCCCCCACTGGCCCGGCAGCTGAGCAGGACAGAGGGCTCTGGCCGTGATGTCACCTGGACCAGGGAAACCCCCCGTGGCTCCAGGGAGTCGGGGGCCTTGCCCTGGGAGCAGGAAGTCAGTGGCGCGCCTCCAGCCCACCCTTCCACTTGGCGGACCCGGTCGGTTATACTGTGCTGTGGACGAAGCCGGGTCTAACCAAGCGTCTGCTGGCAGGTTCGAGAGGGCTCTGCCGTGTGCGGGTTTCCTTCCAGAAGGCGGGCTGATGGCACTGGGCTCCCGGCCCAGGAGAGGTCCCCACGCGGCGGGCCCACAGGTACAGATGCCGGTGGCCTTAGACCCTCAGCAGTGAGGCCAGACGTGGCTTCAGTCATGTACCATTGCCCTCTTGTTTGTTAAAGCTGAACATCTCTTTAGATGTGTGCCGTTTAGTGTGTGAATTGCTTGTTCACATCCTTGGCCATTTTCCTACTGGGGTCGGGGGTCGTTTATTCCTAGAAAACCTTCTAGTACATTCCACATGCCACTGAGACTTGTCTCAGGGGCCATTCTGTCCATGGCTCCCTGCAGGGCCCGTGTGGCTCCGAGTCTTCATGGTGTGAGCCTCTCCTTTGCTGCCCCTAAGTTCTGACAGGTGCCGAGAAACCCATCATGCAGATAGAAAAGCTGAGGCTCCGAGGTGTGGCTTTCCCGGGCACACGCTGGCCCAACCAAGGGTGGCTCCGGAGGCAAACTTCCGTCCCGACCTGAGGCCCCGTCAGGCTCTGCGTGGCCCCCGTGGACACTGCCTTAAGTTCCTAGGGTGGTTGTTCTAGTGTGGGTTCTCAACAGGGGGTGGTCTGACCCCAGGGACAGTGCACGGTGTCTGGGACGGCTGTGCTTGTCACCCTGAGGGGGCTGTGGGCATGGGGGGGGCCAGGGATGCTGTGCCCCCACAGTGCCCAGGACGCCCCAAATGTCAGCGGTGTTCTACATCAACAGATATGTCATTTTACGTATGTTTCATTCAAGAATTAAGACAATTATGAGCCCTTATTACCCCCACCTTAGTTAGACTTAATTCTGGTTACTGGATTCCACTAGGCTTTTCATACCATGGTTCTCCCATTGATAAGTTGTGGTTTTGTGTGTGATTAGCTGTATGTATGTGTGTAAATAGGTAAGTATACGCGTAAATATGCATGTGTGTGCACACTGTGTATCTGTGTTCACGTGTGTCTATTTGCGTGTGTCTGTAATTACATGTGTGTAAGTATACACGTACATATGCACGTGTCCACACACTATGTACCTGTGTATTTGTGTGGGTGTCCATGTGTGTAAATTCATCTTCGGATGCCTGGATTGCACTGTGAAGGACATTTTCCAGAAAGGCTTTGTAAATGCTCGCTTCCTGAGTCCTCGTAAGCTGAGAATGCCCTTCCTTCACTTCTGCACATCTGAGCAGCATCCCGCTGACGCATTCAGGGAGCGCCCCCATCACGCGGCACACACTGTTCCACTCCGCCCACGGCCAGTACTGCCGAGGAGTGCTCATTTTTTCTCCTTCTGGGCCACCTGCTCCTTCTGCTGGAGCTCAAAGGACTCCATCCTAGACAGGGGCAGGCAGACCTTTCTTGGAAAGGGCCAGAGAGTGAGTATGTTCAACTGTGTGCCAGACATTCTCTGTCACAACTGCAGACCAGGGTTGCAAACTGTGGCCCACACAGTGTGTTTTGTTAATAAAGTTTTATTGGCACACGGCCATATCCACTCATCTTCACATGGCTCGCAGCCACCTGCCTGCTACAGGGGCTGAGTGAGTGGCTGTGACGTGACTCGGCTGCCAACCACTTTACAGGAAAAATGTGCCAACCCTGCTTTGTAGCTTCTATTCAGGCCTCAGCCGTGGGGCGGGGAGCAAGCAGCTGGGGCAGGGGTCACCGTGGCCCAAATTCTGGCCCCCTTGTCACTGACCCTTCCCCACAAAATCAGACCAAGCCTGCACCCAGGGGTGTCTGAGTGTCCTCAGGTGGCTGCAACAAAGCACCACACGGGGTTCCCTGCACTTGAGGCCAGAAGTCCAAGATCAGGGTGTGGGCAGGGCTGGTTCTGGCTGAGGCTCCTGCGTGCTCTCGGAAGCTGGACTCCAAGCACCAGAGGCCGCAAGGGGTGAAGGCGCCTGTGCGCTTGCAGGCCAGGCTTTGCTTCTCCAGCCGCAGTGACTGCATAGACAGAAGGATGTGTCTGGCCTTGGCCTTGCTGCTGCTTGAGAGAGCAGACATCCCCCGGTTACCTGATCTCAGGTCCTGCTTTTCCCTCCCCCCCAACCCTGCTCTTTGGTTTGGGAGCAGAGGGGCCCCTCTGGACCTCCATCATCCTCAGTCCCTCCCCCATGCTCTCAGCCACTCACATCCCTCTCCCGCCCGTCACAGCTGAGGTCCACGCCCCTTGGGGCATCTTCTTGGGGCATTGAACCCCCTTGTCCCACCTGGTCTGCAGCTCTGCCTGTCCGTGAAGCCCAAGGGTGCTTCAATTTCCTTTTAAATCAGAAGAAATTGTGAATGGAATACTCCAGACTGGATCATATTTATCTTTACACCAGTGTGGTCATAAAGTATGTTTAGTATTTTTTCATGGGGAGGGACCTCCAGAGTCAAAATGAGGCCCTGGTCTAGTCCCTTCCACCCAGGACACACCACTGCCGGTGTGGAAGCTTCCTTCCGTGCCCCAGTAAGAGGCCCAGACTCTCCACACAGCCACCGCCCCCCATCTCCTCACTCTGACCACCCACGTCCCCACGTCCCGGCCCGAACTCCAGGCACCAGCCCCGCCTGGGCCTCCCATGGCTCTCCAACACTCCACCCTTGCACTCTGTGCATGGATGCTGTCTACTCTAGGAGGCCTCCCTACTTAATTCCTTTCATTAAGAAAATTGAGATATCATTCACCTGCCAGAAATTCACCCATTTAAAGTATCCAGTTCAGTGTTTTTGATCCATTCACAAGGTTGTGCAATTATATCACCATTATTTGATTCCAGAATACTTTCATCATCCCTAAAATAACCCTATACCCCATTCCTCCCTCCCCCAGCCCCCGGCCCCAACGAGCCCCTTCCCGTCCACAGATGAGTCTGTTCTGGAGGTGTCACCCACGTGGACTCACACCCGGTGTGCCCTTCTGTGTCTGGCTCCCTCCCTGAGCATCGTGGGCTCTGGGTCCATCCCCGGGGCCACACATGTGGGCGCCTCGCTCCTGTTCGTGGCCAAGTGACATTCCATTGTATGCATGTATGTATATGTGTGCGTGTTTTATTTATCCATTCACTGGCTGATGGACATTTAGGTTGCTTCTGTGCTTTGCCTATTATGGAGAATGCTCCTGTGAACATTAAGGGCACACGTTTTTGTTTGGATGCATGTTTTAATTTCTTTGGGATAGATACCTAGGAATAGAATTTCTGGGTGAGATAGAAACTCCATTTTAACCTTATGAGGAGCTGCCATTCCTTAACTTCAGAATCTGTTCATCCCTGTAGGTCAGGGTTCTGCAAATTGCAGCCGGGAAACCAAATCTGGCCCTCTGCCGGTCATTGCAAATAAAGTTTTATTAGCACACAGCACGCCCATTAGATGTTATTTACCGAGGCAACTGGGTTGAGTCGTTGCAACAGAGACCATGTGTCACACAAAACCAAAAATATTTACTATCTGGCCTTTTACAGAAAAAAAGTGTATTTATAACTTAGCACTTTATTCACACACTTTATTCAGCTGTTTGTGTATCTTTTTTCTAAAGATTTTATTTATTTATTTGAGAGAGAGAGCACATGAGAGGGGGGAGGGTCAGAGGGAGAAGCAGACTCCCTGCCGAGCAGGGAGCCCGATGCGGGACTCGATCCCGGGACTCCAGGACCATGACCCGAGCCGAAGGCAGTCGCTTAACCAACTGAGCCACCCAGGCGCCCTGTTTGTGTATCTTTAAAATCCCCCCCCTCACACACACACACACAAAGTTCCCTTAGGGCAGGAATCTGATTTTTTTGTTTATTTCTGTTTCTTACTATCATTAAACATTTGCACGTATTCCCCACCCTCATCATCCAGGAGCACCGAACACATCGGACCTCCCGGACCTCCAGGCCTCACTTTCCTGTGGGTTGTAGCACTGGTCTCACTCAGGGGTCCCGCTGTCGGCCTCGCTGGGGAGTCAGCTAGGACTGGAGGCCGCGGGGTACATCCAGGCCAACTGCATCACGTTCTCTGGGGCAGGATGCGGCATCCGTGTATCGTGAAGCCCCCAGGTGATGCCGAGGTTTGGGATCCCTGCATTCCTGGTTCCTAATCCTAGATGTCTGTACTTTTCATGGATTTTGTCCTGATGGAAGGAACTGGTAGACCCTTCCTCCCGTGCAAACCACCCAGAGGTAGGGGACTTGTGCTGGGGCAGGGGGGTGAGGCATACATTTTCTGCATTTCCGCAAGTGCCCTGAGTCTGTCGGTCCAACAGGGAGAGGGGTTCCCTTCTCACTTGGGGTCCTGAAATGTCACAGCTTCAGAGAGACAAAACACCTACAGCCAATTCTTTTTCTTTTCTTTTCTTTTCTTTTTTTTTTTTTAATGACCAAGGTATTCTTTTCCTGGGGCAGCTGTAACAAATGACCCAAACTTGGTGGCTTAGAACAGAAATTATGCTCTCATGTTCGAAAAGCTAGAAGTCCCAAATCAAGGTATTGTAGAGCCTTGCTCCCTTTAGAGGGTCCGTCCTGCCTCCTCCAGCTCCTCAGGGCTCTAAGCACCCCCACAGGGTAGGCCTCCATGGCCCCATGGCCTCTCCCTGTGTCTGAGAATCAGACCCGCCTGCACTCTCTGAGAAAGACACCGGTTGTGGGATTTGAGGCCCGCCCTGGATGACGTGGATTGGCAAAGGATTGGCAAAGACCCTTTTTCCAAATAAGACCATGTGGTGAGCTTCCAGGAGAACGTGAATTTGGGGGACAATCTCCGCCCCATTACAACCAACAGACATTATTTTCGTCTTGCTGAGAACTACCCATCCTTAAGATGAGCGCAGAACAGCCCCTGCACAGAACCGCCCTCCCCACTCTGTGACCTGTGGTTTCATCCTGCCACCCCCCACACCAGCACCGCCTGCCTGCATTCCTCCGTGACTGGTGCTGCGCTGTGTGCATGCGTGTGTGCACGTGCATGTATGTGCGTCCGTGTGCACTTGTGTGTATGTGCGCGTGTGTGCATGCGCGTATGTGCATCCGTGTATGTGTGTGTATGTACGTGCGTGTGCACATGCATGTATGTGCACCCGTGTGCACACCTGTGTGCGCTTGTGTGTATGTGCGTGTGTGTACATGCAGGTGCGCACGCTGTGTGCGCGCGTGCACGTATGTACATCCGTGTGTGTGCGCGTCTGTGTGCACGTGCATGTGTGTGCATCCGTGTGCACTTGTGTACATGCGCGTGTGCGCGCGTACACGTATGTGCATCCGCGTGTGCATGTGCACGTGCATGTATGTGCATCTGTATGCACATCGTGCACTTGTGTGTATGTGCATGTGTGTTGGATGCACTTGTGTAAATGCCTCTCATCCTTCTCAGACCAGGGAAGGGGGGAGCGTGGGTAGAAATGTTCAGATCAGCTGACGGTTACCTTGGTGATGGTGTTGCCGAATACGGGGTGCTGTATGTCCATTATCTCAATGCAAATAAAAATTTAAAAAATAAGTAGACAGTTACATTAAAAATTCCTCCTTAAAATGAAGACAGTGAAGTGATTCAGAGACATACACTCCATAATCCTAGAGTGGTGGTTCTCAGTGGAAAGGGGTGGGGGGGCCCTGCCCCCCCGGGGACACGGAGCCATGTCTGGGAACATCTGTGATTGTCATGACTTGGTGCTCCTGGTGTGGAGGGGGTGGGGCCAGGGATGCTGCTCAGCAGCCCCCTAGCGCCCGGGACACCCCCCCAGAGAGTGAGTCCACTGATGTCAGTAGTGCGGGGGTGGGGAAGACGCCGTTGTAGATACTGAAAGTAAGGCTCGCTTCCAACTGAACATAAATAATGCTTATTTATTGGTCACAAAGAAAGAAAACAATGAGCAGTGAGTGGACCTCCCTGCAGCTGTGACAGGTTGGGACCCTGCTTTTGGACCGAGAACAGACCAAGAGCCCAGGGCAGGAGAGTAGCTGCTCTGGGGTGTTTGGTGCCTGATGGTCAGGCTTTGATCTGAACCCTCCGAACCTGCTGGATTTTATTGCCAGGCCCTGAGTGGGCGGGGCCGTGAATGGTAGCCATGAGCCCGGTTTCGTTCGGAGAAATAGAACACAGAGACACTTCTGAGAGGTGCCCAGGCAGGGGATTGCCCGCCGGCTCCCCAGAAGAGCTGGGCACAATCAAGAAGAAGCACTTCCCGTTCGTTTCGCTGCCCGGGGCAGCTTCCTGTGCTGGGCGATTTGCTCAGCATTTCCGAGATCTACCAAGGAGAAGGGTAGAAGACAACCTGTTTGTAGTCCTTCTAGGAGAGGCGCTGGCCTCGGGGGCTGAGGCAGCGGCACCTGGAGGTGAAGCCGCAGACCAGGGGCTGGGGTCCATGTGGTCACGGAGGGCAGCAGCGTCCGCTTGCATCCACGGCTGCAAAGTGACCTAGACCGGTGTACCCCACACAGGCCAGGTCATTCTCTGGGGAGGGGCATCCCGGGCACTGTGGGGGCTGCGCAGCATCCCAGGGCCCCACATGCTCTGTGCCCAGACTTCCCACTCATGACAGACACAGACGTCCCCAGACACGGCCCGGTGTGCCTGAGGGCAGGATCACCCCAGGTGAGACCCCCCCGAACCACGACCCCCTCCACACATGCACACACCCGCACACACACACACACACACACACACACGTGTGCACACATGCTGAGGTGTGGAAGCCTCTGCCCACTCCTGCATATAAAGAAGGGCCTTGCTTATGTTAAAGCACAATTAGCCAGGCATTCTGGAATGTTCCTCCCTCCCATCTAGCAGGCAAGCCACAGGCAACGTGTCTCCAGGGGCATCAGGGGCCCTGCCCCGCCCGTTCTGCAAAAGCAGCCCTGACACCTTTCCCAGGAGGGTAGAAGAAAGAAGAGAAAATCATCTTATAACTCTTTGTGAGCCCTGGAGAGGCGTGACCCCGCACAGCCCCTCAGCGGCAGCCGGCTGCAGCCCTGTAACCTTTCAACTTGACCCAGGCGAGTCAGCCCCGACCCTGGGAGCCCCCACTCCCACTTCCAGCAGTTTGGATTTACTTCCATGCGGCTCTCTATAATATATGCGTTATATGATTCTTTTCACTATTGCTGTGGGTTAAGTGCCCTGCGTTTGCCTGGTGCTGTCCTCACAGCAGCCTGAGAGCGATGCCACGGGGCTCCCGTGTCTCAGACAGGCCTTCAAGGCTCACAGAGTGAGCGGGCAGGTGTCCAGAGCCGGGATGTGCTCAAGCCCCCCTCACTGCCCCTCAGGCCAGACAGACTGACCTCTCAAAGCCTCCGAACGGATGCTGGCTGGCTATCTTCTAGAACCTTCCAGAATCTTCTAGGCAGTTCTTCCTTCTTATTTAAACATCTCATCCGGCAGTCAGAATCTACCCTCTTTTCTGTTACTTGAGGAGCGAGAGCCGGGCTAGTGATAATGAAAATTGTAAAAATAACGGAAAAGAGGGTAGTGATGCACTCTGGGAGGAGGCGCTGGGATGCCTCCCGGGGCGGTGGGGATGCCGAGGCAGGGGCCAGCGGCACGGGTACCACACTTGACGTGCACTCAGCAAGAGAGTGGGAAAACACAAGGTGGCCGACCCCACCCCCCGTGGCTTCCTGGCCATGTTGGCGGGGTGATGGCTCAGAGTTCCCGCGGCTCTGATGGGACCTTCTCGCAGCTTTTTTGAAGGGGGAGTTGGGTAAAGCCCCCTGTACCTTTGAACTCAGGATATACACCAGGATTTGTCTTCAGGGGAAAAGGAGAGGCATACACAGACTCCACGTGCGTGGATATCCGTTTTATGTGCATAGATTTTCATGGTAAATTTATTTAAGAAGAGAAAACGATCGGGAGCAACCTAAGCATCCAGTAGTGGGCAGGTCTATGTAATATATTCATGTTTCTGTATTTATATGCATGTCTGCAGTGGATTCTTGTCAGCAGAGGTGGTTTTGTCCCGTGAAGTCGCCGTGGACGCTGCATTAGCGGGCATGAAGGGCGGCTCCTGGGGCCATGCCCGGGTTCGGCTCCCGTGAGCTTCTGGTCACGTCTCCGTCAGCCAGTACGTACGTGACCTTGACCTTGTGCTACTCGAGCTTCTGTTTAAAGACACCTTACTTAACATAGGGTCAGCTCGTTAACGCTGCGCTCACAGCCAACAGCGCCATGAGTGCCGCTGAACTCGGCGTGTCTAACATGCGTCCTTCCTCCGGGAGTTGCGTGGTAGCCTTCCGTGCTGGGGAACAGCAGCCGGCCCCGCCGCGCTGCACTTGGACCGACGTAGACGGCCACCGGCAGCACAAACGGCAAACACTGTGGCACCCGGGACTGAGGGACCCTCAGGGGTCCTGGCCCAAGCTGAGCACCTCATCCCACACATCTGGGAACGGGGTCAGCGACAGATTTGTCATTGCTCTGCACGTGTCCGAGGATGACAGAAATCCCCCCAAGCCCCGCCGGAGAATCGACTGTGGTTACACATGAATTTTAGCAATTAGGCAAATTTGAGAAGGAGGAAGCTGCAGATAGTGCGGTGCTCAGCACGGGAGCTCAGTGCAGACTTGCCCGAGGCCCAGCCCTCAGGGAGGGGCCCACCCCAAGCCACCTCCCACCTTCACCCTGCTCCGGCCCAGCTGGCAGAGTCTCTGTCCCCCACTATGGCTCTCTCAGCCCTCCCTTAAAACAGGGATCTCACCAGGGCTGGTTCTGCCCCCGAGGGGCACGGGGCCATATCTGGGGACATCTGTGGTCGTTACAAAGGGGGGTGTTCTTGGCATTGAGTGGGTGAGGGCCGGGGATGCTGTTCAGCCCCCACTGTGCCCAGGACGCCCCCACAGAGAATGACCCGGCTCCAAATGTTTAGGCCATGAGGGAGACCCTGCATTATTTGAAAAAGCAATGGAGTCTGACCCCTGCTCACGCTGGACACCAGAGTAAACCCCCAGGCGTCAGAGGGGACAAACCAGGGCGACCCCAGGGTCTGTGAGTCACCCCCACTCAGTGTGTGTAGTGAAGTGTGTGCAGCATCCTGGGAGCTCAGGAGTCAGCTGGTTACAGAACGCAGTCTCCTGGGGGTCAGTGGAACCCCCTGACCCAGGGGTCTCACCTGGGGGAGATTCTGCTCCCCAGGGGACATTGGTGACGTCTAGGGACATTTTTGGTTGTTTCAACTCCAGCGAGTGCTCCTGGCGTGGAGTGGGTGGGGGCCGGGGATGCTGCCCAGTACCCCATGGTGCTCAGGACTCCCAGCAGAGAATGGTCCACCCCGGGGTCCCCAGTGCCGTGGGAGAAACCTGCTTTAGAGAAAACCACCCAGCCGCCTCCTTCCTGTGTCTGAGACGCTGGAGCCTCCCAGAGCTTTGACTGGACCTTCCCGCCTGGGCTGTGGTGCAGGAGGTTTCCACCCCAATATCAGCCCGCCACGCCCGGGCCTGTGATGCTAGCCCCCAGGGCCCAGGGCGGCTGAGAAAGGCTCGTGTGGCCCAGGAGTGGGAGCAGAGGCGAGACCCTTTATGTAAGTGGAAAAAACCCTATTGGTTTGTGGAAAAAGCTAGTAATTTTGCAAAGGAAGCGGGGCCGGCTCTCAAGAGCATGGGAGATCTTGGGAGCCAGACGGAAACAGCCTGGCCTGCGTTGGCCCAGGGGCAGGGGCTTCTGTTGAACACCCCCCCCTCCGCAGGGCAAGCCCACAGCAGAATCAGCCCCAAGGACCAGTGCCACTCCCCCCACCCCAAACTTGAGGGTCTGGCTGCCGGCTTTTCAAAGTGTGGTGGGTCCTCAGCGGCTGCAGGGGCCCCCTTGGGGGCCCGGACCAAGGCGTCTGCCTGGCCTCCGTAGCCTGGAGCTTCCTCAGACACACATAGGCCGGTGCTGGCCACAGCGATGCAGCTGGACGGACCACTCGCCTCTCCCTCGTGGCTGTGCTGGGAAGCAGGGAAGGGGTGCCCCCCCCATGGTGCATTCTCATGGCAGCTGGGGCAGCACGGGGTGTAGGCTTGTACTCAGTCTCAGGGTCACCCGACAGCTGGACACAGTGGCCCCCAGGGTCTGTCCTGCCAGGGGTGTCCTGTATCAGAGAGAGATTCAGCTCTGTCCAGGGTTCCACCTGGAGCAGGGGTCCCGTTCCCTGGAAAACAACAGCTCCAAACAGCTCCAACAGCCTGGGGCCCACCCCCATGTGATCTCGGGACTTCCTGGCCTTCCTGTGGACCCCCTGGCCCTCAGCGGCCAGCCTCAGATCCCGTGCCTTCCTGCGCCCATATACCTGTCACCTCCTCCACTCGAGGTTAATTGCTTTGCCCCAAGTCTGCATTTTCCACCGCTCCCTCTTCGGTCGCGGCACGTGGCTTCCAGCAAAGTAGAAAACCAGGCATGGAAAAACACTGAGCGTTACGTTTCAAGGCTCGGTCTCTGAGTGTTTTGTTTTTCTGATACTGGTGTGTCGGATGGACCGGCCTGTCGTGCTCCGGAATGGGATAGTGCAAGTTTCAGAGGAACACTCGAACCCCCCTGCCCCCCCGGGAAACACGGGTGTCTGTCCACACAGGGTCGGTTGTAGAGAGTAAAGCAGACTCTCCAGACCCCCCAATTTCTCTGGAGGACGCAGCCGGTTCCAGTTCACACGCCACATTTTTGGCGACAGCGAAGTATATCCCTGAGAAAAGCGGGAGATGGTTATGGCAAAGCTATTGAACCGCTCTCCTCTCTCTCTCTCTCTCTCTCTGTCTCTCTGTCTCTCCCTTCTCATTTGGGGGAAAGCGGTGCTCTTTGGAAAAACTGGAAAAGGTATGTAGCATTCTATCTTACTTCATGAGTTTGGAATCTGTTGTTTTTTAGAAAAAAGGAACAAGCAAACCACAGTGCTTGGTGTGCACATGACACGCGGGGCATTGTGTCACCGTGGAAAGAGCTCGGGGCTCGCGGCCAGGAAACCCACGTGCAGACCCCAGGCCCGCCTCTCCCTGGCTCTGTCGCGTTCGGAGGATTCCTTTCATCTCTGCCACGGAAATAACATCCCCAGCTTCCCAAGAATGTTGCAGAGATGAAGCGAGGCCCTAGATCTAACACGCACAACCCTGGGCGCTGGAGCCGGGGCGGGGTGCGCCCCACATGTGTGCGTCCGGGAAGTGCGTCCGGCCGGCTCGGCTGCTGCCTGTGCTGGTGTTGGCCGTTGTCGGTGCCCCCCCCCCGCCCGAAACCCGTCCAGCTCCAGACGGCTGGTGGTGACGTCACCCTCGTTCCCCCTCCTGTGATGTGTGCCTCCTCCCTGCTGTTCCCGATCAGTCCAGCGGACGGATCACAGCGCTGTCCGTCCCTTCAGAGAGCCAGCTTGGGGTCTCATGGACGCTTGCTCCGTGTTTCTGGTCTCTACTTCGTTTATCTCCGCTCTGTGTTTGTCACTTCCTTCCTCCTACCAGCTTCGGGTTTCTCTTGTGTTTCCTCCACGTGTGAAGTCGGGTCGTGGACCTGAGAGCTCTTCCTCCTGTCTTCACAAAGCCCCCTGGTTTACATGTCAGTCTCATCCAGAAACAGCCCCATGGAAACCTCCGGAATAATGCTTGACCACACACCTGGGCATCCACGGCCCGGCCAAGCAGACGTGGAAAGCTCACCAGCCCCTGGTCTCCGAGGCTGCACAGCCACTTGCCCCGCCGCACGGCCCTGGGAGGGGCAGGACGGGGTGGTCGCTGGGGGCTCGGTGAGGAGAGCCAAGGGGGCAGCTGGGTGCTCCTGCAGATACGTGTGCACACGCCGTCACAGCACCCAGAGGGTGCAAACAACCCAAGTGCCGTCAACCGATGAACGGATGAACCAAACATGCCATGTCCCATGGCCACGGACAGGAGCGAGGCACCCCCACGTGCGGCCCCGGGGACAGACCCCGAGCCCACGACGCTCAGGGAGGGAGCCAGACACAGAAGGCCACGCGGGGTGTGCGTCCACGTGGGTGACACGTCCGGAACAGGCTCATCCGCGGACGGGAAGGGGCTCGTGGGGGCCGGGCCTGGGGATGGGGACGGGGTCGCTTTTGTGGTGATGGAATGTTCTGGAACTAGAGGGAGTGTGGTGGTTGTGGTTGCACAACACTGTGAATATACTTAATGCCACTGAACTGCACACTTGAAAATGGTTAAAACGAGGGGTGCCTGGCCGGCTCGGTCAGTGGAGCCTGCAACTCTTGATCTCAGGGTCATGAGTTCGAGCCCCACAGTGGGTGTGGCGCCTCCTTGACAAAAAAAAAAAAAATGGTTAAAACAAGTGTGCTGTTATACATACATCTTACCGTATGTATGCACCTTAAAAAAGCTGACAATGTAATATACCAAAAAATGTCGAATTGTATATTTTAAATGGTGAATGGTGTGGTTTCTGAGCTGATGTCTCTAAAGCTGCTAAAAAGAAGTGTAGGGAAGAGAGGAGGAAGACCCAGCATGCTGTGGAGGGGTCGCGGTGCTAGAATCACGGCCAGGGCTTTCTTGCGCTCCGGCATCGCGTGCCTATGCCAAGGGCATGGCGGACAGGCCTTCCCAAATGCCTGAAACAGCAGGTGTGAGCGCTCAGACACGGAGTGGGATCCCGGCCCCTGCCCGGTCTCTGCCTTGGCGTGGTGGGCGTGAAAGGGACCGTGTCCCTCCCGGTGCAGGCGTGGGACCCATGTGGGCGCAGGCGGGGCCCCCACGCTCGGGTGCAGCAGGGGAGGAGGCAGGAGTGTGGCCGGCGAGCTGTCTGGTGAGGCGGGGAGTCCCGGGCCATTGGGCTGGGTTGGCCATTGGCCACTGCGCTGGTCACAGAGAGGTCCTCTGGCGTACCCGGCAGTTTGTTCTAGAATGCAGCCAAGAGCCCGGCCCAGTGAGGAGCGTTTTGTTGCAGATGGCTCTTTGGCCTGGAATTGATTGCCCAGCGATCTCCATATTCGCTGGCTTGGTTCCTTCTCGGACACACCGGGGCTCCCTCCCGGCTCTGTGTGGCCATGGGCTTGCGCCCCGAAACAGGACACAGAGCTGTTTCCTCCGAGACCAGTGATTTTCGTCAGGGATCTTCAGGGTCAGGAGGGAGACCTTATTATGATTTTGCACTATTTTTGTATTCTGTATAGACCATTTTTATAGTCAGATTCATTTAGGAGCAGAAGGCCCAGTTGGTGTGACATCGTAGGATGAAGTGGGGGGACGTCCTGGTGGCCACATCGGGCTGCCCCCACCACCTCCTCCAGGCCTGGGTTCCTGCTGTAGTATCTCTAGTCACACCCCTCGGCACTTTAGTGATGCTGCATAACAAATGACCATGAACTCCACGCATGTGTTCTCCCACAGTCTCCGCGGTCAGTAATCTGGGCGCAGCCCGACTGGGTCCTCCGCCCAGGGTCCCACAGGGCCACCGTCCCGGTGTCAGTCAGCCTGCAGCTTCACCTGGAGACGGGGGAGCCCCTGCCCCTGAGCTCCCGCGGGGTGCTAGCAGAGCTCACTTCCTTGCCCCTGCGGGGCTGTACACCGGGGTGCCTGCTGCCGGTCACTGGGGCGGCTGTCACCTCCTGGGGCTTACCCCCCGCGCCTTGCCACGTGGGCTTCCTAAACACAGCCGTCCCCGGCCACGCCAGCAAGGAAGATCTCACGGGTGGGGACAGAAATGCAGGAGTCTCTGCCGTCTGTGGAAGCCCCGTGCGGATCCCGCAAGATCACGCTCATGCGTTCTGTGCGTTCTCCACTTCCTGTGTGTCCGGGGTCCTGCGGAGACTTGGAGGGCTGGCGCACCGAGGCCGCCAGCAGCCACGGTCCCCCTCCCAGCCAGAGTCACAGGAGACTCGGCACTCCCTGGGCAGCCCTGGGCTTGGCTGCCTTCCTGCAGTAACAAGAAAAGGCGTAATGGAATTTGGACGGTTGAGAAAGGGGATGTCAGTGTGAGCAGAACCAGACACTCGATCTCATTGTTAGAAATTCCGTGCGGGTCATCGAAACCTCATCTTGGGGCAGAGGCCACTGGAGTGGAGATGAACTCACCCCCAGAAGAGGTTTCCCACAAACCCAGCGCTGGCAACCAGCACCCCACGGCCAGCCGTGGCCACCCGTGGGCACCCGGGCACTGAGATGCCTCCCTCCCAGTCGCTGGGGCCCAAGGCTCCTGTGGTGGTGTCCTTCTCTGGAAGGTTCCATGAGAGACAGCAAAACCCCACTCTTAGCACCACGTGGCTGACGCAGCTCCTTTGCTCCCTGTCCACGCCCCCGATGAGCGTGCGACCCAGCAGCCCCATGGCTGAGACCTTACCAAGCCCTGCCCTCTGCCTACGCTGGCTGGAGCTGGCCTCCCGGCTGGGTCTCTCACTTCTCTGTCCCTTTACTCTGTTTAGGGGGTCACACGTCCATCCAGACCCACATGGGTTAGCACCCAAGTGGGGGCTTCCATGCAGGCATCCTGATGCTTTGCTGTAGTGCAGAGAGAGCCCCCCACCCCCGCCAGACCCTCCTGTCTGCACTGCAGGGGCATCTGGGGCCCCTCAGGAGTTCTGACCTGCCTGGACACCAAGGATTCGTGGTGTGCACCAGGAGCAGGTACCGGGAGCTGGGCTTCTCCTTTGACCCCAGTGGGACCAACACCGAACACAGATTTCATGGGAAAGCTGCCCTGTGGGGTTGGATATCCCTAGACTAGGTCTCCTCTCCGGCACTGCGGACCCTGGGCTGGGGCCCTCCCTGCGGGGCATTCCGGGCACTGTGGGGGCTGAGCAGCATCCCTGGCCCCACCGCTCAATGCCAGGAGCCCCCACTTGTGATGACCACAGAGTCACCCCAGCAAGACCCCACTGTAGACTCTGTGTCCCCCACACCAGGAGAGTCTGAAACTATTCAGCCCGTCCCACTACTGGCTGTTTGTTTCTGTTGTTCTTCCTTTTTAACATGCAAATTGCCCCTAGTGACAGCTAGCCCTTCGGAAAGAGCCCCTCTGGGTCGGCTTTGTCCCCGGACTTTCCAGCCACAGCAGAGGTGGAGTGGGACATCCCTGGGGACTTCACAGATGCTCTGTGACACAGTGTGCAGCCTTCAGGAGCTGGGTGTTGGCCAGCGACCCAGCGTCCGAGAGCAAGGAGCTGCCGCTGATGGCCCAGGTCTGAGGCCCGTCCTCATCGGCATGTGCCTGGGCAGACTGCCCCTTTCTGCAGAGCAGAGGGGAGTTGAGGTGCCCAGGAGCCCCCATCTTGGTCCCTGGAACCTGTGAATATGATGCCTGCCGTGCACAGGGCAACTTGCAGGGGCGGGCAAGTCACGGCCCCTGAGGAGGGGGTGACCCTGGGTTCCCGGGGACCCCAGCGTCCTCACGAGGCCCTCACGACGGGGAGGCAGAGGGTGGGAGTCCCAGAGATGGGCAGACCCCGCGCTGCTGGCGGTGAGGATGGGGGGGGGGGGCGCGGGCCAGGAAGAGGCTGGAGCCCGGTCTCCCTGGGGACCCCGGGGGGACTAGCCCTGCCCACGCCGGGGTTTTAGCCCCGGGAGGCTCATGTCAGATTTCTGACCTCCAAAATGGTCAGAGAATATATGTGTGTGGTTTGAAGCCACCAAGTTGGTGGTCATTTGTGACAGTGACCACAGGGAATGCATAAAGGGCCCAGGGAGCGTCCACGGAGCTGAGGACACCCCGAGAAGGGGTCTTGCACGGACTCTCTGGGCACCTTCTCAGAGGGGATGATGTTCCCAGGGCTTTGTTGGGGACGTAGGAGTTTGTCCGTGCGCAGGGAGGGGAAAGGACCTGCCTGAACCAAGGTGGGAAGGCTGGGTCTGCCCTCCCCTCACCCCCCGCCTTCCTGCCCCTCACGGGGCCTGGGTGACGGCATTTCCTCAGTGCTTGGAAGCCAAGAGCAGGAGTGCTCAGTGTCCCGGCCCAGCCATCCGGGCTTGCAAACCCTCACATGACTGCAGTCATCGCCCCGGTGACAGAAGGAGCCTTCTCTTCTGCTCCCGCATCAGCCACATCGTCACCCTTGGTCACCGCCCGCGCCCACAAGCCGGCTCATTCTTGGGCGCCACGCTTTCAGCCCCCGGCAGCACCCGTGTGCCCTGCAGCGCTGTTTTTCCCTCACTTGTGGGCACCTCATTCATTCCCGAGTCCCCAGCCCTTTCTAAATATAGCCGCCCAGGGGACCGATTTAGCCCACGCACAAAAGGACCAGGCTGACAGGGAGAGTCACGAGACGCTGTTTTCCAAGGGGTCCATGGCTTCTCTTGGGAAACATCTACCTGGCAAAATCCCAACTGGAGCTTCCCTGCCCCCCACCCCACCAAAAGGTCACAGATGCACAAAGGCTCAGAGGAGGCCCTCACGTGGCCGGCCCGCCCCACACCAGGCCAGGGTGACCATGACCCCGGAGAAGCTGCAGGCAGGGGGTGGGGAGACCCAGTGCTTGGAGCCTCGGACGGGCTTCAGAGGTGGGTGGCAGAGGCCAGGGCTGGGGGGTTAAAGAGGTTTTGTGTCTGCCTAGCATTGAAGTTCAAATGCCAGCACAACTCCCGGGGCTCTTCGGAGGTCCCCACTGTGGCGTGGTCCCAGCCCAGCTTCTGGGGACACATGGAGGCACGTGCCCCTCCCTCTGACCTTCTGGCCTGATGTCCAGACTGTGCTGTCCTCGCCGCATGCACGTTTCTCTAGAGTCTGGCACAGGGTCTCCCCCGCCTGCCCCCAGCGCTGCTGACAATCTGGGCAGGTCACTCTCCGCAGGAGGGCATCCCTGGCGCTGTGGGAGGGTCAGCAGGGTCCCAGCCCCACCCCCTCGGTGCCAGGAGCACCCCCAGTTGTGAGGACCACAGACGTCCCCTGGGGGCACGGTCCCCCTGGGTGAGGGTCCCTGTTCTGGGGGGGGTCTCACAACAGGTACTAGAGCGCAGGGGCTACCCCTGGAGATGTGCAGGGCCACGGCCTCACGCTCAGCGCGGGCGTTGATCAAGGTGACTGCCGCTGCCGTCCACAGACCTTGTGAGGGGTGGCTTGTTGTGCGGGTACCTCAGAGCCTCTTCGCCCCTCTTCTGTCTCCCTCTGTTTGGTTTGGGATTTTTTTCCTCTGTCGACATCAACACCCTGTCTCTCCTGCACGCCGTGTACCCAGGAACAGTCCTTCCCGGCAGAGGGGGGGTGGGGGGCTGCATTCCCCCCCAACCCCCCTAGAATCTGGCTGCAGCTTAGTGTTTCTTGGGTTTGGGTTTTTTTCTTCCCATTTAATGGTTGGCAGGGGCGGGCGTCTCCCTGTCTGTCCCCGGGAGAGACAGATTCAGAAGCTCTGTGAGCTGCACAGTCGCTGGTTCTGGAAGTTTTAAAGCAAACTGAAAGCTGTCTCTGTTCTCCCTGAAGACGAGGGATCGAGGGATCCCTGTGAGCCTGCCCCCTGCCCTCCCAGCCTCTGCAGCGCGAAAGGCCCCCACCCCCTTCCAGCCAGACTTCCAGGGGCTCTGACTCCCCCCACCCCGGCCCCACGAGCCCGGCGGCCCCGTGAGGGGGCTGGAGAGGAGCAGCCGGGCTGTCCGAGCTGGGCGTCATGAGGCCGTGTAGCCGGAGGTGAACTGCACGTGCCCTCGCGCCGCAGCCTCCCGGAGCCGCGGGGCTGGCTGTGGCCGCTAACGGAGCACTGCGGGGGCCCACTCTGGTTCGGATGCTGTGCCCGCATCTCTGGGCAGTGAAGGAGAATGGCAGGGGTCACGAACACAGCACGCTGAGCTTAGTGTCCACGCTCAACAGTGAGAGCGAAGGCTAGCTGGGACCATCCCGGGCTGTGGACCCACGTCCTGCACAGAGAGTGCCAGAGTGAAGCTGGCCCCACCGTCCGGGGACCCTGTTCCGGCCTCGCCTTGGCCTGTGGGCCAGCTCTGCTCTGTGTGACAAACTGTCCCAAAGGAGTTGGCTCCCAGGTCAGGAGGTCAGAGGTCGGACATGGCGTGGCTGGTTTCCCGGCTCGGGGTCCCACTAGGCCGAAGTCAGAATGTCTCCTCTGGAGCTTGAGGCCTCTGTGCCTGTTCAGATTGCTCCGGAATTCAGCCCCTTGCAACTGCAGGACGGGGGTCCCCACTCCCTTGCTGGCTGTCCCTAGCGGCCGCCCCCATTCCGTGCCCCAGCCCCCCACCCCCCCATCTTCAGAGCCGGCAGCAGGGATCTCTCTGCACCAAATCCCTTTCAAGCTTCAGATAGTTTCTCCTCCCTTTTAAGGGCTCCCCTGATTCGATCAGGCCCACCAAGGGCAATCTCCCCTTCTTAAAGGCGCTGCTACCACATGGCAGAGCCTTTCCCTGGAGCGAGATTGGGTCCTCTACTCGGGTCCCACCCACACTCAAGGCCAAGGGATCGTACGCAGTCACTGGGAGTCATCGTAGAGGGAAGCCCCCCACACGTCTTTCATCTCCAGCAGGCACACGGCCCCTGGCTCTGAGGAGTGCTGCCCTGGGGCTCCTGGAGCCGGAGGCTGGGGCTCGTTGATGCTCCTGCCGCTTCGGGAAGACATTTCTGTGTGGGAGACACGGGATGGTTGAGCGGTGGGTTCCTGGAAGGACCGACTCCTAAGCCCCGCTCACCTTGTTTCAGGTGCCATCAGCACCTGGCCTTGCTTCCCCAGCATGGGAGTTAGCCTCGGGCCCGCCTCTGCAACCCTGGGCCTGGCGAGTTTGCACCTTGCAGAAGAGATGTGAGCGGGCCTCCCCAAGGGGCCCCAGGGCTGTCAGGGAACATTCAGAGCCTGGAATTGCCCACACGAGACCCCCCCCCAGCTGCCTCCCACCGGCCGGCCAGCTCCTTGTGCCCCATGTCGGCCTCCCACTGGCTCTCAGAAGCCCGAGCCCCCTGGGTGCAGAAACACAGTTCCCCACAGCCCAGACCTCATCCTTGACCTCCCTCCTTTTAAACAGTGGGGTGGGGGGCACTGCCAGGAGGGGTCCTCAGCTGCACCGCCTTCAGGCCACCAGAACCCAGGGCCCGCAAGCCGCTCCTCGAAGGCCCTTCCCTCCTGGCCGCTGCCCCGCCAGGCGCATTTTTCACATTCTTTTCCTGCTACGCATCCCAGCCCGCCAACTTTCAGAAGCCTCCACTGGCATGGCACTCTTCCTCTTCTGGTAAGGAGCCGGCCCAGGCCGCTGGGGTGCGGGCTCCTGGAGCGGGCCGGGAGTGGCGCCCTCCCCAGCTATGAGAGCTATGTGTGGAATTCGGAGGGATCGCGGGCATTTTTGTCTGGCTGTCATTGCTTCCTGTGAAGCTGGAAAACACCTCTGGGGGTGGAGTCGGCACCCCGGGGGGTGGAACAGAGAGGCTGCATCAGCTATGGGGTGGGGGGGTGGACAGCAGCCCGGGGCATGTGCTGGGAAGGCAGGGAACAGACCTGCTTTAGCCCTGGGATCCCTGCAGGGCCCCGTCTGCACCTTGGCTTTGCATGCCACCATGCCAAGGTTGGGCCTGCGCACCCCCAGGGGGGTCTCGGGTGTCTGCTTGCTGTACATCCCCCTGTGGGCGGTCCAGATGCTGTCATGCTAAGCACCCTGGCGCGATGCAGTGTCTGTGACCTCTCAGAGCCCGCTACGTCTGGGCCTGAGCTGAGCCTGAGCGCCCGTTACTCCGTCCGACTCACTGAGACCCATCAGGAGGGCTAAGGAGACAGAAATATGATCCTGGGAAGCCCTCCCAGGGGGTCCTCCACGGGGTGCCGAGGCGACATGCCTTCCAGGGAACGCACCAGTTTCTCGGACTCACACAGGCCGTGCTGCGGGAAGGTGGCAGGGAAGTGTGCTCTCGTCCGTGGGAAAACATTCCCAGGACTCGGAGTCCCGGCTTCGCCTACACGCTGCTGGACAGGAAGCACACAGCTAAGACATTTTGGCACTAACGCTCACTCGGGGTTCTCTCGGAGCCCCCAGTGCCCCAGGGCCCCCGATGTCTGCAGCGCTCCACAGCACACACAGCAGCCAGGCCTTTCCCAACGGAAGAAGTGGTCCTGAGGCTCCTGGGACCAGTGTGGGTGTTGAGAACCCTGGAACCGTAGACCCTCAGACCCAGAAGCGCCGTAGGCCGCACTCCCTAAGCCCTCCGCCAAGTACACGGGCCGTGGGGGATACAGAGTCCACGCCAGCCCTGACCTCGAAGCTTGCCTCTGTCCACAGGGAATTGGCACGGAGGGGGACAGGGCAATGCGGCGGGATGTGGCCAGGCGGCCCCCAGGGCTCATCTCCCCATGAGTCCTGGTTTGGGAATTACATTCGAACCCTGGTCCAACCTCCACCAGCCACGTGGTCTCAGGAAGGTTATTAACATGCAAACATCTTTGAGCCTCAGTTCGCAAACGTGAAAATGGGCACAGTAAGTCCTTCGTGGTGCCGGACATCATGGTCCTGACGAATGGTAGGGACTGCTGGTACTCTTTACTGCCGTTTCTGCAAGTTGCTGGGGGGTGACTTTGAACAAACCTCTGCCTGTCTCCAGGCCTCTGATGCCTCATCCACAAGGTGAGGTCAGAATGACCAGAAAGCGCTCGGCTTCTGAGCAGCAAGAGAAGCTGGGGAACTCAGAGCCTTGGGAGGTGAGGGATACGCCCATGATCTTGGGATGGCGATGGTTTCACAGGCATGCATAAAGTCGTCCGACTGAGCTTCCTGTGTGCGTGGCTTGCACAGGATGAAGCTGCTGCACCATCTTTTTTATTTTTTTAAGATTTATTTATATATTTTGGGGAGGTATAGGGGCAGAGGGGGAGAGAGAGAGAGAATCCCAAGCAGACTCCCCGCTGAGCACAGAGCCCGCGGGGCTCGATCTCATGACCCTGACATCATGACCTGAGCCAAAACTGAGAGTCAAACACTTAACCAACTGTGCCCCCCAGACACCCCCCATCTTTACATTACCTATATAACAAACCAGATACTTCTCCAGCTCCATGTTTTACAGATGAGAAAGCCGGGGCTCAGAGAGCCAGGGCACGTGCCCAGGACTGGGTCTGCACGCCATCACCCAGCACCACACGCAGACTAGCCCTCCGTGTTCCTGCCCACCCACCAGAAACACGAATCTTCCACGTCATGCTCTAAGTCTGGCAAGCCGTTCATTGGTTTTAGTTCTTATTGGGAAAACAGCACTGGCTTGGGTTTCAACAGCGGCAAGATGAGGTATTTCTTTTTCTTCCTTTTCTTGTAAAAAGCGTTTGCTTAAAAACGTTACTCCACACACATGATGGAATATCACTCAGCCACGAACAGGGGCAAGGCGCCCACACGCGCGGGCCCGGGGACTGACCCCAAGCCCACGACGCTCAGGGAGGGAACCAGACACAGAAGGCCACGCGGGGTGTGCGTCCACGTGGGTCACATGTCCTATTTCTCTAAAATTTCGCTTGGGGGTGGTTTTAAGCAGAGAAGTCATATGGTGAGATTTCTCCTAGAAAGGTGATTCAGGGGGCCACGGCAGAAAATATTTTGGAGAAAGACGTGGACCCCATGCCCAAGGCACTGGCAGCCCTTGGAAGAGGCAGGCGTCCAGGAGTACTGATCCCCTGGGCACGCACGGTGGGAACCCGTGCAGAGAGGCCCAGGATGGCCCGCTGCATTCCCTGGGGAGCACCCACACCCAGAGAGTGGGGTCAGATGGCGGAAGAAGAGAACTCAAGTCTCTTTAGCCCCTTCTAGGGGCACTGCTCCCATTCAGGAGGTTCCCACCTCCTGACGCTGTCCCTTTGGGACTTGGGATCTCTACATGAATTTGGGGGGACACATTCAGGCCACAGCAGCAGGAGAGATGCTGGCGGGAGAATTCCCAGCAGAGGACAGTGCGTGACAAGCTCGGACTTTGCACCTGATTCTGTGAGGGAGCAGGGCCCCCTCGCGGTTTCTGCATAAGGGAGGGTCAGGCTCCAGCTGTCCGAAGGAGGGATGGAGGGAGCACAGGGGGCTGCTCAGGCCGCAGGCAGTGCCGGGGGTGCGGGGGCCCGGCGGGCAGAGAAGTCTCTGCGGACAGCCGGCCGTGGGTCTCTCGTTCTGGCCCTGGGCCAGATGCAGGTGCATATGTAGCTTTCAGGTGCTGACTTCGCTTCTCCTGCGTGTGAAGCCACACAATCCAGAGATGTCACTAGCAGCCTCCTGGAGCAGCACCCAGGGCTGCAGTCGCTGGGGTGCAATTACCAAAACAGCGTAACAAAAGGGAGCATCCTAAAATGTTTAAGGCGGGCGCCCAGAGCAGCTGTTGAAAAACTGGTTGGAGGTGAACAGCGAGCTGGTGACTGGTGACTGGGGTGCTGAGGCGCTTCCGGGGGCTTCCACTCCCTGTTGCGTTTACCATGAGAACTCTTGAGTGATTTTATCAAGTTCTGGCCCGGGTTTTTCACTCCTTCACACATTTCCTCCCTTCCGTCTGGGCTCAAGTTTCTCTAATACCCTCTTATTCTACCTTAACAAGGCGGGTCTGCTGAAGAGGCTGTCTGTTCCTGTTTGTCTGGAAATGTCTGTATTTCACCTTAAATCTGGAAGTCCGTTTTCACCAGGTCTAGAGTTTTCACTGAGTCCGCCTGATGGTGGGTGCTTTTCCCTCCAGCAGCTTATGTTTGCTTGCTTTGTAATTAACCGATTTTATTAGGGTGTGATTCACGTCAGTGAAATGAACAGATCTTAACTATACAGCTGGATGAGTTTTGACAAACATACACCTGTGAACACCCAACACCTCCGTCAGGACATAAAACGTTTCTGCTGTCTGACTTCTTTTGCTGGACAAAATATTTTTGAGATTCACACGTGTGGCTCCTCTCCTCGGTAGGCTGTTCTTGTCATTGTGCCACCATATCTCATGGCATGAACTGGCATAGTTTGCTTATTCGTTCTCCTGTTGGCGGGCATTTGGGTTGCTTCCGGCTTTTGCTGTTATAAATAAAGACGTATGAACGTCTCGTACAAGTCCTTTCCTGGAAGTATGTTTTTGTTTATCTTGGGCAGGTCCCTAAGAGCAGAACTGCTGGGTCATAGGTTAGGTACGTGTTCAGCCTTTTAAGAAACTGCCAACCTGTTTTCCAGAGTGGTTGTACTGTTTTATGCTCCCTTCAGAAACGCGTGAAACTTCCAGCATTTTGACGCCATCCTCAGTATTTACAGTTGCCAGTCTTTTTCATTCTCGCGCCCATAGTGCTCACGAAGGAGCCTCCCATTACAGTTTTCCGTTTGTATCTCCCTGACAACTAATCAGGGAGCACCTTTTCCTGGGCTTATGACTAGTTCTCTGTCAGTGTCTAAGATGCTTATCCTGCCTGAGGTTCTAGGTGAATCTGTGGCTGAAAGTAGTATTTTGTTTCATCCTCAGTTTGTGGGAAACTATCTGTTGTTATCACTTCAGAGACGCTTCTGTTCCATCCCCCCTCTTCTCCTCCCAGATCTCCGGTCACACGGGCGTTACTCCTTTACTGCTTCCTTCTGTCTCTCACCTTCTGTTCCGTCTCTCCTTCCCCTCTGCGTCTCCGTGCCTTGTTCTGGATGTTTTCCCTGAACTGTCCTCCAGTTCACCAACTTTCCCCTTAGTCGTCTTTAATAATACCATTCTCTCCGCGGAGTTCCCACATTTTAGACGTGGGTGTTACGCACATGTCCACTGGCCCTTTCTTCTGTAGTGTCCCATGCTGCGAAAACCCCAGTCTCACCTGCGTGTCTCCTTGAACGTAATCAACACGATTATTTTAAAGTGTCTGTCAACTCCAGTGTCGGGAACCCCTGTGACTCTGTTCATCTTGCCCGTTATTCCTGCTGGTTTTTGTTTGTGGGGCCTTATCTCCTTGTCTGCCTGGTTATTGCTGGTTGTGTGCTCGATACTGTGCTTGCCGACCTGTCTGTGGGAATAATTGAGTCCTAAGATGATGTTGTTTTTCACCAGAGAGGGTGAAATTGTGCCTGGCATTTAGGGCTGCCCACAATCTAGGGTTACCTCAGTCCAGTACCAGGGACTGGGTTTATTCGGCACTCTACGGCAGTCGCTTTAAGGGTTTACCTGTATCCGGTTTACCCCTATCCTTTTGTGTGTGTAATAAATGCAGGGACCACATAATTTTGTATGATTATTTGGGAAAATTCTCTCAGGTAATGTCACCTACGGTAAAAGTGACAGTAAAATTAAATTCCATCTAAAATACAGTCTAGGGGCGCCTGGGTGGCTCATTCGGTTGGGCGTCTGCCTTCGGCTCAGGTCATGGTCCCGGGGTCCTGGGATCGAGCCCCGCGTCCGGCTCCCTGCTCGGCGGGAAGCCTGCTTCTCCCTCTCCCACTCCCCCTGCTTGTGTTCCCTCTCTCGCTGTGTCTCTCTGTCAAATAAATAAATAAAATCTTTTTTAAAAAATACAGTCTAATCAGAAATTGCCATTCACTCAAATGCCCAAGAAAAACACACACAGTGCCTGCCTGTGTTGATACCACGCCACCACATCTGAGTTTTTCTTATGCTTGGACTGCAGTGCTTTGTTCTCCCCGTTTGTACCAAGGGGGACTTTGCCCAGCACTCTCCCTTTGGAGGGCCCTGGATCTCAGTCTCCGTATCGCCAGCCTCGTGAGGCTGATGGAAGCACCACTCGGCCTCTTAGCAAACCTTCCGTCCTGGGAAAAACTTACCCCAAAAGCCAGACTCCTGGGCTTCTGTCCTCCCCCAGATGTTAGCTGTAAATTCTTCGCTAATAATCCTCCAGTGCCCTCCAGCAGATATGCCTGTGTTCTGTCCAGCTCTTCTGGTTGCCCTCAGCAGGAGAGCCTGTCCATGTTAGCGGGCCCACTGTGGTGTAAGCCAAAATCGGCAGATAGAGGTCTTTATTCAAAGTCCGAGGGACTTAGTCGGCGGAAGCCGCTAACGTGGATCATCTGGATCTTAGAACCACCCGGTGACAAACTGGGAACCCTTCTCAGCTTTTAGAACAGCCCTCTTATTTTCCAGTGGAGGAAGCTGAGACCCAGGTCAGGGCAGAGCTGGGACATGAACCCACTTCCAGCCATGCCAGGTGCACCTTCAGGAGCCAGCGGCCACCTTTGTCCCTTGGAACGAGGTGCCCTGAAATCGATCCATTTCTCCCTGAGACCTGAAGCTCTGGGGGCTCTGCAGACCCTGCAGCTGAGGGTCCGCAGAGGCCGGAGTGCCTCTGATCACGCTCACACCTGTCCCACCCGGCCCCTGGGCATCTGAGGGGAGTGGCCACCACAGCGCAGCAGCTACGTGGGGAGCGCGATTTCTCAATAGCTTCCAGCAAACCGGCCCTTCCACCCTCGCTGGGCACAGGGTGTGCAGGGCACCCTGTCTCTGGTTCCGTATCTCCAGCAGCTGTGTTTATGGTTAGCAGTTGCCACAGGTGCCTCAAAGAGGGCCTCCTCCGTGGCTGCCGGCCTCTGGGCACCCCCGTTCCTTGGCACTGGAACTTGGGGATCTGGAGGTTTGCCAGGCCTGGCCCAGGGAGTGCATGTCGCTCTGAGCACTGCAGAGTTCTCTGGAGCTCAGAGAGGGGAAGTAACTTTCCCGAAGCCACACAGCTTCGAGGTCTGTGCAGAATTTAGGCCTGCCACCTTCCACTCGGCTCCCCCTTCCACTTCTCCCCTCTCTAGCACCTGCAGCCTCATCCGCTTCGAAAGTGTGATTGGTTGAGTTCAAGGGGCAGCTCGCCTGTGTGACTTCCAGTCACGGAAGGTCGCTGGATGCTAAGAAAATTAAACCCTTTTTGAAACAAGCTTCTATTTTCATTTATTACCATTTCAGTTCCAAAAGAACTTTATGTTTTGCCCACATGAGCCTCTCTAAGCCACAGTTTCTTCTGATAAAGGACTTAGATTCTGCCCCCAGGGGACATGGGGCAGTGTCTGGGGACCTCTGTGGTTGTCATGACGGGGGTGCTCCTGGCACTGAGGGGGTGGGGCGGGGCAATGATCACAGAGAACAGTCTGGCCCCGGTGTCCAAGGTGCAGAGCGGGAAGAGACCCTGGCCTCCCCACTGTTGACCGAGCATGTTTAGGATTTGATAAACACAAGGGTTCAGCCACCTCATAGCTTTGCAGATGGGAGCCCAGACTTCCCGGCCAATGCTGCCTCCAATTCTGATCACACTTTTTCACCTGCATCTGCCCATCCATCTGCTCAGCAAGCATTTATGCCAAACCTCATCCGCCCCGTGGGTCTCACGGCAGTGTGGGGCAGGCCTGCAGGCAGGCGGCCCAGCTCCATGAGGAGCTCTGGAGGAAGGGGCTCGGCACTCGGTCAGGGATGGCCACCAGACCCTCCTGGAGGGACGGGTAGGGACAGAAATCCATTCTGCACAGAAATGAGTCATGGGAGGGCTGGTGACACCTGAGCATGGCATGGGCCAGCCTCCCCATCTCGGCTTCATGATGCCCCACAGTCACGTAGGAGGTCACCGTCGGGGGAAGCGTACGCGGGGACTCTGTACTATGTTTGTAACTCCGTGTCTATGATTATTGCCAAGTACAGACTAGTGCTGTGAATTTGGAAACTATTTAACTTGTAAAGTTAAACATACACCTGCCTGAGTAGCTGGAAATCCCATGCCCAGCGTTCACCCAGGAGGATTGGGAACGTGGGCTCCCACAGATCCTGTGTGCAAGCACGCATAGGGGCATTCTTCACAATCACCAGTGACCCTGCTGTTGCCCAGTTGGCGAATGGGCCAACATACCACACTGTGTCCCTGGGTGGAATACTACACAGCCCCGAAAAGGAGCGGCGTGCCGGTGGGCCCCACAACAGGGCCTCGTGCTGAGGGAACAAAGCCAGGCCCGCACGGCGTGACTCTGTGTGCAGACCTCCCAGATCGGAGCTGCCAGGGCTGGCTACAGAAGCAACAACACGGGCCGTGGCTTAGGGGGGTGGAGTCTGGATCTGGAGGGTGGTGTCAGCTGCATGACAGGATGTGTTTGTACAACCTCATTGACTGTGTGCCCAAAAGGACAAATTTCACTGCATGCAAATTATACCTTAATGGGAAACATTTCATTGAAGGAAGTTATAAAAACCATCCCTAACAAAACTGTCACTTTGAGGGGCGCCTGGCTGGTTTGGTGGGTGAAGCATGTGACTCTTGATCTCAGGGCCATGAGTTCGAGCTCCACGTTGGGCGTAGGGCCTACTTAAAATTGTCACTTTGAGGTTCCTGTCTGCCTTTATATGTATATTTTAACACAGTGGTAGATGACCGAACGTTCGAACTTTGGAGCTTTGTTGGCCTCTCTTCTCACACGTGCCCCCTTGGTGCTCCGCCTTTTTATGAACCATTTATAACTGCTGCGTAATGTTCCACCTGGGAAATGTCCCGCTGAATTTGCCGGTCCCCCGTCGCAGAACAAGACCTGTGGTTTGGTTCTGAGCTCTCGCTGTGACAAATAACGCAGTTGTAAACGCCTCTCCGTACACGGTTTCTTATTTCCTTTGATTTCCCCCCCTTGGGATGAATGCCCAAGCAGAAGATTGGAAAGGACGCCCTTGGAGTCCTTGGTGTCCGGTTTAGGAGGCTGAGGCAGGGTTACAGGACCAGGGAGTGTGGAGCGAGTGTGTCAGGTGGTGCTCTTCCGCTCGCCTTCCCGGCACCGTGGGTAAGTGAAGGGACAGCTCGTGGTGCTGTCTTCCCACTTGCTGCCCTCCGTTGCTCGTGAGGCTATTCTGCTCACTTTATTTTTTACCAGTTAAAGTACTTCTTACCTGAATAGCTTCAGTGAGTCCTGCGCGGCCTCTCCGTTGGGCCCAGCCGAAATGTTGCTGACATGTCCAGGGGTCGTCCGTCAGCTTCTGTGTTGCCGTGGCCTTTCCTGGCTCGGTGGTCTTGGTTTCCAGGCTAATTAGCGTTTGTCGTGAAGTTCGACACCTTTACAGAAGATCAGAGCTGCCGATCTTCCCCATTCATTCTGTTGCTTCAGTTGCTGGAACATCATAACTTCTCCGTGATTAAGTGTTCTATACATCTTTACTGATTTATTTCTATTTTCTTCCTTATTCTGTGGCTCTTTATATGGAATCTCTTCGGGTGTGGAATAAAGGTCTGATCTAATCCAGTGGTTCTCACGCAGGGCAGCTCTGCCCCCCAGGGACGCCGGGCGATGTCTGGACGTCTGTGGCCATGAGGACTGGGGGTGCTCCTGGCACGGAGGGGTGGGCCAGGGACGCCGCTCAGCCCCCACAGCGCCCCCCAGAGAACGAGCCAGCCCTGTGTCAGCAGTGCCGGGCGGGAGAGACCCCATTCTGACCGTTTCCCCGTGTTGCCGCGTCCACAGCCCACCGTGGAAGACGTCCTTCCCCTCCCCGTGGTGTGTTTGACCCTGTGTGTGCTGGAGCCTCGTGTGTGAGGGCAGACCTGTTCCATCTGGGGGTGACTGCCCTCTCTTAATGATGACCACAGCCTCACAATGTACCACAGGGCGGGGGACCTCCATTGTCCTTGCCTGTCACACACACCCACGTGAGGATCTCGTGCAGGAGCCCCTTGTGCTCGGCATGGCTTCCTGGCCCTTTACCCGGAGGCCAGGCGGAGGCGGGTGATGTCCCCCGAGCCGTGCCCCTTGGTGCCTCGGCAGCAGCAGGACCTGGAGTCAGGGCCGGGACAGACTGCCCCCGCCCGCTCCCTCCTGTCCCCCAGCTTGCCAAGGCTGTGCCGGGCTCCTGGGGCCGGTGAGGCTCTGCCGGGCCCGGCAGGTCTGGCCAGGTCGGGCGCCTGGCGCCATCACATGCTTCTTGTGGAGCAGCAACCAGTGAGGAATGTTCCCTAGGCTGACTCAGCGCCCCTGCCTGTTCTGCTGGAGCTGGCCTAATCCCGGGCCACGGCTGGGTCATGAGTCAGTGACTGGCTATGGCACCCACCGGCATGGGGCTTGAGTCTGCTGCATGCACTGCGGTGACGCAACCGGTGTCTGGTCCCAGCGTCTCAGCACGCTCACTCACACGCACGTCCGTTCACACGTCCGTGCACACGTATGCAGGTGTAATGCACACGTCTGTACACAGACACGCACGTGTGCACCCGCTCACCCGCACACTCACATACCCACAGTCACACACACATGTTCACACACATGCACATAAGTACACACACACTCATGTGCATGCACACACACCCCCCACGCAGCCATCCCTGGCCGTCCTCTGGGGCTGGGGTGATAACCCGGCCCAGAGGGAGCCTTTGGGGACATTGTGCCTGGAACAGGAAGCCAGCCACACTTAGGGGCTTCGTGCTTCGGAGGGAGGCCACAGTTGGGGGTGGCCCCAGGGGGGCAGGGGTCCTAGGGTCCCGGTGGACACTTCTGAGTGTGGATGCCAGGCAGGACTCCCTGGCCTTCCAAGGAAAACAGGCCATGGGGCCAGCCCGTTTGTTCTCCGTACGCATCTATATTTAGCGCTGAGTAATTTAGGTATTTGTAAGCCCAACCAAGGGCAGTTTTCCCTGAGTTGGATGTTTTGTGGCTGCTTTGAAGCACTCTGCTGAATCAGAGCCCTCTGGAAACCCACACGTGGGCTCTGTGCTCCCAGAACAGACACACTCAGGCCTTTTCTGACCCAAAAGGGGGCTGGATGTCTGCCGGAAGGGACAGGGAGCCAGGCCGTGTGGAATGATCTTTTTTCTGAGACTTTTATGGAGGTCACTTTAGATTCACATGCAGTTAAAATAAATCAGAGAGAAAGTCCATGTATCATTCGCTCTGTGTCCGCCACGGTAGCATTTTGTGGAAGTATGGCCACTATCACAAGCAGGGTGTCAATGCGGGTACCGCCCACCTACCTTGTTCTGTTGCTGTGGTCTCGCGTGTGTGCGTGTGCGTGTGTGTGTGTGTGATTCAGTGCAAGGTTATCGCACGTGCAGGGGCGTGAACCCACTGCCCCCCCAAGGTAGTCCATGTTTCCAGCGCCACAAGGAGCCCCCTCCTGCCCAGGCCTACCCGCCTCCACCCCCAGAACAGGGAATCTATCCTCCACCCCGACAATCCTCTCATCTCAGAAATGTTCTATAAATGGAAATGCACGTCTCGTAACCTTTGGGGATTGGCTTTTTTCACTCAACATAACTGCCTGGAGATGCACCCAAGGTGGTGTGTGTATCAATGGCCCATTTTTATTATTATTATTATTGCTAAGTAGAAAATGTTTTGAAAATCTGAAATCTGGGGCGCCTGGCTGGCTCAGTCGGAAGAGCATGTGACCCTTGATCTCGGGGTCATGAGTTCGAACCCCACACTGGGTGTAGAGATCACTTAAGTAAATAATTAAAACTGAAAGGAAGGAAGGAAAGAAGGGAGGGAGGGAAGGAGGCAGGAAGGAGGGAAGGGAGGGAGGGAGGCAGGCAGGCTGAAACCTTTACTTTTGTGCAGCTCCTGGGTCTGGTGACCCCCGAGCGGACAGTGCCCACTGCATCGTGACAGAGCACAGGGTGCTGCTCGTCACCCGGCTAAGCATCTTCCCAGACTCCTGACCTTGGGCTCTGTGTCGGCACGGACGCCCGAGCGGGTCCTCCTGGGAGCTTCCTCAGCCTGGACGCTGAAGACACCCGGGCAGGTCGTCCTCTGGGGGGTCCCGGGCACGGTGGGGGCTGAGCAGCACCCTGGCCCGCACCCCTCGGTACCGGGAGCTCCCCTGGTCGTGGTGACCACAGACGTCCCAGACATGGCCCTGCGTCCTTGGGGGGCGCGAGCAGCCGTTAGCAGCGCTATGCTCCCTAAACAAAGGCTGTGGGGAAAGTAGGATTTTCACGGCCTTCAGGAACAGGAAGATCTGTGCACAGCTGAATTGTAAAAACACATTAACAGCACTCATACACCGCTGGTGTGAATGTAAGTGGTGCCGCCGCTCTGGAAAGCAGCTTGGCATCTTCTCTGAGAATTGAACACGCAGTTACATCTTCGGCGTTTATCTCGGAGAAATAAAGCCTTGTGTTTGCTTTGCACAAGAGTCTGCACACGATTTGTGGCGGCGGTGACCGTGACGGCCAAAAACGGGAATCCGGCCAGATTCACCTTCCGCAGGGGACCGCCGCTCCGCAGGGAGCTAGCCATGTGCGCGGCAGCCTGGGTGCGTCTCCAGAGGACCGGGCCCCGCGGGGGGAAGCCAGCCCGCAACCGTACAGCCGCACAGTTCCACTTACACACCGGTCCTGAAATGACGGAAGTTTGGAGAAGGAAACCACATCGGGGGTCGCCGGGGCTGAGGGCGGGTTGGGGCAGGAGAGACACCCCATGTCCTCTGTGCCTGTCGGGGACCTCCCAGCTGTGATGCCGACTGCGGTTCTGCAAGACGTCTTCATGGGGGAAAGCGGGCAAGGGCCTCACAGGCTCTGTCATTTCCTACAACTGCATGGGAATCAACAGGCATCTCAAAAATTTAAAGTTTTTAAAAAACAAATCAATAAAAATATGTGGGAAAGAAAATAGGTCACCCTCAAACACTAGCAAAGCTGGGATCATTGGTGCGGTAAAGGATTGGTCTTCTCGCTGGGCGAGCAGGTGGGGAGGCCCTCTGACCCGCCCTGAACCGCTAAGGCGTGACACCCACTTCCTGAAGGTGTGGGGGGCGCGAGCAGACCGCTGGGTGCTATCTGGTCACTGAAGCAGCAAGTACCCCCCCACACACACACTGAGCAGCAGTCCTCGGAGAATTCGTGGAAGGGCTACTCGGGGTTCAGGAAGAGGGTTTATCTGCAATCATTACCTGCCCTGAGTGGGTTGCTCGGAGCACTCCACCCACACTCAAGGAAAGCGTAGCGGGGTGAATAGTGTCCCCCCCAAATTCATGTCCACCAGAACCTCAGAATGGGACCTTAACTGCAAATAGGGTCTTTACAGATGCAAGTAGTTAGGAAGAGCGGTGGTCATGGATGAGGGTGTCCTTATAAGAAGGCCCTGTGAGGACCAGGCAGAGATCGAGTGATGTGGCCACACCAGCTGCTGGAGGAGGGAGGAAGGACCCTCCCTGGGCCGTCACAGGGGGAGCCCGGCCCTGCGCACCCCTGGATCTCAGACCTCTGACCTCCAGAATGTGGGACAACAAATTCCTGCTGTGTTCAGCACCCGGGTCTGTGGTCATTTGTCCCGACCGCTCCAGCACATCAGAAAGCTCTGGAAAACCCTGCAAAACCAAGCGGGCTCCTTTTTCCAACTGGTGACATAAATCCCCCCCCCATCCCCAGAAGCCTCTCCCGTGCCAGAAGTAAGAGCCAGCACCGCTGCCCGGGCAGCCTGCTGTGGGGGCCCAGGTCACAGCCGGGCCTGGGGTGGGAAGTCGGAGGCAGGCACCCCCACGGACAGGAACCAGGGGCTTCCCCCTGCGCTCAGCCGCGTTTAGCGGGGTGTTCTCAGGGCAGCACCCGGCACGTGGTGGGCCATCCTCCAGGGCAAATGAGCACACGGATGAAGGAAGGGAGGCCAGACCCAGGACCCACAGCACACAGTGCCTCCCGGGTGGCCTGCCGTGGTCCAGAGCCAGGGTCTAACCCAGACAACTCTGCCCCAGGGGACTCGGGCCATGTCTGGACACATCTGTGGCCGTCACAACTGGGACATCCTGGCATCGAAGAGTGGAGGCCAGGGATGTGCCCAGGACGCCCCCAGACAGGGAGCCTGCCCAGGGTCAGTGGTGCTGGGGGGCACGGAGCAGGGCAGGGATCAGAGAAAGTGCCCCATGAGTGCCTCGTTCTGAGTCATCCCTGCGTCGGTGCTGTGGTTTGGTGAACTGTCCTGAAAGGCTTGGTGGTCACATCTGGGGAGCACTTACCCCCCACCAGCACCGGGGGGACCGTGGGAGGCGGCTCGGCTGGGCCTCCCACCGCCCCCACCTCGACCCCGGGCACATGAGTGCCGGGGCTCAGGTGGAGGCTTCTGGGAGGGGCGTCCTCCGGCCGCAGGGCCGGGGCTTCACGAGCCAGCTCACACCCTTCTGCTTCCCCCCACAGCTCTCTGGACAACAGGGGCCCAGAGCTGATGGCAGACAATGTCAGCCACTAACAACATAGCCCAGGCCCGGAAGCTGGTGGAGCAGCTCCGCATCGAAGCCGGCATAGAGCGCATCAAGGTGAGCTGTGCGGGCCGGCCGAGTAGGGAGGAGACCCCTTGCACGGGAGGCCTGCCCCATAGCAGGGGCTGCATTCCAGCTGTGCCCCTTGCTGTGCGACCTTGGGCCACTCCCTAACCTCTCTGAGCCTCCGTTGCCTCAACGGAGAGACCCAGCTGATACAAAACCTGTCGTGGGCTATTGTGACCACCCGTGTGCCCCAGCTTTGTCACTGCGATGGGAACAGAGGAGGGCCGAGCCCACCCCCAGCCCTCGGGGTCCTCCCGCTGCT
This sequence comes from Eumetopias jubatus, assembly GCF_037043125.1. NCBI lineage: Eukaryota > Metazoa > Chordata > Mammalia > Carnivora > Otariidae > Eumetopias > Eumetopias jubatus. The sequence goes on from NW_028274807.1 coordinate 216,904,051, forward strand.
CAGCGGGGCTCCGTCTGGCCCCCAGACAGATGCAGACAGAAGTTAGAGATGTGGTCCAGAGAAGGGAGGACCCAGGGCTCCCTGCCGGCTACTTTCTTCACTTCTGCATTGTTTGGATTTTTTGAAATAAGTGTGTTTGCTTTTTATGCTAAAAAAAGAAAAAGGACAAGCCGTTCCTGCTCACAGACACTTAACCCATCAGGGACCAGAGACCCAAAACAAAGCTAGTGCCTGGCTGGGCCATCAGCTCTACAGACTTGGTCTTCCTGAAAAGGGCCAGTGGCCCAGCTGTGGCTCCCTTGTGAGGAAGGTACGAACACCTTGTCATCACACCCGTGTCCTCCTGGCGAAGGACGTCGAGGCACCTCCAGCCAGTGGTCTCCCGCCACGGGCCCCAGCCAGCCGGCGGCCAGGGGTCTCCCTAGAGAAGACCCGGGGGGTTTCCACGTCTGCCCTGGCCCCGCTCCAGCTGCCCCTGGGACCAGTCAGGGCTCTGCAGAAAAGCAGAGCCGGGAGGACGTGTGTAGAGAGAGCCAGAGGTATTTTAAGGAACTGGCTCACAGACCATGGGGGCTGACAAGTCCGAAATCCACAGGGCAGACTGGAGACCCAGGCCAGGGTTGACGCTGAGTCCCCAAGGCCCCCTGGAGGCAGACTTCCTCTCCTCTGAAGGCCTTCAACTGATGGCATGTGGCCTACCCACATTTAGAGGGTCGGCTCTCTGCTCCACATCAACCCATTTAAATGTTAATCTCATATAAGAATGACCTTCCCAGTGACATCTAGACTGGTGTTTGGCCAAATATTTGGGCACCATGACCTGGCCAAGTGGACATATAAAATCAAACACCCACCTTGTGGAGTTGTTCAGACTGATCTTCTGAGCACCTGCCACTCCACGGTCCCTGCTGGGTGCGGGAATTCACCAGCAGGGGCGGCCCAGCGCCCGGACAGACTGACACCTGACTGACAGCCCTGCAGTGGACAGAGTGGGAAGCAGTGTGTCTCCAGCCCAGCGGGCGGGTAGGAGGGCTCCTGCAGCCCCCCAGGTGGGCGGGGGGGCGGCTCCCGCGAGGTGTCTGAATGTTCCAGAACCCCGAGCATTCAAAGCATTCCTTCGGGCTGAAGAAAGAGAAAGGCTTGAAGGCCTCAGTTGACGTGGTTTGACTTTAGGGAGCCGGTTTGGCCCCAGCCCCGGCGGAGAGCATGATTCATCCCGGCCCCCGTTTGATGTGCTGGAGGAGTCCCGCCACCCCTTTGAACGTCGTAGGGAGGAGGGGAGCGGGACGGGACCCACCCTCCCCACTCCAGTCCCGCCTGAGGCTTTTTGTCCCCAAGCCGAAGACGACGACCAGAACCACAAACATCGGCACATCTGAAAAGCCAGCAGGGCCAGGGCCTGGCAAGCAGCAGCAAGGCGGGCATGGGGGGGCCCGGCCTCTGGGCGGAGCCCTCCTGTTGATGCGGGGGGCATGAGCGGGGGACCACATGCCCGAGCCACCGCGTCAGTTATTTCCAGGGTCCGGAGGCTATTTTTGTCGTTTTGGAGGGTTGCTTTCCAAATACAACTCTAGAAACCAACGGGCCCAGCCAGTGCGGCCCTGGGAGCGGCCAAGTGCTCAGGACAGTGGCAATTGTCAGTGTCTGTGGGTAGGAGTGTCCCCAGGATGAACCCAGAGGCCAGCCTGCAGACTGGGCAGCACTGGGGACAAGGTCAGGCGGCCTTGGCTGTCAGGGGTGCAGGGCTGCAGACCACAGAGCCCAGGGGAATTCGCAGCCCTGCCTGTCCTACCCTCTCGCGCCCACTCGGCCGCTCCTCTCGTCACCTCACAGGTGGGGAAGCAGGGGGCCGAGCTCCTCTGACAGTTCCCGCCGCAGGGAGGAGACCCAGGGGCCCCTGAACCCAGGCCCAGGACCCCTGAACCCAAGCGCCCAGCCCTCAGCCCGGCCCTGGGGAAGTGGAGTGACATGGTGCCCACCACACCCCCAGATGCGCACCCTGGAGGGTGGGGTGCAGGGCTGGGCCATACCCCTGCTGTGATGAAGCGCCCCCTCTCCCCCCCCCCGTGAGCTTTCCCAGGGGCTGAGTGGCTCCTCCCTGCATCTCCCCCTCCTCTCCTGGGGACCCTGATGCAGGTAGCCCCAGGTGTCTGCCCCCTCGCCCACGTCACTGGCCCCGGCCGGCTCAGGGGCCCAGCGAAGAAATGCACGGGAGCTTGTGTGGGGCCCCTCCGACGTTCGGACGGTTCTTCCTGTGCCCTCCTGTCTTGGGGTGGGAATGGAGTCTTGGTCTGAATCCTAAAGAGGGCTCCATCTCTCCCTTTTGTCTAAAATCTGGGTAACTCCTGCTGAAGGAGACTCAGTCCCTTCTTTAACCTTCTTTAAATGGTGGTAAAACACACCTAACATAAAACTTAGCAGCATGATAGCACCTTGGTGTTGTGCAACCACTGCCTCTATCTGGTTCCGAAACATTCCATCAGCCCGAAAGGAGCCTGACCCATCAGCAGTCACCTCCCCCTCCCCCCCAGCCCCGGCCCCCACGAGCCCCCTTCCCGTCCGCGGATGAGCCCGTTCTGGACGTGTCACCCACGTGGACGCACACCCCGTGTGGCCTTCTGTGTCTGGTTCCCTCCCTGAGCGTCGTGGGCTCGGGGTCCGTCCCCGGGGCTGCGCGTGTGGGTGCCTCTCCTGCTCACGGCCGATCACATTCCCATGCGCGGGGGACACGTCTGGTGTCTCCATCCCGGTGGGTGCACACGGGGTTGCTCCCGCCTTGGCTGCAGGGGACGTGCGCGTGGCAGCCCGTCTGATCTCTCCTCTCTCGTCCTTGTGCCCGCACGCAGGTGTCCAAAGCCTCGTCAGAACTCATGAGCTACTGTGAGCAGCACGCCCGGAACGACCCCCTGCTGGTGGGAGTCCCCGCCTCTGAGAACCCCTTTAAGGACAAGAAGCCTTGTATCATTCTGTAGCCGTGTTTTCTGTGCGTCCCCCGCTCTGTCTCCCCCAGCTAGGGCATCACCCACTACGCAGTCAAGCAGAACATCTCAAGTCCCAAAACGTTCAGTTCCCAAAGAAAGGCGAACAGCCACCACCATGGATGGGGTAAAGTGTGTCCTCCAGGTTTAGGTGGATTTTCGAGCCCAACAGCGGCGTCCCCTCCGGGCCCGGCCGGAAGACACCGGGGGGTGCCGGGCCGCTTCCCATCAGGAGTAGCAGCAATGCCCAAGTGATGCGCTCACGGCTTCCGGAAGCTCTCGGCTGCCGTCGGGGTAGTGGGCCAGAGCTGGCCGGGCCGGGCCTGCTGCCGGAAGGAGGCGGGTGACGTGGCCGCTGCCCCGGGCGTCCGGGCGGGTGGCAAGCCTCACACCATTGGCCGTCTGTGGAAAGACTGGGGCCGGGCCCATGCTGCCGTGCGTTTACTGTCTCTTCTCTCCTGAGCCGACTAGAATTGGGGGGTGCGGGGAGGGTCCAGCGGACCGTTTCGGAAACATGTCTCCTCCTTGCTTAAGCCGCTGTTACTCCACACGGCGGAGCCCAGAGCTCGGTGGCTGAGCCCACAGCTGCACGTCGTGTGGAATGCACCCACGGAGGTTAGGGGCCGGGAGGGGGGCTCTGCCTGGGCAGCGCGGCCCGCATGGCCACGCGTCACCCAGCAGGCACGCCACAGCCCCCTGCCCTTCCCTGGGAGCCCACCCCTGACGGAGGCGGATTCCCCGCAGCCTGCCCTGCCCGCGGGCACGGCCAGCTGGGTGCCGGCCTGTCGTGAGCACGAGCGGCCGTGTGGGCGGTTCGGCGCTGTGGTTGTACTGGGCTCTTCTGGGCGGTTGTGTTGAGTCTTGTTTTGTTTTCCACTTTTGCGCATCGCCGTGGCCATTTTGCAAGCAGGAGTGCGGCCTGCCGAGGCCCCTGCCTCGCGGGTCAGAAGGCGTCAAGTTCCCGGAAGCAGCTGCAGGGCCTCCGCGGGTGAGAGGCCTAACCCACTCGCACTTCCCTCCCGTGGCTTTTCTTTAATCGCTTGGCCCCTGTGACGACCTGCACAGCTAAACGAGCAGGAGGTAGAGGGAGGGCCCGCACACCTGTCCCCCACCCGCCCCACCCCTGCCCCGCGCCCCTGCGTCCTCCACCAGGAGGAGGGGCCGGGGCCTCGTGCCAATCCCCCATCTTACAGCCAGGGGCCGGGACCTCGTGCCAAACCCCCCCCCCCGGCCCCGAGCCCCTGCGAGTGCCAAGGCCCAGATCGCACCAGCGCTAAGGTTTGGGGATGGGGGGGGATGCGTCCCCATGCGGCAGGTGACGTCCCCGTGTGGCTGGCTCCCCCAGGGCGCAGGCTGTAGGGTCCAGCCTTGCTCCCCGGCTCCCAGCTCTCTCCGGCCGGTCCGGGAGCACCAGGGGCTTTGGGGAGCCCAGCTTCTCCAAACCTGCCGTTGGACGGGGGAGCCACGAGGGCCCAATGTCCTGGCCACCTTTCACTGGGCGGGAACCAGCCTCTCACTGTCCCCAGCCGACAGCAAGACAGAACAAAAGCTGTTTGCAGGGGGGAGGCCAGGGCACGGCGGGATCCGCCCTGAGACTCGGGAGGCTGTCGGCAGAGCAAAGCCGGTCCGGGCCACTTCTGTGAAGAAGCCTTAATCCCTGGAGCCCATCCTTCCCCCTGCAACCCCCCCCCCGGGCTGGTCCTCGGGCCGCAGGTCCCCAGCGAGGACGGGGGGGCCCTGGTCCCGGTCCCCCCCTGCCCTGCCGGCTGTGCCACGCCCAGCCCCACCACGTGTCCCCACCCCCACCCCCCAAGAGCCCAGCTCAGGGCAGTGCGGTTCAACGGAGTCGGGCAGCCCCGTGGCCCGCTCTGGGCCCAGCCGGCGGCGCCCCCCCCCCAAGCCCTGAAGTGAACTCGAACTCAAGTCAGAGTCCCGGGGGCCGAGGGGTGTGGGTAAACTAGGCTTAGAGAGGGTGAGGATGGGCGCGCCTCCACCCCAAAGCCACACCTGCCCGCTGCCTCCCCTAGGGGCCGCCAGGGCCCTCGACCCCGGGAGGCGGCCGTCAGCAGAAGCCCCACCGTGGGTGTCTTTCTAGCTGAGGAAGAAACGCTCCTTTTTTCCTTCTAGAGTAAGTGTCCGTGTCCGTAGTGTAGACCCCGAGCACCCGTGCTTTCCCTGTGCGCATCCCGCATGAAAACCTTGTGTGCACGGCGTGTGCAGGAGCTGATGGAGGCGGCAGTGCGGGCCTGGGGGAAACCCGCGTCTCTCGGCCACCTCGTGGCGGGGGAACATGAAGGGCACCGCCCCCAAAACACAGAGTCTGGGTGTCCCCAGGGGGCTGGCAGCCGGGGCGCCTCCCCTCCCCTCCCCCACTCCAGGAAGGAGCTAGAATGTGCACCCCTCCCCTCAGGTGACCCCCAGGCCAAGAATAAAGTGACTGGGGGGTGACCTCTGGCCTGGTGGATGTGAACCGCGGGCGGCGGAAGGTGCTGCCCTTCTTCCTGTGACTCCGGCCACCGTGTCCGGGCGCTGGGCCTCCAGGCAACTCATCCATCTCTGCACGGCCAGGGCCCCACCGAGCTCCCGGGGCAGGAAAGGCTGTCCACCCGCCCCGAGGGCAAGGGACCAGGGGCCAGTTTCCGGGCCAAGGTGAGGCCACCAAAGGTCGCTCTGGTCCTCCAAGAACACTTACAAAAAGCCAGCCTGCCACGGAGCCTCCAGAAAAGCCATAGGTCGGACACTCCGCCCTCTTCCTTCTCTGTCCGTGGAAACCATTGCCAAACATTGCAAAGACCCGCTCCGGTTCGCAGAAGCCAGCCGTGGTCCTAGCAGGTTCTACCCCATCTCCGTTTGGATGTTCAGTGGCTTTTATTTCTGTTTTTAAAAAAAAAAAAAAAAAAAAATCCAGGTGTGCCACACCCACTTTCTTGCAGTGTTTTAATATTGTGTGGAATTGTTAATACAGAGTGACTAATCCCCGCACAAAGGCTCCCTGGTCCTCTCTCTGTGCCCACCGCCTGCAGGGGGTGGGGTTGGGCGGGAAGGTGGGCTGGGCGCCGGGGTTGACGGGCTGCCCCCCACGCATGTGCACGCGCCCCTTGCTGCTGGGAGGGGGCTCCACAGACGGAACGTGGCTTCAGGCAGCCCCACACAGCGGCCCTCAGCTTCTGCGGGCTTTCCAGTTTGCAGTTAGAAAACCTCCGGGAGGGACGCCTGGGTGGCTCAATTGGTGAAGCGTCTGCCTTCGGCTCAGGTCATGATTCCGGGGTCCTGGGATCGAGCCCCGAGTCACCTCCTTGCTCAGTGGGGAGCCTGCTTCTCTCTCTGCCTCTGCCTCTCCCCCTGCTTGTGCTCGCTTGCTCTCTCAAATAAATTCAAAAAGAAAACTTTGGGCTGCGCTGTGTGAGGGTCAGCGCGCCTGAGCCCCGTGCCCCACGGTTCAGGATTGCCTCCGTCTGGCACAGCCCACGGGAAAGTGCCCAGCTCTCAGGGCTTAGAGCGCCTGGGGCCTGGTACCCCCTGCCGTCCAGTCATCCAGGGGCCACCAGAGACCCCAGGGGAGATGCCCAGTGAGTCATGGTCCCGACTCAGACCAGACTGTGGAGAGAGTTCAACTTTAATAACAAATCTGTCCATGAGAGATTCTGACCTCCCAGCAGAGAACTTTGTGTAAAACATTTATAGATTCAGCTACATAAAAAGTATCCTCTTTTTATCAAAAAGCATAAGGTCAGAAGTCAATTCAAAAACCCAAACATAGAATTACCACCTGATGCAGCAGCAACCCCGCGTCTGGGTGTGCACACAGCAGAGCAGAAAGCAGGGGCTGGAACACACCCGCATGTGCACATGGCTGCACGATTCACAACACCCAGAAGGGTCCATTAGCAGATGAGGGATACACGGCGCGGTCCGTCCCCACGCGGGAACACGCTCCAGCCTCAGGAAGGAAGGGACCCCGACACCAGCCACGACTCGGAGGGACCCCCGAGGACACCGGGCTCAGAGAGAGGAGCCAGACCCAGAAGGACACATCCCGCAGGAGGACCCCGCTCCCAGGAGGTCCGCAGAGGAGTCCCGTCCACAGAGACAGAGAGGAGAGGGTGGGAGCCGGGGCTGGGGCAGGGGGTGGGGAGTCCGTGCTTCGTGGGGACAGAGTCTCCGTGTGGGAAGATGGAACGTTCTGGAGACGGAGGGTGGGGCTGGCTGCAGGACCGGGTGAGTGTGCTTCACGCCACTGAGCTGTGCACTTAGAGACAGTTACGATGGTGAATTTTGTGTGCATTTTATGAATTGTGCATTGTGCATTTTAGCACAAAAAGAAAAACACACACACCCGAGCGGCTGAAAGGTGAGGCAGGCGTTGCCGAGGATGCAGAGTGGCCTGGCCCCTCCGAGCGGCTGCTGACCATGACAGGCTAGGGCCACCCCGGGGAGAGGCCTGGCGGCTCTGCTCCTTCACCCGAGAGGAATCAAACCCGCGTCCACAAAAGCTCTCGGGAGGAATGTTCAGAGCAGCTTTTCTCATAATGCCCCAAACCTGGAAGCATCCCAGGTGCTCACCAACAGGTGGATGGATAAGCACACGGGATCCATTCGAGCAGGAATCCCGCTCAGCAGGTGAGGGCTCTGCTGCACCCCCCCCCCAGTGCAGTGACCTGGCGGACTCTCCAGGAGCCCCAAGTACCCAAGGGGCTGGCGGCTTGCTTCCCCGGACACGACGTCATCCAGCGGGCAGGTCTGGGTACAGGCTGTGAGGTCAAGAGCGTGACCCCCAAGGACGTCCACACCCTCCTCCCCAGAGCCTGTGGCTGCATCACCTCCCGTGGAGTCAGGAATCTCGCAGGGGCGCAGAGTTAAATACCTGCAGATGGGGGGCGGCTGGACTCCCCGGGGGTACAGCGGCCTCACAAGCCCTCAAGAGCCACGCCCCTGAAGCCGCGAGGGGCAGGAATTAGGTGGCAGAGGCCAGTGGGAGAAGGCTGCGCGGGGATCCCAGGCCTGGGGTTCTGGAAGAGGCACCCCCAGGAGACCGCGAACAGATCAGGGGCTGGGGAAGGGCGGAAGGACGAGGGGCTGGGCACACGGAGACTTTAGGGCAGTGACCGCGGTCCCGCAGGATGCGGTCCTGGTGGATACACGACAGGATACATTTGCCAAACCCACACCATGCTCGCCCCCAAAGCCAAGCGGGGCGCGAAGCGGGGGCTGCGCCCCACGCAGAGCTGGCATAGCGGGGAGGCAGGGGTGCCCCCAAGTCAGGCACACTTTGTCTCCCCAGTCCAGAGGCCCAGCGGGCATTGCGCCCCCAAAAAGGTGGAAGGTGGGACAGACACCACACCTGAGCCCCCACCGAGGGCGCAGGCCCCATGCCACGGGCGCCTGGTCTTCAAGGAGGCGGGCGGCCCCACCCCACCCTGCGGGCCCGCAAACACCCCTAGGTCTCGGTGGGGCGGGTAGGGGAGAGTAAGGCAGTTCTTGAAGAAGAAGCCACGCATTCTGACCCGCAAGCGCTGGGAGGGTGGGCGGCTCCCCGGCGCGGGCACCGGAGGGGTCCCCTGCACCCGCCAGCACGGGCACCCCAGGCCCCTTCCCGTTTCCCGGGCCTCAGGCTTGCACACTCCCACCCAGGGGCCCCTGGTTCCCAGAGAGAGTGGGTGCCGCAGCTTTGGGGGGCTGCTGGGGCGAAGGACCAGGAACCGCGTGGCTCGCAGCCACAGGATTTATGCTGTCGCCCTCGGGAGGCTCCGGGGGAGGACCCTCCCCGCCTCCTGCAGCTCCGGTGGCTCCCGGGGGTCCTCGGCGCCCCTTGGCTGGGAGCATCGTCTCATGTCTCTGCCTCGTTGCCACCAGGCCCCTCTGTGTCTCCCAGTGCCCGTGCTCTTCCTGTAGGGACCCCAGCCCCTGGATGCAGCTCCCCCCCAGCATGACCTCATCCTAACGAACATCATCTGCAAAGACCCCATCTCCAAGGACCGTCACATTGCAAGGTTCCAGGTGGACGAGAATTTGGGGAGGGTACACGGGTCAACCCAGTGCAACAGATTTCTTCCAGATGATTGCATTTGGCTGTGGAGACAACTCCGTGCGCTCCCACCAAACACACTTCACTGATTCACTTACCGCAGGCCCATCAAACCTCGGCGCGGCCCGGGGCATAGAGGAGGCCGACAGACCCAATGGTCATCACCCCACAAAGGAGGGGCGGGCCTCCAGCGGGGGGCGGGGCAGCAGGTCCGGAAAGGCTTGGGAGAGGAGCTCCAGCTAGGCTAGTGTAGTGGGTTGAATTGTGTCCCCCCGCCAAAATCTATGTTCAAGTCCCACCCCCCACGCCCCCCCCACCTGTGAATGCGCCCTTATTTGGAAATAGGGAATTCGCAGGTGAGCCGGCACTGGGTTGGAGTGGGCCCTACATCCAATGACTGGGGTCCGTGCAACAGAAAGGAGGGTGTGTCCCGAGCCGCATGGAGACCAGCGGGAGTGGCTGGAGCTGGACAGAGTCAGAGCCAGAAAACCAGTGCCGTCCACAGAGGCAGCAAACAAATTCACAACGATGCTCAGTGGGGTCACCACACACACACCGGTACCATTTCCAGCCCATGACGGAAGACATGGCAAATTCTGAGTCACGAAGCCTCTCAGTGGGACCAGCTGCATAATTTTCAGGGCCCCTTGTTCAAAATAAAGAATTTCAAGATGGTAACAGTAGAGCATTGGACCACGCACCAGCGCTCCCCAGCTCGGGCCCCAGGGAGGGTGCAGCCCCCGGGCATGGCCAGCCCCCCTCCCAGCCCCGGAGCTCCGAAGAGCCTTCGTCCAGAACAAGGGAGCCTCGAACCCTCCCTGCATCCGCAACCAACTTCTGGAGAAATGCAGTGCAAAAAATACTCAGTGGCCTTGATTCTACTTCACAAAACCTCTGCTCAAGAGAAAAAAAAAAAATCCTATGTCCCTTTCAAATCCAACGGACTGCATTTTATTTATGAAATTAAGAGGCTAATCTTGAACTCGGGATCACATTTTGAGGATGTCTGTGTGCATCTCCGAAACTGACCTCAGAGCTTCTTCTGGGCTTTGATGCTTTCCCCAAAATCAGGTGTAAGGGGGAGGCACAGACGGACAGGGTTGAAAGACCACCGTCACTTTGCAAATAGCGACTGTATGGTTTCGTCTACGATTCCTTTATCCTGTTTCGGTATTTCCTCCTCTTCTTCTTTTAAATTTTATTTATTGACTTTAAGTCATCTCTATGCCCAGTGTGGGCTCGAACTCATGACCCCGAGATCCAGAGTTGCACCCCCCTTCTTCTTCTTTTAAATATATTTTTTAAAAACTTCAACAAGAGGAAACACCCCAGCCTCCCTGTGACCTTTAGTAAGTCACTCTAACAACCAGCACTTAATTTCAGAGTTGAAAGCAAGGCCAAAAGCATCATATGAGACCTTCAGGGAGGTTCTTTGTAATCGCCAAAGGCTCCACGCCCCTGGAAGACAAAGCTCTCACACCAGTGACGTCACATCAAAATATCGGAAGTGAGAACTGCAGGAGCCGTGAGGGCCCTGAAGCGGTTCCGGAACGTTCCTTCATTTCTGTGACTTCCAGTTCCTTGCTCTGCAAAAGGCAGCGTGGGACGCAAATGCACCGGCGCAGTCGCCCCTGCGGACCCCAGGCTGGGTCACTGGGAAGTGGACTGCACTGTGCTCGGGAGCTTTTCTGGAGATCGGAGCGTCAGGGGGGGGCCTCGCGCTGCCCCAGCCTCTCAGAACCGTCACTGGTCGGGTCCCCATCTCCATCGGGACCTGCCGTGGCCCTAGGCGGCCTGGGGACTGCCGTGACCGTGGGCGGGGCGGCTGTGAGCAGGGCTGGCGGCCTGGGGGCGGCGGCGGTCCCTGCCAACATGCCCTGGACTCCGGCCTGGGCTGTGGACCGGTGGCTCCACACCCAGCAGCCCGGTCCATCTCCCCTCGTCCTATTTAACCCCTTCCCCGGGTACACCTTTGCCACCAACAGAAACGTCCGGAAACTCCCAGGAGAGGGGGACGAGCACCACGCGGGCTTCCCACTGCACACATCTTGTTCCTAACCATCAGACCTTTGTTTCCGTCCTGAAGAAAGGGTGGAGCTGGGGTTGTGACCACCCTAGCCCTGACCCGCCAGCCTGCCCACCCTCCCGCCCCCATGAGGTTCATCGGGGGCGGGGGCCAGGACGCAGCCTCCCCTTCCCCCAGAGATCCAAAGAGATTTGGGGGAACCCGGCAGGAGGGGCCTGGGACGCAGCAGCGAGGGCTCCGGCTGGGCTCCCCCTGGGTGGCCAGGTCAGGCCCCGCGCTCCTGCCCCTGCCGGGCAGAAGCCAGCTCGGGGCTCGTGGGGGGGCTCGCGGTGGGGGGGGGGGATGCCCAAGGCCTCGCTAGCCGGCCGCTCTAGGAATGCCGCACCCTTTCTGGCCAGCATGTATCCATCCCTCTGGGAAGAACTCCAAGCCCACGGTTGAGAAAGACATTTTTCCTCCGGTCAGAACACAGTCCGTCGGCCCACACGGAAGCAGGACAGGGCGGGTGAGGAGGAGCCGGGGCCAGCTAGCAGGTGTCGGGGGCCCCGCCAGCCCCCCCCATCCCTCCTGCACCCACGGTTCCCACAGCAGGTCTCCCACGATGTGTCCTTCCTCCACTCTTCTGTGAGCAGGAAAGTGGGTAGTCCCCGCCGAAGCAGCATGCGGATTCTGGAGCAAGTAGCGGGGACATGCCCCCCTCTCCAGGCTCCCGTCCCAGGTAAGAGATCGGCTTTAGGCAGGAGAAGGTGGGTTCCTACTCTAGAGAACACCCCAGAAAAGCCCCGGTTTAGCTCCCTCCAACCCGCTTCCTAAGTATCGGCAGACTCTAGGGAGGTTCCGAGTTTGGCCAACACTCACGCCCCCGTCCTCCAGGTCTGAAAAGGGGGGACTCTCAGACCCGCACAATCTGGGCTGGAGCATGGGGTCAGAGCTCACATGGCCCATCTGCTGGGACGGGGTGGGGGGGGGGACGTGCTGGCTTAGGGGCGAAGCCAAACGCGACCCTCAGGTCATGGACCTGCTCCACCGGCGACACCTCTCCCCCCGGGAGGAAGCGCGCCCCACACCCCCGCTGTCCTGTCACCCCGCCAGCCCCGTCCTGGCCATCTTTGGAGCGGAGGGACGGAGGAAATGCCCTTCATGTCTGGTCTGTCTCCTGGCCAGCACACTTGGGAGCACGCTCTCCGTGGGTTCTCGGAGGCTCTGTTTTCAGGAGACACCTCCCCGGATCGGGAGGGCCGCAGTGGACTGGGGCCCGGGGTTGTGGAACCCACCGTCTTCCCGTGTTTCGGGAGGGGCTCCGAAAGCATTCCGACGAGGGGCAACCAGGTGGAATGGAAAAGGAGCAAGCAGGGCAGGTTCTGCCTGCAACTTAGCAGAGAGAGAGACGTCCAGCAACGCAAGGCTCTGCATCCCAGCCTCCTCCTGGGTACAAGGAGCACAATTAGTGGTACCAAGGTTGTTGTGAAGATACGTAATGGGCGTAAAGGACATCATCAGCATTCCACAAGTAAAACCGGCCGACGACAGTCTCGAGATGCTGTAATGGTCTCAACTTCCAACGGGCACACGGTACAAGTAAGTGACAATGGTCTCTCCGGAGCCGGGCCAGCATTTACTCTGAGTCCTGGCCTTACCTCCCCAGGCCGACTGTCCAGTCTTGGACAGACGCAGTTGGCTCACAAAAATAAACTGGCACGTTGGAAAAAATGAAAAATAAATGTAAAGACAGCACTGTCCGTTGTCATGGGTGCTGTGACTGGAGGCAATGCAAAGGGAATATGGGCTCCCTGAAGGCCGGTCCCTGCACAGTGGGGCTGGGGAGACTGAGGGGTGCGACCACCACGGACCCCAGAGAGCGCAGCTGGGGGGGTAGGGGGTCCAGCGTGTGAGCTGGTGTCCAGGGGGACCCACGTCCCTGGGGGGGGTGCTGGGGGATGGCGACGGTGTCCCAGAAGGGCCAGTGTCCTGGGGGGACCTGTGTGCGTTTGTTGGGGGGGGTTGGGGAGGCCTGGTGTCCTGGGGGACCTCTATCCTGGGGGGTGGTGTCAGGGGAAGAGGAAGTGGGTATGTGGGTGTAGTATGGGGGTGTCCTAGGGGAACCTTATGGGGGCAGTGTTGTGGGGTGCGGTGTCCGGGGAACCCCGTGTCCCGGGGGGAGAGGGGGCGCTGTCTCAGGGGGACCCCGTGTCCCGGGGAGGGGAGCGCGCCCCCGGGGGAGGGGTGAGCGAGGCGTTGTCCCCGGGGCGCCGGCCAGGCCTCGGGAGCCAGCTAGCAAGCGGGGCTGCCTTCCCCTGGGCCGGCGCGGCCAGTCCTGCCTCAGGTCTGCGAACCCGCGAGGCGCCGGGAGGAGGACGGGCCCCCTTCTCCGAAGAGGCACCGCCGCCTGCCGCCCTGCTGCCGGGGCCGCCCCGGGGCCGCTCCTGTGAAGCACCCCGGCGGGAGCGGGAGCCCACCCTCCGCGCGTCGCGCGGCTCTAGGCCCCTCTCCCCGAGGCTGCGCGGAAGGCGCCACGGGGAGGCGGGCCCGCAACGGCGCGGCCTCCGGTTGGCCGAACTTCTCTCGGCGAGGGCAGGATGCGCATGTGCAGGCCCAGGGGGCGGAGCTTCCCGCATGGGGCCCGCCCACCCCCAAGGCTGTAAAACCCAGGTAAAAGCCGCAGGTGGGCACCTGGGTGCAGAGCGTCCTGTACCTAGCTAGGCTCCATTCTCCACACCACAGCCTGAGTGATCTTTTTTTTTTTTTTAGATTTTATTTATTTATTCATGAGAGACACACACAGAAAGAGAAGCAGGCTCCCAAGGAGCAGGGAGCCCGATGGGGGACTCGATACCGGGACCCTGGGATCATGACCTGAGCCGAAGGCAGACGCTTAACGACTGAGCCACCCAGGCGCCGAGCCTGAGTGATCTTAACACACATTGCAGCTTATTTGTCACCTCTGATTAATCCTTCCATGATAAATTATAACTTGTGGCCTAGTCACATACACAAATCCTAGACAGCTTTTTAAAATTATTTTTTTAGGGACACCTGGGTGGCTCAGTCGTTAAGCATCTGCCTTCCGCTCAGGTCATGATCCCAGGGTCCTGGGATCGAGCCCCGCATCGGGCTCCGTGCTCAGCGGGGAGTCTGCTTCTCCCTCTCCCTCTCCCTCTGCTCCTCCCCCTGCTCATGCTCTCTGTCAAATAAATAAATCAAATCTTTAAAAAAAATAAAATAAAATTCAAATTTAACTGGGCATCTTGTATTTCATCTAGCAACCTTATTTATAATTTTTTCGTCATCATTGTGACCACCTGATCTCTATGGCCATGGACCCCAGACTGTGAGTTCCAGCAGGGCAGGCACGGGTCAGCTTTTGTCCTTGGCTGTCCGTGCCAAGCAGGGTCTGACCAAAGGAGCTGCCTGCATGGTTCCCCCAAAGGTACCCACATCCTAATGCCCAGCCCCTGTGCGTGTTTTCCAGACTTTGCGGATGGGATTAAAGATCTTTGGATGGGGAGAATAACCTGGATGGGGGGGGGCATCACAGGGTTCCTTATGAGAGGGAGGCAGGAGGGTCGGAGTCAGAGAGAGAAGGTGATGTGAAGCTGGGAGCCCCGAGAAAGTCCACGTGATGCAGGACCATGAACCAAGAGATGACAGGGTACCTCTAGGGATACGGATTCTCCCCTGGAGCCTCCAGAAGGATCACAGCCTTGCAGAAACCTGGTGTCCAGGAAGACTGGTTTCTGACTTCTGACCCCCAGAACTGAAAGAGAAGAAATCTGTGTTGCTTTAAGCCACTACATTTGTGGTGACTCACTGCAGCAGCCATAGGAAATTCATTCAATGCCCAACAAATATTTGCTGAATGAGCAAAAGAACGTCTGAAAGTATGCAGAAGGCAGCTGTGGAATATGCTGTGGGTCGAGCCAGGAGGGTCAGGAGACCACACTGGCCTCCCGTGTGCCACCCGGCATGAGACCCTTGGCCATGAAATCATGCCAGAGCCTTGGTTTCCCCATCTGTAGCATGGGGTCCCTCCTGCCAGCCTCAAGGACCGTGAGGAGTCAGACGGCTGGAGTGTGGTCTCAAGGTGTGGAGCCAGCTAGAACCCAAAACGTCCCTCTCATCTCCAGCCAGACTCAACTCACTGTCCTTTCTGAAGCCACCTGCTCCATCTCCTGCCAGGATCGTCCTCTAACAGCCTTCATATATTCACTCGCATGTTTACAATAACTCCATTTCCATTATCACCCCATTTTCCTGAGGGTGGCAGCTGAGGCACAGAGAGGGGAAGTCACTATCCCAAGGTTACCCAGCTGTTAAGCGGTCAAGTGTGAACAGAGATGAAAACATCAGGGAGTGGCCTAAGATATGGCCCACTCCTGTGTCCTCTCTGTGCCTCAGTTTACCCTCACCAAGCACATCTTCCTCTGGGGGACACGGGAGCCCCCAGCCAAGGGGTGTGGGGGGTCAAGATTTGTTCTCAGCGGGACAGACCCGTCACACACTGAAAGGAGGTGAAAGGTCAGAGACTGGGGAGCCGGCCCTGCCCTGGAGATCGAATTCAGCTGTGGGATGTCATGGATTCCTGGAGGCCAGAATGTCTGGCTCACCTGGACGGTGGGAACGCCCTTGAGAGCTCCCCTTCCTTCCCCAGCCAGGAAATATGGGTGGGGGGGGGTCTCCCTGCTCCAGGTCTGCCCCAAGGAGATGCCCGTCTCGGGGGGCGGGGGGCTGTGTGTCCTTGTGTGCCGTTTATGGTTGAGGCAGGCCTTGGGGTCAGTAGGAAGGAGGAGAGGCGGGTGGCCACCCTGGGCGGAGGAATCCCCAAACCGGCTAAAAATAGCCAGGCAAATTATTCCAACACCTTCCCAAAATAGAAAGCAGCCTCCCCGCCCAACAAAAGGCCCCGGGCAGCTGGGGGTGGGGGTTGTGTTGAGGAAAGGTGGCCTCGGGCAACCACTCCCCCACCCCCAAGGCTAGCTAGTCCCCTCAGGCTCTTTCTCCCCAAACTGTCCTCCCCAGGGCTGGCTGTGCGCTGACCCCGGGGTCTGGAAGGTGGGGACGCCCAGGACGGCTGGGGACCCCGCAAAGTGGATCCTCCCGCCCCCAACCCCCCACTCCCGCCCTGGCCCAAGGGCCGCTGACCCGGGAACTGGGAGGGCCCGCCACTCAGGCTAAAAATAGCTCTCCTCCCCGCCCAAGCTATTTTTAGTCCCTTCGCCCAGGCCTCAGCACGACGGCAGCCAGCGGTGGGCACACCCCGCCGGGCGGCCCGGGCGCCCTGGCTCGGACGCGGGCACCGCCTCTGGCCACCGCAGCGGCCGGAGCTGGGGAGAGACCCACGGTGTGGACAGAGCTGGCTCGAGCGCCCGCCCGGCCGGGCGGCGCCAGGCCCCCCGCGGGCCCTCCGTGAGCCCTCTCGCTGCCGAAGAGCGAGGCGGGCGCGCCAGCACGGGGTCCGGAGCCCTGAAGGCGCTGGGCCCTGTCCCTGCGTGGGGAGCGGGCGCCGGGGCTCCCGCAGCCCCGAGAGGGCGACCCAACAGCGGGCACGCGCTGAGCGCTTGACGGAAGCGTCAGGGATGACAGCCCGCGGGCCTCAGTGTCCGCATCCGTGAAGCGGGGGCCGGACTCCCTCTCCCCCGGTCCCTCTCCCGCCGGCGCGGCTCCAGAAACACAGGGGCTGACGTCATCCCCAGACCAGTCCGGCCTCCCGGCGCCGCCGTCACGGGCGTTCCTGCGCCAGGGAATCCCGGCCCCCGCGCGGGGCCCCCGTGGAAACCCGTGACGCCAGCGCCGCCGCCGCACCTCTTCCGGCGGCGCCCGGGGCAGGCGCGGGGCGGGGCGGGGCCGGCGCGGGGCGGGGCCTCCCGCTCCCGGGACCCACCCCCGCGCGGCCCGGGGGCGCGCGCACGCTCCACCGGCGCGCGGGGACGGCGGCTCCCCGCGGGGCACGGACGCGCTCGCGTGCCTGGGCTGTGAAGGCGGGCACGGGTTTGGGGGCAAGCGCGTGCGTGCTCTGGGACCCCCGGTGGGCGTACGCGCGTGCACAGCCCTGGCTGGCTCGAGGGAGAGGGTGGGAACCCAGGCCAGACTCTGCAGGGCCGGTCTGTAACGTCTGGGGTGGAGGCGAGGAGCGGGGCCCCCAGCCTGGACGGACACACACACACACCCCTGGCCTGTGGGCGTGGCGCCGCAGCGATGACTCGGAGCGGGTTCCCTGTCTCCCCGCCAGTCTGGGAGCTAATTACTGTCAGGACGAGACGGGTTGGCTGGAAAGATGAACAAATCGCAGTGTGTCTGCAGCACGTCTGGGTCTGCAGGCCCCACCAGCGTCTGGTCCCGGGGTGTGGGGCACGGCAAGCACGCTGCTATGCATGCACTGGGGAGCCTTGGGCATTTGCTTGGGTGCTGCAGGGCCTCGGCTGGGTGATGGACGCAGCATCCATCCTGTCTGCTGGGGGTGTGTGTGAGAGAGAGAGAGAGAGACAGACAGAGAGGTCTGTGGGAGCGTCTGCTCTCCTTACACATAAAATGGATCTAATCATAGTACTTACCTCCTAGATTATGAGGAGTAAATGAGTTAATGAACTAAGGTGTGTACTCATCATGGGGCCCAGGAATCCCACCCCTCGGTGTTATCCTAGAGAAATAAAAACTTAGGTCCACACCACACCCCACAGGTGAATGTTCAGAGCATCCTGATTCCTAATTACCCAACCCTGCGAACTGCCCAGCTATCCATCCCTGGTGAATGGGTAAACTGAGGGCCACCATCCCTACGTTGGAGCAGGAATCAGCAATACACAGGGACGAACTGACCTTGACAAGCCTAGAGGGAGGGCGGGACCAGAAACAGAAGGCCAAGCGTTCAGTGAGTCCACCTGCATGAACCTTCCAGAGCAGGCACATCTGCAGCGGGGAAGGGGGCTCCGGGGTTAGGGTTAGGGGAGGAGGTAGGGAGCCACAGCTGATGGAGACTAAGTTTCTTTTTGAAGTGATACAAACTACTTATATATGCAACACCACGGAGACCTGTCAAATGCAGCATGCTGAGTTTACGGAGCAGACTCGGACGGCTGCAGGTTGGGTGATCTTATTTTTACGACTTCCTAGAAAAGGCCGAACTGGGAGCCCAGAGCAGCCCCTCAGTTGCAGGGGCTGGTAATGGGGAGAGCAGGCTGACCAGGGGCAGCAGGGGGCTTCCGGGAGGATGGACCTACTTTAAATCTTGATCATGCAAGGACTCAGAATGGTATCTGTTTGTCAGGACTTACGGGATTGTACACCTTTAAAATGCATGAATTTACTCTTTGTGAATTATACCTCAATAGAACCTGGCTTTAAAAACATAAATATGAGGTGTTTAGAAAAAACACATGCTCTATGGTAGAGAGACAATAGACCACAGCTTGTTGTTACCTTTGTGGCTGAGTGTATAGGAGTGGCCCCGGATCCCATGAAAGTGAAGATGCCTGGATTTGGAGCTTGGACGCTGGGACACCTACAGCACCCAACACACACACAGACAGACGCTCCAAAAATATGCACATGCATACCCACAAGCGTGTGTGAGCACACCCAGAGTGCAAACACACAAGGCACCCAAGCACACATGTGTACATACATACAAAATACACATGCATAGAAACACACGTGTGCCCATACACATACAGCATTCACACAGCACATGCACACACTTATATATACGTGCAAACACCCGCGTATGTGCACACATACACAACAACATGTCCGTGCACACAGAACACACACATCCACCTCGATACACACAGAAATATATGCACGTGCACACAGGCAGGTCGCCTACGCACACGTGCATGCACTCCGAACACACATGGGCACGGGCTTGCACACAGTCACTCACTCTCTTGCAGGCAGGGCAGTGACCCCAGGAACCCCACCTGAAGGCTGGGAAGAGGGCATCCGCGACGGGAAAGAGCCAGCTTGCTTCTGCGCGCACCGGATCGGGCCTCTGTAGCTGTGTGTGTGTTTCAGGGCCTCCTGCCTCTCTGTCTGTCTCCAGGACGCAGACAGCCCCCCCTCGAAGGCCTCCTCCTCCCAGTGCAGTCCCCCTCCTTCCTGTCCCCACCCCAGCAGGCAGCCGTGGGAATCTACTGGTTTGGGCTGCAAAAGAATGAGAAGGAAAGTGCCCCCCCTACCCCGCAGAGCATCTGCTTCTCATAGTCTGCCCCTCCCCTCTCCAACTCCACAGGAACACCCCCCCCTTCTCTGGGCCTCAGTTTCCCTGGCTGTAAAATGGAAGGATGGTTTTTGGGAATATCCAGGAGCCACACTGCCAAGTCCCCCAACCTGCATGGCTCTGCCCTTGCCAACTCTGGCTGCATGTTTTCTGGAGCCTTCTGCAGACAACAGCCGAAGCCCTTAGGAGAAGCCCAGATGGTGGAAACTCCAAGCCCTGGGGCCACCTGATAACAGAGATGTTTGGGGAGTGGTGTTCGAGGCTCACTGTGCCCCGAGGAATCTCTCGAAACCAAGCGGTGGACACCCAGTGGCCTCACGAGGGGAGGTCAGGAACCTGGGCAGCTGGGACGGTTAGCGCAGGCAGATTGTAGGGAGAGAAGAGGGATAATCATGTGCTCAAAAATGCATATCCACGAGGGCTGTGTGTGTACACCTGGCTCTGGTTTCTGCGGTGAATGAATTAAAGCGGACTCAATGTTTCCTGATCGAGGCGCATGGTGTCCACAGTTTCGGGCAAGTGTGAGCTTATTCTCATCCCTAACTATGGGCCTAGAATGTCTAAGGATCTTTTTGTTGCTCCTGGACGTACAAGCGCCCAGTGCAGCTAGACACTCGGTACATAGTTGCAAAGTGATGCGTCCCTTTATCCATTTGCTCACTCCACAAATATTTACAGAGCGCCAACCAACTGTCAGGTGCTAGAGCAGAGCAGTGAGCAAATCTGACAAGCATCTCTGTCCTGTGGAGCCTAAGGGTGAATATGGATCCCCAGAGCCATTGCTGTGTTCTGTGGCTCTGGTGCAGCCCACAAGTGCAAGCCTGTGAGCGTGCACAACCACACACGTTTGCATACAGGGTGCAGGATTAGCACGGGCATGGCCCACGCAGGCAGGTGTGTGTGCACAGGTCCTCTGGTGGCTCTGTGCGGGCATGTGCAGTCTGGGGCCGGGCTTCTCCTTGGCATTACCTGCCTGCCCCGCCCATCTGCCGAGAGTGCCCGGGGCCAGGTGGGGCCGGGTGGGCCGGAAACCTCTCCCAGCTGCTGTGCCCAGTTTCAGGGAAGCCACCGGCTGGCATCCTGCCACAGAGCCCGCCTGCCCTTGCACCTGCCCCCTGGGCTTCCAGGAAGGTCCCAGGAGGCCCTGCCTCCAACCCTGCATGAGTGAGTCCTCTGCGCAGACCCACACAATGCACGGGGGGGGGGGGGGGGGGGAGGAGTCCAACCCACTTCCTCCCGCACAGTCAGAGCCCCTCACAACCGGAGCCAGAAGAGAATCAAACAGCAAAGTCTCTCCGGATGGGGTAAACTGAAGCATACACGAAGGACAACTGGAGAGGGTCTCAGCTCTCCGTGGCCGCCCCGAATGCTGCTCCCCCTAAATCCACTGGTGTAGGCGGTCTGCAGAGAGAGCATTTGAACTTGGAACACGTTGCGCTCTCCTGATGACCACACAGGGTGCATCCGGCCGCAGGTGTGCATGCATTAGGATTTTCACTCACATGTGGATACCTGCACAGATGAGAGTAGTTGAAAATAGGGGATTTCTCCACAAATGGACATTTGTGAGCATGTCTATGCCCGTGCACAGTGGGTTCATGCACACACCCCGGTGCCACACACAGTAGGTATTTGCACGCGTGAGGACATCTGTTCGCCGTGGGTGTTTGTATGCAGATGGGGGTCTGCCCACACGGGAATTTTCACATAGGAGAGGGACTGTACACAGGGTCTTGCACACAGTAGGTCCTGCACGTGGCAGAAGTCTGCACATGGGCGTTTGCATGTAGGTGCGGGTCTGCACACGGTAGGCTTTGCATTCAGACAGTGTTCTGCACACAGTCGGCCCCCCACACAGTCAGGGGGCTGCACACAGTAGGCCTTGCTGCACGAGGGTCGGTGGCGGTGCAGCCCGTGCCGCTGAGCACGCACCCGATCCCTGCGCCGCCACTGCCCGGCCTGCCCACGCCCGCGCCCGGCCAGGCAGGTCAGGCGGCTCCGGCGGGGCGTGGGGCGGCCAGCGGGGCAGGGAGGCTATTCCGGGCGCTGGCGCGGTGCCCGGGCCCTGCGCGCCAGGCCGCCCGGGGAAGGCGCCGCTCACAAAAGGAGGGTCTGTGCAGACGCCCCGCCCTCGGCCGGGCCGCCCGCCGCCAGGGGCTGGGGGAGGGAGACGCCGCCGGGACGGCCGCCGGCGCAGACCCCCCCCCACCCCACCCCCGGGGCGGCCGCAGACACCGCGCCTGGCGGGCACCAGCGGGAGGCTGGCACCGCCGGGCGCGGGAGGGGGTCGGCAGCAAGCGCGGGGGCTCCCGCGCGCACGGCAGCGCGCCCAGGGCGCACACGAGGGGGCTCTGGAGAGGGTCGGGGCCCCTGACGTGGGGAAACTAGAGGGACAGGCCCCTGCACTTCGCCCACTCGGGGATTTCTCTGGCTCTCGCACACCCGCCTCTGTCTCCAATTATCCAATTTTAAGTACCGAGGAATTCGGGACTCCTGCCTGCTGGGTCGGGAGGGGCGTCTGGGGCCAGGTTCAGCGCCCCTCTCCACCCCCAGAGTGTCTGGCGGGAGGATGGGGTGGAGGGAAGGCGTGGTCAGGGTTCTCAAGGCCGAGCGTTTTGCAAAGCGCTTCCGTGCATTAAATGGTTTCACCTCGCCACGTGGGAGGGCGATTAGACTTTCCCTTTTATGGAGGGGGAAACTGAGTCACGCTCGCTGCGCGCCGCGCGCGGGTAGCTGGTAAGCCGCCGAGAGCCGACTCGAATCCAAAGCTGGGCGGCTGCCCCTCTCCTCCTTCCCCCTTGCAGCCACCCGAGGAATTTATGGCGCGCCTGCTGTGGACGCCGCGGCACAATCGTCGCCCCACGCGCGCACGCACGTGATCGCACGCTCCCGCTCCGACATGTGTGTGCTCACGCATGGGGCGAGAGCAGCCCCGTGTGCACGAGGGTCTTCGGCTGGGCCTCGGCCGCCCGGAGACGCCCCTCATCCCACCCCACCCCAGCCCCAGAGCCTGGGAACCTCCGGCGCCCGCGCCCGGGAGGAGGGGGGTAGGGTGGGAAAGAGGAGGCACGAACAATGCAGGGAAAGGGCAGGGAGGGGCTTCTCCAGATGGAGCTTCTGTGTGTCTGTAAGTGTGTCTGCCGTGCGTCCTTGGGGGAGGGGGTGGCATTCGGGCTGTGCGTCAAGCTGGGTGGTTCTGGGTCTCCGGAGGCGGTCGCCGGCCACCGTGGGTCCCTGGCACACATGACCTTCGCCAGCCCGGGCTGGCGGCACGCAGCTCTCTCCCTCGTCCTACAGCTCCAGGGCTGTCTGTCATTCCCAGACTGTCCCCTTCCAACAGATAAAGCCACGCTCTTGGATCGCCTCCCCACCTTCACGTGTGCCCAGCCACGAGTTGGGCACCACCGGTACCGTGAAAATCTGGCAGAAACCCACGCCCCCTGCCTGGGGATCAGGGTCAGGAGAGAACAGGAAGGCTGAGGCACCAGGCAGGACACCCCAGGCTGGTGAGGACTGTGGGGTTTGGGGAATGCTTGCGGTGGTTCCAGAAGGAAGGGAAAAGGTGAAGGCGGGGGTGGGACAGGCCGGAGTCCGGCCCTGACCCCTGGGAGGAAGGAGGAGAGAAGTATTTCGGAATGGCTTCCTTCTGCTGCTTTCCTAGAAGAGGGCACATCATTTCCGGAAAAACACGCCCCCACCCCTCCCGGAGCCGGCTTACCTACTGGAAGGAGCCAGAGGTGAGCTGGGCCCAGCAGTTGCCCGCGCAACTTGCTGTGGGAGAACCCGGCAGGGATGCTACCCGAGTGCCCCTGAGCACCCCACAGCGGTCACCTGCAGTGATTCTCAGCAGCCCCCAGCCTTGCCATAGGGCAGGACCGCTGCAGGACGCCCTCAGGGGAGGCAGGAAGGACTCTGGGACACATTTGGTGGATAAAGAAATAACTCTCCCCCTCCCCTCCCTGGTTCTGGTGTGAAGACCTGGGGGCCCCCCCGGATGGGTGTCCTTATTCATTTCCTGGTCATTGAGCCCCGGCTGGGAAAGCCCAGAGAACCAGCTAAAGAGGGGTGTGTGTTGGTGCGTCTGCGTGTGTGCACACATCTGTTGAATGGGAGGCCGGCTCTCACGTGTCTACATGTGTGACTGGGAGGATGTGTTTGGGTATTTCTGTGGGGGGGGGTGACGGGGTGAACTGTGTCCGCGCACAGGAGGTTGAAGCCCTGGTCCCTGGTATGCTTGGATGGGACTTTATCTGCAGGGAGGCTGTTCGCAGACCGTAGAGACGGGTCCATGAAGGCGGGCCTAACCCCATACAGCTGGTGTCCGCCCAAGAAGGCGTCCTTTGGACACAGAGATGCACATGCATGGAAGCCGATGGGAGGACTCAGAGGGACCACACCCAAATCCCACCAGAAGGAGAGAGGCCTGGAAAGATCCTCCCTCCGAGCCACAGAGGGACACTTTCAGCTCACATTCGTGGCCACCAGAACCAGAGGCCAGGCCATTTCTGCTGTGGAGCACCCCCCCGCCCCGTCACTTTGTTACAGGATCTCCCGGACACTCCTACAGCGGGCACAGCACGAGGTTAAGAACAGTGTGTGTGCGTGTGTGTGTGTGTGTGCGCGTGTGTGTGTGGCCACGCCCATTTGCAAGTCTGAGGATCTGAGTGTATGCTATTCCCATGCATAAGCACACAGGTGTGCGTGTGCACGTACCTGCGGCCATCCACGGCTACAGCTGAGCACAGCCCTCCGGCCACCAGCCACATCTGCTGCCCCCCCAGAACTTACACCCACAGCCACCTTCTCAGGCGGAGGCTCCACCATGTTGCAGAATCAGCAGCTCCCCGCTGTGGGGAGGTGGGAGGGGTCTAGGTATAACCGTGAGACCCCAGTTGGTTAGGGGTTCTGGGTGCCCACGACTCACAGGTAGATGGACAGACACCTCGTTCAGGTAGAAAGACTCCTGTAAATAGTCACATACCACCGACTCGTGTAATAATAGCTAAGTCTTCTGGAAGGCTCCCTGCTGTTCTAAATGCCTTACATATTTCGACCAACTAATGCTCACAACAACCCCAAGAGATGGGCACTCCTGATTAGTATCCCCATTGCACAGATAAAGAAACTGAGCCCACAGAGGTGAAGCAACTTGCCTTAGGGCACACAGCCGGCCGCCCCCACAGGGCCGGGTTCCAGCTTCCCTGCCATGGGTGGTGTCACTCAATCTGGTCAGGACCCAGCACCTGGCAGGCCAGCGTGCGTCCCTCAGGGACAAAACAGTCTGTCCTGGAGAAGGAGGTCATCATCAGTGGGTCAATCTCTGTACACAACTCAGAAGTCTCTGTGCCCAAGCATTTCCAAAGTGTCAGGGGGTCACAGGCAGGATAAAATGTGTCCTTACAGGGCGCCTGGGTGGCTCAGTCGTTAAGCGTCTGCCTTCAGCTCAGGTCATGATCCCGGGGTCCTGGGATTGAGCCCCGCATCAGGCTTCCTGCTCCGTGGGAAGCCTGCTTCTCCCTCTCCCCCTGCTTGTGTTCCCTCTCTAGCTGTGTCTCTCTCTGTCAAATAAATAAACAAAATCTTAAAAAAAAAAAAAGTGTCCTTACACACAAGCAGGTGCTGGGAACCTGGAAGGGCGGAGTTGGAGACAGGAGACAGGCTTTCGGAGGTCCTGTGTGGAGACCTTCCCCAAAGAGGGGCGCGTCTGACACGAGAACAAAGAAAGCTGAGCCGCAGTTCGCTTGGGGAGGGATCGTATGAGGGGTTCAGAGCAGAGCGGTCCACGTGTGCCCAAGGCAGAGCTTGGACGGCAGGTGTACAAGCAGGGTCTGGGCGTGAGGTGTGGTGCAAAGCCCCACCGGGGTGCTTGCTGATGTCAGCCGCGTGCGACATGGAGTGCCCTCCCGTGTGTCCTTGTCTACACGGAAGGATGCTCGCATGCACACATGGGACAACAGACGCGGGGCAGGCTATCCAAGTTTGACAGTGACACACACACAGCATGGATGAACCTCCAAATATCATGCAAGGATCAGAAGCCATCGGGGCTGTGATCCCATTTCTGTGAGATGTGCCAAACGAGGCAAAGCCACAGAGATGGGCAATGGATTCATGGGTGCCAGGAGCTGGGGGAGGGGCTGGGGAGTGACTGCTAACAAGGACAGGGCTTCTTCTGGGGTGATGGAATGTTCTGGAACTAGACAGGGGTGGTAACTGCACAAATCTGTGTAGTACGCTAAAAACCCCTAAATAACCCTGTAAAGGGGTACATTTTATGGTTTGTAAATTATATCTCAATTACATAAAAATAAAAATATAAACAGATATAAAAACCTAGCTCTGCATCACACAGGCCTTGGCTTGGTCCCTGATCGTACCACCGTCCCGTTGTGTGACCTTGGGCAAGTTACTGCACTCTCTGAGCCCTTGTGCTCCCTTTCTGTGAAAAGCAGATAATGACAGGAGCTACCTCGTGGAGTTGTTTTGAGGCTGGAGGGAGATAACAGGGCAGAAGCTGCCCCAGGCAACGTCGGCTGTTCTAACACTGATCTCTGCCTGGCTGCCATGTTTGGCCATCTTCCTCCTAGGCCCCTGCTTGTCCTCAAGTCCGGGGCTATGTTACGTGTTTCAGGACATGCTCCCAAGGCCAGCCCGCTTCTCTGGGCACAGAGCATTCAGGAACTAGCTTAAATCCTACACACTGTTAAGACCTGGGGGCAGAGATGACATCTGTATTTACATACTTATCAACATGCACGTAACCCTGTGCCCACGTCCATTTGGGCGGGTGTGTGTACACACGCAGACAGACGCTCAAGGGAGGCTATGTGTCTACTGGACCAGCGTGGACAGGGAGCTCAGAGAAGCTAAGCGACTTGCCCAAGGGGGTGGGATGAAGCCGGACTTCCAGCCCTCTGCCCAGGAGCGCCTGGGTGGGCCCGAGTGGGTGACAGTGTGTCTGGGGCCTGGGGAGCTGCGTGCACGTGTAGCCGCATTGGGGGGGGGGGTATGCACCTGCGTGCGTGCCTGCCTCAGGGCCACGGGTGTAGGCATGGACAGAGGCGAGCTTGGGTACCTGAGGTGAACCTGCACCCCACCACACGGGTCTGCCTGCACCCTCCTGCTGATGTTGCAGTCTCCTGGCCCCCAGCCCCCAGCCCCCAGCAATGGAAGCCCGGAGGAGTCACCTGCAGAGGTGACCTGGGGCGGCTTCTCTCTGGCCCTCTCTGGCGTGGACTGTGCAGGAGCGGTGTCCTGGGGACCGTGCCATCTGTGTCCCCTCGCCCCCAGCCTGCATTTTCCCCAGGGGCTGCCTAGCCCCTTGGTGACAATTCAAGATCTTGGCCAGTCTGTGCCTCCTTCATGTTGGGCCTCATCTCCTCTTCTGGAAAATGGACTTCCTACTCCTCGTTAATGCACCACCACCACCACCACCGAAGAAGCAACGGAGACAGTATCCGGAGAACCACTGCTGGAAACTAAGAGCCGCAACCCTCTGCGTTTGTGCAGGGGAATGCCCAGAGAGCTGGGGTTTGAATCCCAAGCCTTGGGTTCCTCTCTCTGATCTGGGAGGCCACACCCCTCCCCAGCCTTCGATCTTCACCCGCAAAGTGAAGGAACCAAATATCCGAAGTTTAAATGAAACCCAGGGTGAGGAAAGGAGAGGCTCTGGAGCCTGAGACAGAAGGAAAAATCAGCCACGCCAAACCTACCGTAATCTACGATCCTGTTCACGAGCAAAAGTGTCCTGCCCTTTCCTTGCATTTGAGTTTCTAAAATATTGCTTGAAAATAGTCTTCAGTTTGCTGAGTTTGGGGCACCCGCTTTCTTAAATTTTGCATGGAAGGCTCACCCTAATCTCGGCTCTGCTAACTCACAGGGTGGAGTAAGGAGATGATTCTAGAAATGCACTGGGCATAATAATAGTGCTGGGGTAGCAGTACTAATGGCCAATCCTTCTTCTACTTTCTATGTGGGAAGCCCTAATCTAAAAAATATTAAGCTTGTCAACAATCTATGAGGTAGACAGCATTATTATCCCGATTTTCGGGCAGTGGGGCTGAGGCACAGAGAGGTTAGGGTACCAGCTGAGGATCACACAGCTGGAGTCCCACCCATGCCTTGTATGTCCTTGGGACCTGGAAGCCTGGGGCCTTGCCCTGCTGGACAGAGGACCTAGGGATGAGAGGGTCAGAGGTCACAGCCCCTCTGGGTGGTCGGAATCAAGATGAGAACAGGGAGGCTGCCCGGTGGGGATGAGCTTGCAACACCAAGAGCTGCCCCTTGTCCCCACTAGTCCTTCCCCATCAAGCCCCCTCCCCCTGAGGTGGGGGGGGGATCCTTCAGCCTCTGCTCCCCTTCCCAGGTTCCCTCCCCTCTGGGCTCTATCTCAGGAATTCGCCCTCCCCATTCCCCCCCCCTCCTTGGAGTCCCCCTCTTCCCTTCTCACCTTCCCCCTGGGGCTCCCTTCATCTGCCCCCTTCCCCCTCCTCGGGGCTTAGGCCTCCCCACTCCCCTCTCCCACCCGGTACAGGGGTCCTTTCTGAGCCCCCCCCAATCCCCCAGGTCCCTCCACACCTCCCCCTCAACACCGAACCCTCTCCTCTCCAGACTCCCCCCTCCATCCCTCAGGGCTCTGGCCCCTCCCTCCACTTTGCATCTCGCCTCCCCCTAACCTCTGAAGATTCCTTCCGCCGCTCCCCCCACGGGGGTCCCCACTGAGGGCTCCATCTCGGGGCCTCCTTCCCCCCCTCAGGGATCCCATCTCCCCACTTCGGCTCTCTCCTTCCTCCCACCCCCAGGAGGAATCCCCGCCCCTCCCTCTCCTCTCCCTCTGGGACTTCCCCCTCCATCTTTCCCTCCCTCCCATCCTCCCCGCCGGGGCTCCCCCCAGCCCCGTGACTCCCGCGGGACCGCTGGGGTTTTCCTCCCGCGCCCACGTAGGGCTCCGTGGAAAGGTCGCGGCCTGCGGCGGGGCCCGCCCCTCCATCCCCCTCCCCGCGGGGCGCAGGGACACGCTGCTGCCCAGGCGCCGGGAGCCCACCCCGCAGACCTGGGGCGGGAAGACTGAGGCGGGGCTCGGGCTCCCAGCCGGCGGCCGGGGAGCCCCCGCGCCTGCAGCTTCGGGAGAACCGGGAGGTGGCCGGCCAGGCCTTACAGTTTCGGTTTAGAGGCAAAGCGCAGCACCGTGCCAAGCCCAGCTGGGCTGAGAGCAGGACTTCCTTGGGTGTTCTTTGCTCGTTGATCTTAGTTTGGGGAAAGAAAAAAATCTTTTTCTAGTGCAATGAAGAAGCCTATCCTGGGAGGGAGAAGGCTTGGGTGCGGTGGAAGGCCCCTCCCTGGGGGTTGCCCAGAGGCGCTCTTCCTGCAAGGCCAGCCCTGCTAGGGCAACTCTGAGCCCTGAGCACCCCGGGGTCCAGGTGCCCCCCTTGACCCCTCTGGACCTTGGGTTGGTGGCAGCGGGGCAGGCAGGGGCTGCAGCCAGCTCCCCAGGGGTGCGTCTCTCTATGCCCGGAGCTTGGAGTTGGCTCCAGCATAGCCAGTAACAGGGGTGGTACAGCGGCCAGGTTTCGTAATAAACCGGTCTTTTAATTGCTATGGGGCAGGAGGAGGGAGGGTAAAAAAAAAAAAAAAGAGGCAAAGGTTTGTTGGGCTTGGTTGGCGCCGGCTGCAGAGAGAAGAGGCACTGTTTTTGCAAAGGAGCCTGGAGCTGCTAACAGGGACTTAAGTAACACTTCCTGGTGAGCCTGCAGGAGGAGGTTTGGGGGGCAGTGCCGCTGGGGTGTGGGGAGGGGGGCAGAGGTCCTGGCCCCTCTCCGGGGTGGCAAAGACACAAGAACCCAAAAGCTTTAGAAGTTTATTACAAGGTCATCGTAGAAGTAAAAATATACGTATCTGTAAGCTTCCCCATCTCTCTCAGTGGTTCAAGTAACAAGTGCAAGTAACAAAATAGATAGTCTATTCCCTCTGCAAACTGGGAGTTCCTGGGTACAGAGAGCAACACGAGCCCCAGCTCCCAAGTCCCAGAGTCTAGTCCTGGCAAGGGTGCAGAACCCCGCTCAAGCGAGGCCCATGCAGACGTCAGCGCCGGTCTCGAGCAGGGTGGGGGGACACAGTAGGTCTCGCTCCACCCTGAGTGTGGAGTCCAGGCCCTCCACTGTGGGGGAGGCCGCAGCTCCCCAACTCCAGCTGCTCTGTTGCAGAGCCTGAGCTCCAGGTTCCCCTCTCCTGCTGGCCCGGGGCCCCCTCTTCTCCTCTCCCAGGGGGCCGCAGCGGGGCGCTGCTCCAGGCTCACCGCCCTGGGGGCAGCCGCACGCTCCCCTCTTCTCCAGTGGTTCTGCCCCCACGGTCTCACGGGTTGGGTCGTTTGGGGGGGTTGTGCTGGGGGGGAGGGGTCAAATATTTATTTTATTTTTTTTTTTCGTGGCAACCCAGCAGGCTCTGATGCTGGGAAGAGTGTCAACGCTCCTGGAGGGGGACGTAGGGGACCCACTGGTTGTTCCCTCGGCTCTCTTCGCAGTAACTGGCCACCTCCACCAGGCCGGGGCTTTTCCAGGCGTCCGTGTGAGGGTTCTGTGGTGGGGGGGAAGATGGGGTTCAGTGGGAGCCTCCCCCTCCCAGGGCCCCTCTGGGGAAAACAGGCCAGCTCAAAATAGCCCCCCCGGGAAGGAGGCCCCGCCGTGCTGCCCACGGGACATGCCGATCATGGCTGAGCGCTGAGCTGGTACGAGAGCGGCCAGCTCGACTTTGTTGACAAACACGGGCCCAGGTGCCCGGGCAGAGGGTGGGGCAAGTCCCAGGCCCAACTCACCGTGACCAGGAGGCAGTGCAGGTCTCGGGGCTCAGTGGTGCCCTGGGTCTCCGCTGGCTCACCCAGCAGCTGGGCCAGGCGCTGCATGCCTGACACCCGGACGATATTAATGTCGTTGTCACAGCAAAAAGACTGGATGAGTGTGAAGTGGATCTGCAGGGCGATGTCATCCTCCTCGTCTTCGTCAATGGCCAGAAGGCACAGGACCACGCTGTCAGGGTCCCTAAGGGAGCCGCAGGGAGGAGACGGGTCAGCTGGGGGCTGAGGAAAGGCCGCTGTACACAGGGGAGTTTCGAAAAGCAAAGAGAAAC
This sequence comes from Eumetopias jubatus, assembly GCF_037043125.1. Taxonomy (NCBI): domain Eukaryota; kingdom Metazoa; phylum Chordata; class Mammalia; order Carnivora; family Otariidae; genus Eumetopias; species Eumetopias jubatus. The sequence goes on from NW_028274807.1 coordinate 216,934,413, forward strand.
CAAAGGCGCGGAAGGGATTGAGGGTGCATGCAGCTGGGGGGGGGGCGGAATGCATGCTTCAGAATATTTGGGGGTGGGGAAGGCGGGAGCAAATATGGTGGTGGGCACTTGCAAACAAACGCAGCAACGTCAGGATACTGCAACCTTCCCCCCCCCCCCCCCCCCCCCCCGCCGAAAGCAAGCCTAGAGGCCCTCCATCCACACTGGGGACGCTTGGGGAAATCCTAGCCCTGTGCGAGACAGAGGTGCCGCAGGGAGTGTGCAGAGCGGAGGGGGTCCCCACCCGCGCCCAGTCCGGGGACGGGGTGTGACTCACACATTCATCAACTTGGCTGACTCGTACACCCCCACGGTGAGGCGGTCCTGGCGCTGCGCGGCCACCAGGAGCTCCTCTACAGCGGCGCTCACGGTCTGCATCCTGGGGTCAGGAGAGAAGGAGGGAGGGTCAGCGCTCCGCCCGGACGGGCACCGGTCGCTCAGGTCCCCGCCCGGCCGGGCTGCCCTCAGGCGGCCACAGCCCCGGCTACTTACTTCTGCGCCGCGTTGTCGCACGCCACGAGCTCTTCCAGGGTCATGTTGCAGTTATAATCCACAGTGGAAAGCAGCCCCACGACAGTCCCAAGCGAGAAAATGCAAAATCCGAGGCCGGAAAGCCCAAAACCTTCCCACGGAGCCCGAGCGCTCGTTCAAGACCTTCGGAAGGCAGCGAAATCCTCCCCCAAAAAAGGAAAAAAAGAAAAATGGCAAAAGCCTCAGCAAGAATAATCCGCACGGCTGCAGAGAAAACGATCGCGTCCACGACTTCAGCGATCTGAGCCTGCGGCCGCCGGCGCACGCACTTATAGACTCGTAACCAGAGGCGTGGCCTCGGTGGCGCGTCCCGCCCCTCCTATTGGCGAGCCAACAAAGGCGAGAGAAAGGCGCGCTACGGTTGGCCGACGTCGGGGAGCGGGCGGAGCGCGCGCGGGGGCGCCCACGTGGGGGCGAGAGCCGGGAGGAGGGCGCGGGGGGGGGGTGGGGGGGCGGGGAGCGTGAGTGCCAGAAAAGAAAAAAAAAGCAGAAGTTTTCCTCCTGATTTCCCGGCAGCTGCACCGCGTTTCGGGGCGCGCGCGGGATTTCCAGCGCGCAAGGCCGGCTCGGACTTTCGGAGCGGGGGGGCCTGGAATCCCCTTCTGGTCCCGGGAGAGTCCCCGGCCCGCGCCTTTCCCAAGTTCTGCTGAGGGCTGCACGAGGAGGGGGCCCAGTTTGCAGCCTGATTCCTCCTCCCCCCCAGGTGGTGGGTGTGCGGGGGGTGGGATTGGCGGCGGGGACCCCAGACCCTGGGTGACTTAACTTATCTGGGGCCCTGTGTCCCCACCTGTCTAATGGCCATGCAACGGCGGCCGCATTGGTTTGGAGGGAGCGTTAAATAAAATAGAGGGTACATAGTAAGTGTTCAATAGACGGCGGTGGTTGCGTGAGGCCGCCGGGAGGCCCCTAAAATTGCAAGCTGCGGAGGCGGCCTCTGTGTCGCCACCTGCCCCCTGAGAATGCACACCAGCCTCATGGAGTTGCAGGAAGCATCAAATAAAACAAGGGGTACACAGTAAGCGTTCAATAAGTGTCACCCGGTGGCAACGGCTAGCCGCCTCGAGGTCCCCAGAAGTAAGGGCTGCACAGCCGCAGGCACTCTAGGGACGAGCCCGGTCGCCCCCTCGTCACCCCCCGCGAGTTTCAGGGTGGGGCGCGCGCGTGGGAGGCGCAGGTGGCTGGGCCCGGCCGGCCCGGCGCCCCCTGGCGGCGCCCCGCGCTTCAGCATCTGACCGCACCTCCGCACCTGGCGGCGCAGAGCTGTTGGCGGCGGAGGAAGCCAGGGCGGGATGGTTCTCGCTTGCGCTGCACCGGGCCGCTTCGGGTGCGCTGGCAGTGACAGTGGCCACTTTTATTCCTCCTTCCGGAGTGGACGCTGATATGCATGGAGCGCCTACGGTGTACCAGGCTCCCGGTATCATGGTTCATTGAATTTTCAAAGACCCAAGAAGCAGGGTCCATACTTATCTGCATTAGACAAAAGGGGAAACTGAGGCTTAGGGAGGCCACGACTCCCGCAAGCCACCGGCCAGTTGGTGTTGGAGCCACACGTGTGCGACAGGCACGGCCGCACTCAAGGGACTGCCGCCAGCCTCACCGTCTCCCCGGGAAGGCAGTTCACGAGCCTGGCGGGCAGGCCAGCGTGGGATTGCCTCCCACGGTCGATCGGGGGCTCCCGGGTGACTCACAGCTGCGTCCCCTCCCCCGCCAGCCTGGGGTCTGGCCTCAGCCCCGCGCTTCTGTTCCCCTGGCTCCCGGGCCCCCGGTCCCGCTGACGCATCGCGCCGCCTCCGCGCCGCCCACCGTGGGGGCGCGAAATGTCCCGGGCGCTGAGAGGCGTGGCGGTGCCACCTGGTGGCCACACGAGGTCTCTGCGACCGAAGCGCCGGAAGGGAGGGCCGGGGGCGGAGGGGGGCGGTGAGGCGAGGAGGGTGAGGAGGACCGAGACTGGGGTGACAGTTGCAGTATTTTATATACACAATATTTTACATGTGCGACATAGAACCTTATAGATGCCATGTCTTTTAAAAATCAGAGACAACCTACTGCCCGGGTGTACCTGGTTTGTTTGCTTTTTATATTACGGTAAAATACATTTTGATCATTTGCAAACGTACCATTCAGCGGCATTAAATATATCCTCCGTGCTGTGAAACCGTCACCCACTATCTAGATGCAAAACTCCATCCACCACTGTCTGGATCCATCCTCTCCAACATAACCTCGGTGCCCATTCAACAGGAACCCAGACCCTGGGACCCACCGTTCCACTTTCTGTCTCTGTGGATTTGCCTGTTTTAGACACCTCCTGTTATTGGAAGCAGACAGTGTTTGTCCTTCTGTGTCTGGCTTATGTCGCTGAGCACAATGTCCTCAAGGTTCATCCACGTTGTGGCAGGGGTCAGGATTTCCTTCCTTTTTTCTTCTCCTTCTTTTTTTTCTTTTAAATGTAAGCTCTAGTGCAAGGTGGGGTTGATCTCATGACCCCAAAATCAAGAGTCACATGCTGTACGGACTGAACCAGCCAGGTGCCCCAGGATATCCTTCCTTCTTTTTTTTAAGATTTTATTTATTTACTTATTTATCAGAGAGCATGAGCAGGTCGAGGAGCAGAGGGAGAGGGACAAGCAGACCCCACACTCAGGGAGACCCCCACTCGGGGCTTGATCCAATGACCCTGAGATCATGACCTGAGCCAAAATCAAGAGTTGGCTGCTTGACCAACTGAGCCACCCCAGCACCACTTAAGGCTGAATAATATCCAGTGTTTGGATGGACCATGATTTGCTTGTCTATTACTCCATCGATGGGCACTTGGGTTGCTTCCCCCTTTTGGCTGTTGCGGATGCCTGTTTTCAACAGTAAAATCTTAGTGGAACCAGGGCATGGGATCGGGGTAAGGAGCTGTGGCATTTGCCTCCGGCACAAATTTTAAGGAAATGCCACAAAACTCAGTCATCAAGATCAACAATATTCTAAAGCAGTATTCTTTAAAAATCAAAATTTATGCAAAATAAAACACCCCACCTACGGCAAACAAAATGTCAAGATTTTATTTTATTTTTTAAAAGATTTTATTTATTTCTTTGAGAGAGAGAGAAACAGCATGAGAGGGGACAAGGTCAGAGGGAGAAGCAGACTCCCCGCCGAGCCGGGAGCCCGATGTGGGACTCGATCCCAGGACTCCGGGATCATGACCTGAGCTGAAGGCAGTCGCTTCACCAGCTGAGCCACCCAGGCACCCCAAAATGTCAAGATTTTAATTCAATAGGGCCAGAACTGGGGGTAGGGCAGGGAAGTGAGTTGTGTAGGTACAAGGTCAGACCCTTTCTTTATTTACAATTTTCGTCTTTCGTTCACCATAGATATTTTGGCACTGATTTTGATTTTTTTTAAATATGTATCTTGATGATTGAGTTTTTGGTGCCCCCTTAAATTTTGTTCCTGAGTCACCTTACCCTAAACCCAGCCCTTGAGGATGTCCCTATCTGCACCAAGGAGGGGTGATTGCATCTGCTGGGGGTGAGACCCACAGCCCCCCCCATGGGAGAATATGTGAGTCAGGGACTTCCCCAGCAAGGGAATGGGCATATCCATACCCACCTCAAAAATGAGACCCTTTTTTAAAAATGAGACCCTTTGCCTCAAGAATCGATAAATGGAACCACATCTTATTTATGTATTTATTTGTCAGAGAGAGAGCAAGAACAAACAGGGGAAGGGGCAGAGGGAGAAGCAGGCTCCCCGCTGAGCAAGGAGCCCCAGGACTCCGGGATCATGACCTGAGTCCCAGGCAGATGCCCCACCAACTGAGCCAACCACATCCCCTGGAGCCACATTTTTTTGTCATGTTGCATTGCACTGAAGGTACGAATAAGACTGAACTTTTATCAGGTGCTTACTACGTGCTGTGCATTTTGTAAGCAGTCTCTCTTCTGGGGGTTCACAGCACGTTCACTGCCCACAAAGTGGCACTTGGCGGCTGTGCCACATTCACAGAGGAAGGAATAGAGACTCGGGAAGACAGTATTACTAGTTCAAGGGCACAGAGCTCAGAGTTCCCTGAGGATATCCCCAGATACTCCAGATATCCCAAGGCCCCAGGGGTTAGGACTGGATGTTTGGAGCCAGACTGGGGAGGAGACAAAGCAGCATGAGTGCAGAAGGATGAGTGGGTGTCTTCCTGGTGAAGACGGGAGGAGGCATGCCAGGCAGAGGACACAGCCTGGCCTTTCAGGAGGAGGCTGATACCCAGGAAAGGTCTGGACACAGATTCTTTGAGGCTCTGCTTTGCTCTGGCTAAGGCGGCAGAGAGCATTAACACTTGGGGTGCAAAATTTAAGGGATCAGCAAAAAACTCAGTCATCAAGATAGCTAATCTTTTTTTCTCTCATTTTTTAAATTGAGACATAATTCACATACCATAAAACTCACCCTCTTACAGTGTCTGGTTCAGTGGGTTTTGTGTAGTGACAAGCTCGTGCAACCATGGCTACTGGTCCAGAATGAGGTAAATGTTTTAATGCGATAGTTTAACTCAAACAAATGCCCCCCAAAGTCCATGATGGACGCAATAGTAAAATCTCCCATCAAGACAGGATCAAGAACTGCCACACCAAGCCATCTCGGAGCCCCAGCCAAAAGGAAAAAATCAGTATGACTGATTTGCCCCGATTTAAAATTTTGAAAATATATCCGTGGATTTTTTTTTCCCATTTGCTTTACTTTCTTAAAAGCATCGCATCGAAATAGCATTTCTCATCCTGACTGAGTTTCTGCTTCACCCAAGTCCAGGCCCTGCTTCTTGGGACCCTGCCTTTAAAGCCTCCCTCACCTCCACCCTCTCCGCACAAACCTGGGAGCCAGGGGGTTGCTCTCAGTGGATGAAGGAAGAAAGCAAGGAGGTTGGAGGGTCGGCCTGCCCAGGAGGGGGGATCCAGCATGGAGCCTGGAATGCCCCAGGAGGAGAGGCGGGCCTGGGGGGGATGTGGGAGAGGACAGGGTGCTGCCTGGAGGCCCTCTTCATTACAGGAGGTGTTAGGGACCAGATGTCTGTGTTCTGTAAGCTGAGGCCCAGACCTCCATTGGGGTGGTTCTTGGAGGTGGGGCCTCTGGGAGGTGATTCGGGTTAGGTGAGGTCATGAGGGTGGAGCCCCGTGGTGGATTAGCACCCTTATAAGGAGAGAAAGATAGATCAGCCCTTTCTGCACCATGTGAGGGCACAGTGAGAAGGTGGAGGCTGCAGTGGGGAGAGGCCAACCCTGCTGGAGCCCAGTCCCCGACTTCCAACTTCCAGGACGCTGAGGAGTCAGGGATTACGGCTCAAGGCCCCCCAGTCTATGGTGCCTTGTTATGGCGTCCTGAGCTCAGCAGGAGGGGGTGTGAGGGACAGGGTGAGGAGCATGGGGGGCAGACAGAGCCCCCCCAAATGGCACATGGAAGGGATGAGATGACCAAGGAGACTTCTGATTGCTTGGCTTTGCATCCCAGCTTTCTTCCCGGCCAGCTGTGTGAACTTGGGCACGCCTTTCCCCTGCTCCACTCCCGTGCCTCAGTTTCCCTCTCTGCTAATGGGTATAATAGCATCATCCAGGATTGTTCTGAGCACCGAACGAGTTCCTTCTGGTCCACACTTAGAGGAGGACTCTGTGGGTGCAGCAACTGCCTCTAAATAGGGGTGCTTTCTAACTTTCAGGCATTGATTGGAGGCCCAAGGGATGCTGATACGGTGCTGGGGTTGGACACTCCACTTCGGGTGGAGTGGTCAGGGGAGATGACACTTGAGCTGAGATCTGAGTGACATAAAGAAGCCAGGCTTGGGAAGCATGAAGCGAGAGTGCTTCCAGCATAGCACGTGCAAAGGCCCTGAGGTGGGACCACACCTGGCACGTTTGAGGAGCCCCCAGGAGGCCCAGGTGGCTGGAGCAGAGTTAGTGAGAGGCGGCGGGGGGTGGAGATGAGATCAGAAAGGTGGGCCTTGGGGGCTGCGGCGGGGGGCGGGGGGAGCGTCTGGGTGTCACTCTGGATGTGCCAGGAAGCCGCTGTCAAATTTGAAGAAGGAGAAGCTGGCCTCTGACATCATGTGTTTTTTTTTTTGCAGAGATGAACAAGACGTGATTCCTGTCCCTAAGGAGAGGCTTCCGGGTGGATGTGAATCATCATCTGAAGTTGGAGATGTTGGTAAGACAGGATGGGCTGGGAGGAGGCGGGGATGATCCTGCAGGTGGTGGAGGTGACAAGGGCAGAGGCCTGGAGGTGAGAAGGACAGGCAAGTTTGGGAACTGCTGGGGGGGGGTGGCGAGTAGCAGGTGGCCTGGAGGCCTGCCAACTGCGACATCCTAGCGAGGGGTTGAGGGGGTTCTTTTTTTTTATTTAAAGATTTTATTTATTTATTTGAGAGAGAGAGAATGAGAGATAGAGAGCACGAGAGGGAAGAGGGTCAGAGGGAGAAGCAGACCCCCCGCTGAGCAGGGAGCCCGATGTGGGACTTGATCCCGGGACTCCAGGATCATGACCTGAGCCGAAGGCAGTCGCTTAACCGACTGAGCCACCCAGGCACCCCAGGGTTGAGGGGGTTCTGCTCTGAGGTCACACTCACCTGGCTCAAAACCCACCTGTACCCCTGTGTGCCCTTGACTTGAGGACTTAATCTCTCTCTAACTCCTTCTTTTCGGGGAAAGATCAGACTAGTGAAAGGCTTGCAAGAAAGGATGACCTAGAAGGTATTTGGCACCTGGGAAGAGCTCCCTGTACCCCTCCCCTGCCTGGGACCTGGCAATCCACTGGCAGCCACCCTCTCCCTCCCTGGACCCCCACGCTCCCCAGCCCCCTGCTGCTGCACTCAGAGGGTCACGCCTCTGCTCACCCTCCCCAAACGAAACACCACAAGGAAACCCTCCCTGCTGCCCTTGAATGTGCGGGGCATGATCCTGTACCCAGGCCTTTCCTCTCCCTGGAACCCCGTTCCTGCCCCGGGTCATCTTGCCCCTGCCCCCCTCTCAGCAGGGCTTCCCCTGGCCTCCTGAGATGTTTCACACACACCCCTCACCCGCACATTTCATGCCCCCCTCTCCTTCTTGGCGTTTAGCACCGTCGGACACACTGTGTGTCTTCCTTTTCCAACATAATTATTATCGCGCCATTTGCTAGAATGTGGGCTTGACCAGAGCAGGCGTTTCCGTGTCTCCCCACGGTGTTCCCAGCACACAGCAGGTGCTCAATGAAGGTGTGTTGGTTGAACGACTGAAGGAGTCCCCTAACTAATGAAGGGACCAGTGAGATGTCACACCTGGCGCAAAGAGCTCAAAGGACCGCACGTTCCTAGGCAACGAGGTGCTGGAGTAAGTGTGATGATCCGAGATCATCTTCAACTTGGCATCCTTCACTGGAACGTTTATACTTCTCTGGCGCTTAGCCAATCGCTTGGCTAGAGGTCACAGGTCCCTGGAGACCGCCCTCACCTCAGACCCCAGCAGTGAGCTGGGGGTTGGGGGGTGCGACCCCCCAGAACCTCGGGGGCCTCGGAAGAGTGCTGGATTTACACTCCTAGTGTAAATACCGCCCCCCCGCCCCGGGCAGCTTCAAATGACAGGGATCTATTTTCTCCCCGTTCTGGAGGGCAGAGGTCCAAGGTCAAGGTGTGCTGGTTCCCTCTGGAAGTTCCGAGCGAGAATTCATTCCTGGCCCCTCTGGCAGCACGGTGCCGCTTGGCTCACAGATGCCTGGCTCCCATCTCTGCCTCCATCTAGACCCGGACTTCTCCCTGGGTGTCTCTGTGTCTTCACAAGGACCCCAGGAGTTGGACTCAGGGCCCACTCGCATCCCCACGACCTCCTCCTAATTTAACCAATTACATCTGCGAAGACCCTATTCCCCAAACGAGGTCCCACTCACAGGTTCCAAGTGGGCGTGCATTTGCGGTGGGGAGTCAGTACTGGATCCAACCGACAGCGAAGATTCAGGGCTCCCAAGCCCGAGGAGGGGGAGATGCGCAGACAGGCCGGTCAGGGCAGGGCCCACCCTCACACCTCCCTGCCCCACAGTGTCTAACTCCTCAGCTCTGGTTCCAAAGCAGATCTCAAATCCATCCCTTCTCTCCAGCCTCTGGGGCACCACCCGCAAGCCCGCCTCTAACGTTCGCGGGACCCAGAGCAAGAATTCAGGGGGGCCACGAAACCCACATCTCAGGGTTCAAAAAATTACATACCAAGTAACAAACTGCTACACAAGCGTGTTCTATCCACCCATCCGGACAGATGCTCCGCGGGATTAGAGACCCGCGCATCGGACCGCAAGCCTCACGCCCATGAGGGCGGTTAGGACCGGAAACACAGATGATAACAAACGCCGGTGAGGATGTGGACACCCTGGAACCCTCACACGCGGTTGGGGGGGAACGTAAAATAGCGCAGCCACTGTGGAAAGGTCTGGCGGCTTCTGCAGAGGGTGAACACGGAGTTACCGTCTGACCCGGCAGGTCCACCCCGGAGAGATGAGAGCCGTGTCCGCACAAAAACCTACTCACGAATGTTAATAGCGGCAATGTTTATAATTTCCAAAACGGGGAATCAACCCAAATGTCCATCAGCTGATGACGGATGAAAACGTTGTAGTTCGTCCACACCCTAGAATTCAATCACCTGCGGACAGGAGCGAGGCGCCCCCACGCACGGCCCCGGGGATGGACCCCGAGCCCACGACGCTCAGGGAGGGAGCCAGACACGGAAGGCCACGCGGGGTGTGCGTCCACGTGGGTGACACGTCCGGAACAGGCTCATCCGCGGACGGGAAAGGGGGCTCGCGGGGGCCCAGGGGCTGGGGGGGGAAGGAACGGGGCTTCTTTTTGGGGGGATGGAATGTTCGAACGTTGATTGTGGTGGTGGATTCACAAAGCTGTGAATATAGTAAAAAGAAAAAAACCCACCGAACTGTGCACTGTAGGGTGTGAATTGTATGGTATGTGAATTATATCTCAATAAAGTTGTTAGAAAAAAAAAAAAAAACAGCTGCAGTTCCTGGACATTCCTCCCGTTGGCAGATCCAGTTTCCCCTCTCCTTCAGCACATCTGGGCTGCATCTGTGACTGGCTGACTGATGCGGCGCAAGGGAAGGGACCCTGCCTGCTGCAGTCCTAAATTTCAAAAGGCCTGCAGCTCCTGTCTCGCTCTCAGGGAGTCCTGAGATCCCACCTAAGAAGTCTCACTGTGCTGCAGCCGTGGGGACGTGCGACCACACAGAAGGGGAGAGGGGCTGACCCACCAGCCCCCCTGCAAGTTAGACGCCACCAGTGACCCCTGTCCACCCCACATGGGACAGAAGAACCACCCAGCTGAGCCACATTCCCAGCTCACAGATCTGTGAGCAGTAGTAAAGTTTGGGGGCAGTCTGTTACACGGAGGTAACCTGAGACTCACACTTTCAAACCTTCCTGGCAAGCCCGCTTCCTGGTCAGAATTCTCGGACTCCTGGCGGCTCTGCCCTGGAGGTGGCCATGTGGGGAGAGCCAGCCCTAGGTCTACACTGCCTGCCTGTTTCTCTCTCCCTGCGGTTTGTATTCTATGATAAGGGTCCTTGCCTGCACACAGGTGGCATCTCAGCTCACAAATCCACTCCTCCCCCCTCAAAAAAAAAAAAAAAAAACCCACCCAGCTGCCCTTTGCTACCTGAGTCCAGGGAGGGTGCTCACGGGGTGATGGAGTGCCTTTGGGACGATGCTCCAGAGGGTGAGATCTGCCCAGGTGTTTGGAAACAGGTGATTCTGAGTCCTGGGTATTGGGGTCAAGTCTAGAAAAGGAGGTGTACGGAGAGGTCCAGAAAGGGGGACAGGCTAGGTCTAAGTGCAGCACCAACCCCCGCCCAGGCCACTGTAGGCCCTCACCTGGGTGACTTTCCCAGCATCCTCTTCACCTGTTCTGGCTGGTGGAACAGCTGTGTGCAGCTACTGAGCCTTTAAAATATGGCTGGCATGGGGCACCTGGGTGGCTCAGTCGTTAAGCGTCTGCCTTAGGCTCAGGTCATGGTCCCAGGGTCCTAGGATCGAGCCCCGCGTCAGGTTTCCTGCTCGGCGGGAAGCCTGCTTCTCCCTCTCCCACTCCCCCTGCTTGTGTTCCCTCTTTTGCTGTCTCTCTCCCTGTCAAATAAATAAATAAAATCTTAAAAAATAAAAAAAAATAAAATATGGCTGGCATGACTGAGAAATCACATTTTTTTTTTGTTTTTGTTTTTGTTTTTAAAGTAATCTGTGCACCCAACATGGGGCTCCAACTCATGACCCTGAGATCAAGAGTCACATGAGGCCAGCCAGCCATCCTGAAACCAAATTTTATTTTATTTTATTTATTTTTAAAAAAGATTTTATTTATTTATTTGAGAGAGGGAGAGAGAGAGAGAGAGAGAGAGAGAGCACAGGGGGAGAGGGAGAGGGAGAAGCAGGCTCCCCACTGAGCGGGAAGCCTGACACAGGGCTCAATCCCAGGACCCTGAGATCACAGCCAAAGGCAGATGCTTAACCAACTGAGCCACCCAGGAGCCCCAGGGAAACCACATTTTAAATAAGATTTAATTAAAAAATTATTTTTTTAAGATTTTATTTATTTGACAGAGAGCACAGAGTAAGGGAGGGGCAGAGGGAGAGGGAGAGGCAGACTCCCCGCTGAGCAGGGAGCCCGACATGGGACTCTATCCCAAGACTCTGGGATCATGACCTGAGCTGAAGGCAGACACCTCACTGACTGAGCCACCCAGGTGCCCCTAAAATTTTTTTTTAACGATTTATTTATTTACTTGAGGCGGGGAAGGGAGGAGCAGATGGAGAGAATCTCAAGCTGACTCCCTACTCAAGTGTGGAGCCTGATGCGGGGCTCTATCTCATGACCAATGATATCATGACCTGAGCCAAAATCCAGAGTCCGATGACGCTTAACCGAGCGAGCCACCCAGGCACACCCCTACAATATTCTTTTTTTTTTTTAAGCTTTTATTTATTTGAGAGAGAGTAAGCACGAGTGGTGGGGAGGGGCAGAGGGAGAGGAAGAAGCAGGCTTCCCCTGGTGACTGATGTGAGGCTCGATCCTAGGACCCTGAGATCATGACCAGAGCTGAAGGCAGATGCTTAACCTACTGAGCCACCCAGAGCCACTATTCTTTTTTTTTTTAATTGAGATATAATTGACATATAACATTGTGTTGTGTAATCATAAGATGTACAATGTGTATTGATTTGATACATTTATATATTGCAACATAATTACCACAGCAGCTTACTTAACACCTCTATGAGTCACATGATTACCTTTTTTTTTTTTTTAAGATTTTATTTATTTAACAGAGAGAGACACAGCGAGAGAGGGAACACAAGCAGGGGGAGTGGGAGAGGGAGAAGCAGGCTTCCCGCCGAGCAGGGAGCCCGATGCGGGGCTTGATCCCAGGACCCCGGGATCATGACCTGAGCCGAAGGCAGACGCTTAACGAACCACTGAGCCACCCAGGCGCCCCGATTACCATTTCTCTTTTGTGGTAGGATATTCTATTTCTATTGGGACCACATTGTTCTATACAGCAGTCCCAAGGAGGGTTTTTTTTGTTTTGCTTTGTTTTCATTTTTAAAACTTGAAATATATCGAACACAGAACAAGCATCTATAACTTATATGTCCAGCGTATAGACTAGAGACTTCACAACCAGTAGGCTTATAAAATCGAATGTGACCACCACATTGAAGCCCCCACAGTCTACCTGTCCTCATGTGCCACCAGACAAAACCACTGTGCCGACTTCTGAGTAATCCTGTGTCTGCTTTTCCTTTCAATTCTGTCACATTTGTAGTACCCCCTAAGTGATGGATCGGCTGGGTTAGCCAGGTTTGGAATTTCATAAACGTGGTAGAATAGTGATGGTATTCTTCTGCACTTTGCTTTCTTTCAGGATCTTATGTCTCGGAGGTCATGCTGTGGATGGGCGTCCCCTCGGTGCATTCGTCTTCACCGCTGTATGATATTCCACCGTGTAAATGTACATGGAGGTGTGAGTCCGTTGACGGATATTTGGGTTGTTTTTGTTTTCTGTTTCCCCATTGCAGCAAGCAGTAAGGGTTCAAAACCCAGATCTTCTGTTATGTGATGAGGCCTTGAGACAGCCTTTGGACAACAGCTTGTAAGAACCTGACACTCTCAGGCCTATACCCTGCAAGGACTTGAATCCTTCCATCAAGAGAGCTTGAAGTAAATTTTTCTGAAGCCTCGGCCAGAGGACCCAGCTAAGCCGCACCCGGATTCCTGAGCCATGGAAACGGAGATAAGAAATGAGTTGCTTTAAGCCACTTCATTTGGGGCTATTCGTTACACAGCGACAGATAACTAATACACCAATGTCTGATTACATATTTGTTTCCCTCTTTAATATCCGTCTCTGAAACCACTTAAAAGCATAAAGGTAAACAAAAATAAAATGGCTTCACTAAAGCTTCAGCAAAGCCTGATTTTAAAGTAAGCTTTTCCTCTCTTCTGCAAACCTCCCTTCCTCCCTTCCTATCCTTCTGTCTCAGGAACCTGGTACCACCCTAAAGCCATGATGAACAAAGCTGACAGCACAAACACAAAAAACCCCGAAATGGGCTAGATCCTGTATTTCCCTGTAAAACTCCCCAGCACCTTCCTTGGGGAGGACCTGCAGTTTCTGAAGCCTCCTTTGCTGGGCAACGCAATAAAGCTATTGTTCCTCTTTATCCCAAACTCTGTCTTGGCGTTACTATTGTGGCTCCGAAGCTCCAAGGTCGATTTTGGACATCTCCACCCACTGGAAGTTCTCATTCCTTTCCGCTTCCTTCAGGCCTAGAACCAGCGCTGGCTGGTCCCTTTCCATGGGAGGCTCTCTCCCCACCCGTTCACGAGGTTGACCCCCCTCCTCTTTGAGTCCTTGCTCAAGTGTCAGCTTCTCCAAGTCAAGGCCCAGCCTTTTGCAGAGGGACCCACCCTGTTTAAAAATGTACCCCCCTGCCCCACCCGCTCCCAAGCCCCTTCACCTTTTTTACCACATTGCCTTCCCCCACCCCATGTCATTTGCTTATTTGTGGTGTGTGTCTGTGTCCTGTCTCCCAACTCCTCCCATGCCATCTGCCTCAGAGCAGGGATCTTTGTTGGGGTCACCCTGACGCAGCTCCCGTGCCTGGCTCGGGGGAGAAGTTCAGTCGATATTCGTCCGTGTCTCTAGTGCATTCCACTGCCATCACCAGCGCTGCCTGTCAGCCTCAGCATCCCCCCTCCCTCCCAAATTCCACTTGCGATTATAGGTTCCAGCCCCCCAGGTTCCCGAATTCTGCTCCCAGCTCCTAGCGCTTGGCCCACAGGCTCTGGAATCAGGGGTCCGGGATCTCCACTCCCCTCCGGGCTCGGGAATACGCGGCGCCCCCCATCCAGGGTCCGGAATCCAGCCCTTCCCTAGGCTCCGGAATCCAGGCCCCCCAGATCCAGGCTCCGGAATTCAGGATCCAGGCTCTCGAGCCGGGCCCGGAGCCAGGGGCAGCCGTTGGACTGAGATTTTTTGAAAGATCTGGCGCCAAACCCCGCGCGGGATGAGCGCGGCGGCGCGAGGGGCGTGGAAGGAACGGTCGGGACCGGGCTGGCGGGCTGGACGGTCCCGGGAGCGGACCCTCCTACCCCCTACCCGCCCTCCCTGCCCCCAAAGCAGACAGCCATCAACTCTCCTGTGCCCCGAGGCCAGCGGGTCCTGCGTTTGAATCCCGCCTGCGCCCCGTCCCCGCTGGGGGGCCTCGTGCCTTAGTTTCGCCTGCCGGCCAAGGGCCGGGAGCGTCCCGCCGCGTGCCTGGCGGGGGCAGCCTGCGCAGGGGCGCGGCCCAGCTTCGCGGGGCGGGGGCCCAGACCTCCTGCTCGGCGGGCCGGCGGGCGGGCGGGCCGGGGGCGGGGGCCTGGCAGCCGCGGTAGCCGCCCCGTCCGCCCAGCGCCAAAATTTGAAAATTACGGTCGCTTCCCAAACCGCGCGGGGAGGGGGAGCCCCGGGCCCCACCCACGGGAAGCGCAGGGCTTTCTGGGACTTGGAGTCCAGCCCCCGGGGGTCCCGCGTCGGGGGGCCCCGCCCAGCGCTGAGGGGTCGGAGCGGGAGTCGGGGCCAGACTCGTTTCACAGACGGGAAGGCTGAGGCCCAGGGCGGCCCGCGCAACCGGGAGGGGACTGGCGGCATCCTGGCCGGGGAAAGACCGGGAGGCGGAGAGGGGCGAGAGCGCTTAGCGGCGGGTGGGACCCTGCAGGGCCCTGAGTGGGGCCCAGGTCGGCCAGGGCTCTAGGCGGTGGAGGTCAGCGGAGCCCTGACGGGGAGGGGGCTGCAGCTAGGTCTGGGGGTGGGGCGTTGGCAAGGTGACCCCATGCCACCCTCAAACCTCAATCTCTTTCCTCCGCTCTGGCCCTGCCGCCCGGAGTATCACGGATTCATACTTCGCTTTAAATGCCCTCGCATCCTACCGACTGTCTTTTATGTTTGATGAGGGTACAGGCAACAATATCAGGTTTAAAGCACAGGGTAGCTTTTGAGAAAACAGCACAGTGACGGTCTAGCTGGGGATTGTTCCGGCCTGGGTTCTAAGGGGGGGGGGGGCTTTGCTTCTGGTAAGAGGGGAATATATAGTGAGTTTCAGGCGTTCAAGACAGGTGAGTATCCCGCCTCCTCAGAAGGCTGGAAGGACAATCACGTTCTCCGTGTGACATTTTTGAGTCCCTAAGGGAGGCTGTTTCAGCCCAATTCCCCAAGGTGGGATGTCTGGGAAGGAGGGGTTCTCCCGGCAAGTTCCAGGGTGAGGGGAAGGAAGTGGTTCTCAACTGGGGGCAATTTTGCCTCCAGGGGACAGGTGGAAATGTCTAGACATTTTGGTTGTTGGGACTGGAGTGGGCTGTGGTGCTGCTGGCATCACGTGGAGGGGTGGGGAGCCCAGAGATGCTCCTCCACATCCTGCCCCACCGCAGAAAACAACGGGGCCCCAATGGCCATGCGCCAAGACACTGCTCTATAGATTCGCCTCTGCTGGATGTTTTATATATGGTGGAATTGGATAGTATGTGGCCTTTTGTGCCTGGCTTCTTTCAATGAGGTGTTTCTCTTTTTGTTTTTTTTAAATTGAGGTATCATTGACATATAACATTGTAGAAGTTTCAGGTGTATGACCTCATGATTTGATATTTGTGTACCTTGTTGAAATGATCACAGTAGGTGTAGTTGGCATCCATCAATACACATAGTTACAATTTTTTGTGTGTGTGAAGAGAACTTTTAAGGTCTACTCTCTCTGCAACTTTCAGATATACAATACAATGTTATTAACTATAGTCACCATGCTGTGCATTACAGCCCCAGGACTTCTTTATTTTATAACTGGAAGAGTGTGTGCCTTTTGACCGCTTCGCCTATTTTGCCCACCTCCCACCCCTCCACCGGCAACCACCAACAACCTGTTCTCTGTATCTGTGAGCTCAGTTATTTTTTTTTAAGTTAATTAATTTTTTTTAGTAATCGCTTCAACCAAGGTGGGGCTTGAACTCACAATGCCGAGATCAATGGTCGAGTGGTACGCTCTTCCGACTGAGCCAGCCAGGCGCCTGCTGTGAGCTCAGTTATTTACCTTATCTTATCTTATTATTTCATTTTGATTGTACATGTAAGTGACATCACTGAGCATGTTTTTGAGGTTCCTTCACCTTTAATTTTAAAAGGACTCCAAAGAGGTAGGTAGGTTCTACAAGTCGGGAAAGTGGGCATTGGAAAGAAACCCGGTGTCACTCGGTGGCGAGCTGGGAGTTTCAGGTCCGGAGGCTTGGCCCTGGACGCTAGCCGTTTCAGGAACAGCAATGTGTCGACAGAGCGAGAACCTGAGCGGGAGGCGAGCAAAGCCTTGCCCGCACAGGAAACTACAGCTCCCGGCTTGCCCCGCGCAGCCAGGACAGACTACAAGTCCCAGGCTGCCCCGCGGCGGCGGGCGCCGGGCGCCATCTTGGTCGGCGGCGCGGATTGAATGAGCCCGCCGCGCCGCGGCCGCCGTCCCGAGCCGCGCGGGCCCCGAGCCGCTGTCGCCGCCGCCGCCACCACCGCCGCCATGGCCACGCCGCTGCCCAGCCGCGCAGGCGGGCCCGCCACGCCGCTGTCGCCCACGCGCCTGTCGCGGCTGCAGGAGAAGGAGGAGCTGCGCGAGCTCAATGACCGCCTGGCGCACTACATCGACCGTGTCCGCGCGCTCGAGCTCGAGAACGACCGGCTCCTGCTCAAGATCTCCGAGAGGGAGGAGGTGACCACGCGCGAGGTGGGCGCGCAGCCGGGGCTTCGACCTCTGAGGGTCCCCGGGGGCTCCCGCGCGCGAGAGGTGACACTGGGCAGGCCCCGCCCACCGGGGGGGTCCCCGGGGTTCGGGGGGCCCTAGGGGCGCACGCTGGGGTGGGCCTC
Organism: Eumetopias jubatus; assembly: GCF_037043125.1. NCBI lineage: Eukaryota > Metazoa > Chordata > Mammalia > Carnivora > Otariidae > Eumetopias > Eumetopias jubatus. Next base: position 216,951,420 of record NW_028274807.1, read on the forward strand.
GGCCTCTGACTCTACCCGGGGGGTTTCGGGGACCTCCCGTGGGTGAGGTTTGGAAGCCGGGCGGGCCTGCCCACCTAGGGGATCCTCAGGGAGTCTCGAGGGGCTCCAGGAGAGGGGTGCACACTGGGGCAGGCCCCGCCCACCGAGGAGTCCGAGGGATTTTTCGGGCGACCTGTGAGAGAGGGGTGCACACTGGAGCAGGTCCCGCCCACCGAAGGTTCCCCAGGGTTTTTCGGGGGACCTGTGAATGAGGGGTGCACACTGGAACAAGCCCCGCCCGCCGAGGGGCCCGCAGGGGATTTCGTGTATCCACTGAGTGAGGAGTGCAGTCTGGGGTACCCCCCTCCTCTGAGGGATCCCCAGAGGATCTCGGGGCCCCCTGTGCGAGTGGTGGAGATGGGGCAGGGCCGAGCCCTGAGTAGTTAGAGGCGATCTGGGGATCCCCTGGCTGAGAGGGAATGAGCCAGAGTAAGCCCCGCCCCTAAGCGAGGTGGGGAGTCTCGGGGATGCGTTAGGATGTTCTGGCGTCCTGGGAGGAAATTTGGTGGGGTTCTCGGGTCTCGGAGGAGACCGGGAGTTCATACTGTGTGGAGGGTCTCATGGTCGCGGGGGGGGGGTCTCTGGGGGGAGTCACGTGCTGTGTTCTCTGTGGAACTCTGCAAAGGCCCTGTGATGAGTTCTGGGGAGTTGAGGGACTGGGGAGGTGGTTTGGCTGCAGGGTCCGTCTCCTACCCGCACCTGGGGTGGGTGGGCATCCGAGGGGAGGGGGTCTGATGCCTCAGGGGTCCCATGGGAAATTTGAGAGGTCCTCAGGTGGGCCTTGGGGCCCCCGTTGGCTGATGGACTGGAGCCTGGTAGGGAATGGGGAGACGTCTGGTCTTGGGGATCCAGTGGGAAGTTTTGGTTTCCACGTGGGTCTCAGGGCTTCACTGCAGACTGAGGGAGAGGGGCTGGGTAAGCCCCACCCTGCAAGGGCAAGTGAGGGCTGGGTGTCCTGGGTGGGTCCTTTCCTTGGTTGGGTACTGTGGCTCCAACCCAACCCTCCCCCAGTCCCCACAGGCCCCAGGCTCTTTTCTTACTTAGCTGGCCCCTGCTGGCCCCTTGAAACCCAAGTGTGGTTTCTCTGAATAAGGGTGGGGGGCTGGGGGAGTGCTCACCCTGTGGTTCCCCCTGAGGGCCCGTAGGAGAGCCAGGCCCTGAAGCCAGAATGTTCTAGAGCCTAGGCTTCCCTAGGCTTCCCTATCCTGACCGTGGACCAAGTGACAGATTTGGAGGAGAGCAGCTAGGGGGTCATTTCAGGGAGCCACTTGCCCTTTGTGTGACTCAGGGCAAGTCACTTAAATTCTCTGGATCTCAGTGCTTTTGTAAAATGGAAATAACAATGCCCCCCTTTTGTGCTGGCTGGTGGGGCGTGTGTGTTAATATGTGTTTTGTAGAATAAAGGACAGGCGCCCCGAGGAAGTATTCCGTGGGTTCTGTCGCCCCTGTTTCATCGTTGCCAGGACAGGCAATGGCTCAGAAAGTGTCTTGGGTGATGATGGGGAGGAAGTTTCGCTGGTAGGTGGTGCTATGTTGCTCGGGATTGGATTCAAACTCAGATGCAAACTGCTTTTAGTCAGTGTGACCTTGGGCAGGTTTTGTCATTAATACGATGGGGCTAGAATTGTCTGCCCCCGAGGTGGCCCCCTGATGTCCTCAGGATGTGGACCCAGTTCCTGCCTGCTGGGTTGGTTGGTGCGCCACCCATGTGAGTTTCTTGTCTTTCCCCTGGCCTTGCTTGTCCCACCTGCAGGTGGGGTGAATGGCAAACAGACCTTTGGGGGTGATGGGCCTGCTGGGCCCAGTGGCAGTGACCAGCATGCGCTGGGTGGGTGTTGTACCTAGAGCCCGTGCGGGAGCGCATGGGGAACCCGGTCCGCCAGCTGTCTGGGGAGCAGCATCATTCCCTTCTCAGCTGGTGAGGCCTCCTGGAAACCAGATGAGCTCAAGGGAACAAAGGCAGTCTTGCTGTGGGTGATAAACCTGCCCCACTGTGAGCTCAGGGGCTGTGTGGGGGCTCTAGGTGTCACCCCGGGGTGAGGGCTGCGCTCCCACCTGGAGCTGGGGAGTTGCCACCAGCTTGTTCTGGAGCTTCTACCTGCCCGTGGGGCCAGGTGATAAATGCCCCTCGGAACTGGGCAGTGGAGGGAGCTGGTGACCTACGGAGGGAGGGGATGCTGGAGCAGTGAGGGCGGGAGTGGTCCCGTGGGCTCTCTAGAGGGAGTGACCTGGAAATGGCCTTGGCTAGGGGCGGGGGCGGGGAGGGTGGGGAGGCTTGCCGGGCTCTGGAGAGGTGGGTGGGCAGAAAAGCAGAGAGGGGGCCGGGAAGGTGGCTCCAGTAGGAGGGATGTGTGCGCTTTACCTGAACAGCAGCTCCTTGCCACCATGGAGGCTGCCCCCAGGGACATTAGTGGTCGTCAGGCTGGGGGTGCTCCTGGCATCAAGTGGTGCTCAGGATGGCCCCACCCCCGAGGATGTTCCAGCCCCAAATGCCATTAGGAGAAGCTACTTCAGGCACCCTTTGAAGATGCCTTTTAAAATGTTATAAGCATACCACACGCTTGTAGTAAAACCTAAACAGTTGAGGTAAAACTGAAGCTTCCAAGCCCTTGCTGTTCTGCCCGTGGGCACACTCTCACACGTGCCTACCTACAGGTCCCGCTGGGTATTGGTCGGGTGGGCAGTGCTCTCCTGAAGAGCCATGTGCTCATGTCACTGGAGGGTTTCTGGAAGGGCTGGGGCCGGGCCGGATTTCTGTTTGAGAGAGGTCTTGTGTGCTGGCCGGGAGGGAGGGGACCCGGGAGGGGAAGGCAGTTCTCCAAGGAGCCTCCCCACTTGGGTGTTAAGTTCCTCCAGCCTTCGGTTTCTTTTCTCTTACCTGCCAGGGTGTCCTGTTGCTGCTGGGGGGTGGGGGCAGGTAGGGGGCTCCCTCAGGTGGACCCAGGGAGCAGGGGCAGGGTGCGGTGAGCTGGGTGGGAGGAAGTAGCACTTGGGGCTGCCTGTGTCTGGGGATTACCTGCAGAACTGTGGTTCTTAGCTGGGAAGATTTCATCCCCCAGAGACTCGGGAACAGGAAAAGGCCACCTCGGGTTATCTGGACACCCCCCTCCCCACGCTCCACCTCCCTGGCCAACACATGCTAACACATTTGTTCATTCTTGGCAGTTGCAGAATGCCATTAAAGACCAAACAAAAGGCCCAAGCCATTGGTCTCCCATTGCTGTGGCCCAGGCTTCTGCAGGGACTGTCACAGGTGCAGGGAAGCAAGTCCTGCCAGCAGAGCACCTGTTAGTGATCTGAAAGAGGCTGTGTGCTTGTCCTCTACAAGCATTTTCTACATTGTCCCAGGGCCATAGAGTGGGTTTGGCAGATGTTTTCTGAACAGGGCTAGAGTCAGCATTTTCAGCTCTGTGGGCTGGAAGTCTCCATCACAGCTACTCAACTCAGCCGTCACGGACACTATGTAAAGGAACGGGCCAGGCTGCGTGCCAATAAAACTTTATTTATACACATGGAAACCTAAATTCCTGTAATTTGCCTGTGTCACAAAACTTCTTTTTCTTCCCCCCCCACCTTCGCCATTTAAAGATGTAAAAACTGTCCTGGGCTTGCAGGCTGGACAAACACAGGCGTTGGGATGGAATTTGGCTTGTGGGCCTGAGTTTGCAGACCTGGCTGTAGATAAGTGCCTTATTAAGACAGATGGACATGTGCCCGCATGTCTGCGCGTGCACGCACGGACGTGAAACACTGCGTGGACTTAGTACTTTTATTTAGTAATCTCTACAACCATGGCGCTTGAACTTCCACCCTGAGATCAGGAATTATGCGTCCCAGACAGCCGGGTGCCCCAGAACTCGGTACTTTAACCAAGACATTTGAGGAGACTGAGACCGTGGCCTGGGTCAGGCCACGGGTGAATCCAAGGGGTTGCCACGGGTGCAGAGCAGGGTCAGGACGGGTGAATCCAAGGGGTTGCCAAAAATCTCGGTTGTGGAGACAAGCAATATGATGTATTTTTACTTACTCAACCTTATTTCTCGGGGGGTGGGTCTCGACTGTCTGTTAAAACCCCGACTCTTCTGGAAAGTCCCACCTCCCAGAAGCTCCTCTGTCCCTGGCCAGGGGATGGTGGTTACCTGACCACGTCGCAGGTCCTTGGCAGCTCCCTGCAGCCGCCTCTGCTCTGGGGCCTTTCCCATGGAAGGGAGGTGTCCCGGCTGCCCCTGCACCCCCCAGCCCAGACACCTGCTGGTATCTTGTAGTTTCGTGGGAGGTGGTGTAGGTTTCAAAGCTGGCTGCCCTGGGAGTGGTTCTGATTGTTGTCCTCCGTCCACCTTCTCTGTCCGCAGCTTCATTGAGCTTGAATTCTCAGCCCCTATGGCTCTTCCAACAATGCTCTACAGCTCAGTGGTCTTAGCGTGTTTAGATGTGTGCAACCATCGCCTCTGTCCAATTCCGGAACATTCCCATCTTCCCAAAAGAAGCCCTGTCCCCATCAGCCGTCACCCCCCCCAGCCCCCACGAGCCCCCTTTCCATCCGCGGATGAGCCTCTTCTGGACGTGTCACGCACGTGGACTCACACCCCGTGTGGCCTTCCGTGTCTGGTTCCCTCCCTGAGCGTCGTGGGCTCGGGTCCGTCCCCGGGGCAACACGTGAGGGCGCCTTGCTCCTGCTCGCGGCCGTGGGACGTGCCCGTGGGTGTGTGGACACACTGTATGTATCTGCTGGTCCACTGATGGACGTTTGGGTCATTGATACCTTCCGGCTGCTGTGAACTGTGCCATGAACATGCACACAGGTTCATGTGCGTGCACGTGTTACTTCTACCGCGTAGGTAGGTCCCAGCAGTGGAGTCACAGGGCTACAGGGTCAGCTGCCCGACCCCGGCGGCTGGCCCGTTTTCCACTCCCGCCGGCTGTGTGTGGAGGTCCCGATTTCTCTGTGTTGCTGCCAGTGTCTGTTATCCTTTGTCTTTTTGACTCTGGCTGTCCTAGTGGGGTTGAGGGACTCTCTCACCGTCCTGGTTTGGTTCCAGGTATTTGTAAACGCCTGTGCCTGCCCTCTGCACATAGACATGGGGGGGATGGGGGAAGGTTGGGGGTAACAAGGCCACGAAAAGCATGAGCTGTGTGCCCATCTGGTGGGTGACCGGGGTGGGGGACAGGGGACCTGGGCAGGTCAGGCCGGCTGGGGTCACCCCAGGGGTAGGGGGGCTGAGCTGGGTGGGGAGGCCTCTGGCATCAGTAGGAGCCGTGTCCAGCCCGGGAGCGCCCGCTGTCGGTGGAAAGGGGTTTCTCCATGACCTGGGCCTTGCTGCACCCCCTCAGGTGAGCGGCATCAAGACGCTGTATGAGTCGGAGCTGGCCGATGCCCGCAGGGTGCTGGACGAGACCGCGCGGGAGCGGGCGCGGCTGCAGATCGAACTGGGGAAACTGAAGGCTGAGCTGGAGGAGGCGAACAAGAGGTAGGTGTGCAGCTGAGGTGTGGTGCGTCCCCGGCGGCCCTGAGCCACACCCAGACACCCTTGGTGCGGGGTCATGCGGGCTGGCCGCTGGGGAGTGAGGGTGCTCTGTGGCCTGACCCTCTAGCTGGCCCTTCCCACCACCTTTGGTCCCCAACATAATTCAGCCCAGAACGTCCTAGACTTGGAACCACACGGTGTGTGGCCTTCTCAGCCCGGCTGCTCTTTCTCAGAGCTGTGCTGCTGAGGTGCCTCCGTGGAGGAGGTCCACTGGAACAGAACAGAGCGCAGAGGTGGCCCCACAGTCGAGGCACCTGGTCTTTGGCCAAGGGGCAAAGGCCATCTGTAGTTTTAAGCGGCCAGGTAGCCTGTATCCCATCAGTTTAGTAGGTTTTTTAATTAAAAAGTGATTTGTGCTTCTTGGGGAAGATTGAGGAAATTCCAGAGTCAGCACTGCCTGAGACCCCAGCTGCTCTGCCTGGGATCAGTGCAGATTCCAGAAGCCTCCGGATGCCTGGGATCCTGTGTGTGGCTCCTTGTCTGGGCCCAGGAGTCTTGTTTTTTTCTGCTTAGCAGTCACAGGTGCTCACTGGTGAGAAAGTGGAAAATGCAAGATAGTTTAAAGAGAAAAGTAAAAGTCTACAGCAGCCTTGCAGGCTTTCCCCAGACAGAGCTGCCATGGCTGGCCTGAGCGCCCGCACGCGCCTCCGTAAACTCATGGCAGACGCCGGAGACAATGGGTGGGGGTGGGGGGCTTTGGAGGCCACGAGCCTTTCATGAACGTCCCCCTGGGTCATCAGATGTCCTCTGTGCCGGGAGTCTGTCCTGGCCGCCGGGATGTTGCCGGGCCCGGGGCCGGTTCACCAGGGGTGCTGTGGCTGTGTGAGGGAGGACCCGACAGATAGGCCACATCTCCCGCTTAACCCTCCGGGACTTACTGTTACACAGATGAGGAGGCCGCGTTCGCACCTTGAAGCTCGTGAGACGTGGCCAGTGAGACATAAGCCAGTGGGAGCCACCAGTGCCCCTGCTTTCTGGGCCATTCTGCGTAGTTCTGCAGAATCCAAATATTGGATAAAGTTGTTTAGAAATTTTCCACATTGAGGTGCCTGGCTGACTCAGTTGGAAGAACATGTGATGCTTAATCTTGGGGTTGTGAGGTCAAGCCCTACATTGGGTGTAGAGATTATTTAAATGAACTTTTAAAAAAAAGAAAAATTTTACACATCACCTGATGCCTCTGTTCCTGTTACCCTGGTTTTGTCACTGATCTCAAACTTGCCAGGCACACCTCACCCCAGGGCCTTTGCACTTCTGCTTCCTGTGCCCAAATACTCTTCTCTCAGAAATAATGGATCTGGCTCATTCTTACACTCCCCTCATCCAAGTCTATTTCAAGGGTGACCCCCACCGGGGCTTGTGTGCCTTAAAAGTGTGGTTCCCACCGGCTTGTGCTCATCCCTCACCTCCCGTCCCGCTTCCTCTGCCCTCCTAATGCAGATTCGCATCTGACAGGCAGCACGCCTCACTGTCATCTCCTCTCACGAGAAAGTTCTGCATCGGGAGAGCAAGGGTGTTCCCAGGTGTATCTCTGGCACGAGAGTGGCATTCTCCACAAAGTGGGCCCTCAGTAATGGGTGTCAAACGAATGATTCGTTTCCCCAAACCCCTGCAAAACCTGCTCTAGGGGCTCAGGTTGTGCAGCCCCCAGCCCCATGTGGGTGGGAGAGCAGGACCGTGCGGCGTAAGCTCAGGGACGAGGACCGCAGGGACCCTGAGACCCTCGTGGAGGGGGGCGGTAAAATGCCTCAGTGGAGCTCCATGTTCCCAGGGCTGTTGTGGAGGACACGAGCAGCTTGGCGGCCGAACTGACTGGTCTCTGCACCACCCCCCTTGTGCAAGCTGATGCTGCGTCCCCAGTGGTTCTCACTGGGTGGCGGGGGGGGGGGGTGCACCAGGACGCTATTCGGCCCCCACAGCGCCCTCTTTGTGAGCAGCGCTGGGGGGAGACCCTGGGTGTCCCTACTCTTGCTGGGGACAGCTCTGTCGGCTCCCGGGTGGAGAGGTGGTATGCATTCAATTCCAAGAAGACGGAGGATTCCTTTGAGAAATGTTCAAGAGCCTCAGACCCATGCTAGTAATAGCTGGGCGTTAAGGAATCTATTTGCCTTCTTTAATATTGGGGAAAATTGTCCCTAGAATATCAGATGAGCCTGCTTAAAGTAGCTTAAGTTTACAAACAAGATCGACTTTTCAAAGGCCAGGATTTTAATATGCAACTTTAATAAATTATACATTAACTTTTTTAAAAATTGTTCTCCCCTAAATGATCCCTCCTGTGTTGAAAAATCACAAAAAAATTACATTAAAGCTCTTTCCTTGAGGCTTTTTTGAGCACTTGTATTTGTTAGCTGGTGGAATCCTGATGTGCAGAGCAGGTCTGAAGAAGGGGCAGCTTTTTGGGTGACAGCCTGGGCCCCGTTACCCCAGAGCAGATGCTCAGAGGCCAGAGTGAGCTGGTCCCTGGGCTTCCTGGCGCTGCCTGAGGGGCCCCCTGTAGCCCCCCACACCCAGCTTGCCCCTCGTGCTCCTGCCTAACGCCTGCTCTTGACTTGCAGCTCCAAGAAGAGGGAGGGTGAGCTCACGGTGGCCCAGGGCCGCGTGAAGGATCTGGAGTCGCTGTTCCACCGGAGCGAGGCAGAGCTGGCCGCCGCCCTCAGCGACAAGCGCGGCCTGGAGAGCGACGTGGCTGAGCTGCGGGCCCAGCTGGCTAAGGCAGGTTTCGGGCGGGTTTCCCCAGTCTGGCGGGGAAGCTGGGGATGCTGGGGGCCGGCGTGAGCGCTGCGGGCGGCCAGTTTCCAAGTCCTGACACCGTCTGTTGGAGTGTGTATGTTTAAGGGGATCCCTGGGCCCCGAGAGGCCATATGGTGCGGCAGACAGTGTCACCTTCGCCTGCTGTCGTGTCTCCCAGGCAGAGGACGGTCACGCGGTGGCCAAAAAGCAGCTGGAGAAGGAGACGCTGATGCGCGTAGATCTGGAGAACCGTTGCCAGAGCCTGCAGGAGGAGCTCGACTTCCGGAAGAACGTCTTTGAGGAGGTGAGTCTCAGGGCTGACTGTACCCCCACACGGGAAAGTTCGTGGTCTCCCACTTCCCGGAGGGCAGAGCCACGATCGGGGTAGGCCGGGGCCATGCTCCCTCTGGAGGCTCCAGGGGAAGGTCCTACTGCCTCTCCCAGCCCCGGGGTGGGGGGCTCTAGGTGTCCCCCAAGCTCGTGGCCGTGTGCCTCCCTCTGTGCTTCTGCCTTCACGTGGCCTCTCCCCGTCTCTGCTCTTCTATCTCTTATGAAAGACACTTGTCATTCCACCCGGATGATCCAGAAGGATCTGATTTGGAGATTCATTAATCCCATCCGCAAAGCCCCTTTTCCAAATAAGGTCACACTCCTACTTCTGGGGATTAGAACGTGGACACATCTTTTTTTTTTTTAAGATTTTATTTATTTAACAGAGAGAGACACAGTGAGAGAGGGAACACAAGCGGGGGGGGGGGGCAGAGGGAGAAGCAGGCTCCCCGCCGAGCAGGGAGCCCGATGCGGGGCTCGATCCCAGGACCTGGAATCATGACGTGAGCTGAAGGCAGACGCTTAACGACTGAGCCACCCAGGCGCCCCAAGTTCCTTTTTTCTTAATGTAACTCTTACACTGACATGTCCTAGTTCTGGCTGGGAGATCTACAGTCCTGCTGAAGGGGACCAGAGTGCTGGGTTTTCATGATGTGCATAGAATTCTACTGAACAGGTGACTCTAAACACACGTGTGCATTCTTTCATAAACCACATTTTAGAGATGCCCTCCAAGAGGATTTGAGAGTTCTCATGTATTCTCATTATTAGTAAGTGTATTTGTCATACTGTGAATGTTGAATACTACAAAATGCTCTTTCTCTGCCTACTAAGATAATTTTAGATAGGTTATTTAAAATGTGGCCCTGGATCCATCTTTTGGGGCGCCACCATTGAACCCACGGCAGACCCTCTTTGTGAAAGGGAAGCGGCGGGCCCCTCTGCTTCTGTTGCTTCCTGGGTCCCCCCTGCCAAGCTCTGAATCCCTGGGCCTGGGCTCGGGGGTATGGCGGGCCCACCTGGGAGTGAACGACAGTCCTGGCAGTTAGAGCTGGGGTTTCTGTGTCTTCTCGGAATGGATGTGGTGTGGGGCCCCTCCCAGCTCATCGTCACAGAGCTCATTGTCCTGTCACGGCCCAGAATGGAACTCCGGGGCCAGCCGGTTCATGCACTCAGTGCCCGGGGGGAGCTGCTGGTAGGAAGCATGCCCGTACAACTGAGGAGCGGCCTCCAGCTGCAGCCAGGCCTGGCCGGGGCCGGGGCAGCTAGGAAGGAGCCCCTGAGGGAACCCCTGAAGGCATCCTCCAGAGCCCTGAAGCCTTCGAGGGGGTCTGTATGGGGCCCTGAACTTACGAGGAAGGATCCCGGGAAGAGAGCCATGCGGGGACCTGTGAGGGGAGCCCGAAGGACACCCTGGAAGGGCTCCTGGCGGGGCTCCCTGAGGCCAGTGGCCAGGAGCTCCTGGCGCGGAGCCATGCAGCGAGCCTTGCGAGCGGCCATAGGGGGCCCCGTGAAGGTGGGTGTGCTGGTCCTGGATTCCCCAAGCTTCATGGCTTCTTTGTAAACAGGGCTGGCTCACTTGAGAAACATCACTATTGTTTTTACAAGCTGATGGCACAGGGTGGTAAGCGACTGCTCTCTGCTGGAGTGAGTTTCTTGGAGGAAAGGCACTTGCCTTTCCTTGTAGCCCCGGGCTGGTGAACAGCGCCCTCTGCCCGCACCTGAGCCCACCCTGTGTTTGGGGGGCTGTGCGCTAGGCCCAGACCTCCCACTGGTTTGTTTAGTGTTGCGGCGGCCTCCTTAGGGCCAGGTCTCTGTGCCTCGGACCCCAGGTGCCTGAGACGGGCTCGGCAGGAAGTCTTTTTTTTTTTTTTAAGATTTTTTTTATTTATTTGAGAGCGAGAAAGAAAAAACATGAGTGTGCAAGCAGGGAGAGGAGCAGAGGGAGAGGGAGGGGGAAAGAATCTCAACAAGCTGACTCCCACTGAGTGCACAGCCCAACTTGGGGCTCAGTCCCGCTACCCTGAGATCATGACATGAACTGAAACCAAGAGTTGGAGGCACAACCCAATGAGCCACCCAGGTGCCCCTCGTCAGGAATTCTTTTAACCACAGCTTTATTAAAATATTCCTGTACCATAAAACTTTTAAAGTGTACAAGTTGGTTGGTTTTAGTACATTTACAGAGTTGTGCAACCTTCACCTCTATTTAACTCTAGAACATTCTGTCGGCCCAAAACGAAACCCCGTCCCCATCAGCGGTTACTCCCCGTCCGGCCCCCGCGAGCCCCCTTCCCGTCCGCGGATCAGCCTGTTCCGGACGTGTCACCCACGTGGACTCACACCCCGTGTGGCCTTCTGTGTCTGGTTCCCTCCCTGAGCGTCGTGGGCTCGGGGTCCGTCCCCGGGGCCGCGCGTGTGGGCACCTGTGCTCGTGGCCGAGGGACGCTCCCGCGCGTGGGGGACACGTTTTATTTACTGCTTGTCAGCTGGGGGCTATCGGGGCCGTGTCCGCTCTGTGACTCTCCGGCGGTTCGTTGTTTTGAGCGCTCACGTGGACTTGGGGCTCGGGTTGAGGACACTGGTGACCCCGAGGCTGGGGACCCAGGGCGGGGGCGCTGACCGCCGCGCTCTGGCGCAGGAGGTGCGGGAGACGCGGCGGCGGCATGAGCGCCGCCTGGTGGAGGTGGACAGCAGCCGGCAGCAGGAGTACGACTTCAGGATGGCGCAGGCGCTGGAGGAGCTGCGCGGCCAGCACGACGAGCAAGTGCGGCTGTACAAACTGGAGCTGGAGCAGACCTACCAGGCCAAGGTGCTGGCGGGCGGCGGGCGGCGGGCAGGGCGGGGGGGGAGCTCCCTGCCCGCCGCCCGCGCCCCGCCCCTCACACACCTGTCCGTGTCCCTCCAGCTGGACAGCGCCAAGCTGAGCTCTGACCAGAACGATAAGGCCGCCAGTGCCGCCCGGGAGGAGCTGAAGGAAGCCCGCATGCGTGTCGAGTCCCTCAGCTACCAGCTCTCCGGCCTCCAGAAGCAGGTGACTCCCGAGGGCCTGCCCCCGCCTCGGCCCTGCCACTGCTGCGGGACCCTCCTTCTGGCGTCTCGGGTGTAGACGAGCCACGAACGGCAGTGTGGGTGATGCACCACCCCTCCCCTCCTGGCCGGGGGAGTGGGGTGGCTGTTGGGCCCACCGACCACCAGAGCCCTCGTGCTGCGGGGCCTGGTCTCTGCCCACGCCTCCCCCCGCCCTCCAGGGCCTCCTGCCCGCTGTGGGTGCCCGCGCGCACACGCAGCCCGGTAGGCTTCTCTGCGTGACCCGCAGAGGCCGCCCTGACCTGGCCGCCCGGACTCCCCCCACCGCCCGCCAGGCCAGTGCCGCAGAGGACCGGATTCGCGAGCTGGAGGAGACCATGGCTGGGGAGCGGGACAAGTTCCGCAAGATGCTGGACGCCAAGGAGCAGGAGATGACCGAGATGCGGGACGTGATGCAGCAGCAGCTGGCCGAGTACCAGGAGCTGCTCGATGTCAAGCTGGCCCTGGACATGGAGATCAGCGCCTACCGCAAGCTCCTGGAGGGCGAGGAGGAGAGGTGGGGGTGGTCTCAGGAGAGGGAGGCCAAGGGGGCGAGGCCAGGAGGGAGGGGGTGGGGCTACAAGGCGCGAGGAGGAGAGGGGTGCAGGGGGCGGGGCCGGGCGAGGAGCCGGGGCGGGGGGGGGGGCGGGGAGAGGCGGGGCTGCAGGGGGGCTGCCGAGCGAGAGGCTTGGGCCCCTCAGGAGCCCCGGTCCGCCCTCGGTCCCGCCCCACAGGCTGAAGCTGACCCCCAGTCCGGCGTCACGCGTCACCGTCTCGCGGGCCACGTCGAGCAGCAGCAGCGGCGGCGTGTCCACGGCCGGGCGCCCGGGCCGCAGCAAGCGCAAGCGGCCGGAGGCGGAGGAGTCGCCGGGCCCGGGCTCGAGCGGCATCGGCTCCGGCAGCAGCAGCAGCGGCAGCACCAGCTTCCATCTGACGCAGCGGGCCTCGGCCTCGGGCGGCATCGGCATCGAGGACATCGACCTGGAGGGCAGGTTTGTGCAGCTGAAGAACAGCTCGGACAAGGTGAGGGGCCTGCACCCCGGGGCGCGGGGTGGGGGGCAGCCTCCCCGAGCTGTGCGTCAGGCGCCGTGTCCCCTGTGCCAGGACCAGTCCCTGGGGAACTGGCGAATCAAGAGGCAGGTCATGGAAGGGGAGGAGATTGCCTACAAGTTCACGCCCAAGTACGTGCTGCGCGCCGGCCAGACTGTCACGGTAAGTGGCCGTGGAAGGCCGGGCGGTGGGGAGAGTGGCCCTGGGCGACCGATGTGAGTGGTGGCTGGGGTGTGGGGCGTTCTTGAGAAGCAGGCAATGGCTTGAGGGGGCGGGGGGGCAGTGGTCGAGTGACTTGGCTCTGAGAACAGCTGAGTCCTGTCGCGGGTCACCTGTGTGCCCTTGGACCCTCCCTGGAGCCCTTTGGAGCCCCGTGGTGACGCGAGTCACAGGCGCTGACCCCGGGGGCTGATGGGCTTCCGGTCTCCGCTCAGCCTGCATTTGCTGACATGAGCCCGTGGCCACCAGACCTCAGTGTCTCCTTTACCCTGGCTGGTGGCGTGTGGTACTGGGCCTGGAGCCAGCATTGATGGGGAGGCCCTCCTGTGTCCCCAGGTGTGGGCTGCTGGTGCGGGAGTGGCCCACAGCCCCCCCTCGACGCTCGTGTGGAAGAACCAGAACAGCTGGGGCGTGGGCGAGAGCTTCCGGACCGTCCTGGTCAACGCCGACGGGGAGGTGGGTGCCCAAGGCCTGCCGGGGGCCACCCCCATCCTGGCTCTGGAGTCCTTCCTGGGGTCCCCGTCTCACCCTTACCACCCCACAGGCCCAGGGAGCACAACCCTGGGTTCGGAACGTGGCTCTCGGTGTGCTGAGGCTCGGCTGGAGCACCCGGGCCTGACCACCACCGTGACGGGCTGCGCCCCCGCTGCCCGAGGGGTCAAGTGTCTGTGGCCCTTCTCCTGCGCAGGAAGTGGCCATGAGAACCGTGAAGCAGTCCTCGGTGGTGCGGGAGACGGAGAACGGGGAGGAGGGAGAGGAGGAGGCAGCAGAGTTTGGCGAGGAGGATCTTTTCCATCAACAGGTAGAGGCCCCCAGGTGGCGCGTGGGGACGCCCACTGGGACGCGCATGCGTACGCCGCCGGCAGGTTCCCGCGGTGCTGCTCCGGCTGCCGCGTCTGGGCGAGGCTGGCCGTGGCTGGCTCTTGGCACCGCCCAGGCCTCGCCCCGCCTGGAGGGCCGCGCGCCCACCGCCGCCAGAGGTGGCCTGTCGGGGGAATACCCTTGTCTCCTGGCTCTTGCTCCTTGGGTGGACCTCAGGGTTCTGGCCCCGGGGCCCCCAGGAGTGGGGTGTTGAACCCCGGGCACCTCCGGGTGGCGCCGGTGTAGCCTTGAGGGTCCTCAGGGAACGGGCTCTGAGGCCACTGCTCCTTCCTGCCAGAGATACCAGGGCTTAAGTAACGGTGTTCGGGCGAAGGGTTCCTGAGGCTCTGGGGCTGAGCTGCAGCCCCTCTGCGTGGTAAGACTCGTGTCTGACCTTTAAGTCCTGATGGCCTGTGTAGCTCGGAACAGAAGGAAGGGAGACGGCGAAGGTTCTGGATCAGGGACAGTTGAGGCTGAAGCTGCGGCCCCATCGACTTGCTGGGGGGGGAGGGGGCACAGGCCCTGGGCCAGCCCCTCTCCGGCAGGGGTTGGGGGACCTGCCTGGCCAGGTGGGCACGTGCAGGCCTCTTAGGTTGCCGGGCTTTCTTTCTAGGGGGACCCAAGGACCACCTCGAGAGGCTGCCGCGTGATGTGAACGGAACACGCCTCATCAACTGTCTTTACCCCAGAGCCACCGAAAACTATTTTTATATCATTGGCTGTCTTTAGTCCTTGATACATTTCTAGAGAATTTTTAAGCATACTGCCAGAACGTGGGGGCGGGTCTCTGTGATCTTTCCTATGGGTGGGCTTCCTTGGACCCTTCCTTCATCACCCCTGGCCAGAGTTCTCTTTGGTGCCCCATTTCACCATTTGGTTGAATTCGAGGCCGAGGAACCTAATGGCTGACGGGGGTTGGGCATGGAGGCTGGGAGGCCGGGCCAGGGGCTGCCAGGGCTGGGGCTCTTGTGTCCAGGAGCCGCCCCGTGGGCCTCGAGTGGGTGGAGAGCAGCACTGCCTAGGAGTTCAGTTGTTTTATGAAGCTCCTTAAAAACCAAATCCAGAATCCAGGTTCTGACCTGGGGCAGGGGGGCAGGCGCGTCCCCTGTGGAATTTTGGTGGCCCGGCTGCAGGTGCTGGAGTGTGGGGTTTTGGCCGCCTGGCCTGGGCTCCGGGGCTCTGGTGTAAGTCCTTGTGATGGTGTGTGGCCGCGGGCCAGGTTTCTAAGCACATATCGAGGCACTCTGCAGTGGGCCCCCTTTTCCCTTCCTGGCTGTCTGGCCCTCGAGTTTCTGGAGCTTTCTGTAGTCCAGTTCCTAAGCTTGCAGGACCAACAGGGCGGGAGAGAGAGATGGAAACCCGGGGAACAGGGACAGCTCCGTTTGGAGACTTGTCACTAGGTAAATGGCCAGGGGACAGGTGGAAAGGGAAATGGGGTCACCTTGGAAGCAAGTGCCCCTGGTTTCAGAGCCACTGTCCACGGGGAGCAGCCAGTTCCTGCCCGCCGTGAGGAGAGCAGCTTGAGGGTGAGCCACCGGACCACCCACACGGCGTTTTCCCACTCTGTGCCTTGTGCCTGGGGCCGAGTCCCAACGCCCGCCGACCCCTGTATGTGCGTGTCCCGCTGTCCTAGCTTCTGTGGCGACCTCGCTGAAACGCTGTGTCTCCGACATGCCGGTGCTGGCTGATTCCGCAGGATGGCTCCACGGCCCCCAGTCCAGCTCCTGGCTGCCCGGCCCCCTCCGCATTTGCTTCCCATTTGTACCCCCCCCCCACATAGATACACAGAAGTTATTTTTTTAATGGATATTTATTTTTTTACATTGGTCAGTACTCAGATTGCCGGATTCCACTTGAGGCCTCATGCCAGCGTCACTGGGACAGCCCCCCAAGGGGCTGGAGTTGAGGGAGGCTATCTCGGTGACCTCTGAGGCCCCAGACGGCAAATTCCTTCAGAAAGTGCAGCTCGAGTCTTCAAGACGTCATACTGAGCCATGGAGGCACGCTGCCCCCAGAAGGCAGCCCGTTTACAAAGCAGCCAGCCCTTCCCAGCTCGCCCTAGGCCGGGAGCAGCACGCCTGCCTCCCACCTCGGGCCCTACCCCCGCCCCACCCCGCCCCACCCCGCCCCACCCCGCCCCGTCTCACTGCGCTTGGAAACTGCTTGTGGCCGGAGGGTCGGAGGCTTCTGCTGCATCGAGAATCTGCCCGCAGCCCCTTGCTTTAGGTCTAGTTCTTTCCATGGCCACCCGAGTCCCCGGGCCGTGCGCTCGGTTCTCCTCGTGGGCGGAAATGTCTAACCACTCCTCCCCGCGTTTCTGGTGCGCCCCGGGGCGCTCGCTCAGCCTGGCGATGCGCCAGCCCCGCCCCACACATGACCTTTCCCAGGAGGGCTGCCGGCTGCGCATCCCCCCACCCCGCGCCCACACCTCGGGGACCACGCGCACAGTGCGGGCCTGGGGTGCGGAGGCTTGAGGCTTTGGGAGGGTGGGGCTGGGGTCCTCCCGACAGTGTGCCCTGGCCTCGGCCACATCCTGCGAGGTGTCTTGGGGGGGGTCTCATGTGCAGGGAGTGGGCCCCCCTCGTGTCCGGCAGGTGATTCTTGTCGTCTTCAAGCCGGTTCCCCGCCTTATGCCCGCCCGGTGGCGTCCCTGGCCCGGGGGAGGGGTGCCAGCAAGTGGGGGACGGGCGTTGGTAGGGAAGTGCTGGGAGGTCCAGGGTGGAGTCCAGTGTTACAGCGTCAGCGTCGGCCTGGGAAACAGTTCGTGGTTGTCCAACACGCTTAGCTTTAAGCCGCTTTAAAGGACGCGAGACGGTTCCCTCGCCCCGGCCAGCGGCGGCTCGGCGGCCCTCCGGGTGCGGTCTGACCCCGCAGCCCCAGGGCGCGCCCCCGCCGAAGCACCAGCACAGCCTGCCGGGGGGCCGCCCCGAGCGAGCGCCGGGCGGGGGCGCCGGGGGCGGCGTCCACCAACTTGCATGCCAAACGTGTGGTCTTTTTCTTTCTCCAGTGATTTGTAATATGCATTTTATGACTGGAAACTTTTTGTACAACACTCCAATAAACATTTTGGTTTTAAGTGCTGCCCCCGAGTCCGCTCTGACACAGCTGCCCCAGTCCGGCAACAGACCGGCGTCGGAGACCCCAGGGGTTTGACCGGGCCTCCCGTGCCAGCCTGCGCCCTCGGTCACGTGACGCGCCTGCCGCGGGCGGGGGAGGCCTCGTGCGCATGCGCGACCCGCACGGCGAGCCGGGAACGTCTTCTCAGCAGCCCCCGTGCCTCCCACCCGCCGGCACCAGGTCGGAGACACCCGCGGCCGGCGCGGAAGCCGGTTGCAGACCGCGCTTGCGCGCAAAGTGGGAGTGGGGGGGGGGGAGGGGGCGCACGGCCTTGTGGTAGTTGTAGTCCGACCTGGCTCCGCTCCCAGCACGCTCGGACTTTATTTCCCGTGGTGCCCCGGGAGGCCGACTTCCGGCGTGGGTACGGGTCGGCGCACGCGGTTTCGGTTCGTTTGGCTTTGCGGAGCCATGGAGGGTGGCTTCGGCTCGGATTTCGGGAGCTCCGGAGGCGGCAAGCTGGACCCGGGGCTCATCATGGAGCAGGTGAAGGTGCAGATCGCCGTGGCTAACGCGCAGGAGCTGCTGCAGGTCTGGGGTCGGGCCGGGGCGGGCGCTGAGGGCGGTGGGGTCCGTGGGGGCGAGTGTCGCGGCTGAGCTCGCGTGTCTCCACAGAGGATGACGGACAAGTGCTTCCGGAAGTGCATCGGGAAGCCGGGGGGCTCCCTGGACAACTCGGAACAGGTGAGACCGGCGGGGCCGCGGGGAGGCCCCTGCGCGTGCGCGGCCCGGCGGGCGTTGCGGTGGGGCCCCTGCGCGTGCGCGGCCCGGCGGGCGTTGCGGTGGGGCCCCTGCGCGTGCGCGGCCGGCTGCCCCGGGGTGGGGGCGCCGGCCGGGGCGGGAGCTGAGCCGCGCGCCCTCCCCGCCTGCAGAAGTGCATCGCCATGTGCATGGACCGCTACATGGACGCCTGGAACACCGTGTCCCGCGCCTACAACTCGCGGCTGCAGCGGGAACGAGCCAACATGTGACCCCGCCGCGCCCGACCCCCACCCTCCATTTCAGTTCCATAAACGCTCTTTGCGAAGCGGGGGCCCGCTCGTGCGTCCTGCCTGCCCGTGCTTCTGAGGAGACCGGCGACCCTCGGGACGCTGCCCCCCTCCCGCCTGCCAGCGAGCGCGGCGTGGATCGCGGGGGCGGCGAGACTTCGCCCAGTGCCGGCAGCGCGGCGGCACGGCCCCCGGTGTGCACAGGCTCCCCGCGTGCCTCGGGCGGAGAAGCCGCGGTTGGACCTGGGGGAGCCGTCAGGCCCCACCCGAGCTGTGACCGCCTGACGGTGGGCGGGCAAATAAATGAGGGAGGGGCGGAAAAGAAGCCGTCGCTCTTCCCTTCAGGGGGCCTCTGGGGGAGGTGGCAGCGCGCGTCCCTGGGTGCCCCGCCCGGACTGAGCCTCTTCCCCGCCCCGACCCGCTTCCCCGCTTCCCCGCTTCCCCTCTGCGCGGCTGGGCGTCCGCGATGGCCGGGAGCAGGTTGCTTGCACGAAGGGGACCTTGGAAGAGGAGGCTGGCCAGCCCTCTCCCCCGCTGCTGCGCCGAAGCCTTGGAGGGTGGTCCTCGCCGCCAGGAGGCCTCGCTTCCTCTCCCCCGCACCCTCCCACCCCCAGGCCGGGCTGAGGGGCGGGCAAGTGGTCCTTGCTGTGACACGGAGGTGCTGAGCCGGCAGGCTAGGGACCAGGGGCTGTTTATTGCAACAAAATACGCAGTAAGATTGCTCCCGGTTCCCCGCGCCCCAGACTCCCCTCCTCCGGCAGAGGGGCCAGCCGCTTCCTGCTGCCTTCCGCTCTCTTGTCCCAGGCGTGGGCAGC
This sequence comes from Eumetopias jubatus, assembly GCF_037043125.1. Classification (NCBI taxonomy): domain Eukaryota; kingdom Metazoa; phylum Chordata; class Mammalia; order Carnivora; family Otariidae; genus Eumetopias; species Eumetopias jubatus. Next base: position 216,970,164 of record NW_028274807.1, read on the forward strand.
CACGGGCCGGTCACTCCTGGATGTTCTGCCCGATCCAGCCTCTCACGGCAGCCACGCGAGTATAGACACCCGGGAAGTGGGGCCGTCCGCAGCCGTAACCCCAGCTGGTGACCCCAGTTAGCACCCACCGGCCAGAGGGCTCCCTGCAGGCTAGGGGTCCCCCAGCGTCACCCTGAGGGGAGGAAAGGAAAGGCCTTAGGAGCAGGCCAGTACCCCCCTCCCCCCACAGAGGCCCTTGAGCCTGGGCCACTTCCCCCTGAGCCTCCTAGTTCCTGGGAGATGGGATGTGTTAGGATCACCCGCTCCTTTGGCCGGCAGACATTTATGGGCACTGGGCATCGGTCTCGGGCCAGAATGGGACCGCTCGCTGCCCAGCCTCCATCCCTCCTCTGCAGGGCCCAGAGGCAGGATGCCCAATAAACGGTGGTGGAGTGAGAATTCGAGGCCGGGATCGGTGCTCTACTTGGCGGGCTGGAGAGGTGGGCGTCGGAGTGTGTGGCACCCGGCCGGTAGGCCTCGCAGCGATGAGAACTTCGCCCCGCGACCCCCGCCCTCCGCGGAGCGCCCGCTTCCGCCGCAAAGTGCGCTCACCGAGCAGCTGTCCACGCCGCCCTGCGGGAAGCCGGCGCACAGCATGCGGCCGCTGATCTGTACTGGGTAGAAGCGGCGGCACGTCTGCTCGCTGAGGAGGCGCACGGCCGCCTTCTGCAGCTGCCGCGCCATCGAGCCTACGGGCGAGACGGAGCCGGATGGGCCGGGGGCGCGCTCGACGCCGCCCGGGGCGCGCGGGGGGGGGGGGGCCGGCGGCCGCGCCTACCTCCCTCGCGCACCGAGCCCCAGCCGGTGATGACGCAGCGCGCGCCGTCGGGGGGCCGCGGCGTGGGCTCGGGCAGGCAGATGGGCCGCACCAGGCGGCTGCGGCGCACGGAGCCAGCCAGCTCGAGCAGCGCCACGTCGTAGTCGAGCGTGTAGAGGTTGTAGAAGGGGTGCTTGTAGATGCGCGCCACGCGCTCCAGCTGCCCCTCGGCGCCGCTCAGGAACGGCGTGCCCAGGAGGGCCGCCCACTGCTTGGGGTCCCCGTAGCTGCGGGCCGCGCGGGGACAGACGTCGGCCCGAGCGCCCCCGCCCCCGCGCCCGCCCGGTTGCTGTCCCTTCCTCCTAGGACGGCGGGAGGGGGCGGGGGTCCCGCCCGGGTCCCGCCCGCTCCCACGCACTGACGTGACCCCACGCGCTGTGTCCGGTGGCCGTAAGGGCCCGCCCCCTCCGGCCCTGACCCCTAGCCTGGTCCACCCTACAGAGCACCCTGCCAGGAAGGGGACTGCCACTTTGGGCCTGGCGCCGAGTCCCAGTGGCGTGAGCCAGGAAAGGAAGGGCCCCAGTGCTCCCCGGAGACTCCCCGCCGCAGGCCGGGCCCCGGAGACGGGAGCGGCTGTGGCCAGGGTTTGGTGGCGGTGGTCGGTGAGCGGGGGAGGGCTGTATAAAGGAGGCGACCGCCTGGGGCAGGGGGTGCCGGTGGCTGGGGAAGGGTTCTTCGTGGCCAAGACACGGAGGAGCAACTTGAGTTTTCGACCGCGAAGTCGGCCCAGTGAACCCCGCGGGCCGGCGCGTTGGGGCGGCCGGACTCACACATCGAAGCAGTGCGCCGCCGACAGCAGCCACCTCTCGGCCACCAGGACGGCCCCGCAGCGGTGCTCCCGGCGCCGCAGCCACAGGCTCACCTGCCACGGCCACTCCCCGCGGCCCGCGGCGCTGCCGCCCACGATCCTGGTCATCGCTGCCACCGGTGCCAGGCCGCAGTCTGCGGGGGAGTCGGGGGCGGCTCAGCGGACGCACCCCGCCTCGCAGCCCCGCCTGCGTGCCTAGGGTGGGAGTAGCCCGCAGTGGGTTGGGGGACCTGGCTCGGTAAACTCCCCTGGAAAAGACACTGGACCTGGCGCTTGGTTCTGCAAATGAGCCCTCTCTGGGCGCTTCTCAGATTACATTTGGAACCCCTTCCTGGCTGAAGGTCAGGCCAGCACCTCCTCTCACCTCCCTGTCCAGCCCCTGGCATCTCTCAGGGCACTAGGAGCCAAGTTCCCTGCTGCCCCAGGGCCTTTGCACACCCTAGGCTGCCGCCCAGTAGGCCCTTGCCCTGTCCCTGCAGCTCCAGCGCTTCCCGGTCTTCCTGGACGCCCTCCCCAGTTCTCCTTCCCAGGATGCTTCCTCCAGCTCTGACAACCCCCCCGCCCCGCCCTCCCCACAACAAAATGCACTCTCAGAACACAACTGCAGGATGGACAATCCGTGGTTTCAACGGGTGCCGCGGGAACCCGTCGCCACCCATGGGACCGCATGGGGACCCGCCTGGTCATTCCCACAGGGAACCCTTCCTCCTCCAGAACGGCCCCCCTTCCCCAGCCTGCTTTCCCACCCCCGGGTGACTTCCCTGCCCTCCAGCCTCCTGTCCCAGCCTCAGCTGGAAAGGAAGAAGGGGGAGGCCTTCTTCCCCGTTCCCTCTCAGTCCCGAGGACCCGGACCAGGCGGCCTGGGGAATCGGATGGAAACTGCTCCTGTCTGGAAATGTTGCCCCGCACGGAACAGCGCGGCAAAGCGTGCCATGCCGCGGGCCTTGCTCACCTCTTCTGCGCCCCAAGCTAAGAACCTGCAGGCTGTAGGTATCAGACTAGGAAGTCCCCAGGGTGGGAGGCCAGACGCAGAGAAGCCAGCTGCAGACTTAAGGAGACACACTCCCCTTCTCCGCACATCGCTGCCGGAAACACTACGGCCAGACCGGCAGCAGCTACTGCCGGGAATCAGCGGCACGAAGGGGAGCTGCCCCTTTGGCCAGGGACAGCGGTCTCTCGGACACTAGCCTTCCAGGGCTCTGGACCGGACGCTCCGTGCCTGTCTCGACTTTGTGGTTCCCCAGGAAACAGGACCCGGGTCCCCCTCAGAGTCGAGACCTGTGCCCAGATCCTCGGCCTGTGGTCGGCTTTGCTCCTGGCCAATCGGGACGCTTCCTTCCAAGGTCCCCTACACCCCCCCATGCGCCCAGACCCCATAGCGACCCGCCTCTTCCTCTGTTTGGTTCTGGTGGCTTGCAGGCTGCCTCGAGGCAAGGGCCCATAAGCCCGACCTTGTGGGGACAGGTCTGTGCCCGGGCGACTCAGGATCGTGGGGCCGACACCATCCACACGTGTGCAAGGGCAGAGGGAAAGAAGAGCCCCGGGGACACGTCCTAAAGGTTGGGATAGGCCAGGGGATTACGAGCACTTTCCCCCGACCTCTGTGTCACAGGGTTAGACCACACACACCCTGAACACAAGACCACAGGGACCAGGGGAGGGACACTGACGGAGGAGGGAAGCGGGGAAAGGTCCCTGGATCAGAATCTCTGGAGGCGAGTCAGTGAGGATGCTGGGGGTGGGGACTCAGAGCATCGGGGACTGGGACTGGGACCCTCATCAGTAAGAGGGAAGGGGGGTGCAGCTACACAGACCAGCAGCCCCTTGTGCCGAGCGCCTGCCTCCTTTGGGGGAAGCCCCCAGAAGCTTGCTTGGTCCCCGCTGACCTGCCTCCCCACCTGAATGAAGCCAGACCAGACGCTGTCCCTCAGCATCTGGATGAGAGAGCGCAGAGGTCACGTCTGCTGGCGGCGGGGGGTGCTGTGTGCACAGAGCAGCAGGGCCAAGGGGCTTCTACTGGTGCCTTCCCGCTGCCCCCCCAGCCCCTGGTCCCCACCCCACCCCACCTTTCTCTGGAGAGCCCTGTGTCTGTGGCAAAAACACTTCCTTCCCTCTGAGTTCTGCTCGGGTGACCGGCCCACCCCTCAAAACCAAGGCCGCTGGGAGGGGTGGGCCGGTCGCTAAGACGGGGGTCCGCCCCCACAGCCCACATGCGGCAGAAGCCAGGCCTGCTTCTCCCCTCAGAGCCCCGGCTGACCTATAGGAAACCGGATGTATTTGATGGGGCTTTATTCCGGACCCTCAAATACACGTTTCATACAGTTCTGATTGATACTTAATAAAACGTAACCGAGCGCTTTAGAAGCGCTCAGAGACCTCCCAGGGGCCGTGCCCGTCAGCGTCCTGCAGCCTGTTCTGCCGAGCTGGGCTGCGCCTTAGCCAGGGCGCCCCCCGGGGCCCCGCGCGGGAGCCTGCGGGGTCGGCTTGGTTTCCTCACTCCTGCTTGCCGTCTTACTGTGTCTGGTCCCCCACTGCACCCCAGGCTTAGCACGGGCCTGCACGCAGGAGGCTGAACACTGGCTGCGTGGACAGAGCAGTGGGGACCCTCCCGTCAGGGCCGCCCGATCAGAGCCTGTGTCCCCGGCTTTCAGGACCTATCGTGGGCTGCCTCGTGCCCTCTCCGGGAGCTCAGGATGTGTCACTTGGACACAGGTCTTTGAAGAGGTGATGAAGTTAGAACACGAGGGCACACACACACACACACACACACACAGACGAACCCATGAGGACATGGGGAGAGGACAGCGCGTATGCAGACTTCCGACCTCCAGCACTGGGAGCGAATAAATGTCTGCTGTTGTCACGGCGGATGCAGGACCCCCTGCCACCCACGCGTGCCTCCATCCCTCCTGCTACCTGGTGGCTGGAAGCCCGAGGTGGTGCCAGGGGCGCTTGGAAGCGGTGTCTGTCCCCCCGCAGCGGTGCTCATGGTGCTGGCAGCTTGGCTGGTCGCCCTGCGGGTGGCCGGGAGGGTGGCTCTGCTGGCCAGGACCCCCGGGACCGTGGGGCCAGCCGCCGTCCTGGAGGGAGGCCTGGTGGCGGGCGGGGGTCCCGTGGTGGGCAGGGGGCCCAGGGACATGGTGTCCAGGATCCAGCCCTTCAGCCTGGTGATGCGAGTGTACACGCCAGGCCTCCCGGCCTGAGCACAGCCGACCCCCCAGCTCACGATCCCCGCCAGGTAAAACACGCCGGGGGCCTCCTCGCAGGCCAGGGGTCCCCCAGAGTCGCCCTGCAAGTGAAGGAAGGAGGATGTGAGTGAGACCACCGCCATGCTGCCCTGGTGCGGACACGGGGACGGATGTCAGTTGTTCTCAGTACAACGGGGAAACCAACAGAAGAGCTAGCTGTGACCTCGAGGGCGCCCTCTCCACCCGGGGCCCTGCCAGGCGCTCCCGCGTGCCCGCGTCAGCGCAGCGGGGGCCTCAGCAGACCTGGCTTCAGGCCCGTGCCCGGCTGTGTGACCTTGTGTGACCTTGACCGAGTCACTTCTCTGAGCTTCAGTTGTTCTTGCTTTTGTTTTGAAGATGTAAAAAAAAAAAAAAAATGCTGAAAACTCTAAATAAAACAATAACCGTCACAGATATTCTCACTGCTCGTTAGCCCCCAACCTTTTCCCTTAGGTTTCAAAGGAATCACACCAGCGACCCAGGGCTTTTCCTCAAGAATCTGGAATCTTAAAACAAAGCTTAGGCCACATAGCAGATTGTTTTTCCCGAAGATGGTAGGAATCTCTCTCTCGGCCCACCTGCTCTTGGAACACCGAGACCTTGGCCCTCCTCCCAAGGGTGGGGGGTGCTCTGTCTCTGCCCTGGGACCCGGGCAGACTGCAGGGACAATGATGCCAGGTGACTTCCAAAGCAAGGTCACGCAAGTGCCATTTGCTTCCAGTTTGCTCCACGTTTTGAGGGAGCCGAAATGAGCCCAGGCAGAGCCCCCGTGGGGAGGCCACGTGGAGGGTGCGGCTGAGACCCCGGGCCACAGCCGGTGCCAGCCGTGCAAGGAGAAACGCCTTCAGATGCTTCTGGCACACCGGCCTCTGAACCGTCCCAGCTGAGGCCACCACCGTGCGTGGAACACACACACACACCGGCCCCGCTGGGCCCACGGCAGCTTCCAACCCACGGGACCCGGGATGGCAGTGAAACGGCGGTCTCAGGCCCCCAAGCTTTGGGGCGTTCTGTTACGCGGCCACAGGGACTGACACAGCCCTGCCGCTGGTCCCGGTGCCCCACCGCCCCAGGGGCGGACAATTTAGGAGTTTGGGGTGTGTCCCGCTATGCTTTTATGTGAATCTGTAATTTTAGAAAGTATGCAGTGTTATCTGTAAAATTTATAGAAATAGGTTACATGTAACCTTTGCAACTTTCTGTGGTCAACAGTTTCAAGATACCACATTACTTATTACAAATTTATCAGTTATCTACAGAATAACACATAAAATCTGTATTATGTAACTTATTTGATATAAAAGTAAACAGAGACGATCCTCCGCAGGGCACTGTGGTTGCCGCCCCCCTGGGCGGTATGACTATGAGCCCATTTTACAGACAGGCCTCGGAGGCCCAGGGACACGGAGTCGCCTGCCTGGGGTCGCAGAGCTGGGGGCAGCTATTTACCCCACTTCTTCCCGCTGCTGCCCGTGGATGCGCACTCACGCTGTCATCGGTATTCTGATATTAGCAGGGTCTCGGGGGGTTACGACTGAAGTCGGCCGCCACGGGGGCCCCGGCACTTTCTGTGGCTGACTCACTGGGGACACTGCGGGCACCGCGTGTCTTCCTCGCGGCTCCCGTCAGGCGCTCCCTTCCCGCTGTCTTGCCCCCTCCTTCACCACCCGAGCGAGCGCCCTCTGTCTGGAAGCCGAGGTCCCCGACTCCGCCGCGGGGGCTCTTGTCTCGTCCTTGGGCATCCGTGCGTGTTTTTGTTCTACTGTCTGGAAGACTTCATCGTCAGCTCCTGAGCGCTCCCCCTCCCACCCCTGGAAAATCCCCTGCGGCGTCCCCGTCCTCTGGTGGACGCAGCACTCCGCGCGTCTCTGAGCTTGGTAACCGCAGACTTGGAGGAAGTTTCTTTGGTTCCGTATGTTGCTTGTTTCCTGGTCTCCTTTCTTGTTGGTTGTCTGGGTTCTGCTCCTACTGCTGGTTTTATCGCTTTGCAGGACAGAATGCATTTTCCCAAGGCCACGGCCTGCCCACCTCCCGGCTCACGGGACTCTGGTGGTCCTCCCCGTGGATGTGGGCAGGCTGGCGGCCTCGCAGGTGTCACTGGATGTGACTTCCAAGGCGAGGTCACAGGACCCAGCTTCCGCCCGTTCTCTCGGGACGGTCGCGCTTGGAAGCCGGTGCCAGGTCGTGAGGAAGCCCCACCGTGCGAGTGCGCCACCCGGAAGGTGGATCCTCCAGGCCCCACTTGTGCCCCCGAGCTACTGCTGGGAGAGCAGATAATCCGTCCTTGCTGGGCCCTTACAAGTGCAGACTCACGAGCCCAATACACCACTGCTGTTTCAGGTCACTAACCTTTGGGCTGATTGTTTATGCAAAAATAGGAGTTATTGACACTTTCTATTTTATTTTGGGTTCTTTTATTTTGTTCCTGGGAGTATACACATCCCCCCGATTCTTCTTTATCAGAATTATCCTGCCTTGTCATGTGCCATTACTTTGCTCTTTTGCATGAATTTTAAAACCAGCTTGCCAAGTCATATGGCAAACGCTCCTGGAATTTTGCCTGCAATTGCACCGACTTATAGAAAAAAAATGGGTAGAAACGGATCTTGTTAACATTGAGCCCTCCCACCAAACAATACAGTCTATTTTCCCGTTCATTCAGACCTTTTTATTTTCTTCAGAGTTTAATGATTTTCTCCATGAAAACCTTGATCACCTTTTAGAGTTTAGTTCTGGACATCAGTCAGTGGGATCCCTTTCTCGAGGATGTTGACTTTGGCTGGAAAAAGAAACGTTCTTGACCTTGTACGACGCTTTCATGTCTTTCATGTCAAGTCACTCTGTTGTACTCTTAGGGGTCTTCGTCTCTCCCTTGGTTCCATTTCTAGTTTGTTTATTTTCTTCTTCTCTGGTAACCAGTTATGTTACTGCAGATTACATTTTTATCTACTTTACAAATCCCATACCTCCTTTCTTTTTTCTTGACTTTCTGTATTAATCTAGACACGCTTGGCAACAGCAGGAAGCCTTGTGTTTGACGGAAAGCTTCTGTTTCGCCACCAAGCATGATGTCTGCTGTAGGTTTCTGTTATCTAGCTCTCATAGGGCTACAATTTTTTAAAATGTAATTACAAATGGTTGTTAAAAACCATCAAATGCCGAGGCACCTGGGTGGCTCAGTCGGTTGAACCTCCGACCCTTGGTTTTGGCTCAGGTCAGGATCTCAGCACAGAGTCTGCTTGAGATTGTCCCTCTGCATCCCAGCTAAAATAAATAAACCTTAAAAAAATGATCAAATGCCTTTTTCTGTGGTTTTGGAGATGATGCCTTCTCCCCTTCGATCCACTGATGTGATGACTGGTGGTACTAGGTTCTCCTGTTTCAGACCAGCCTTCTTAGGAGACCAACCCACTGTGGTTTTTTTTTTTTTTTCTTTTAACACATTCCTAGAGTTAATCCGCCAACATTTATGGAGGGTTTTTCATCGATGTTTCTAAGTAAGACTGGTCTATACATCTCTCCACCCGTGGATTTCTCCGGCTCTCACAGCGTGGCTCTGGAGCCAGGTGTCCCCTAAGATGGACCCACGGCTCAGGTGCTAACCAGCCGCCCTGCGGGACGAGGGCCGTCACAGGCGCCACAGCCTGTGACCAGTTTGTCCTCCAGTGAACACAGGGGCACGTCTTTCTAAATCAGTGTGTCTATGCTATGTGTGCGTCCACCACACACTTCTGAGCTGCCCCCTCATCTTCTGCTTGGAGAGAACATTTCTCTAAACCAATATTTAAAGACGCCTGGGCTCTCTCCAGGCTTCCCGGTTCGCTGTGTCGTACTGACGATTCTCCCCCTTCTGTCTCTGCGCACCCGCTGAGCACTCAGGAAACCTAGATCCGAACGAGGAGGAGGGGAGCGGCCATGTGGGAGGACGTGGGCACCTGGTCTGCCGCTCACCTGGCAGGAGTCGACCTTGCCCTCCAGGAAGCCGGCGCACAGCATCCGGTCCGTGAGGGAGAAGTTGTAGAGGGCGCTGCAGGCCTTCTGGTCTATGATGCCCACAGACGCTCTCTGGAGAATGTCGGGCTTGGTGGCTGTGAGGAGACCCCCCCACAACATGGGTTCAGCTGCGCAGCAACCCCAAGACGGAGGCACCATCCCCAACCCACAGGCGAAGAACCTGAGTCCCACCGGGGTTGCAGGGATTCGTACCAAGTCACATAGTGAGGTGACCCCAGGCCCCTACTCAGCCTGAGACTCCCACCACCGTCCGCCCGCAGACTCCCTAGAGCCGTGGGTGGCCTGCAGGAGGCCACTCTGAGGCTCGAAGGCTAGCATGAACTCTGGGGGCTCCGAAGGGCACAAGTGTCTCCAAATTTGCTCTACAAAGAGCCACAGAGCACATGCCCTTGCAGCACGAAAGCCCCGGGAACGGGCTGTAAACTGAATGGGCAGGGCCGTAGGCCAGTAAAACTTGAAAACACAGCCACGCTGGGCCCGTGGGCAGGAGTCTGCAAGCCTGGAGGAGCGGAGAGGTGAGTGGTTTGCAGGTGGTGGGCCAGAGGCCCCGGCTGGGAGCTCACCGTTGCCCTCCTGCGTGTTACCCCATCCAGAGATCATGCACTTGCGGCCCACAGGGAACTTCTGGATGGCCAGGGGCAGGCACACGGGTTGGATGAACGTGTTGAAACCCAGGGGCCTGGCCAGCTCCAGGACAGCCACATCAAAGTCCAGGATGCCGGGGTTGTACTGGGGGTGCAGCACCAGCCTCTTGAGCCCCATCTTCACTGGGTTTCCGCCAACGCCCGTGAGGGACGCGGTGCCCAGGTGGGCCCGCACCAGCTCCACCTTCGTGCTGCTGACAAGGGGCCACTCAGACATCTGCCGGCACCCCTGCAGCCCCCAGGAAGCCGGTTGGGGCTCCCCCCGCTCTGGGGAGGGGTGCCAGGAGGACAGAGGGGCCACAGGGCTGCCCCCCAATAGCAGTCGAGGCTGGGGGGCCGGCGCAAGGCAGGGAGCCCTTTTGGCTTCCTTCCCTTCGTCTGTAACAAGAGTGAGCAGCCCTGGTGTTTTAGGGGCGTCAAACACGATGCTGCCGCTCTTGGAGCCCAGGGGAAGGAGCCCTCGTCCCCTCCTCTAGTTAGGCCCTCTCTGTCCCCAAAGGCCAGTTCCGCAGGCTCCTCCCCCCAGGAGCTGCGGCCCAGGCCGGGGCCCCCAGGACCGCTACTTCTCCTGCCTGCTCCCTCCCTGGTTTGTGGCTGGACATTCAGACCCCCATCCTCAAGCCCAGGGGCCACCCCCACGCACGGCAGTGGGATTGCTGGGGACACCTGGTGATGGGGGCGCGGGCCTTACTGGTTGAAGCAGTGGGCAGCCGACAGCAGCCAGCGGTCACCCACCAGGGTCGCGCCACAGAAGTGCCGGGAACCTTCCTTCAGGCTGACCTGCCAGGGCACCTCCCCAGAGGCGGCTCCCAGACCGCCCACGATCCGCGCGGGCTTCTCCATGGCGGGCCTGGCCCCACACTCTGTGAGGAGCGAGAGGAGCGTCCTGGCATCGCAGCCCACCCAGAGCGGGAGCACCGCGATCCCCGTTATTCGGATGAAGAAACTGAGGCCGAACGGCAGCCCAAGGTCTCGCAGCAAGGATGTGGTGCAGCGGGGGCAGGGGGGTTCAAAAGGAGATGGGAGTCCTAGGGTGCCCCGGCTCCACTGGCCCGAGCCCGCCGGACACAGACCCGTGGCCCGTGCGGGCAGGCAGACAGGCTCTCTGCGGGGAGGGGGCGCACACAGGAGGGCCTGTGGGAACCGGGGCACTACGGGACGTGGGCACGGGGTGCGGGGTAGCTGACGTTTAAATGAAGCAGGGTTCCAACAGGCTCAGCATCGCAGGTCTGGGGGACCATGAAGGAGGACTGGCATCCGATCGGGGTCCTTGGAGACCACAGAAGACAGACAGACAGACATAGACCACTGTGTCCAGAAAGCCCATCTCTGCGGCTCGGCCCCAGGTTGTAATTAAGGCAGCTTCCTGGGGCCAAAGACACGGAAGTGCCCCGGGCAAGAGTGCGTGTGTGACTGCCACTGGATGCTGCTGGAAGATTTCACAGAAGAGCTTGCAGTGGGGGAGAAGGCAGGAGGGGTCACCGCGATGCCTCGCGGAGCATCCTCAGGGGAGGGGGTGACCAGCAAACCTTACCGCTGGCTTCGCCCAGGTCTGCTCTCTTTATGGAACAACTCATGGGAGGCAACTCTGTGAGCCGTCTGGCTGCAAACTAGTTGAGAATACAACAGAAATCTCCCGTCTGCCCTGACACCGCCAGAGTCCACATGGACCGGGCCAGCTCACGCGAGCAAACACCCTATAAAGAGATGCACAAGACGGAGAGACGCATCCCACTCCCGCACGGGAAGATCCACATCGTGGAGATGGGAAGACACAGAGTCTCCCTAAGCCGGGCTGTGACTCTAATTGTGTAAAACCAGGAACACAGAGGAGAAAGCAGCGCATCACAAAAGGACCCACGTGACTCGGCTGCTGGGAGGGAGCGGACAGCTGGTCACAGACATGGAGGCGGCCGAGGGCTGGGGGGAGGCACGGTGAACTGGTGTGTGGTGGGTACAGAGCCTCAGGTTTACGAGATGGAAAGTTCTGGAGACTCGTCGCACAAGGTGAACACAACACTACTGACCTGGACATGCAAGAAAAGTTTAGGACCACCCATTTTATGTGTTTGACACAGGAATTAAAAATAAAATAAAAATCGGGGCGCCTGGGTGGTTCAGTCGCTAAGCGTCTGCCTTCGGCTCCAGTCATGATCCCAGGGTCCTGGGATCGAGCCCCGCGTCGGGCTCCCTGCTCCTCGGGAAGCCTGCTTCTCCCTCTCCCACTCCCCCTGCTTGTGTTCCCTCTCTCGCTGTGTCTCTCTCTCTGTCAAATAAAATCTTTTAAAATAAAATAAAATAAAAATTAAAAAACAGATAAGCTGATCTTGCTCATCTCATGGAAAAGGAAGCATGCAAGTGTGTGCAGGAAAATTTGAAAAACAAAAAAAAGAAGAAATGCGGGTTCTCGGATATAAATCGTCTGTGTGTGTGTGTGTGTACATTTATGTGGGGGGTGTGTCTGGAAGGACCCCTGAGTGGGACAGCTCAAAGTCACCAGCCCTCGGCTGACCCGTGAGGACATTCCATGTAGAGCCCATGCACTGCCCGACCCGGCCGCACAGTCTGACGGATGTCAGTCTGCCTTCGCCGGTGCTCACAGCAGAGATCACTAGCCGATCGCCCATCTGCTCCACAGTACTGATCAATCCAACCCTGCAGGGAGTGGACATCTATGCCCGCCTGTGCCCCCAGCAAATACCTTGTGGCTTAGAGGCTGTCACTGAGTCAGGAGGTGCCGTGCTGGGGCCCCGTGTGGGTCTGGCGGGGGTGTGGACCACCGGGCTCTTGGGACTGGCGGGCCAGGCAGTGCTGTGGCTGGCGGAGGCAGGAGCCACGGTGGGGGCCAGAGGCTTGCTCACCATGGTGATGGCCTCCAGGATCCAGTCCCGCAGCCTGGTCACGCGGGCATAGACCCCGGGACGCCGGGCTTCCGCACAGCCAATCCCCCAGCTCACGATGCCGGCTAGGAAGAACCTGCCGGAGGGCTCCTCACAGACCAGGGGACCTCCTGAGTCACCCTAGGAGACAAAAGGCCCAGGGCGTCGGGGCTCCAGCCACAGCCAGCCCCAATCCCAGAGCTGCAGAGTCAGAGAAGGAGCCCCACCCGGGACTTCTGAGACCTGTCTGCCCACGAGCTCACGAAGCAGAGGCAGGCCAACAGTCCACATCTCAGAACCTGCTTTCTCTTCTGTAAAAATTCAACACGACGTCTGAGATCGCTTCCAGTTCCACCACGGGCAGTTGAAGACCCACCCCAGATAAACAGCCCCTCCTCCCCTCTGCCCACGAGATCCGTGGGCATGTCTGCGCTCGCCTAGGCGGACAGAACGGCCCCGGCATCTCCCGGAGTGCGGCTCTGCAGTCCTTCCCCTTCTCTGCACACCCGGCTCACCGGGACGCTCACGTTCTCACACGCTCCCCGCCATCTTTCCCAACGCCTTCTCCAGGCTCCAGTCTGGCTATGGCTCCCTGAGCACCTGCAGCGCTCTCTCCCCACCTTCTCCCCATCCAGCTTTAGAGGTAAGACCAAGGGGATGAACTAAAAGGAAGGAAATCCGCAGCCGCACTGAGCGTCGAGCAGGGGACGTCTTGGTGGTGGGCCGGGAGCTGTGAGGACCCCGTACCCTGGGGCCTGGGGCAGGTGGGGCAGCTGTGGGCTGCGGGGCTCACCTGGCAGGAGTCCACCTTCCCATCCAGGTAGCCGGCACACACCATCCTGTCGGTGAGTGCGTGGCCGTACAGACTGGCACACAGGCCCTGGTCCAGCAGCTCCACGGTGGCTTTCTGCAGCGTCTCTGGCTTCACCACTGCCCAGGACAGGGAGAGACCAGCAGGATGAGCCCGGAGGCTGCGGGACATGTCTGCTGTGACCCCGCATCCCCCGCCAGGAGGGGCTTGCTCAGCACCCAGCTCAGAACCTGGCAGAGGCCACGCTCTACAAGGGCCCACCCGTAACCTTCTGGCCTGGACAGCAGAGGCACCCGAGTTAACACCTCATCTCCCCCCGAAAACCCCTCTGCCTGAGCCTTCCTCACTAGCCCTCTGCTGCTCTTCTTGTTCTCCTCTGCAGAAAGTGCTCCTTAGCCCGACACCGGCTGATTTACGTGACATCAGATTATGTGGTCCCTCTCCTCAACCTTCTGGGGTGATCTCCCCCCGACCCCCTGCTCAAATGAAAAAGTCCAAGTCTGACCACTGACCCCAGGGCCTTTGCACGTGCCATTCCGGCTGCCTGGAATGTTGTCTCTACAGAATCTGCCGGTCTTCCTCCCTCATCTCCTTTCTTAAGAAGCCCCTCCTGACCACCTATTTAAAGCTGCAGCCCCCACCCCATCCCTACCTTACTTTCCTCCACTGTGTCCATCCCCATCTGCCATCTTTACGACCTACTTCCCTCTAGAGCTGTGCTGTCCAGAACGGTAGCTGCTGGCCACACGTGGCTACTTAAATGCAGATCTAAATGCGTTCAAGTGAAATAAAACGCACAATTCAGTTTCTCAGCCACACAGGCCATGCTGCAGGGGGCTAGTGGCTCTTGCAGCAGGTGACACAGACTTAGTAAAGCACGGCCGTCCCAAGGAAAGTGCTCTTGGATGGTGCTGGTCTGGCCTGAGCCCCACGCGGGGAGACTGTTCTGCTTCGCGCCCAGTCCCCTGGACCAGCACTCGGTGAGCTGGGGAGGCTCGAATGTGTCTGGATCGTCTTCCCTCCTAATTCGGTCCATGTGGCCAATACCTTTCCTTTTCAGAAGATGTAAAAATCACCCAGCATTCTTTCTTTCACGTCAGGTAAAAAGAGACCTGGGAAAACCCCAGAACACAGGCAGTGGGCCCTGCGAGGGAGGTCAGCCACGTTGGATCCCCAGACCCTTTATGCAGGGTAGAGCTGCCCCGGGCCCTAAGGCATTGCCCACTCCCCCTGCACTGTCCATGAAAACCCACACAGCCGCTGAGCTGGCCTGGGGCTAGTAGCTGTGTTGGACAGTTTGCTCTAGAACGTTCTAGACGGCATCATCCAATAGAACTTTCCGCAACGCTGGGAATTCTCGCTGCAGGACGCCCTCCTGTTCCCTGAGGCTCTGCCTCCTCCCGCAGGTCGGACCTGAGGCGTCCCTGTCCTGGGGCCTTCCCTACAGCTGTCCCCCAGCCCATTTCGGTTTCCCCACGACATCCCATCACATGACAGCTCTCATCCGAGGCAGTTCCATTTTGTGAAGTCACCGTGAACCCCGAATTAGCAAGTAGGAAGCATGGCTTCCGGAGGATCACGGGACAGGTTTCTACGAGCCTCTGGTCCCAACGTTTTCGAGAACCGACAGATACGCAACCTCATGTTATGCGTGCTTCTGTCTAAACGCGCCATAGTTAATGCACACCGTTGAGTCCTTCACCTGAATGCAAGCAAACGGCACTGTCACTCACCCCGAAGGCAGCGCATCTAACACACGTTCAACAGACACACCCCAGCCTTCCTGCACTTAGGAACACCGGCTGGCACCCCATCTGTACTCTCGGGGCCCTTTTAGAAATCACCCTCAGAATGCACAAAAAGGCCAAAAAGGACATTGGTTTCTGGTCTGAGCTGAAACGATAAGGTGGCAAGCACGCTCCTCACGTGCACGCCCATGACCACAAGATCACCCCGAGGGCCCATCTGGGGCTGTGAACACCTCCCGCCGGGCAGGTGCGCTCGGAACACAGAATCAGGACAGTGGAGGTGGGCTGTGTTCGGATGTCCCCACGCTCGCGGCCCCGCTGCCAAGCACGGCACTTACGGAAGCCCTCCCTGAGGTAGCCCCAGCCGGAGATCAGGCACTTCCTCCGGGGCGGGAAGACGTGCGTGGCTGCAGGGAGGCACACGGGCTGGACGTGCCTGCCGAAGGGCAAGGGGCTGTCCAGCTGCAGCACCGCCACGTCGAAGTCGGCCGTGTCTGGGTTGTACAGCGGGTGCGGGAGGATGCGGGCCACGCGCGCCCGCACCGTGCTGGCCTCGGCCCCGCTAAGGTACGTCGTGCCTGCGAAGGCCACCCACTCTCTCGGATCTTGGAACCTGCAGGACAGACAGACCACAGCTCAGAGGACCACCCATGGGACAGGCAGCAGCGGGAGGCGAGGGAGGCACTCTCCCAGGGGGGCACGCATTAAGGGGGCGCCCCAAAACCCAGTCATCACAACTGATATTTCCACGCAACACTGTCAAAAGTGAGCATAAATGCAAAAGAAATCCATCCTGCACTGAGGACAACACTCTAGCCAAAGACAGATCTAGGTACGAAATGTTAAGGGGGCGTCAAAAACCACAGACCAGGCAGCAAAACACCTCAATGAATGCGAAAGGCCCACGGTGAACAAAGCAGGGGCACCGACGGAAGCACGGGGTCGGCCTGCGCCGGCTCCGCTCACCTCCCCCCCCTTCCCCGAGCGCTGGCCTGTCAGGTCTGGTCTCGATTTCAGAGCTGGATATTCCGTTCATTGTTGATTTTTTTCTTTGCACTCATTTTGATTTTTTTGCAACACAACATGAAGATATTACTCGTCACGATGTCTGTTCCTGGCGACCCCCTACATTTCGCCCCCCACCCCCCGGCGAGTGCCTCGCTCTCCTCACCCTAATCCCGGCCCTGCGAGGTGCCTCGTGGGCCCCACAGTCAGTCAACGAACAGGACACTTCCCGGCAAAACACGGGACAAGGCCGGGTTCTGTTTCACAAAGCCCTCCCCCCTTCACCCACCCTCTGCCGGTATCTTTATGAACCCTTCTGCTCAGCTCAAGGCCAAAACTCTTACTGCCTTAAAAATGGTTCAAATGGTAAATTTTACGTTATATTATATCAGAGTAAAAAAGAAAAAAGCAAAGGCAGCTGTAACAGGCCCTCGGGACAAGTGGGGCAAGCTGGCGGACAGCCTGTGGCCGACCCTTCCCTCGGCGGTGCGGGCATGCGACGGCATCATGGGCGTGCGGGGGACCCTCCCTTATTTGTGCAGACAGGAGCAGCAGAGTCAGAGGGGATCTCAAACGGTTTGGCAAAGAAAGGTGCGCACACGGATGCACGTAAAGGTCCAGATATGGGGCAGGCAGCAGGAACCAGCCCTAACACGGCAAACCATGATCACTTGCCGAGATCAGGGAACAGGTACACAGGTGTACTGTTTCTACCCCTTCTATCTGCTTAAATACTGCCCTAATAACATATGGGAGGAATAAAACTTCACGTGGAAAACTCCAAACTCCTGCTGTCCTGAGCTGTCCCTGTTTCTGACATCTGTCCCCCAGACTGTCACCCCGAGGCAGACAGCAGGTTGCACTCAGGCTCACCAGCAACCCACAGGGTAGTCGGTGGGCAGTGGTCTCTCTGAGGAGCCCAGGGTGCTGCTGCCCTGCCCTCTCCCCAGGACTCTGCAGACCGCAGCAACCAAACAGTAATGCCTGGTGCAAGAGCTTCTAGAACCTTCTCCCACCTTTGACCAGCTCCATTCTGGGATCAGCCACTCTGGTTCATTAAACACCCTGACCATCCTCAAAAAGGACAAGCAACAACCTGGTTCAAAAATGGGCGAAGGACATGAACATACGTTTCTCTGAAGACGACCTACAAATGGACGCTCCACATCACTGGTCATCAGGGGATGCAAATCATGACCACAGTGTGACCCCACTAAGACAGCTCAACAATAGCGAGTGTTGGCGAGGATGTGGAGAACCCGGAGCCCCCCACACGGCTGGCAGCGGTGGGAAACGGCGCAGCCCCCATGGGAGACTGGAGGGACGAATTACCCGATGACCCGGCAGCCCCACTTCTGAGTCTATACCCAGAAGAACTGAAAGAAGAGTCCTGAAGAGATGTTTGCACACCCCTGTTCGCAGCAGCAGGATGCACAGTAGCCAAGAGGTGGGAACAGCCCATACCTAGCAACGGATGAGCAGATACACGTGGAATATCCATGTAACCGAACGTCATTATTCAGCCTGAAGAAGAAAGGAAGGGACCCCGACGCCTGCCACGACGCGGAGGGACCCCCGAGGACACCGGGCTCAGCGAGAGGAGCCGGACCCAGAAGGACACATCCCGCAGGAGGACCCCACTCCCAGGAGGTCCCCAGAGGAGTCCCGTCCCCACAGACAGACAGGAGAGGGTGGGAGCCGGGGGCTGGGGCAGGGGGTGGGGACAGAGTCTCCGTGGGGGGAGACGGAACGTTCTGGAGACGGCGGGTGGGGTGGCTGCACGACGGGGTGAGGGTGCTTCATGACGCTGAATTCTAAGGGTTAAAGTAGTAAATTCATGTTATGTAAATTTTACCATGATTTTAAAAATAAAAATAACAAGAACACATTCAGATTCAACGACAAAAAAGAAAGAAGGAAAAGAAAAGAAGAGAGCTCCACAGGGCTCTGCGGACCCAGGGAAGGTGGTGCCCCCAGAGTGTGGGAAGGAAGGCGGCGCCAAGGGGTGCGGGGCTCACTCGCTGAAGCAGTGGGCTGCAGACACCAGCCACCGGGCCCCGACGATGGCAGCCCCACAGAAGTGTTCGTTGTTTTCTCGAAGGCTGACTTGCCATGGGAACTCCCCAGGGGACGCTTCCATGCCGCCCACTATCCGGCCAGCCGTCTTCCAGCCAGGCTGTAGGCCGCAGTCTGCAAGACAGAGGTCACCAACCAGGAGCCCCAGAAGGCAGGGCCGTGACCATGCTCCCAGCACGTCCACGCGGAATCTCTCACCCCCCGGCCCACTTGTCGGAAGATGCTCCAGATCCCTTGCACTTGGCTTTGCTGACTCCTTTGGGGTCTCCTTGTCCCCTCGCGCCCCATCTCCAGCTGCCCGACAAAGGTCAAACACCCAACGACCGCATGCACCAGGGAGTGGCCAAGAACACCTCCCACCGGGAACCGTTTCTCTGCCTCAAGCCCGGGTGGCCTTCATGAAACTTCATGAAACCGTGTTACATCTGTCACATGGTTCACGGCCAAAGGCTAGGTCCAGGTAGGAACTTCACACTTTTGACTTGATTTGGGGTTGTGCTACCTCGTAAACCAAGGGGCCAACACCTCGCTTTCCTGTGTTTCTAGCTGCCTGGTGGGCATCTTCCTCCCTTTCCTCCCCGCAGGGGACCCTCCTTCTGTTGTCTCCACCGCAGCTCACGCTGCCATTCAGTAAACAGTGAACTCAGCAGCCCCAGGCTGTCTAAACAGTGCACATTTCAAAGAAGGTCAGCCCTCGACCACCTCCTGGGAGGAACTCTCTAAGCCCCCGGAACGCTGCAGGATAGAAGCAGCTTCGTCTACCTGAGGCATTAGGTGGCCCAGAAAGTTTATGCTACAGTGTGACTGATGGTCTTGGGCCACGTGGGATCCGCTTGACCTCTGGAGGGGCGGCAAACTAAGCGTTATGGGCTGAGTTGCGACCCCCGGAAAGATGTTGAAGTTTTAACCCCCAGTACCTGTGAATGTGATTTATTTGAAAATAGGGTCTTCACAGATGATCCAAGTAAGATGAAGTCATGAGTGAGGGCCCTAAATCCAATTACTGGTGTCCTCCTGAAAAGGGGAAACTTGGACACAGACATGCACGCAAGGAGAAGGCCATGTGAACATGACAGCAGAGATCTGCATGACACTTCTACAAGCCAAGGAATGCCAGGCATCCAACAAACCCCAGAAGCTGGGAGAGAAACAGGAAACAGATTCTCCACCAGCTCAGGAGGAACCAGACCCTCGGACACCTTGACCTCGGGTCTCCAGCCCCGTGCACTGTGACAGGGGACATTTCCACTGTTTCAGCCACTCCGTTTACGGCACTTTGTTCTGGCAGCTCTGGGACTCTCCTACATAAAGTGAGCTGTGCCGGTGTTACATGGCCATGTGACCGACCCCCAGGACAGACCCTGGACACCAAGGCTGCCCTACACTGGAAACACTTTGTGTGTGCTGTGACATGCTGCTGCTGGGTCAGTTAGTTCAGGGCTGGGAGAGGGCAGCAGGAAACTTGGTCACTCCCGGCCTTGCCCACACTCTGCCCTGTGCGCCTTTTCCTTTGATGACCTTTTCACTGGAAGAAGCTGTAAGCGTGCAGAGAACCCGAGTTCTGCGAGTCCTTCCAGTGAATCACTGACCTTGATGGGGGCCTTGTGGACGCCGACCACAGCCACCAATTTCAATCAGCCTCCACAGATCGTCCTTCACATCCAGGTGCCACGCACTACAAACGTCTCCTTCACCATGTATTTTGCAAGTTTCAAAATTCTCATACGTACATCTTTTTGTGAAATGCTATGTCTCAATTTAGTCCACTTTTATGTCCTTCAGTGAAGTTTTATAATTCTTTGTAACATTATAGGCTTGACATGTTTATTTTTTGCTGCTCTTGATCACAACTGGGATTTTTTGCCTTTTATCCTCTAATCTGTTTTTACTTGTATAAAGCACAACAGCTTTTGCTGATGTTCGTCTTACTCTCGTCTCAGTGTTGAACTGTCTTATTTTCTAACAGCTGGTTAGTCAATTTATAAATTCATTTATATAGACAATCACATCCACTGCAAATTAGAATTGTTTTCCCTCTTCCTTTCCACACTTAAACTGCTGCTCTTACCCTAGTGTGTGGGCTAGCATTGCTAGAAAACGTTGGCTACTCTTACAGCACTTTAACTGTAAGATTCCCTTGCCCAGATCCCACTGCATATAGGACAGAGCTCCAGTTCCTGGCATTTGAGGCTTCCGAGAGTTCGGTGAGGACCTGTCTGTTCAGCCATATCATGGGTGCCCGCCCACCCCCCACCCCCGGCTTTTCTCAGCCCAGCTACAGTGAATACCGGGCCTGGGTGCCCATACGTGATGTGCACAGTGGGCCAGAGAGCAGAGCCAGCAGCTGACCCTGGAAAGGGACATGGCCCAGAGACCACCAGACAGGAGACTGACCACAGCGAGCCTCATCAGATCCGTCGGAGCAATCCACTCGGTCATCACACTCCGGGTTCACTTTGGTCACACACTGGCTGTTCTGGCAGGAAAAGGTGTTCCCTGGACAGTGACCTGAGGGCAAAAAAGAACCAAGTTCCTGATCCCCGCTCCATCTCTCCCGGCTGCAGCAAGATGCCACTGCCTAGTCAGAGCCTCAAGAGCATGGAAAAACATCTTTTTTACTTTTTTAGGACTGAACATTTCTGAAATAATTTTCTCAGAATTAATATGGAGACATAAGCCAAGAATGTCGGTCAGCACGAAGACCAGGGCTATGCAACAAAAATGCAGGCATACCACATGTACTCCCACATTTTCCAGCACGCACAATTTTCTAAAGTAAGATACAGGTGAAATTGAACTTTTCAAGTTGTGGTAAAACATGTACAACTTAAAGTTTACCACGCTATAACCATTTTAAGTATACAGTTCACATCTGGGGCTGGACTGTTCTCTGTGGGGGTTGAGCAGGACTCCTGGTCCTACCCACTCGTTGCCAAGAGCCCCCACTCCTTACAACCACAGATGTCCGCGGACACTACCCAGTGTCCCCTGGGGCCTGGATCACCCCTAGTTGAGGACTCTGTGTGGCACTCACTCTTTTTTATTTTTTTTCCAAACTGTTTTTGTCTTTTAACAGATTTCCACCACTTTTCAAAAAAAACTTAATGTTTTCCCTCACTCATGTTTGGTCATGTGTAATTCCAAGTGTCTCATCTTTAAATCCTTTGCCCACACAGGACTATGCCTCTATCCCCTCCTGGGCCCTGGAGGAGACTGGTGTGCAAAAGTAGTATTTACTGCATACGAGGGATTCCTTTGTGTACTGGAAAGAAGTCTTGGAAACCTCTCCACACGACTGCAATCAGAGGAACTCGGCAGAGGGCAGGGAGCTCCATGGGAGAGGGTAAGACGTACCTGATTTTAAGTCTCTTTCTGTCAGTGGCCCTTTCTGACTTCCTGTGGTGAAACAGACAAGAGATATAAGCTCCTTCAGTGAGTCCCGCAGTTCTTTGAAAACATCGGATTGCAAAGCTGAGAGCTGCACTGTCCACCATGGGAGCCACTTAAATTCTAACTTAAATCAATTTAAGATGAAATCAGATGAAACAATCTCTTGCTCAGTCACTGGCTGCATGACACGTGCTCAAGAGCCACATGGGGCTCGTGGTCACCTTATTGGGCTATGCAGGCAGGAAACAGAATTCAATTAGCACTGATAAAGAGGTTACTTAGAGTCAACTAACATGTCAGGGTAGGTGGGGAAGGACCATAAATGTCCTGCAGGGCAGGGTCAAGGCCATCAGTTTTTAACTTGATGACACACTGAACTCACGCCTGGCTCTCAGATCATGATGCACCACATCATCAGGTTTTATGTGAAGTTTTTGGTACATGATAGGGAATCTGCATCATCAGATTTTAGGGTATAGCATTTACTCTTATTCCTACATGAAGGCTGGCAAACAATGGCTGTGGGCCAAATGCAGCCCACCATTTAATTCTATAAATAAAGTTTTATCAATACACAACTGTGCCCATTTGTTTATGTACTGTCTTTAACCCTCCTGTTATGAGAGCAGAGTTGAGTAGTCCCAACAGAGACCCAATGGGCTGCAAAGACAAAAGCATTTACACTCTGGCTGTGGGCAGGTTGCTGTTACCTGCTCTGTACCCCTGAGGGTAAAGTATTGTGCACGTGTTTACTTTTTATCAGAGACAACTGTGGAAAACCTAAAGTTTACTGCAACTTTCAACTGTCTCCTCTCCCACAGCCGCCTCCCAATTCCTCCAGCATCTGTTGCCTACTTGCCTGTGAGCTCAGCGGACACAATGGTGCCATGGGCAGCCAGGGGGATACCATGCCCCTGCAGCCTTGCTCTGAGTCCCTGCTGCAACAGCTCCTCCTCCAGGCCCAGGCTCAGTGACTGCAGGGCCTGCAGCAAGAAGTGTAGACGGAAATGCACGAAGACACTGGAGTTCCCATCCCTGCAGGTAGGAGAGAAGCCCTTGGAGAGGGAGAGCTCCTGCTAGAATCTTCTGGAATCTCTTGGGTGTCCACCAGCGTTCCTTCACCCAGAGGAGGCCCTGACTCACCTGTAACCTAACACGGTGCAACCCACACAGCTGGCCTCCAACTCTGTGTTCTGAAAGCTGCTTACAAACTGGAACAGAAACAACAGCAGTACATGCTGAGGCCACGGATTAGGCGCCCATCCCACGGGGACCTGCCGTGTACATGCAGAGCTAGAGGACACGGAAAAGCACCCCTTCTCACACTCTGTACACACAGCGGTCAGAGCTGTGTAAATGACAGGGAAAGGGCACTTGGAAGTTATTTGGATGAAAATATTGCCCTATCAGCAGATGGATGGATAAAATGTGGTCCATCCACATGAATAGGAACGAGGTGCCCACACGCGCTGCCCCAGGGAAAGACCCCGAGACCACAACACTCAGGGAGGGAACCAGACACAGAAGGCCACACGGGGTGTGAGTCCACATGGGTGACACGTCCAGAACAGGCTCATCCACGGACAGAAAGGGGGCTCATGGAGCCAGGGGCTGAGGAGTGATGGCTAATGGGGATGGGGTTGCTTTGGGAGTGATGGAATGTTCTGGAACTAGACAGAGGTAATGGTTGCACAATTTTGTGAATGCACTAAATGCCAGAATTGTTTGCTTTAAAAATGGTTAATTTGGGGGCTCCTGGCTGGCTCAGTTGGTAGAGCTTTTTTTTTTTTTTAAAGATTTTATTTATTTATTTGAGAAGGAGAGAATGAGAGATAGAGAGCACGAGAGGGAAGAGGGTCAGAGGGAGAGGCAGACTCCCTGCTGAGCAGGGAGCCCAATGCGGGACTCGATCCCGGGACTCCAGGATCATGACCTGAGCCGAAGGCAGTCGCTTAACCAACTGAGCCACCCAGGCGCCCCGGTAGAGCATCTTCTTAAAAAAAGATTGATTTGAGAGAGAGCAAGCAAGCACAAGCAGGAGCAGCAAAGGAAGAAGCAGGCTCCCCGCTGAGCAAGGAGCCCAACACAGGGCTCGATCCCAGAACCCTAGGATCATGACCTGAGCCGAAGGCAGATGCTTAATGACTGAGCCACCCAGGCACCCTGAGCATTTGACTCTTGATTTTGGGGTGGTGAGTTCGAGCCCCACATTGGGTGATCACTTAATAAAACTTTTTAAAAAATGGTTATTTTACATGAATTTTACATTAAGAAAATCTTGCTTTGCGCAAACAGATGCTACTAGAACTTGCTTATCCTCCTTGTGGTGTTCAAGTGACTACTGTCCACTTCTCTTAGGACCGTCTCAGGTTTAGTACTGAAGGGTTCCTGTCCTGGGAACTGGGATGGGTGTTATTCCAGGTGCTGTTCCCAGCAGCGCCAAGGCTGGGGGTTGCCGAGTCCCCCTGGCACCTCATGTGACCTATGCCTAGGGTGAAAAGATGTCCCAATTTACCTACTCTCCCAGTGGAGTTACTAACGGACGGTGTTCCTGTTCACGGTCAGTGTTCTGTCACCGTGCCTGCTTCTGAAGCTCACAATACACAGTTCTCCCTCCTAAAATTCCCTCCAACCTGTTTTTCTTATTTCTGCTCTCCAAGTCCATGTCCCTATTGCCCACATTCAGACCTGCTGGCCCACAGAACAGTCCACAAATTTCAGCAAGTATTCTCCACCTGCCTGCCCCACATGCCAGCCACTGTCACACACGGCTACCGAGCTTCTGAAACACGGCTGGTACCACAAAGGAACTGGTTTTTACATTTTAGTTAATTCATGCTTAAATTCTAAAACAGATACTCCAGTTACCAGAAAATTCTTAAGTATATTTGGAGCAACTTACGTATGTAAATGTTATGGAATCTACGTATCAATCAGGTATTCCTGATAAAAACTTAGCATCCATATTGAGATATGAGTACAAAATGCACACTGGGTTTTGAAGACTCAATGCAAAACAGAAAAAGAAGAATATGAAAAGTCTCTTCAATACCTGCTTTATGTCGATGACATGAAACGTTAATACTTTGGATGTTCTGGGTTAAATACATTATTAAAATTAAACTTACCTGGTTTTTTTTTTAGAAGAATTTATTTAATTTTATTCATTTATTTGACAGAGAGAGAGACACAGCGAGAGAGGGAACACAAGCAGGGGGAGTGGGAGAGGGAGAAGCAGACTCCCCGCTGAGCAGGGAGCCCGATGCGGGGCTCGATCCCAGGACCCTGGGACCATGACCTGAGCCGAAGGCAGACACCTAACGACTGAGGCACCCAGACACCCTGTCCACAAATAAAGTTTTATTGGCACAGAGCCACACCCGCTCATTCACCTGTCCTCTGTGGCACCTCTCAAGATGCCTCAGGCCAAGCTGAGTAGTTGGGCCGGAGAGTGTCTGGCCCGAGATGCCAAAGATCTTGCCTGTCTGGCCTTAGAGGAAAAGTGTGCTGACCCCCGTGTGGACAGTTATGACTCAGCAATGCTGCCCTGCTTTTCTCATGTCTTAACATACAGCCTCCCGGCCACAGGCAGAGTGCTCCTTTCAAACCGTGACTTCTCACCTAGTGACCCTCCTGCTTCTCTGAGAATGAAATTCAGAACATGTTCTTAAGTTGAG
The DNA here is from genome assembly GCF_037043125.1 of Eumetopias jubatus. Lineage (NCBI taxonomy): Eukaryota > Metazoa > Chordata > Mammalia > Carnivora > Otariidae > Eumetopias > Eumetopias jubatus. The sequence continues at coordinate 216,995,299 of NW_028274807.1, forward strand.
ATGTAATTCACCTAACTTACAACTTACCTTTTAAGAGCGTAAGACCAGATGGGTTTCAGTGCGTTCACAGAGGTGGGCAGTCATTACCGCGACCAGTTTCCGAACATTCCATCAGCCCAAAAGAAACCCCATCTCCCCTAACAGTCATACCCCGCGCGCCCCCTTCCCGTCCGCGGATGAGCCCGTTCCGGACGTGTCACCCACATGGACTCACACCCCGTGTGGCCTTCTGCGTCTGGCTCCCTCCCTGAGCGTCGTGGGCTCGGGGTCCGTCCGCGGGGCCGCGCGTGTGGGCGCCTGTGCTCGTGGCTGAGAGACGCTCCCGCGCGTGGGGGACACGTTTTATCCATTCACCCATCGGTGGGCATTTGGGTATTTCCACCTTTTGGCTCTTATGAGTCCTGCTGCTGTGGACGCGGATGTGAGGGCTTTCTGTGTGGACATGAACTTTCATTTCTCTTGGGTGGACACCTACACACAGAACTGCTGGACCCTGTGGAACCCGTTCGACCTGACCAACTGCCTGCCTGCTTCCACAGCAGCTACCCTCTTTCAGGTTCCCACCAGCCCTGTGTGCGGGTTCTGATCTCGCCAATGGACTGCAACTTATAACCTTTTGACGTACCTACGAGCCCAGCAGGGGTCAGCCCCCACCGATGCCACCCTGCCCTGCATTCCAGAGCCCACCAGCGCCGGCCACGGCAGCCGCGTTGCCCCACGTGCCCTCTTCCCTGCCTCAGTGCCTGCCTGGGTGCCCCCCCCGGCTCTGCTCGCCCGGACACAGCCCCTGGCCGCCCTCACCAGCCTTTCCAGAGTGGGCGTCAGCATGCGGTAGTACTCTGAGGTCTCCTGCCGCAAGCTGCAGGCGTAACGGACCCCTTGCAGCGCAGCCGTGTGCTCCACGTCGACACCCTGTGTAGAGAGGGACGCTGCGGACAAGACCAGAGCCCCGTGAGAGAGCCCCACTCCGGGGTCAGGGTGCAGTTAAGTCGGCCTCAAAGGCCCCCAGCCACCCAGGGCCATCACCCCAACAAACAGCTGGTGGGCCGACTTCCTGGGGGGCCCTGAATGATCATCAGCAGTGACCCCTTTCACATCTCACACATGTTCTGGGTTCGATGGCAGACTGATCACCCACCTCAAGGCGCCCTGATGTCCCTGGTTTTTTGAGGACGGGACTGGCTCCTGCTCACCCCTGTCTCACCAGGTGTGCGTGGCTCAGGGCCTGAAGCTGGCTTCAGCCCTAAGTGGCTGAAATGGCCTCAGAAGACCCTCCCTCCAATTTGGAGCAATTCCCACCAGATGCCACAGGGGCCTCATCACAACCACAACCCCGGGGGCCAGTCTCATGATGCCACCCTGTGAAAGAACACGGGTTTCCAACTGTTGGAAACACGGTGTCAAAGTATGCAACAGCAAAGACTCAGACCCATAAACACAGGTGAGGAGGCGCACAGCAGGTGCAGAGCAGCGGGGGTGCGGCAGGGAACCTGCAGAAGGGCCGTGTGGCGCGGACAGCGGGCGAGCCCAGCACAACCTGCGGACTTGTCCAACCACGTGCCACACACCTGCAGCTGACGTCGTGACCCACGCCTAATCCACTCCAGTCACAAAAAGTACACGATACCCAAGACTAAGAATCAAAAACAGTTTTAAAATAAAGAATACAACAGCAACCACCGAAAACGTGGGTTTCTGTTGAAAATATGTTAGAACTCACAAAATGACACGCTAACAAAAAAATGACCATAATTACAGTATTAAAAAAAAAAGAGGGGCGCCTGGGTGACTCAGTCGTTAAGCGTCTGCCTTCGGCTCAGGTCATGGTCCCAGGGTCCTGGGATCGAGCCCCGCGTCGGGCTCCCTGCTCCGCGGGAAGCCTGCTTCTCCCTCTCCCACTCCCCCTGCTTGTGTTCCCTCTCTCACTGTGTCTGTCACATAAATAAATAAAATCTTTAAAAAAAAAAATGAAAGTAGCGGCCACGTAAATCGTAAAAGCTGGGTCCCAATTCTATGTAACGTGAATGAATATTCGTCTAGGTAGATATTTAGATCTTTGTTTATTCAATATGGTAGAATACACGTTTGGAGCCAATTCTAAATATATTTGATTTCTCATTTGAGAAGCTCACAATAGAAACGAGCACCCTGGGGGCGCCTGGGTGGCTCAGTTGGTTAAGCGACTGCCTTCGGCTCAGGTCATGATCCTGGAGTCCCGGGATCGAGTCCTGCATCGGGCTCCCTGCTTGGCGGGGAGTCTGCTTCTCTCTCTGACCATCCCCCCTCTCATGTGCTCTCTCTCTCTCATTCTAATAAATAAATAAATAAAATCTTTAAAAAAAAAAAAAAGAAAAAGAAACGAGCACCCTGTTGTGGAGACCAAAGTGTCTATGCTCCGTATTCCCAATTAAGTCTTTCTTTTTCTCCCCGCTAAGTAATCACTACACCCAACGTGGGACTTGAACTCACAACCCCAAGATCAAGAATCGCTCGCTCCGTGGACTGAGCCAGCTGGGCTCCCCCCAACTAAGCCTGTTTTCCCTCTGAAATAATGACAGACCCACAGGAAGCTCAGAAATAGCAGGGAGGTCCTGTGTGCCTGATGCCCAGCTTCCCTCAAGGTTAACATCGCCAACTAAAATTCTGAGCTATGTGAAAAGGGGATACATTTTAATTAAACAAAAATTTTAAGACTGTGGAAATGTTCCTTAAAGCCTTCCTTAGTTTCAGGGGTCCTGATGGGGATTGTATTTATGTTGTTCTCAATATGTGTGCGTGCTTCTAGGATGCCCCTGCCTCCCCCTAGGGTGAGGACATTCGCACGTGTGTGCGTGCACACTCACACATGCGCTCACTCGCATGTGCGCACACCCACAGCACAAACTTTCCTGCATTTGACTCCCACAGCCATCAGGGGGCCTCTGTCAGTCACGCCAGGCTGCGAGATGCTCCAGATGTTCCATAAGTGTGTATATAAAGAGGGCACGTACTCATGGAGCACTGGGTGTTACACGAAAACAACGGATTGTGGATCACCACATCAAAAACTAATGATGTATTGTATGGTGACTAACAGAATAAAATAAAAATTTTAAAAAATACGTAACAAATAGACATACGCACTCTGTATAAAAATCAAAGAAACCCACGCAGAATTGCCAACTTACTGTTTTGCCACAGGAGAACATCTTCTCTCAAACTGCCACTTACTATCATTATTTCATGAATGAAAGGTGACCTTCACATCCCCAAATAAAACTGTAAGAAGCTTATCAGCTCAGAATAGTCCTGTTCCAGAGCAGTGCTGCCCAGAACTTCCTGTGATGACAGAATGTTCTAGATGTGCACTGTCCAGTACGGTGTCCACGAGCTGCCCATGAAGGTGGCTGGTGGGGACGAGGAATTGACTTTTTTTTAAAATAGGCTCCATGCTGGGCGCGGAGTAACTCACGACCCTGCGCTCAAGACCTGAGCTGAGACTGAGTCTGATGCCCAACTGACTGAGCTACCCAGGCAGCCCTAGGAACTGACTTGTAAATACCATTTAATGTTAATTGCTTTAACTCTAACCAGCTCCCAGGGCTCAGGCCCACCATCCCCAGCAGCAAGGAGGCAGACAACACTGGAAGAGCTGCTCTTTGTGGTGGCTAAGAATGAAAACGGCTCATGGTCTCACAGGGGAATCTAGGATTCGCGGTAGAAGGAGAGGGGCAAGTCCCCAAAGGGTATGCAGGCCCTGCTGTCACCTCACGAATTCTCACAAGACAGCATGAGACATCATCTCCAGAAACGTGTCCGTGCGTGGAGACCTGCGGGGCTGTAAAGCACAGAGACGTCACATGGAAAACCGAGGGAGGCCATGGCCCTCTGCAGCGATCGGTTTTATACTTTACAACAAGATAACACTGTGAATGAGTATAACGGATCCACATGATTCAAAATCCGAAGCCACCCAAGGGCATCTGCTGACAAATCCCCCCGTGACCCACCGTATGCTGTCCTCCCCAGAGGTAACCGGTTACTTAGGCTCTGAAGCTCCCTCCAGAAAAACAACTGATGCACACAGGCAGACATGTTTTCTTTTCTTGCTGTTTGGCACCTCTCTCTACTTTTTCTAACGTAGGCATCTCTAGATCATTCTACTGAGATAAAAGAGAGCTTCCTCTATTTTCACAACCGCAGGCCCACACTGTATAGAGAGGCCAACTTTGTATGGTTCACCCTAAAGAGTACGATTATCTACTGTGAACTGTAGGAGCATAAACCACTGTTCGTTTGGGGGGGCAGGGCAGAGGGAGAGACAGAGAATCTCAAGCAGACTCCACACCCAGCGTGGAGCCTGACATGGGGCTCGATCTCATGACCCTGAGATCATGACCTGAGCAGAAATCAAGAGACAGACGCTTACCCACTGAGCCACCCAGGCACCCCACTGTTCATTTTTCACACTTCAAAAAGTGTAAGTACTTTTCAAATTTCTCAATATTTAAAATAATTCATTTCACTGTCCCTATTTGTCTCTTCACCGCACAGTGAAAACTTCCTGGGAAAGCCCAGTCCATGGGAAACGTGGATACCCGGTGCCTGGCCCACCCATGCACCCACCCACCCCAGACGGCCACCCAGTGCACACCAGGCCCAGGCTCCTGGCCTGCCTGCCTTATCTCCTGGTGGCCTGAGGGCCAGCCTTCAATTCCATGCCTGCATGCTCAGCCCTTTGATTCTGGGATCATAACATGGATAACACCGAGCCACTCCTAAGCATCTTTGTGCAAGTCGCCTGGTGTGTGAACCCGTGCAAGCCGACAGCCACTTACCCATGAGAACTCCCAGGGTGACCATGACAATGCTGGTAGCCACCACAGCGGAGAGGGCCACACGGCAGCACGTGGCATCGGGCGCTGGGACTTCCTTTGTTGCCCCAGGCACAAGCTGTAAGTCACCCGCTGTGGGATCCATGGCTCCTAGACACGGGGAAGGCCACCTGAACGCCAGCAAGAAAGGACCGAAAAACAAGGTCAGAGCCGGAGAATGCTTCTTGTCCCCTAGGCACGGGTTTCACTTGTGCAGATGTGGCAGCCTTCCAGGTGCCGGTCTCAGTGATAAAACACGAGTTCAGGGACGCCTGGGTGGCTCACTCAGTTAAGCGTCTGCCTTCAGCTCAGGTGGGATCAAGAACCCAGCATCCTGCTCAGCAGGAAGCCTGCTTCTCCCTGCACCTGCCGCTTCCCTTGCTTGTGCTGTCTGACAAATAAATAAAATCTTAAAAAAACAAAGCAAAACAAGAAAAACATGGGCTCAGTGGGACACCGGGCTGGGCCTGTGCATGTGGGCTCCGTGGGCCGCTGTGGTCCACCACCAGGAGGGGTGCACGACTTTCCTGCGACGCTGGTAACAAATCACCACGGGCCAGATTTATTACTTAGTTCTGGGCTCAGAAGTTCTAAAACACCAGCGCGGGCAGGGCAGGGCAGGGCAGGGCTGGGCCCCCCGCCCCCCGGGGCCCCCGGGAGACCCGGCTCCGGCCTCTTCCTGGCCCGCGGCCCCCCTCCATCCTCGCCGCCAGCAGCGCGGGGTCTGCCCACCTCTGGGACTCCCACCCTCTGCCTCCCCCTCGGGAGGGCCTCGTGAGGACGCCGGGGCCCCCCCGGGAACCCAGGGTCACCCCCTCCTCGGGGCCGTGACAAGGTCGCCTCTGCCGCGTGAGGGGACACGTCCCAGGTCCCGGGACCAGGACTGGGGACGGCTCGGGCCGCCGTTCGGCCTGACCGCACAGAAAAGGCGGACACAGAGCGAACAAGATGGGGCCCGCTCCGGCGCTAGCTCGGGCGCCCACGGGGTCCTGCGCGGCCCTGGACTCCACGTGACCACCTGCGGCCGCCAGCATCCCCGCCGGAGGCACAGGCCGCTGCCCTCCTCCGCTGCCAGTACGCCGGGCACTGATCCCCACTAGGGCCTCAGCTCCTAGAGAACCGGGAGCAGCCATGCGCTCCTCGTGTCCACGTGTCCGGCGCGCCCCTTCGTGGCAGTCTCGCGAGAGACCCGAGACCGGGGGTCCCACGAGGCCGGGCCTTGATCTCAGTCTCGCGAGAGACCCGAGCTGGGGTCCCACGAGGCCAGACCTTGATCTCAGTCTCGCGAGAGACCCGAGCTGGGGCCTCACCCTGCCGGGCCTTGATCGCAGTCTCGCGAGACCCGAGACCGGGGGCGGGGGGGGGGTGTCCCATGCGGCCGGGCGCTGCTCGCGGTCCCGCGAGAGGCCCCGCCGAGGCCACACTACGCCAGACCTTGATCTCAGTCTCGCGAGAGACCCGAGCTGGGGCCTCACCCTGCCGGGCCTTGATCGCAGTCTCGCGAGACCCGAGACCGGGGGTTTCCCATGTGGCCGGGCGCTGCTCGCGGTCCCGCGAGACGCCCCGCAGAGGCCCCTCGAGGCCGTCTGGCAAAAGCCCGCGGCCCCGGAGTCGAGGCTGGGTCCGTCAGGCGCAGTTCCTGCTACCCTTCGGTCTCCTTGGAAGGCCGCGGGGCATGAAGAGCAGCGGCGGCCTCACGGCGCCGCCTCTGGCCTCCGCCTGTCGGGTGCGCGGAGGGCGGCCCCCGCCAGCCCACCTCCGTCCAGGGACGCGCGGTTCCGGGAAAGCAGGCCGGCGGCGAGCCGGACCCGCCCCTTCCCCGACCCCCAGGCCGCGCATCTCCCGCCCCCGCACCTGTCTGCGCGGGCCGGGCTCTGGCCGTGGGCGCCGCGACGCCGCAGAGAGGGAGCCCGGGGGAGCCCCCCGAGTCGTGCGCGGAGGCGGCCGACGGCTCCCGGGGGTCGCAGAGCCGCTTCGGGGGCCCTGCGGGCACGAATGGCGGGCCGGGGTCTCGGGAAGCAGCACCGGGTGCGCTCGAATTTCGGACAGAGGAGGCATACTTCTGTGGCATAAATTTGTCCCTGGAATGGTTAGTCTTACGTGTCTAGTTGGCCAGGTTATGGTGCCCGGTTTTCTGGTGAAACGTTTTTCTAGATGTTGCCCTGAAGCTGGTTTTTGGATGTAATTAACTTCTTTTTTTGATTTTGTTGATTTGAGAAAGCGAGAGAGCAAGGCGGAGAGCACAAGCAGGGGAGAGAAGGAGAAGCAGGTTCCCCGCGGAGCAGGGAGTCTGGTCGCGGGCCTCGATCCCAGGCCCCGGAGGTCATGACCCGAGGCCAAGGCAGACGCCTCGCCGACTGAGCCACCCAGCGCCCCCCGGTGTAATTCACTTTCAGATTAGTAGAGGTTGAGTAGAGCAGATGAGCCTCCTTGTTGTGGGCGGGCCACATGCCGTCGGTTGAAGGCGTTCAGAGGAGAAGATGTCTGCCTCCAGACGGCCCTGGGGCCTGGAGCCCGAGCGTCAGCTCTGTCCTGGGTGTATCCAGTCGCGCGGGGACTTCTGACTTGCCAGCCCCCCTGGTCGCGTGAGCCTTAAAATACCGCTCTCCTCCTTGTTGGTTTTGTTTCTCTAGAGAACCTCACTAATACAGTCCTTCACGTGTCTTGTGCCACATTTGGGACATCCTTATACTAAAAAAAAGTATTTGCTGTTTATTTGAAATCCAAATTTACGTGACTGTGCTATATGTTCGTCGTTAAGCCCGGAATCCTATGCTGGGGCCCAGCCAAAATATTCCATCCTCAAGGGAGTGCGTCCCTGTTGGGAATGGCCACTGCATGCCCCACTGGCACCATCGGGAGCTGGTGAGAAGGGGCGATGCGCGGGGGTGGTGGGGAGTGAGGCTGTATAACACTTACCCCTTTATTCTTACACTTCAGCTGAATTGCCTTCTGAGGAGCCAGAGAATCCCTAAGCATCACTTGATGAAATGTTTTAGGGACAAAGACACCAAGATTCACCTCTGTGATTAGGGCTGGAAACTCAAGTTTAGTGTATGAGCTCATTGACACTCCCCCGACCAAACACACACACTATATTCATTCAGCCCCAGTTGCCCCTGCTACCCCCCCCATCCCGCCAAGCCTGTGGGTTTTCTAAGGATTCCTGTGTTCTCCGAATTGTCTTGTCATCACTGTCATTAGGGCACAGAAGGGGCCCGATGCTATTTAGCATCGAATATAGAAGCACTATTCATTCGGCTTTCTACCCATCTGATATTTATGACGGGCCAGGCCTGGATGCTCTGTGCTGAGTACCCAGCCCTGAATGGGGTAGATGAGATTCTCTGAGCTCATAGAGCTTAAATCTTAGTGGCAGAGACCCAAAATAAATTAAAATTACAGCTACAATTAAGCCTTGAAAATAAAGACGTGTCCATGGGGCTCTGAGTCTGTAAAAAGGAGCTTTGATCTAGACGGGGTCAGGAAGGCTTCCTGGGGGTGGGATGTGTTATCTGAGTTCTGAAGGATAAGCAGGAGTTCAGTAAGTGCCCATGGAAGGAACAGGTTTTCACACGGCAAGGACAAAATGCATAAAGCCCTGTAGCAAGAGGAGGGAAAAGTAAGGGCCAGTGCAGGGGAAGTGTGTCCGTCAGCTGCTGCTGGTCAGCACATCAGCACAGACATAGCAGCTTAGAACAACACACAGTCATTCTCTTGCTATTTCTGTGGTCAGGATTCTGGCCTGTCTCCGCTGGGTCCTCTGCTCAGGTTCTCACTAGGCTGCGAACTCGGTGTTAACTGGGCTGCATTCTCATCCAGAGGCTCAGCTGGGGAGGGATCCACTTCTGAGCTCCCTATTGTTGCCAGAATTTGTCTCCTTGCAGTTGGGTGGCTGAGGCCCCCACTTCCTTGCCGTCTGTTGGCCAGGGGCTGATCTTAGCTCACAGGCCCCTAAACACAGCAGCCACTTTGTCAAGGCCAGTGGAGGAAACTCACTGCATTGTGCCAAGATGGAGTTGTGCAGAATATAAGGCAATAATGGGAGCCACGTCCTGATACCTTGATCATCTAATGTGACCTAATCAAGGAAGCGACCATGGCATCATATTCAGCGGTTCTTCTCACTCAGGGGAAGGGGTTATACAGTGCATATGTGCCGGGGGCAGAAACCTTAGGAACCTCTTAGAATTATGCCTACCACAGAAATCACGAGGAGGGCCTGTCTGAGATGTGCACGGGGATAGCAGGGTGCATATCTCACTGGAGTTTGAGAAGGAGAGACTAGAAAAATGGGAGTCAATCTTAGAAATTAGCTGGGAACTTTCCAGAACTGGTGACAGACCTGAATCCTCAGACTTGAAAGGCAAAATGCCAAGCATGACAGATAAATCCTCAGAGTAAATCTACAGAATAAAAACAAAAGATTATAGAAGTAACTAGAAAGTAAAGACAGGCCACCCACAAAGGAATGCTGGTTAAGAGCACCAGCAGATGTCTCATCAGAACAGAAACCAGAGGTGAGGGAATAATACCTTCAAAGTGCTAGGTGGAAATAGGTGTCCATCAGCAGTCACCCGTCTAAACCCACCTGGTCAAGGAAGAGACCGAAATGCAGACATTTGCAGGAAGACACAAATTCAGCACTAACAGACCTGCCCTGAAAACACTACTAAAGGGTGTACTGAGGAAGAATAAAATCGGATTTGGAAGGAAGAGGTGAAACACAAGAAGCACTGTGAGCACAGAGATTGGCAAACATGGAGAAACATCTGAAAAGCACTGTGTCTATAAAATATTAATAATAATGACCAACTCGGGGTGCACAGATACCAAGGCTGAACCAGCAACAAGATGGAGGGATGAGTACAGTTGAAAGACTAAGGCTTGGAGGAAAAAGGAGAGATGGGTGATTAATTTCAGCCTTCATTAAATGAAGCATGCACGATAAAAGTTTAAGAGCAACTTCAATAATAGAACAGAAATCGATAGCTTCCAAAAAGTAGAGTGAGAAAGATATAAAATGCAGGAGAAAGGAAGGAAAGCAGAGAAAGAAAAAATACAAATTACTAAACTTAAAAGAATTTTTGAGCTTAGATTTTTTTCTTAAGCCAGCTAGGTGTTTTAAGTGGTCTCTTGTAAACGGCGAAAGACACAAAATGGAAAAGAGAAAAATTCTAAACTCTTAGTACCCAGTACCAAAACTCAACACTAGACAGGTTAACTTAATGGATCTGTATTCCCTATTTTAGGGGATAAACTTACTTTTTTAGGCACACATGAAATACTTATAAAAATTAACCACACACTTAACCACAAAGCAAATATCAACAAAACCCAAAAATTCTACACTCAATCCACATGTCTCACAGCAGTGCAGTTAAGATAACTGGAACTAATGAAATTGTGATTGAAAATCTAAAATTACTTCTAGCAAATTAATGATTCCAAGAAGAAATTATAGCTAATTAAATAAAATATTTAGCTGAGATCAAGAGTCGGACGCTTAACTGACTGAGTCACCCAGGTGCCCCTAAATAAAATATTTAGAACTGAACAATAGTGACTACGCTTCATGTCAAAATACTGGATGCAGCCAAAGCTGTCCTTAGCGGTCACCGTCAGTGTTACATCAAGCCACACAGCTGGACGGGCGCCGACTAAAACGCTGTGGTCACCAGAGTCCAACTGATGCTGCCTGGAAAACGTGGATTGCTGGCCTCAGCCCACACACAGCATCCACCACACCAGGGTCAGCTGCGGGAGTCCTGGTGTCCTTGGAAGAGAAGGCCACATTTTGGGTTTTACTGTCTCAAGCAAAACCCCTTTTATGTACCAGGGGCCCTCGGAGTACTCATGGGGCCAGTTCTTTCTCTTAATTTTTCCTAAAGAAGCATCTGAGAAGGCCAATCTGGCCAGAAGAGAACAGAGTGGGAATTCAAGGGGATAAAGAGATCTCGTTAAAAAGATGTGTAGGCAAAATTCAGGATTGCTCAAGAAGAAAGGCCAGACTTTGCCCTCAAGTTTCTGGGAGGTGATCTCTTGGGAGGCTGAGATCAGCCATGTGGACAATCAGTGAATCAGTCGGTCATGCCTGTGCAGTGGAGCCCCAGTAAAAACTCTGGACCCCAAAACTGGAAGTTAGTGGGGCCACCCGCATTGGTGATACTTGACGTGTGTCATCACACGTGCCCCGAGAACAACACCCCCTTACTGCACGGGGGGAGGGCAACGGGAGTGCCATGCTTGGTGTCCTCCTGGTGCTGTAGACTACTGTCTGTGTGCCCCCAAATCCATACGCTGAAACCCTACTCCCCAAGATGATGGTATTAGGAGGTGGGGGCTGTGGGAGGGGATTAGGTCATAGGGTGCAGCCCCCATGGATGGGATGAGTGCCCTTATAAGAGAGGCCTCAGAGAGTTCCCTGGCCCCTGCTCCGTGTGAGGACACAGAATATGGCCATCTGTGAAGCAGGAAGCAGGTTCTCACCAGACATGGAAGCTGCCGGCGCCTTGAGCTTGGACTTCCAGCCTCCAGAACCCTGAGAAATAAATATGTGGTGTTCATCAGCCACTGGGTGAGTGGTGTCCGGCTAGAGCCACCTGAGCGAACCAAGATAGCTGCCCCTGCCGTGCGGTCCTCTCTCTGGCTGATCTTAATCTGACACGTCAGTCCCTGTGAACCATAACTGCAACTGTAACAGCTTTTAGTGAGTTCTGAGTCATTCTAGGGAATTGTCACACCCAAGAGTGGTGTGGGGGATCTCCCTGTGTGAGTCTCCTGGGGATGCCGTAACGGCGCCACAAACTGAGTAGCTCAAACAGCAGAGATTGATTCTGTCCCGGCTCTGGAGGTCAGAAGTCCAAAATCAAGGAGGCGGCAGGGCTGGTTCTTTCTGGGGTCATGTAGGGGAACGTGCCCCAGGCTCTCCTAGATTCTGCTGGTCACAGCAATTGTGGTGACCCTTGGCCTGTGGAAGCGTCACCTGAACTCTGCCTCTGTCCTCACAGGGTGTTTTCCCTGTGTGCACGTCTGTCCAAGGGTCCCTTTTTATAAGGACACCAGTCATATAGGACTAGGGCCCACCCTCATGACCTCATTTTAATTTGATCACCTCTGTAAAGCTTCTATTTCCAAATAATTATTCTGAGGTATTGGGGGTTTGGACTTCAACATGAAATTTGAGGGGACACAGTTCACTCCACAACACCCCTGCACTTGCACACGGCATCAGATGTGGAGGCAGTCTTAACCTTTGAATTTATAGCTGGTCGTACACGCCTCACAAAGGAAGAATTAGAGAGATTTCACACCCATTAGGATGGCTATTATCAAAAAACAGACAATAACAAGAGTTGATGAGGATGTGAAATCAGAAGTCTTGTGGGAATGGAAAATGGGGTGATCGCCGGGGAAAACAGTTTGGTGGCTCCTCAAACAATGAAATACAATTACCACGTGATAGTATTATCATAGAATTATCACATGGAGTGACCATAGGAACCAGCAATTCCATTCCGAGGTACACACCCAAAGGAACTGGAAGCATGTGAGGCTCTTGCACACCCGTGTGCACGGCAACAGCATCCCCAATGGCCAAGAGGCAGAAACACCCCAAGTGTCCATCTGTGGATGAAGGATAGACGGCGCGGTCCGTCCCCACGCGGGGACACGCTCCAGCCTCAGGAAGGAAGGGACCCCGACACCTGCCACGACGCGGAGGGACCCCGAGGACACCGGGCTCAGTGAGAGGAGCCAGACCCAGAAGGACACATCCCGCAGGAGGACCCCACTCCCAGGAGGTCCCCAGAGGAGTCCCGTCCACACAGACAGAGAGGAGAGGGTGGGAGCCGGGGCTGGGGCAGGGGGTGGGGACAGAGTCTCCGTGGGGGGAGACGGAACGTTCTGGAGACGGAGGGTGGGGTGGCTGCAGGACCGTGTGAGTGGGCTTCGTGCCGCGGAGCTGTGCGCTTAGAAATGGTTAAGATGGTGAATTTTATTTTATTTTTATTTTTTTAACGATTTTATTTTTTCACAGACAGTGAGAGAGGAATCACAAGCAGGGGGAGCGGGAGAGGGAGAAGCAGGCTTCCCGCCGAGCGGGGAGCCCGATGCGGGGCTGGATCCAGGACCCCGGGATCATGACCCGAGCCGAAGGCAGACGCTTAACGACTCAGCCACCCAGGCGCCCCAAGATGGGGAATCTATGCAGTGTGTATTTTACCACAAGAAAGGAAGGAAGGAAAAAAGAAGAAATGGGGGGGGGAGGAACGAAGGGAGGGCAGGAGGGGGCAGGAGAGAGAGGAGCTACATACGTCACAAACTGGAGGAGGTGGGGAGGAAGCAAGAACCACGGGGAAACGCAGAAACACCCAGGACATGGAGAGCCAGGAGCCAGCCTCCGAACAAACAAGGAAACCCAGGAGAGGCTGAGCCGCCCGCTGGCTGCACCTCTGCGTCCTGATGAACCCTGGGCTGGACTCGCCTCAGTGCGTTCGCGCCCCGGCACGACCCCCACGCAGCCTCCTCCAAGGGCAGAGAAACCTCATCCCGCAGCTGGCAGTCATGGTGGAGGGCAGATAAAAATCAGGCTACAAAATCTGCCTTTGAACCAAGGAAGGCTCAGAAAAGGCAGTGACTGTTGGGTCCAAACAGTCTGACAGTGTCTCTGGGCATTTCCACAGAAATGGCATTTTGCTTAGACCCTTGTGGCACGTGGGGTAACGGCCCCAAAGATGTCCATGTCCTATCCCATGGACCTTGGGTATGTCACTTCGCTCATTAAAGGGACCTTGCCGGTGGGACCTTGTCAAGGCCCTTGAAGCGGGGATGGCCCTGGGTTTCGGCGGGGAGGGGCTGGCATCCTCATGAGAGAGAGGCCGAGGGTCAGAGTCCCAGAGACGGGCAGACCCTGCCCTGCTGGTGGTGAGGAGGGAGGGGGGCCGCGGGCCAGGGAGGTGGGGCCTCTAGAAAAGGCAGCAGACGGGTCTCCCTGGGGCCCCAGGGGTTGAGCCCTGCCCACACCTGGGTTTAGCACTAGGATACCTGCACGGTTACAGTGGCAGCAGGAAGCTAACACAGGCTTTTTGCGGGCAGTGCTGACCCAGGAGAGAGGGTTGAGTGTTGATTGAGGACATTGGGCATCTTTATAGGAAAACACCCTGAAATCAGGACCTGCCCCACCCCAGAGTACTCTCTAGTCAGATGGAAAGAATGCTGGTCATCAGAAGACCAATATGCAGAGGGTGTTATGCCGAGTGAAACAAGTCAATCAGAGAAAGACATGTATCAGATGACCTCACTGATATGAGGAATTCTTAATCTCAGGAAGCAAACTGAGGGCTGCTGGAGTGGTGGGGGGCGGGAGGGATGGGGTGGCTGGGTGATGGACATTGGGGAGGGTATGTGCTATGGCGAGCGCTGTGAATTGTGCAAGACTGTTGAATCACAGATCTGTACTTCTGAAACAAATACTGCAACATATGTTAAGAAAAAAGAAGAAGAAGAAGATAGCAGGAGGGGAAGAATGAAGGGGGGAAATCCGAGGGGGAGACGAACCATGAGAGACGATGGACTCTGAGAAACAAACTGCAGGTTCTAGAGGGGAGGGGGCGGGGGGATGGGTTAGCCTGGTGGTGGGCATTAAAGAGGGCACGTTCTGCGTGGAGCCCTGGGTGCGATGCACAAACAATGAATCATGGATCACCACATCAAAAACTAATGATGTAATGTATGGTGATTAACATAATAAAAAAAATTTAAAGAAGACCAATATGCACACTCCAGCTTTAGCCCAGCTAGTTTTGTGACGCCCAGGAAGGTAGTTAACCTCTTCAGGCCTAGTTACGGCCAGTGATCACCTTTACCCCTCTAGTTCTCGGTTCTAATGGCAGGTGGGGCAGCAATATCATTTTTGTTTTCCCAAATCCCTTTCTTTGGAGAAGATTCACCCCAATCATGTTGCCCCACCCACCTGGCCACCGGACCTGCCAGTCATGGCTCTCATGCCCACCCCCATCAGTGCCGGGGCCACACTGAATCCATGCCTGTCAGTCACGGTGCCCACCCCCTCAGTCCTGTCAGCAACTGGCCCAAAGGGTTGTACGTGACTGAAGCAAGCCAACCAAGTTTCTTCCCCGAGTTTCAGCTTCGTGAAATTGCCCTTTTTCTACACCAAAAACAACAGGACGTGATCAATTTCATACCGTTCAACTAATAAAGGTACGGAAGAAGCATCCTTCTTTACAATGGGGCTCCTACACTGCCGTAGGTAGGCTTGGGGCCATCGGCCACCATCTTGACTGCCCACGGGAAGGAGGATGAGATCAACGCCCTGAAGGAAGAGACCAGGTGGACGTGAGGGGTACAGCCAGGGAATACTTTCAAGGGACAAGACAGAGGGACCCAGGTCTGCCAGAGGCCGGGCCTTCTGGATTGCCCTGGCAAGGGAGCCAATCTTGGCTTGAACTCCTGCAGGATGGAGCTGTCATCCTCATAAGATCAAGATTTATGGCTCACGGACGAACCAAAACAGAGAGCAGTAACTTCCATAAGGACACTAAAGAAAATGCTCTTCACCTACCTCTTCAGCTGCGGTAGAGTAAAACAAAACAACAAAAACACTAGAGTCAACACAATGTCAGGATTACTGAAGTTCCAGCTGTCTTCACTTCCCCACACATCAGGATGCCCATTCCCCCAAGGTCTTCGCAGACTCCTGGACACGTGGCCTCAACCAACTGGTGGTCAGGAGAGGAAACTCCATTCTAAGCTCCTCTTCCAATCTGATTAGGGGATCCCTGGAGGCAGCAGGAGTAATAGAGGGGCCTGCTGGGAGGTCTTTGTGTTCTCACTAACTGGCTCCTTTGCTGGTCAGATCTTGATGGGACCACGTCAGTAGCCACAAAGCGAAGCGTGTGGAACCATTTGTTGTACCCATGCCAGAGTCCATGCAAAAGCCCCTTCTCATCACTATCTGTAGGCCCTCTCCCACCCCATTTTGCATGGCTCCTTTCTCTGGTGCTGGCCCTTGGAGAGTCCACAGGACCAATGATCATTTATCCACAAGCAACCCCCACAGAGAAGTTTCCAGTTCATGTCTCTTCTGGAGCTTCAGGTGGGACTAGACACCTGGATATCCTTGCCTACACCTCAGCATGTCCCACAGGGGATGTGTCTTATCCCAGCAAAGCTGCTCACTCCTCCCTCCCCTGAGTTCTGGGGACCACCGCTCTCAAAGCTGCTCTAGAACAACACCCCACCCCACCCCATCTTCCATCACGTCATCTTCCTTCCCCTCCTTGCTGGTCACCTCCAAATCTGGCCACTCCACCTCCTTCCTCCTCTCCAGGGTTCCCACTCACCCATTCCTGCTCCTGTACCTTTACCCCTTCCCTGGGCTCGTGGCAGGCTCCAGGCCTGCCCCAAACTGCCCATCTTTCATGCAACTAGAGAGATCTACCTAGACCAGGGGATCTCACTGGGGTGATTCTGCCTCCAGGGGACACTGGGCAGATGTTTGGAGATATCTGTGGTTATTACAACTGAGGGTGCTCTTGACATTGAGGGGGTGAGAGTCAGAGATGCTGCTCACCTCATCACCACCCCCCACAGTGCCCAAGATGCCCGCACAGAGAGTGACCTCCCCCAAATGTCCGTAGTGCTCAGGGGAAGAGACGTTGCTCTGTACAAATATGATGGCGCTACTCCCCTGCCTTTCAGTAGCTCCTTACCACCCTCAGCACCAAGTTCAAAATCTTGGCCCTGACTCTCCTCCCCAACTCATCACTCACTACCCCTTGCTCCCACTTCCAACCATTCCATGTTTATTCTGCTCCCAAAGGAATCCTGATACCTGCCACGACGTGGAGGGACCCCGAGGACACCGGGCTCAGTGAGAGGAGCCAGACCCAGAAGGACACATCCCGCAGGAGGACCCCACTCCCAGGAGGTCCCCAGAGGAGCCCCGTCCACACAGACAGAGAGGAGAGGGTGGGAGCCGGGGCTGGGGCAGGGGGTGGGGACAGAGTCTCCGTGGGGGGAGACGGAACGTTCTGGAGACGGAGGGTGGGGGTGGCTGCACAATGTGAATGTGCTTAACACCACTGAGCTGTGTGCTTAAGATGGTGAATTTGATGTTGTGTGTACCTTACTGCAATAAAAAAAATTGTCGAGAGAAATCAGCAAAGAGTGGATGGAGCAGGAGTTTGTGCCTTCCTCGTGAGTGTGAGTATTCCAGAAGGAGGGGTGCTCGGTGCTGGCACAGTAACTCCTGGAGGATAAAAGAGTAAAGCCACAGAGGCAACGGGCTCCCTGACTGGGAAGCGATTATGAAGTACTAAATGGACACACCGGCTTAGAGAAACTTCTAGACCCCTGTCAACTCCTCGAGGACAGACATGCACTTTCCGCACCTTTTCCTTGTCCTCACGTCCCTGTAAAGTCTTTGCAAACAGCCAACACAGACAAGACATTCGTTGCTTGAGTGAAAAGCTGACGATTTTACCAACAAGTAAATTGTCAGTGTGCTTATATTCGCTTTGGAAAAAGCTGGCTGAAGACCTCCATGTAGCAGCCTCTCTGGATTGCTTTGTCTTCCATTTAATGTTGAGAAACAAAAGCCGAAGGCCAGATTGATCACGGGCTAATTATCAGTCTCCAGTCATTAGGTCAAGTCACTTTAAAATCCAACTTTCCCCAAACACCCATATTTCTAAATTGAAGTAAACTTCCAACCAAGATATAAAGTTCGTTTAGGACTTAAAAAAAAAAAAAAATGTCAGCTGGGGCGCCTGGGTGGCTCAGTCGTTAAGCGTCTGCCTTCGGCTCAGGTCGTGGTCCCAGGGTCCTGGGATCGAGCCCCGCATCGGGCTCCCTGCTCGGCGGGAAGCCTGCTTCTCCCTCTCCCACTCCCCCTGCTTGTGTTCCCTCTCTCGCTGTGTCTCTCTCTGTCAAATAAATAAATAAATAAAATCTTTAAAAAAAATATATCAGCCAAAAACAAATCTGCCTGTTTAGATGTGTCTTTCCCTTTTCACTCAGATATAATGGAGACAACCTGTCTCAGACAAATGGGCAGTTTACTTAAGAGAGAGGGAGAGTAAAGGGATGGAAGCTTCCAGAAGATCCTTCATGCCCTGAATCTCAGACTACAAAATATCTTCTAGAATTTGTTTTATTTTTTGTTTTTTGCAAAGATCAGGGGTGGGAGAAAATGGATGACAAAAGCTCAGTGCAAAGAGGGAAGATAGCCGATTAAGAGAAAATAAGAGAGAACACAAGACGGCGACTGCTGGCTCGCACGGTGACCTTGAGCTAGGAGAAACCCCTTGACAGGATGAGGCAGAGCTTATTTTTTTGAAAGAAACGTAGGAGGATAAGTTACCACCTACGCTCAAGAGATACATGAGAACACCCCAGACAAATCTAAAGAATGAGTGTGCAGTTATAAAATAAGAGAAGTGAACAGGCAAGAGACTTTCTGTCCCCAGCTACAGGAACGATCAGTAGAAGCTTCAAGGAGAACCGACACTGGCTCTAAGATCTGCAGTGTGCACCAAGATAGAGGGAAGGAAGAGCAAGGGTCTCTAGAACATAGGACAAAAGCCCAGAGCATGCAGAACTGAATTGGGAGTTGTGAACGCCGGCATCTCCAGCTTGAGCCTGGGACTTGACCGGCCTCCAGCTTGGAATACACACGCCACTGTCCCGGCATTCTCTGAGCCGGGCCAGAGGCGAAAAGCCTGACAGCCCTCCCAGCTCAGCAGTGATGGGGTGACACTGAGCAAGTCACTCCCGTTTGGGGTGACCAGTCATCTCAGGTCACCTGGGACTGTTATAAGCTGAAATCAGGACATCTGGTCACCCTACTCCCCCCCTGTCTTCATCTGCCAGGAAGGGTCTGGAGCCATTCGGGGCCTCCCAAGGGAGTGCTGAGCAAGAAGATGTTGTGAGCTGAGCCATACTGGGAACAAGGCAGGAACAATCATTTCCAGCCTCCCAATGATGCCATGGAGAGTCTCGGCTCAGGGCCAACGTGTCCTTAATGCCACTCTAACCCTCGCCAGTGACTGTTTCCAAAAGGAGGGTTTGCTGTGTGATTTATTTCATGAAGAGGGGGCGGCAGGGCCTAGGGTGGAGCAATGGGGACACTGGCCTCAGGGGCAAAGGTTAAGGGGGGGGCACCTAAAACCTCAGTCAAGATAAATATCCTCAGTCAAGATAAATACTATTTTTACACAACATTTTAAAAATATAAACAACACCAAAAAAAAAAAAAAAAAATCCACAAACAACCAGATACCGACATTGCATGCAAAGACAGGACCCGGCCTTACACATGCCCAACCATCTCCCCCCACATGATTCCCAGCCCTGTCGTGGGCTGTCTTTGTTAAAACGTTGATATTTTGCTTGTCAGGAATTCCTCTGCATTCACTAGATATTTCCAAGATATTGCACTACAACGTTATTTCCTGCAATCTCTGAGTGTCCTCTGGCCTCACCTCAGTCTGGGTTTGGTTTTCTTCCCCAGCATGTATTTATTTATTGTCGCTCACCTCCTTTTGTTTTCTATTTGTTTGTGGCAGTGACTACATTTTAATTTTTTTTTTAATTTTAAATAGACCATTTAAAGAAGATTTAATGAGTATTTTCCTGGCCTACCTGCAGGTATGTGCCCTCCCCTCTGTGATGCCATCCAGTCTTGCGGTTTTAATAACATCCCTGACATCTACCAGCTCCCAGCCACACTCATCTTCTGAATTGCAGACTCAGGTCCAGCTTGTTACTGGGACCTCCTTCTGGGTTACTCAGGGTGACCCCATGGGCCCTCGCCTCCTGGTGTTCACAGCCCGGGGTGGTCTCATCCCCCTGAGTGTGTGTGACTTGCTTCTACCCATTCGAATGCCACAGAGGTGATGGGATGTCCCTGTCATGACTCTATCACATGATGTAAGACTCTGGAGCTAACAACCCCCTCACGGGTTGATGAAGTACATGGCCATATAGGAGAAGCCCATGTGGCCTGTAGGAGCTGAGGGTGGTCACCAGCTGACAGGCCACCAAACCAGACCCTCCCTCATCTGCCGGTGACCTGAATGAGTTTGGAAGTAGTTCCCCAGTCTGGCCTTCGGTTGAGAACACAGCCCAGCCAGCACTCTGATCGCGGCCTCGTGTGACCCTGAGCATGGGGCCCCAGCTAAGCCATGCCTGGACTCCAGACCCACAGAAACTGGAAGGTGTTAAATGTGAGCTGTTTCAAGCCACTACATTTGTAGTGATTTGTGACCGCAACCCAATGGCTGGCAAGCTGCTCAGATCTGACGCACATCAGACTGACCCCTATAGCTTTCTCAGCCCCTCCATACCTGCTTCTCCCACAGCCTTCCCCACCTCAGGCAGCACCTCTGTGTTTGTGATCACTCGGACCAAAACCCCTGGGGTCCACGTGACCCCTCCCCACAGCTGTCATCAGTCTCCCTGGAAGTGGTGCCAGCCCCACCCCCAGAATATGTCTAGAATTGGCCCACTTCTGCCATGCCTGCCCTGAGTTAAACCACCCAGGTCTTGTCGCAGAGCTGGCTGCTTCCATCCTCAGCAGCTAAAAGCTGACTCAGGCCCTGACCCACCTCTGCTCAATCCTGCCCATGGCTTTCACTGAGGGCGAAATGCCTGCGAGAACTGATCCCACCCATCCTCTGCTCTCTGTCCTCAGATCCTCCTCCTTCCTCCCTTGCTCAAGCCACAGGGCCTCCTCTGTGCTCCTCAAACATGCAAGGCCCAATCCTGCCCCAGGGCCTTTGCATCTGCGGTGCCTGCTGCCTGCCGTGCTTATCTAGATCGTCATGGCAGATGCCTCCACTCCTGCTTCCACGTCCCCACTTCATCTGTTTTTTCCTGGATTGTGCAAGCTGCGCCCATGGGAATATACCGCAGGATGGTTTCCACCAAGGTGCTGAGCCTGGACGTCCGTGTGTCCCTCTGGGAGAAGTGGAAGCCAGGGAAAGAACAACTGGCACGTTCTCCGCATTCTTTGACTCCATCCTGCCCGAGACAACAGTCCTCTCACTCCACGCTCTGGCTTCACAGCAACGGCTGGGATGTAGCTCCTCGCGAGAGTGAGAATCGGCTGGGAAAAATGCCACGAGAAAGTAAACAGCATTTTCCACATGGCAGGGAGTGCACTAAACAACTGATTTATTACCCCTTCCGATGGGACCGGCTGTGCCTTGATGGAAGAAGTGGGGAACTGGCCCCGGGCCACAGGACGTGGCAGCTCTAACACGTGTCCCCAGTTACTTGCCGCTCCGTTCAGTGGTGGAGCCTATTCATCTCCCTCTGGCCGTGAACTGGCCCCCACAACTCGCTCCTAACGGGGAGTGTACCAGAGCGATGGGCCGAGGCTTCAGAGGGCAGCCACGAGGGCTAGGTGGCTGCCGCCAGGCTGTCTGAGGCCGCTTGCCGTGAGGACGCTCACACGGCGCTGTGCAGAGCCTAGAAGCGGCCCCTCCGGCTCCAGTGGGCAGGGGGTGGGGGACGCTTTACATGAGGCCACCCGGCCTGACATCCCCACTGCAGCTTCTCGGGAGACCCCGAGCCGCGACCACCTGGATGAATCACCCACAGAAACCGTGGTACGACAGACGTGTGTGTCTGTCTGTTTGTTTTTTAAGTAAACCCTGCCCCCAGCGTGGAGCTCGAACCCACGACTCTGAGATCGGGAGTCACACGTTCTACCAGCCAGGAGTCCCTAAAAAGTGCTTTAATCTGCTAACTCCTGGAATAACGGGCTACGCTGCATCCGATCAGCACTGTGCAGGCGCCAGGCCTGTCTGGCGTTCCGTTCTCCCCGCAGGCTCCACAGGTTGCTGTTGGCGGCCCTTCCGGCTTCCTTCTCTTCATGCCCCTCGGCCCCTCATCCTTTCCGCAGCGGCCAAGGGCCCGCCGCGAATCTTCCAGCGGCTGCTTGCACCAGCCGGTTGAAGCACTGGTGCAGCCTCCCCAAGGGGCAGGAGAGCGCTGGGGTCCACTGCTTCCGAGCAGGGTCAACTGTGCGCTTCAGCAAACCCCAAGGGGCTCCTCACCTTGGACCCCCCCCCCCCCCAGCCCTCTGAGACGCCGCGGCGCTCGGGCCCGTGCATCCCACTCGGCCCGTGGAACAGGCATCCCTTGTCCGCCCTGCAACCTCTCCTGTTCCTGCCCTGCTGCTGGGGCTCGGGCCTCGCCAGGAAACTCCCCCGCCTGCCGCCCCCTCTTCATGAAATAAATCACTCAGCAAGCCTACAGGAAACTTAATAAGCTCGGGCTCTTTTTTTCCCTTTTTGTCTGTGGACTTTTTGTTAGGTTTTCATGGGAAGAGGTGTTTGTGAGAAAACTCTTTGCAGTGATGATATCGTGTACTCCCTTAGTAACACGCACAGAGGCACTGGGAGTCGGGGACCCCGCGGTGTGCCGGGCGGGGGAGCTGATAAACACGGGTGGTACCTGGGAAAGCGGATAAAGACTCGGAGATTAAAAAAAGAAACCTCCAACCACTTAACGACTTGTGTAATTTAAAATTAATACAGGTCCTAAGATGGCATCCGGGGTCTCAGACTGGAGCTTGGAACCCTCAGGGAACCCGGACGAGGCCTCCGAGAGCGTTAGTTCTGTGGGTCCGGAAGGCTTTCACACAGGGGAAGCTGGGTGCGGGGTGTGCGGGGACCCTCCGTGCCATCTGTGCAATTAAAGTGATTCCAAAATTGTTGTTTTCAATGAAAAGGGGTAAAGTAGGAAAAACAGAGTTGTACGCAGGCGTGAGCCAACGCCCCGGACTGTGTTAAAATGCACGGCTGGGGACAGCCGTGTCCCCGTCCCCGCTTCTGCAGACGAGGTGGGCTTATGGCGAGAGGGGCCGCCACGCGCAGAAAGGTCCTGCCTGACGCTGGGTGGGGCTCGCAGCCTCCCGTTAGGCAATTCAGCCCTCCCGGGGACCCTGGGGGAGGGGGCGGCACGAGCACCCCATCTTCCAGTTGAAGAAACCGAGGCTTGGAGAGACTCCCTGTCTGTGTCTCCGCCTCCCCTGCTCCTCACACACCGTTCGTTCTTACACTTGCACGTTTCCCCCACTTGGCTGGTGGCTTCTCGATCACGAAATGGGCCGCTGCTGTCCAGGCGAGGCAGGCGAGCTGCAGAGATGGGGCACCAAGGGCTCTACAGGCCCAGCTCCCGGGGCAACAGCCCCGCGCCTCGGTCAGAATGGCACAGCCGCGTCCACGCGCACCCTGCCTGCCTCTCCTT
Source organism: Eumetopias jubatus (assembly GCF_037043125.1). Classification (NCBI taxonomy): domain Eukaryota; kingdom Metazoa; phylum Chordata; class Mammalia; order Carnivora; family Otariidae; genus Eumetopias; species Eumetopias jubatus. Next base: position 217,018,431 of record NW_028274807.1, read on the forward strand.
CCTGGTCCTGCACAGATGAGGGCGAAGCCCAGACGGGCGCATCCGCTTCCCCTGCCTCTGTTGTCCTTCTCTGGCATGCGCGGGACACACCTGGCCACGGCCAGTCCACTCTGCCTTTCCCGGGTCCCCCCCAGGGCCTCGGCTCGGCCACCGCGTCAAGCTGTCCACGGACAGCAGTGACCGAGGGAGTACTAGGGTTTTCTCTCTTCAGGCCACTTGACGCAGGTTGTTCCCAAGAGGAGCCCCCAGCCTGAGCCAAAGGCTGCCCAGCACACCGCCCAAAGCCCCTCACGCTCTACACTGCACACCCTGAACACTCACGATTCTGCAGACGAGAGAACTTTGCACAACGCACACACCCGTCAGGCACGGGGCGCAGAGCCGGAACGGGCGGGGGCTCACGGCTTCGACTACGCACCGCCATCGGCCTGGCACCCAAGTCTCGAGTTCTGGTTTGGTGGGACAAGAGGGCTGCGTGCGGCAGCGTCTCTCGGGCGACTGCCGCTGTCGAGCTATCAGATCCGCGTGAGTGACGGCGAACCCCACGTTCCAGACGAGACCAGTGAGTTCAGGCACACGACCGCTGACAACCACGTGCAAAATCATACGATCTCACACACGCGGCCCCACACTCAGCGACACACACAGCCACCCCACCTCACACATGGGGTCACACACACCACCCTGGCCGGGGCCACGGGCAGGCAGGCTGTGTAGGCCCTGGGTCCACGGGGCCCACACCCTCATGGCCATGTCCTGGGTGCAGACGCACACAACACGAGTCCACTTACCTGCCAGGTGCCCAGAGGCTTTCCCTCCAAATCCCAGTAAGTGGACACTAAACGGGGCTGGAGGGCTTGTGTTTGATGTGAACACAGGGCCCCCAAAGCTCCGACCACCGCCAGAGACCACGCCCTGCCCGTGGGGTCCAAGGAGCCTGGCGTTGGGCCCTGAGATGCGGGATGGAGGAAGAGGGCCCTGCCCAACCATCCTCAGCCCGTTCTTGGGCAAAGCAAGACCGCAGAGCCCCGATGACAGCCTGCCATGGGTGCCAGGCTGGCTTTCCTGCCACACATCCTGCGCCAGTGTCAGGCCTTCTGACCGCACCCTCCCCGGGTGGCCCCCAGCACCCTTGAGACGGATGCCCCCTGGGCCCGCGGATGCTGAGGGCCAGGCAGGGGACGCAGAGCGGCTCTGACCCCCGGGGCCTGCCGCACCCGGCCCGGCTCCGCCCGGCTTAGCGGGCACAGGGCGGGAAACCGCGCTCGCGGATGGGAGCGCCTGCCGGTCACCGGGAACGCGACAGCCCGGCCTCATCCGCGCACCCCGGGGCGTCCGCTCCGCCCGTCCAACCGGCTACACCGCGGCTTTGCCCGACCCGGGAGCTGCGGCGCGGAGAGGGGCCGCCCCGGCCCTTTCCCCGAGACCCCGACTCACCGCGCTCCGCCGCCGCCGCCGCCGCCGCCGCCGGAGCCGGAGCCGGAGCCGGAGCCGCGCGCACCGCCAGCGAGCGGGGGGCGGGGCCGGGGGCGGGGCCGCTGCGGCCTCGGCACCCGCTGGGGGGGGTGGGGGGTGGGAGGGCAAGGCCCCGGCAGGTAAGCCCGCGGGGCAGGTGAGCCCGGACCGGGTCCCGACCCTGGGGAGACAGCTTGGGGATGGGGTGTGTGTGAATATAACTACGATTCTTTAAAAAATAAACTTGTGGAACAGCTTTCGGTTTACAGTCAAGGTGTGAAGATGGTCCTCTGCACCGTTTCCTACCTTACGTTCGCGCCGTAACATTGTCACAACCCATGAACCAATACCGACACATTATGAGCCAACATCCACACTTTATTCGGATTCCCGGTTTCCCTAGCACTTGTTCTGTGTTCGTGGCCCCTCCGGTGGGAGGGTTTCTCGGGCCCCTCGATCTTGATGCCGTGGGCCGTCGGGGAAGGGCCAGTAGGGGTCCGCACGATGCCCTTCTATTGGGGTTTGGTGTGTTTCTCACGGCCCGGCTGGGGCAGTGGCTTGGCCTCGGTTTTGATGCACCTGCCACCGCCACGCGGCAGCCCAGCCTTCCCCACCCCCCACTGACTGCCTCCGCGCTGGCCCAGGAGAACACCCCCTTCATTAGAACCATCATCTTCGCTCAAGACACTTTGGGGATATTTTCTGAACTGCCTTCAGGGACCAGCAGTCTTACCACCAACGGTGGCAACATCTTCAGGCCTAGGCGGGGACGTCCTCTTGTGGGAAGCACTAGAAGCCACGGGGAGCCAAGCACGGTGCTGGAGAGGGAGCAATCCCTCCGGGCCCCAGCTGCCTGCCGTGTAGCCCCATCTCCCGAGGCAGGCCCTGCAGAAGCATCTCTCGTGCCTTTTGGCAAAAGAGGCAGCTCAGCCCCAGAGGGAGGGTAGTGACACGACCAAGGTCACTCAGCTCCAGCATGCAGCCAGGACTCCAGAGCCAGTGGGCTCTTCCCACTGCTGCACCTGTCCCCGAGCTGGGGCACTGTGGGGGGGGGGGAACCCTCCTCTCCCCACAGGGCAGCCACCGCTGGGCTCTTTCCAGGACTCTTGCCTCCCAACCCGCTGGTGACATGGGCCATGCCTTCCGCATGTGGCCAGCGACCCCCGCCCTCCCACCAGCCATGCTCACCTCCCCACCGGAGGCCCCACCTGCCCGCCCCATGTACCTTCCCTGACACCTGCCTGCGCCCGAGGACAGAGGCACGAGTGGACCTGTGTCCTGTCCCTCCCCAGCTCCCCAGGTTCAGCCACCCGGGGCAGAGCGGGTCTGAGCCTCACACGTGCACCCCCAGGGGGAATCGGGGGCACACAGCAGGCGCTCAGTAGAGACGGAGGGAAGGAACAGTTAACAGTTAATGAGAACTACGTAAGCTCTGCAACCCAGTAAAAGAAAACCGCTGCCCTCACAGCACCGTTCCAACTCTGTGGTCCCACGCCCACGCAGAGCTGTGCCCCACCGCAGAGCAGGAACTCAGTCTCCCCGGCGCCAACTTGCGCTACCCCTCCCCGTGAGAACGAGCGTGTGGGGCACCCCTCCTGGGCACCCGCTGCGTTCGCCACCCTCGCGAAGGCACGGCCCAGCACCAGTCCAGGGCGAGCAGGGCTGGTGGGCCAAGGGGTGCGCCCACCAGAGCCCCCCAGGCTCTGCGGCCTGGCTGGGGACCCTCGGTGCTCAGTGCTGAGCACCTGGTCTCGGGATGATCTTGGAGGAGTTGGCCCCACGCAGCCTAGTGGAGTGGCCGTGGAGACACGCCTTCTCTCCCGCAAAGAGCTTGGTGGCCACCACCGGGGCTGGCAGGGCTGCGGGGGGGGGGGGGGGGGGCGGGCGACCTTCACAGATGCTCACTAAGGGCTGCACCTTTTTGACTAGGTGAAAACTATCCAGGGGAGGCTATTTCATGACCTGGGAAAAGCACGTAGGACTCCATATCTCCGTGTCCGGCAGCGTCCTGGCCATGGCCGCGCCAGTGTGCCACATGCTGTGTCACGTGGCTGCAGCAGCAGGGCCAACGAGTTGTGGCCGGAAGACCCCAGCCGCCGGCCAGCTAGCTCTTCACACCAAGTCCACGGGCCTGCGACAGGCTGCCAGGCTTCCTTTGACTCTCACATGCCGCGAATCAGGACCCCAGCCCCACACGGCCGCTGTGGACTCGCTCCGGCACCTCAGCACAGCCGACCCTGCAGGCCGGGGCCACACCGCGGAGAAGATGAGGGCCGAGCGGCGGCTCTCAAAAGCTGCGTTTAATTTTAAGATTCAAACAGAAGCGAGCAGAGACGGAACACAGAAACGTCAGGAACGAACATCCGCCTTCGGATCCCCCGACGCTTGTCAAACACGGAGAACGGAGAGATTCTGGCTCCTACACCAAAACGTACAAAATGGCTTAGAGGGACGTGCAGGTCGGTGTGGGGGCGGTCCGCTCAGACCCTGCACCCCGGTCTGGCCTCCCCGTCGGGCGGCTCTCTGGGGCCGGCTGGTCTCCCTCCCGGGTCACCTGTTGTTTTAAGAGACACACAAACAGGTGGGAGATGTTTTTGGTTTTTTTTTGGAATAAACATCATTTCTTCTTAGAGCAGCATGGCTAACAAAGGCTGTGTGTGAGTCTGTCTGGCGCTGGTATTTTTTGGAATGGATCATGGTTGATCCCGTGCCTGCTGTCTGCAACTGAGCAGCAGACAGGGGACAGAGCTGGGACCGCGTGGCTGGGGGATCTGTGCCCTCACGTCACGTCGGTGGAAACAGCTTTCTGGGCTTGAGTCTGGAGGCTGCGTGGACCGGCGCGTGCCACGGTGTGGGGGCCGCCGCCCCGCGGCCAGTCCTACTGCGGCATTTCCGTCGTGACGTTCGGAGAACCCTGTCAGTGAGGTAGAAGACAAAATGCCAGTTCCAGAATATTCTCCACATTCCAGAAGCTCCCGGGTGGAGCGCAAAAATTGCACTCGCCTGGCCAGTGTTGTCCCTAGAGGCCGGGCTGGGGTGGGGCTGGGAGCGTGCAGATGTCATGAGGAGGGTGGGGGCACCCCCCCAATCCCTCTAAGTTGAAAGAACGGAGCCGACGGGAAGGACGCAGCCCCATGGACGGGGCGCCCGGCTGCCCTGACGAGGGCCGTCCCAGAGACTCAGACCCAAGAGGCGACACCACCCGAGTTCAACAAGTCGTGGCCGTTTATTAACAGGCGGCGAAGCTGGAGCACAGATGCGGGCGGCCCAGACGGACGGAAGAGGCTCCTGCGCGGCCCCCGCCGACCCCGAGGCAGGTCTGGCCCCGGCCAGCCAGCGGCACGCACACCAGCCGGGCTGCACTACGGGGCTCTGCCGACCAGTGTCTGGCCCAGCGCGGTGCGGGCAACAACCTGAGGGAAGCGGCAGCGTGGTAAGCACCAAATGTGGGCGATCTGCAGCCGTGGGCGGTCGGAGGGGGAGCTTCCTGCCCTTGCCAAGGAAACACCGAGTTGACAGGCAAGACCGTGGAGCTGGGCGCTCGCATGACGCTGATGGTGACCTCGTGGGCCAGAGTGGGGCAGGGGCTCGCGGCAGCCACGTGAGCTGGGAGCGGAGCTGGAGAGGGTCTGGGCTGCAGCTGGGCTCGGCTCGAGGAGGAGGAAGAGCAGGGGCATCGGCCAGACCGGAGCACCAAGTTGGGGGGGCCGGGCAGGTCCAGTCTCGGGGTCTCTCAGCGTGGTGGGGCAGCAGCGAGGGCCCGAGAGTCTACGCCACCTCCTAGGCCGAGGCGCCTACCAGGCTCGTGGGCTCGGGGGTGGGGCCTGCAGGGCTCACGGGCTCCTGGGGGGGTGCTCCGGCCCCGGTCTCCTCGGGCGCAGACACTTCTGGGGGCTGCTCCATGGGCGGGGGGCACTTGGCCAGTCCTTCGCCTGGAGGCGGCTGGGGGAGGCCGGTGGCGGAGTCCTTCCGAGGTTGCGGGTCCTCGGCTGCAGATGGCGCCCAAGGAGACTGAGGTAGGTCCTTCTGTAAGAGAGGCTGCAGTCAGGCGTGGGACTGGTCAGCAAAGCCCGGGGGACAGCCTGGGGTGGGAGGGCGGAGGAGTCAGCATCCCCGGAGGGTCCAGCTCCAGGCCCAGGAGCCACCTTCCCTTGGGACCACCTACGACCACCAGCAGGCGGGCCACGGGATGGCCAGCTGCAGCAGAAACCCTGACTCTGACGTGTCTGGCTCGTTCCCCACCTCCTGAACCCTCCAGAACTAAGCTACCTGCTCTGTGGCAAAACCAGCGCTCACTGGGACTGAGACCCTTTGAGGACGGTAGGCAGTGAAGCTGGGGTGCTTCCCCGAGGGTCCGGGGGAGGGCGAAAATTCCCATTACCGGGTTACATCGTCTGGTTAATTAATGGGGTGCCCTGGAGCCCTGCTCCGTTCAGCGTCTCTAGGCCGGGATGGAGATGACGCGTGTTTCAACTTCCACAACAAGCTCAACAGGCTCCACCCTGGGGGCCCCGGGTCACACTCGGGAAATGCCTAGGGCCCTTCGGAGCTCCCATGATTCACTGACATGCAGCAGGAGAAGGTCAGCACCGCCTGGGGCGCGGACACACGAGACCTCGTGCTTTCACATCGAAGGCATGATGCTACGGTAAGAGAAGCCTCCAGTCCCCTCCTCTTCTGGTGCAAAAACCAGCAGCACCAAGATGAGCGCCGTGAGCCCACACTGGAGAGGAGCTCCGGGGCCTCAAGCTCAGCACTGCGTCCCTGATGGTGGGAACAGCCGGAAGCCAAGGTCCAATCCGATGGGGTATTACCGCCCCTTGGGACTGGCACCGTGCTCAAGCCACACCCGGAGGGTCAGAGCCACAGGGACATGACAGCAAAGCAAACCTTGTGGGGACAGGGAAACACTGACCACGGGACACAGGCTGTGGGGTTTAGTCGTGAAACCGGGAGGTTTTACTCAACTGTAATTCTAGTTAGAGCTTATTGGGTTATTACTGCTCGCAGACAGTCATAGCAAACTGGTATTCACCGCAAAGCCGCTGCCCGTCCAGAACATGCCCAGCTCCCTGCGCCAGAGCGCCAGGGCGCAGCTTGTCATCAGCGTGCAGGGCACCAGGTAGAGGAGAGCAGGCTGGCCACGCTGCATCAGGGCCAGCGCCATGAACGTCACCAGGAGGCCGATGCCGTAGGCTGCGGAGAGAGACGGGCCGCGTGTCACCTCGGCTGACGGCCCCGCACCCCCGCCGCGGGCACGCCGGAGCAGGACCGAGGAGCACCCGGGACCAGGGAGGTGGAGCGCCGGACAGGGGGCACACAGGGAGGGCTGCACGCGCACGGACCGGCCGGCTTCCTCTGGACGCACGCTCCCGCCCTGCAGCGCTGGGACGGGCATGAGGCTGGCGGGGGCGACAGTGGGGCAGCGGCGCGGCCCAGGCTCCGGACCCAGAGAGGCCGCTAGAGAAAGGCCTGTGACCGCGCCTGACTGTCCCGGTCTCTAGGCCTTCAAGTAGAAAGACAATTCTGAACGCAAGCAACGTATGCACAAAATCAGGAAATCCAAACTTCGGTAAGTGGCCTGTGGTGGTACAGAAGGGCATTTCCGCTCTCGTGAAACAGCCGGGGAGGCGGTGAGGGGTGAGGGGGCCGGCTCTCTGTCCGGCACGAACACGGCGTGCTCACTCACACACAACACAGCGGCTCCCCGTCCTGATCGCGACCTGGGGTACCTCAGGAAGGAGCTACGAGAAAACAAACCTTCACGGCTGGTCTCTAGCACCCACTTCCGCCCGTGGCTCCTGTCTGGTCCTCACCTGGCGCTCCGGGGGCAGAGCGCTATTGACACTTACCCCGCGTCCTAAAGAAGTGGTTCAACAGAGGCCAACTACGAAGGAATAAAGGTGTTTGCTGCCGATAAAAGGTGTGCAGTCTCAATGACAAGGAACTACAGAAACCACCTGACAAACAGGGTCTCACACAGAACCCCGCAGCGGCGCTTCAAGGACCATCGCGAGGATGCAAGGCCCAAGGGGAGGTTCAGGGACGGCGAGTGGAACGAGGGGGCATGCCCGCGCCTGCAGGAGCCAGGGCGGGAAGGGGCAGATGGTGACGACCCCGAAGTGCACCCGGAAGGTCAGCCTGGGTCGTCCTGGGGCCTCCCCTTTGCCGGGCTTGGCTGCCGGGCCCAGGCATGCTGCCCCCCCGCCCCACGCACGAGGGGGTCAGAGTGCCTCCCGCCTGGTTGGGGGGGGAGCACACGTGCACACCGACAAGCGCCACCGGGTGAGCTCACGGCTCCTCCTGGAGGGCTGACCAGAGGCAGGCAATCCAATCAGTTTGCAAAACGTTAAAAGCAATCAGGGCTCCACAGAAAAGGTCACTTCTACGTGAATGGCTTTGGTAACCAGAGAAACGAGCGGGAAACAAGGATACAAGAAAGACAAAAGAACACAAGGAAGGACACGCGACCTCGAGAGTCATGGGGACGCAAGAAGGGTGCGAGGCGAGCCCGCTTCCGGGGCCGAGCTCGAGGGTGCTTACCCACGGTGCAGGCCACGAAGTAGACCCTGGACGACTGCACCTGGATGTCGAACCTGTGGCAGTATGCCACGAGCAGCCCTGTGGGGGGAAGGGGCGTGGGCCGGGCGCGGGTGAGAGCCTGCGCCGTCCCTGCTCCTGCACACGGCCGGCCCACCGAGCCGGCGGCCAGGCGCAGACCCCGCAGTGCGGAGGAGGGACCCGCCCCAAGGGCAGCCGCGAGCAGCACGGGAGCCCGGGGCCCGCCCGCCCCCGCCTGCTGCGTTCCGTCTGCACCCGCCGGCCGCCCGGGCCTGACACTCCCCGGGGACCCACCCCGGCGCGGCGTGCTCCAGTACCTGGCACCAGGATGTCCCCGAAGCCCAGCAGGGAGAAGGGCCGGTCACATAGGGCGAGCGGCGAAGCGTTCAGTCTGGGCACCTTCAGGACCATGGGGAGCTGGGGGGGTGGCGAGGGGGCAGCAGGCTCCAGGACCGCCCCAACCCCCGCCCCCACCGGCAGTGCCCCGGCCGCGGGCCCGCTACATACCTTCTCGTGGGTGGCCGAGTCCGAGGGCCCGGTCGCCACCTCCACCATGATGCTGTTCCCGCTCTAACAAAGGGGGGGCCGCGTCAGAGAGGAGGGAGCGTGGGGCTGGGGCTGGGGCAGCGGGGCACGGGTGGGGGCGCCCACCTTGGTCAGGAAGGGCGTGATGAACACAAAGAAGACGTCGTAGACGAACAGCACCAGCAGCAGCAGCGTGCAGGCCTGGGGAGGCGAGGTCCTGATGGCCGTGCGAGGCGCCGGCAGGCGCACGGACCCCAGCACGCGTCCCAACCCTCCCGCCCCCTCACAAGGCTCAGATGTGCCGCTGGGACAAAGCCACGAGGGGACATCTGTGCAAACCCAGTCCCGTCCCCAGCACCACGAGGTCAGGCTCGCGAGGTTTCTGGGGGATGGAAAAGCTGGGAGGCGTGGGGCTCGGGCGACACGCTGTGTGACCGGTCGCTGTGGACGTGGGGTGCTGAGCCCGTCACGGCTCCCCGCGTGCTCCTCCTTGGGGATGACGGCCTGGGGCCTTGGCTGGGGGCCGCCGACCGCACCCGCCTGCCCATATGAACAACATCCCCCCCCACCCCTGCAGAGTGGCCGCCCCCGGGCAGGGTTCCGGGCCTCCTCACGGCCTGGTGGTCACTGGCGTGGCTGCCATGCTGAGAGGCAGATCTCAGCGGCTCCTTAAGCCCTGTCACTGGGGAGGCGGCGGGAGAGACCGAGGCACAAAGACCATGCTGCCCACGGAGGGCCAGGGATGCCCAAGCACAAGCAGGTGAGGGCAGGCCTGAGCCCCTTGAGGCATGTGACGGACATGGAGGAGGCCCTCAGGACGCCGCCGCCCACGGCCCCACGTCCTCGGGGCGCTCACCTTAAAAGTGGGGAGGCGGATGGTTTTCAACATGTAGAGGCAGAAGGCGACGCCCAGCGCATCCTGAAGGATCCAGGCCCACCTGGAAGGCAGAGTGGTGGTCACCCGCCGGGGCAGAGGCTCCAGCAGTCACTCCTTCCTCAGCCACCTCAGCTGCCAGAGTTTCCCGAGCTGTCCCTGCCCAGCTGAACCCGTCATGCTGTGACACCCCGGGTGCGGGCCCCGAGGAGGGCGGGCAGGGCCCCTCACTGCGCTGGGCACAGGTGGGGCAGCGACTGCCGACCCCGACACCACACACACATCATGGGGCGGGCACGGGGGCGTCGTGCAGCTACTGGACTCAAATCTCTCTTTAAAACTATTTTTTACACGATTTAGAAAAGTCAAACTCTTGCCCAGCCAGGTTCCACACCCCACCTCTCGGCCCGGGAGACAGGGGCTCAGGGACAGACAGGCAGAGGGGACGCAGAGGCAAACGTGTGACCCCAGAACCACCAGGGAGCCACCACCGCAGGGCCACATTCGCCGTGTGCAGTCTCGCCCCTACCCACACCCAGGTCACCCTTGTGGAACCAGGATGAAAGCCTCTCCCGGGCGGGGCGGCCGTGAAGAACAAAGAGAAGGTTCGCAGGCGGCCAGTGGGCGCCCAGACGCGGTGGGAACGGGGCCTGTTCTAATTTTACAGAACAGAGCAAGCCTTCTGGCTTGAGTCTAACTGTGAGAGCTCCCGTTCTCTTTGTGTACAAAGGACTCAAAATATTTTCACGTTTTCCTTCTGCCAATTAAATCTGTCGGGGCTCCAAGCGGCAGCGCAGCCAAGAACGGCTGACTGCCTCACAAGAAGCTCAGAGGGAGCGCCAGATGGTGTCAGAGGGGCTGGGTGGCGGCGGGCGGGGGGGGGGGCCTGCAGCCTCCAGGCCTCCCTGCACTGGGGCACCGGGCCCCGCTGAAGCGCCCTGGAGGACACGTGCTCGGGGCACCCGGGGCCAGGAGGGCTGGCGGCATCTCGTATCCAGATCCCGATCGCCGCCGCTCATGTGGCAGCCAGACAAACACAGTGACACCGGATGCGGGCAGCAGCACCGGGCCACCACACGGCCCACATTCGCAGCCTCGGGGGGGGGGGGGGCCGAAGCCCAGGGTGCGTCTGAGGACAGCCCGCAGAGGGGGTGGCACTCACTGGTCCTCGTTCCGGAAGATTCCCCACACCACGCTGACGGCCAGGCAGAGCAGTGCGAGGAGCAGCATGCTGACCCGAGGGCGCTTGCGGAAGTAGGGCAGGCTGTTGTCGGGGACCCTGGGAGCGGGGCGGCCATCAGGGGCAGCCGGCTCCTCGCTGCCGCCAGCACCCGGGGGTCACCTCACCCCTTGCCCCACCACCCTGCCTTGCCCCCTCCTCCGCTCCACGTTCCCTATTAACATCCATCTTCCCGCCTTATGGCGTCTCCAGAAGGGAGGTCCCCCAGGGCAGACCAGAGCAGAGCCGGGGTGAGCACTCAGGCGTGGGCAGACCTCAGCTAGCGCCCTGCCCACAGGAGCCCACTGCCCGCCTGCTGCAGTCCCTTGACCTCTGACCCTGGACAGCAGCCTGAAAAGGCCTCACCCCACAAGCCGAGCTTTCTGAGCACCCATCTGTCTTCGTCTAAACTTTTCGGCGGTGGGCCGCCGGCCTGTTCAGAACCAGACCAGGCCCCTGGCAGGTGAGCCCCCCGCCCCCGCCCAGGCCTGGACCAGCAGCGCCTGCGCCCACATGGCCCTGCCCTGCCACCCCTGCCTGGGACCGACAAGCACCCACGCTGTCCCCACTGGGCCTGAGCTGGAACGGGATGGGAAGCAGGGAGAGGGAGGCCGGAGAACCACCGCCCACTTCCCTGCTCTGCCCTGCTCTGCCCTGCTCCTGAAGCCGGGAGCCCCGGGCAGCGCTGAGAGAGCGTGGGATGCCTGCCCACGCCGTGCCAGACCGGGGCCACGGGACAGGCAGGGCGTTCTCGGCACCGTCCAAGCAGAGCTTGGAGCTTCAGGAACCAGGAGATGGGAGGCCAACGGAGTTGGGGCGAGCAGAGCCGTGGGTGCCGGGCCGGGCGGGGGCCGCCCACGGGGGCCTACCTGCATCTGCCAAATGGCAGCCTCTGGACCAATGGTGACAGACAGCTGTACAGGCCCGTGGAGGAGGACAGGCAGAAGATGGCGATGATCACATAGACTGCGGAGCGGGGCGGGTTATTGAGGGGCAGGGGTCGCCGGGGGTGCCCCGCCCACCCCGCACCCGGGAAGGGCTCCGCGGGGCTGTGCGCCTGGGCAGGGTGGCCAGCACCCGGTGAACAGGAGGGACGGCTCCCGGCCCAAAGGCCTCCTCCTCTGGGCCAGGGACGGCGGCCCCCATTCACCCCATAACCAAGCAGCTTCTCCGGGTGGACTGGGGACCGGGCACCCCGGGGACGCACCGAGCTGGTCGTAGAAGTAGTACAGCAGCACCAGCATGGAGCAGCACATGACCACGAAGACACAGATCATGACGGGGCTCACGTCCACGGCCTCGTCCTCCTGCTTTTCGGGCCCGTCGTCCCGCTTGTGTTTCACGTACCTTCTGGGAGGCACAGGCGAGGCTGGGGGACACCCTGCCGGCTGGCACGGCGCCCAGGGGCCCCGGGACAGGGTGGGGACAGGCAGGGACGGCACGACGCAGGCAGCGGCAGGGCCAAGGGGCACCCCCCCACGCCCACTGCGTGTCCTTGCCCTGTCAGCCACAAGAGCACCAGGCCGACCCCAGGGACCTCACGAGACTGGGCAGTGAGGGGTCGCAAGGCGGGCCCCCGGCCCCCGAGAGCCACAGCCACTTCGATGGAGAGCGCCGGGGCCGCCCACCGACCCCGTCCAGCACGGGCCCCGCCACAGGCTTCCCTGGGCACTCACTTCCTCACGTCCCGGCTCCCGGCCCAGTAGCCCCCGAGGGCGACAGTGCCAACGGCCATGATGAAGATGATGACCATGTTGTAGTCTAGCATGGGCTCGCTGGGGGCGTAGAGCGCTGCCCTCACTGCTCGGCCAAAACTCTGCCTCAGAAAACGCACCAGGGCTCAAGGTTGGAGCCGCCGTCCCCTGTCCCCAAGCCCACCCCGGAGAGCCAAGGCCCAGGGAGAGCCTGTCTCGGGGGGACCCCCGAAGCCCATGCCTTCACCCACCACGCCCACCCCAAGGAAATCAACTCTGGCAGAACAAGCTTCCCACGAGGCCAGGTGAGGGGCCCGTGCACGTGTGGAGACACAAGCCCTAAACCTGGACACGCGTGTGCACACACAGAACAGGGCACGTCGCCTGGGAAGCGTCTGGCTGGCTGGGGAGAGCTGTGGAAGCTGCAGTCAGGATGGAAACGGGCAGACGCTCCCACAAAGACCGAACGTTCCCGTTCTGCTTGTGTCTGGAAGCTTGCCGGCTCCTGAATCGACTCCCCAAACCGTGGGTGAACACGGGCCTCTGGTCAGACAGGGCCAGACGTGGGCAGGGTCGGCCGGCCGGGGAGCCAGTGCCCAGTGGCTGCGTGGCAGAGAGGCCCTGGGCGCTGTGACCTCTGGGGCCGGTTCTCTGTTCCGCTGCTCTGTGGCACCACCAGGCTTTCCCGGGGAGCTGGTGACGAGTGTGGCAGGAACCACCCACCCACCAGCCCCCCGTGGGCAGCCTCACTCCTGGGTCCCTGCCCACCTGGTACTTACGGCGCCAGACCAGGTGCAGACTGGAGGGGGCAGGAGGCCCTACCTTGAAGATGTCCAGCATGTCTTTGTGGCTGAGCAGGGCCACGGGAATCCCGATCTCGTCATACTGTGTCTTGTTGCCTCCTGGGGGCACCTGGGGGCCAAGAGGAGGGGGTGCGGGAATGATGGCACGGTTTACCAAGGCCCACCTGGGGTGAGAGACAGGCTGCCCCCCAACCGCAGGGCCCGCAGGGCCAGCCCACTTGTGGGGGGGGGCAGAGATGGGGTGTGTGTGCGGCGTGTGTCTGTCTGTCTCTCCCCACTGGGGGAGGAGAAGCTCTCTCTTCACTTTTAAGCCTTGGGGTCAGGTCGCTTAGGTGCCAATCTACCCTGGGATGCCACCTGCCCCTCAGGAGGCACCCCCAGAGCTCTGCCCCAAGGCCTTATAGGAGACAACCCTACAGAGCCCCCAGGGCTGCTCTGGGACACGGCCCCTCCGAGACGATGCGTCGCCACAGTCAGCCAACTCCTGGGGCCATACCAGCGTCTCCTTGCTGACAATGAGCAGCCCGCGGGCCCCGCCGCCCTGCGCCAGCCGCACTTTCTCATAGAAGGTGCAGTTTCCCCGCGCCACCAGCGGGATCTGGTTGCTGAAGCCTTTGGCAGGGAGGTCGGGTGGAGAGCAGAGCACGGAGGCCGTCCAGTCCCGCACCTGCAGGAGAGACTGGGGAACGTGGCACTTACACCAGCTGATCTAGAAAAGTCAACGGGGGGGAGGGGCACCCGCACGCACACACTCACACGCCCCTGCACCCGCACACGCACACATGTACGAGCATATACGTACACACACCCCAAGTGCAAGGCAAATAGGAGGGACAGAGGCGGGTGAGTGCTCAGAGGAGGCCCATTGGGAGACCCTCCCTGCCTCCACGGCGGATGGGAGCGGTGGCCTCAGGGTGAGAATCACCCACACGCCATGCCACATGCGGCCGGTCCTCACTCCTCAGGACCACTCTGCCAGCCAGCCCTGGTCCAGGGTGTGGGGGCTTGGCAAGTGCCCCTGGTGGGGGCCATTCCTCCACAACACCTGGACATCTTTTGTTTCTGACCAAGGAAGCCAAGGCCCAGAGAAGCCATCTGAGACCCTGGCAGCCCCTGGAGTGCGACCCCCACATTGGTTTCGCAGCTGAGGCCCTTCCTCTGTCCTCCAGCAGGCTCCCTGCAAGAGGAGATGTCTAGCCGCCCCTCCAGGGACCAGGCTGGGGAGCGGAGGGGTGGCAGTCAGCAGGACAGACCCAACCCCAAGTCCAGAGGGGGCGCCCCAGAGCACCTCCAGGCCTGCCAGGCCCACAAGGAAAGACCCCAGGGGGAAGACCCTCATGAGGAAGGGCCCCAGCGGGCACTCACCGCTTTGCCAAGGTCATGTGGCAGGTGGGCCCACTGTGGGTTGTAGAGAATGCAGTAGTCTTTGCCTTTGGGGCCCCCTGTCTCGGAGACCACGTGCACCATGCCATACTCACAGGCCACCTGGAGTGACAAGGCAGTGGTCAGAGAGCTCGGCAGAAGCAGCAGGGTCTGAGCCAAACGAGGACACCCCCCGCCCAGGGTTTAGGCTGGTTTCCTCCCTCCTACAGGACAGATGGGACACCAGCACAGACATCTTATGGTGGAGAAAACCAGGCAGGGCAGCCAGCACGGGAACGGGCTTCCCCAGGGAGACCCGGGTGCTGACTGCACCCCGTGAGGTCCCCTCCCTGTGGCTCCCACGGCTGGGACAGCACCACCTCACAGGGCCCTCGCAGGATTGACGGCACAGGGAGAATGAAAACCCCATGGCTCTGTCACAAGGAGGACACGGTGAGCCCGCAGATCCACCCCGAGGACTGGGTGGTGGCTGGAGGCCAGGAACACAGGGCAAGGCCTGCCAGGCCTGCAAACTTCCTTGCCCCTGACCCACAGGCTCCTGGAAAGCCTACCTACCGGGCACTAACTGCTGAGGCCAGCCGGCTCCGGGCCCTCATGCCACACCTCACTTTCCAGGGGAACCTCGGCGCCTGGGTCACATGACTGGCCCCTGCCAGGCACAGACCAGTGGGATCCCAGGGGGCACCGACCGCCAGGTTCGGAGGCGTGGCAGGAAGTAGGCAGTCTGCAGGGCGGGCGGCTCTGGGGCTGGGAACTCTGAGGCTTTGCAACGGAGGAAGAGCCATGCAGACACCAACAGGGCATGGACAGCTCGCTCCCCACAACCCCGAGTCAGCGAAGCCTGTCTCCCCACCGAGCCCCAGCTTCCCGGAAGGAGGAAGGGGCAGCTAGAGCGTCATGGTCCCCCACAGGGCAGCTGGCTGCTCGGGAAGGGCCACACCCAGAGGGTCAGGAGGACCCAGCAAGCTCTGTCTGACTTCAAAGCGAGGCACAGGGGCAGGACCCACAGTTCTCGGAACACGGGACGACCCTCAAGGACAGTGGGGTGGCTGGGGGCCTGGGGCAGAGGGGCTGACTCTCACCTTTTCTGCTGAACACCAGCTTCATCTCCATGAAAAGCCATTGTTTCACACAAAGGTGTCCCCAGTCCCTGCTCCCCCACATCTCCTGCCTGAACCACTGCACCCCTCCCTAGAGCTGCTGCCTGGCTGGCTGGCGGACCGGAGTGCAGGGGGCCCTCTCCCACCTCCTCCCCTACCCTGGGCTCGGGCTGGGGCAAAGGGCCCCCCCACAAGCACAGCCTCTATCCTTGGATTTCGTCAACAGCAGGTCACACAGCATTTGGGGCCCAGGTCTTGGTGGCTCTGCCCCTAGGCAGGCTCACCCCAAGTCTGAGTAGCTCCCGGGGGCCTGCTGAGGGAGGGGGGTGTCTCAGGAGAGAAGCCCGGTGCTAGGAGCCGAGGGGGCCAGTCCAGCCACCACTCCCCCAGGGAGCCCTGCACACCTGGCCCGGAAGCCTGCTCTGCGCACCTTGGGCTCCTGGGGCCCACGCTTCTGTAGCCTGTGCTCTCCTTAGGCTGCAAACGCTCAAGACTAAGATGGAAAACCCCCTCCTTGGAACCCCAAGAATCTGCCAAGGAGCCAAACACCTAGAGCCGCTTGCCTGACACAGATGCCTGATGGGATCCGGGCGCAAGACGCACGCCTCGCCGTGGGGGCAGAGCGTGCAGCTGACTGGGCCGAGGCTCCTGATGGACCGCGGCCCCCGACACCAGGCCTGGGGCAGTGACTGGCTTCCGGCCAGACCATCGGTGGAAGCTCAGCAAGGCCCCAGCCACTCCAGGAGCTTCTCACCCCACCCTGGTCGCGCTGCTGTGGCGGCAGCATGGAGGCCCCAGGGCATCCCAACCCCGCGGCAGGCAGGCGGGCAGGGGCGCGGGGGGGGGGGGGGGGGCGCGCCCTGGTCCTCTCCAGGGTCCCCGGCCACCGCTCCTCCAGCGGGCACCTCCGATCTGACGCCGTGGCCCATTGCCTCGAGGGAGGCATCGAACGCCTCGTGCACTGCTGGGGGTGTGCGGGGAAGCCATGCTTGTGCACTGAGCTCCCAGAACGCAGGTTCGTGAGGGCAAGGCCGGATGCTGCCCGCGGCCAACCAGGGGTCTTAGAGCACCTCACGAAGGCCGCGCCCTTCCTCCACCTGCTCTGGCCAACCTCCAGGCACCTCACGTGCCCCTCACTCCCTCCACCAGAGGCATTAGGAGTCCTCTCTTCCGTTCTCTCCACCAGACTGCCCCCCCAGGGCACCCCTCAACCTGGCCCTAAGTGCTCTACCTGGCTGTACCCCCCTTCCAAAGGGTCACCCCAAGCTCAGAACCCCTGGCGCCTCCTTACCATGGGCCATGGTGGGGAAGAGAGGATCTCTCAACCCACAGGCCTCATGCAGCCCACTTTCTGTGCTTCTAAATAAAGTTTTATTGGAACACAGCTGCCCCATTCCTGTATGCAGGGCCTCTGGCCGCTCTCAGGACTCCTGCAGGGCTGCGTGGTTGCGACAGAGACCATGTGGCCCACAAAGCCAGAAATACTCACTGTCTGGCTCTGTTCAGGACACTGCTGACCCCTGTTCTGTGGGATCCAGGTTGTGGGGGAAAAGTGTCGTTTGTGTAAAAGGGGAATGCACAGAAGCTGCTTCTCTTTAAAAAGGTCATTTGGGAGCACAGAAGCCCACCTCACAGACCCCTCTCCCCACAGTCTGCACGACCAGCTTCCCATTAGGAAATCAGCCTGTGTTTATGTCAAATGCCAGAGTATGGTTTCCTCCCCCATGGAGTTAAAGGGATCAGAAGTTCTTCAAAAGGACCCAGGGCTACTCAGTCTAGCATGGCCCATCCCAATCTGGAGAGCCAGAAATCACTGGGACTACCAGACAGGCCACCTTCTGACACATCACAATCACCAAGCGGGTTCAGGAACTTCTAGGGAAACCATGCTTCGGGGAGACCATACAGGCATTCCACATCAGGCGGTTTAAGAAAAGCTAATGAGTCTAGGCTGGAAGCAGCCGTCTTTCTAAGACTTGGTAAGTTCTAGAAGAGAGTGGAGAAATAAGAACCCAGGAAGCTTGGAAAGAGATGTTGAGGCAGATGAGGGGCAGGGACAGGTGGAGGAGGGGGAGGGTGGAGGAGGGGCAGAGGAGACAGGTGACGGAGTGGAGAAGGGAGGAAAGGGGTGGGAGGGCAGTAACGTGACTTCAGATCTGCTGAGTGACAGCCTCCACCACTGTCTTTATGTGCACATCTTGGGGCCACTGGGGAGACCTGTATATTTGGGCAATCCCTCTCCCAGGGTCACAAAATGGTAGCAAATGAGTTCAGGGCTGCCCACTAGCAGCGTCCCAGGCAGTGGAAAACTAGTCTTAATCTCAGGCACTGGGACCCAAACTTCCGCAAAGAACCACACCCACCCACCACAATGCCGCCTGTCCTATCTCAGGGCAGACAAACACACAGGCCCGGGCTCTGTTCTGGGAAGAACCAGCTGAAGTGCTCTCATCACATGCTCCGACACCGTCCTCTGCTTGCACACAGGACAAAGTTCAAAACCCTCAGCCTGCCCGGGAGCACCACGAGCCTTCCACCATCTGCCTTTGATGTGCCCAGCCCAGCCCAGGGAGGCCACAGATTGGCCTGCCCTTTACCCTCTTCCGAGGAGCCACTCCTGCTGCCCCCTCCCTGTTCCCTTCAGCTGAAGGGGCAACCCCAGCTCCCTTCAAGTGCACCTGAGGGCCTCCTTTGGGGTGTCCTCTTTCTCAGGGTGTAAGCATTATACCACCCTGCATTACCAGCCAGAGTGGACTCCTCACCTGCTCAAAATAAGTCATCAGCTCTCACACCTTCACCCCTGTTCAAGCTGCTCATCACCTGCAACACCCTCCCTCTGCCTCCGAGACCTGGCAAACTCCTGTTCATCCTTCAGAACACCCCTTAGGTGCCCCTGCTTCCACAAAGCCTTCCCAGGCAAACTAGGTCACTCCCTCCATGGTGCGCCCGTTACCCTGTGTCCACTTGTCATTTTGCTCTCATTCAAAATGTCCCTACCCTTGACTTGCTTAGACTGCTGAGGAAAATGAGGGAGTAGGGTTGGGGGAGGTATGGGGGCTCAGCCAAGAGCTGGGGGAGGGGCAGCCCAGGGAACTTCTCCAGGGGTGGGGGAGGGAAAAACTGAGTTGAGACCAGAGAGATGACCAGGGGCATTCCAGGGACACGGGGAAGACCAGAGACCAGAATGCCTTCAGCAAACTAGAAAAGGAGGGGAAGCTTCCCAAGCAGCCAAACCACAGAGGCCTGCCACATGCACTGGATGCCACAGGAAGGCTCTCATCTGGATGCAACAAGACCTGACACACTTTCAAAGACATCACTCCTGCTGTGTCAGGAATAGACTGGGGATGTGGGAGAGCACCAGCCACCTGAGGCTACAGTAGAGAGGTGGTGGGCTGGGGTGGACAGGTCAAGGTGAATGGCTGCGTTCGCAGGGCTTAACGTTAGGGACACCGTTCCCAGAGCTGCATGACCCAGGGGAGAGGGAGGGAGGGAGGACCTGCAAATAAAAAACGCGCTCACGATAAGGTAGGTACATCAGCCGGCTGGTGGCAAGCCCCCCCGCTAGCCCCGGAGACCCTTAACTTTAAGTGCCCAAGAAGGGGCACGCTGCACATAAACCACCCCATGTGCATCACCTCGCTCAGTCCTCACTGTACTCTATCTTCTGCAGATGAGCAACTGCCACCCAAAGGGGGGACCTCCCTTGCCCAAGGTCACCGGAGAGAATATGGGGCGGCGATTCGACCCCACTTCCAGGGATGGGCTCCTGGCCGCTCCCCGAGACTGCCAGGCACTGGGTGCCGTGCTGGACGGCTTACCGCAACCACGCACGGGGGCGCTAACATCGCGCGAAAGGGGAAACCGAGGCTCGCAGATGGGCAGCCGCCTGGCCAAGACCACGCAGCCAGGCAGGGGTGTCGCCGGCGGCGGTTGGGCACCTCGGAACGGAGCAGGGCCTGGGGAGGCAGGGGGGCTCCCAAACTCCAGACCCAGACGCAACTGAGTGACGTTGCAGGTGGGGAGGGCTACAAGGCGGGGAAGAGAGAGTGGCCGGGGACAGGCCCGCAAGGTCACGGCCCGGCTCCCGGCCCCGCGGGCCACCCGCGCGGGGGGCGCGCAGACCCGAGGCTGGCCCCCGGGCCAGGTCGGGCGGGGCTTACGCGGGGCCCGGGGCAGAGGGGGCCGGGGGCCGCAGCCGGCAGAGCCGGCGGAGCCGGCGGGGCCGACGCAGCCTCACCTGGGCCGCGAGGAGGAGGAAGGCCGCCGCGAGCCGCGCCAACGCCGCCGCCGCCGCCGCCGCCGCCGCCGCCGCCGCCGCCGCCGCCATGTCGGCAGGTCGGAGCCGCAGGCGTCGCCAGATGTTTCCCAGCAACGCCCCGGCGCGCCCGGGCGCGCCTGCGCCCTGTGAGCTCTGCGCCTGCGCGCGGAGGAAGGGTCAAAGGGCGCGCGGCGGCGCCTGCGCAGAGCGGCGCGGTGCGGCAAGATGGCGGTGAGCGCGCGGCAGGGCCGGCAGGGCGGGCGGCGTGGGACCCGGCCGCGCTCTACGCCTCACGCGCTCTGCTTCCCCTGCAGGACAAAGAGAAGAAGAAAAAAGAGAGCATCTTGGACTTGTCTAAGTACATCGACAAGACGATTCGGGTGAAGTTTCAGGGAGGCCGCGAAGGTGAGACCCCGCTGCCCGCACCCCGTAAACGATTTAGGGTGAGCGACGGCGGAGGAGAGGATGGTGGCGGATGCCTGGGCACCGCCTTGAGCGCTTTGCTCGGGAAACTCGAGCCAGCCTCCTAACTCCGCCGAGGGGTTTGGAGCTGTGCCTCGCGTTCCGCACGCGGGGAAACCGAGGCACGGGAAGGGGTCCGAACAGCCCAGAGCCACGTTGGTGCCGCCGGGACTGGGAGTCCCGACTTGCCTGGCTTGCCTGCTGCGCGCTCCTCTCTCCGAGTCCTTCCCGGACAGCTGTCCCAGCTGGTCGCTGATGCCCCTGCGCCCGGGCTCCTTGGGCTCCGCACTCGTGACTTTGCGGCCGGATTGTTCTCGGTTGTGAGGGCTGTCCGGGGCGCTCCGGGCTGCTGAGCAGCAAACCCTGGATGCCCCTAGATGCCGGGAGCATCGCTGAGTTTTGACAACCCAACCGGGTCTGTCCTCGGTTGAGACCACTGGCCCTACAGTCAGTCTCTTAAGTGTGGAGCAGACGGACCTGTTAAACACAAATGGACTCTTCTCGTGCGCGGTTCAGCCCCTCCAGGCTCCCCGCAGTGCTAGAGGGGAAAGGACAGCCTTGTGTGTCTCTGAGGAGCACGTGGAGCCCTCAACTACCGCAGGGCTGTGAAGTATCTCTGCTGCAGTGCTCCTGCCAGCTCTAACTTGTTACCGGTGTTGAAGTAGAAAACTGCGTGAATTTTACAGATCTTGTTGGCTTTTCCGGCTAATCCTGAGTCATACAGCATCCCATACAGACAGAAGGGAGCTCCCGGAGCTATACGGGATGGGAGGTGTTTGTAGGCAGGAGGCCGCGGGAACAGGCAAGAGTGGATTGTTTCAGGCATGGTCACCCTCCCTGGGGGATGGTGGAGGTGTGTCAGGAGGATTAGCTCGCTGGTGCCTGCCCGGAAATTCCACGTTGGTTGGTTGAGATTGCGTTTCTGGGAGAGCTGAAGCTGCAGTTAGGTTAGGTATTAAGTGTTGGTTTGGTAGCATGGGCTTGGCACAGTTGACTCCGTTTGGGGTCACTTGTCTCTTTTTTAACTCCGGGTTAACTCCAGAGTCCTTTTCCTGCTCTCAGCTCGAGGTTCTTGCTCTGGGAAGCCTTCCCTGACCCGCCACCGTGGGCCACGCCCCTTTGGTGTAAGCTCCTAGTACTGTCTGCCATGGTTCCCCGTTTTATGCAGGTAAACGGGACACTGAACTCTGCATCTTCCCCTGACACATGGTGAGGAGAGGGCAGGAACGAGGCCCAGTGTTGCTCATGCTTACAGGCAGTGTGGCCTGGGCATGGCGGCTGCCCTGCAGCCTAGCCTCTGGGGTCAGAGCCCCAGCTCTTTGGCACACTGCCTGTGGGACTTTGGGCAGCTTACCTTCCGTAGGGCTCTGTTTCTTCATTTCTTCACTCTGCCTGCCTCACCGGGCCATGAGGGTTACAGGGTTGGAGGCACGCTTAGCATGGTTCCTGACACCAGCAAGCCCTTGAGCAACATTTCATTTCTTCAGCTGCCTCTTTGATCTTCAGTGTGTTTCCTGAGACGGCGATCCCGAGCTGCAGGTGATTGGCACCGGTGTGGTTAAGAGCGTGGTGCCTGCAAGTGTAGGTAGCTGGCAGCAGTGAGAAGTCAAACCTGAACGAGTGTTTGCTCTGTCTGCACCGTGCTGGCCGTCGGACATGTGAACAAGACGCAGCTCTCGTTTCTCAGGGTGCTTGTATGGGCTTTCTATGCCGCATAGCAAGTTGCCACCACTTTAGCAGCTTGAACAACACAAATTTACTGTCTCGTGGCGGCTGTCAGGAAGGAGTCTGGGTGCCTGGGGCGCCAGGTCTCACAGGTTGCAGTAAAGGAGTGTCTAGGAGCCTGTTATCTCAGGCCCAGGGCCTTCGTCCCGCCCTGCTGGTTGTTGGCAGAATTCAATTCCCTGTGGCTGTAGGACTGGGGTCCCCGTGTCTTGCTGCAGGTGTCCAGGGACTCGTGGCTCTTAGAGGCTGCCTGCCAGCCCTTGCCACAGCACTCTGTCCCCACCATGGCAGTCTGCTCCCTCGGGGCCAGCAGGAAAATCCTTCCCACGCTTCCGGTTTCTTCTTTTACAAAATTCCTATTCCCTTAACAGCTTATCTGATCAGGTCAGGCCCACCAAGCATAGCCTCTCTTTAGGGGAGCTGAAAGTGCACTGGTTCTGGGACCTTAATCACATCTGCAGATTCCTTCATCTTCCTTGTCCTATAACCCACTTACAGGAGTGACGTCCCATCATATTCACAGGTGCCCTCCCACAGGTGGTCACTGGGGTGGGGGACACTGGCTCGCACCCCACTGAGGAGGACAGACCCACAGGTGCAGGCGCAGTGCCCACTGCTTGTAACCCCATCGGGTGTCCTCGTGACCTTTGTTTTGCGGCGGGCGGGGGACACAAGCAGGGAGAGAGGAAGCCACAGAGCCAGGGGCTCCAACCCAGCAAGTCAGGCTGGCAGACGTTTTCCCAAAGGGCCAGACCGTCTCTGTTGCAGCTGTCACGTCTGCCCCTGGAGCAGGAACACAGCCACAGACCGCGCGTCAGCAAGTGACCGCGGCTGTGAGCTGGCCAAGCCACTCAGAGAAGCACCGCGGCTGGACTTGGCCCACGGTCCATAGTTTGCAGACCCCACCCTACACCAGCGGGGCTGCCGGTCACGTCCAGCCCCGTTCTCGGTGCAGACTCTACAGCTGCAGTGACTCGGGGGGACGCCCGCTTCCGCCAACTGTGCCTGGGACGGGGGGGCCTGAGCAGGTGGGGGGGGGGGTGCTTTCAGGCTGCATCACACGGCAGCGCCGGTTGGTGCTCCGCTCCTTTCCGTGTGGCCGTATGCCATGGCTCGTGAGCTGGGAACAGTTTTTAACAATTCTAAATATTTGAAAAAATGAGACGATTATTGCACGTTTTTGTATCCGTGAGTGAAGTTTTATCGTGGCACAGCCTCACGCGAGTGTCTCCGTGTGCTCTGGCTGCCTCGCCCCAGGAAGGCAGCGCGGAGTGGTTGCTGTGGAGACCACGGGGCCCGCACGGTTGAAATGTGCACCAGCTGGCCCTTTGCAGGAGACATTTGCCACCACGTTGTGGTAGGGGTGGTTTGGGGTCATCCTCATGGCTCCCCTCCTGGAGCCCCTCCCTCACTTTCCCCCGGGTGCCTCTTCTCTCCCGTCCCTGCAGAGGCTGCTCCCCACATCTGCACCTTCTGGGGGTGAGCCCGTCTCTGTGCACCTGTCCCCAGAACGACCGCTTATCTAACGCCTTTCTGTTTCTCTCCTCGGTGGTTCCTACAAGCCAGCGGCATCCTGAAAGGGTTCGACCCACTGCTCAATCTCGTGCTTGACGGCACCGTGGAGTACATGAGAGGTGAGCAGAGCTGTGGGACTCGGAAACTCTTTGCTGGGCCTTTTTTACTGCCCCAAAGCCACCGAGCTGCCGCTGTGTGATGGACACGGTGCTTGTGAAGCAGATGGCTGGTCTCCCTCGTCTCCTGCTACCCCCGCGTGGACCCTCTGCTGCTAACGGGGGTCCTGGTTCCTGTCACCCCAAGTCCCCAGAGCCTGTGCAGCAACATACACTGGTCAGACCGGCACCTGCCCATCTGCCGACACAGTCTGCAGCTCAGTCCGTCTGAGGCATTCAGGGGACATCCAGACCTGGGAGGGAGGCAGGGTCCTGGCCCTCGGGGACTCTGTGTTACTCTGGTGACGAATTCACAGGGCCACCAAAGAGGCCTCTTTGTGGGGGGAGCATGGTCACGGCTGAATGGCCGGTGCCGCCAGGCCTCTTGCTTTGCCCTCAGTTTCTTCTCTCCTCCCTGGGTCTGGGTCTGCCCACACGCCCTGCTTGGCCCCCCATGCTGGGATCCCGGCCCAGCCCCCCTGGCCAGATGATTTCTTCCTTTGTGAAAGGACAGCTCCACCACATGGGCCTGTAGGGAAAACCCCAGAAGTGGAAGCAAGCTGGGCGTTTCAGGGCACGCCAGGCCACGTGGCCCCGGGAGCCTGCTCCTCCCAGGGCGGCCTCACCTGTGGTGGGGTCTGTGCCGTCTTGTCTCAGCCCCAGAGCAGCCCCCCTCGTGGGTTCCGGGAGGGGCCAGGCCCAGGACAGTGGTTACTCTGCACGATCTGGTGGTTACTCCTGCATGATCTGGTGCCCCAGACCTGGTCTCCCCCCAACATACTGCAAAAGTGATCAAGGTTTTCAGCCTCTGTCACCTCCATGGGGGCCTCTCATCCCACCCTTAACCGCCAGTGGACCTGCCCCATAGGGCTTTGAGATTTTTGCAGGAGCTGGGAGTCCCCGACTGATTTTTCTTGCAGCTGCTCATCCTAACGTGGTCTCAGGACCTCTGCTGGCTCAGGTGCCAGGGTCCCCCACGCCGTGTTTTCCTTGTGGAAGGAGGGCACGCGTGGACTGTTGTCACCAGAGCTCCTCCTGGCCCTCGTGGTCCGTGGGTCACCTCAGAGACAAGGGCAGCATGTCTGGGCTTTGGGAGTAGGGCGAGGCCCTTGGCCTGTCACCCAAGCCGGCAGGTTCCCTTTGGTTTGGGTCCTTAGAGCCACATCCCCTGCCCACCACGCCTGGCGTGCCGTGTCCCCTCGGGTCTGGACGCCACCTGGGGGCCGTCTCACTCCCGCCCTTCCCTCTTGCTCCACAGACCCCGACGACCAGTACAAGCTCACGGAGGACACCCGTCAGCTGGGCCTGGTGGTGTGCAGGGGCACCTCTGTGGTGCTCATCTGCCCGCAGGACGGCATGGAGGCCATCCCCAACCCCTTCATCCAGCAGCAGGATGCCTAGCGGCGTGGAGGCTCGGGCCTCGGCCGCCTGAGGACTCGGAGCTGCCCTCCCCCGCATCACGTGCCACCGCAGGAACGGAACTCTCCTTTTTATATAGGTTGTTTTTGTTTTCTTAATAAAACTGCAAACCTCAAGTGTCCTAGAGCCCCAGAATCTTGCTTTTAGTCTTGGTTTTCTGGCAGAACCTGCTCCCAGGGACTGGGTTTGGCCCGCCAGAGTTTGTCAAGGGCCAACCACGGCGTGTGCTGGGGCCCGGGCCGTCTGCGCCAGGGGACAGGGAGGGTGAGGCTGGAGCGCCGTGGCAGGTGTGGCCCCCCCGGGCCAGCCTGTGATTCCAGGAGGGTAGACGGGCCACATGCATCAGCGGGAAGGCCCCAGTGGCCCGTCCCTGCTTCTGCTTTGTCCTTTCGGTGCCCCCCGACGCTAGCCAGCAGGCTCCCCTAAAACCAGGGCCTCCTGGATCCACACAAGAGCAGAGCGGCCAGGTCCTCATCTGGGCTGGGCTCTGCGGCTTCTCTCCTCCCCTCAGCCCCACCCCAGCGGCCCCCTGAGGGTCCTGCAGACCCCCGCCCTCCCTGGCCGTCTGCAGACCATCCTCGGGGCGCCTGTCTGTGTCCTGTCCTCACTGGTCAGAAAAGGTGTTCCCTGACCTTTGTTCTCTAAACTCCACGTACTTGTTAGGACCCCCACGGGACTGTCCCCAGGGGAGCAGGCTTATCTGCCTGATTTGTCACCCGGGAGGGCGGAGAGGACCTGTGGCCCCTAACCCCTTCACTGCCGGTGGGGGACGTGCCAGAGGCTGGCAGCAGGCGGGACCCGGGCTCAGAACGGGGGCCAGGTGGGCGCACATGCTGTCTCCTGGGCATTGCCACCAAAGAACCTGAAGCCGCTGGCTTCCAGCTGATCGGGGGGATCCCGGTTCGTGGCTGTGGGCGACGTTTGCTGCTGGGGCTGGGAATTCGTCATCCGCCACGTGGCCAACCCCTATGCCTGCCCCTCACTCCTAAGCCCTGCCGCCCGGCCCTGCCTCCACCAGCTCCCTTATCAGAGACCTCATCCCGGAGCCAAATCCTCAGCAGCTGGGCGGGGGGGGGGGGGGGGGGGGGGGGGGGGGGGGACGGCCGCGGGGCTAGCTGCAGGCGGCAGCCCTCCGGGAAGGCTGTGACCTAGAATCAGCATCTAGTCCCTGGTGCCCATCTGACAGTCGGGGGCCCGGACTCGGCCAAGGAGGCCACGTGGGGGAGGGGCCGAGCCCCCGGGCACTGGGGCGTCTGTTCTCTCACACACGGAGCCTGCCTGGTCTGAGGCCGAGGCACAAAGCCTGATGCCGAGACCTTGGGGTCACTACTGAGTCGGCCCAGAAGCCTTGACCCCAAGGTGGGTGGGGGGGTGCAGCAAGACCTTAGAGGCCAATGAGACCTCATCAGAACCCCGGGGGCAGCCAGGGCCCAGAATAGGGCAGCCTGGCTTCCAGCCCCTAGCTTCTCTCGCAGACCAAGTGAGGCTTGGCCCTGGTAGCCCCCTGCCCCACCGCTGTACGCCCCTGAGCTCCGGACTGCTCCCCGCCCTCCCCGCCCCTTCAGCAAGCGGGTGAGGGCAAAGGCTGCCCTCTGCAGCCACGACGTGCAGGGCTCAAGTCTCCTCTCTCTGTGGCTGCGTGGCTTAGAGGACGTGTCCCCACCTCTCCGAGGTCCCACTCCTTCTCGAGTTCAAGAAAAAGCATCACATAGTGACTCTGAGGCCAGGCGCTGGGTCACAGCCGTGTGGCGAGTGGGTGAAGAGCCCAGAGCTTCATGTTCACGTCTGAAAATGAGAACAGAATGCTCTGGGGCCCTCAAAAGAGGGAGACCTCGGCCCTGGGGGCTCAGGCAGAACTCCCCAGAAAGGGGGATAAAATGGGCCTATCCCACTTAACCGCATCTGCCCTAGAGAGTCCGTTTCACCTGGTTTGTAAAAGACTGGAAATAACCTAGCTGCCCATTACCAGGAGATCTGCAACACAAACTCCGTTTCCTCCGACCAAGTGGGAAGGGACTTTGTACAGAGGGGAAGCTCTCTCCACACGGGGGTCGATGAAATGGAGCCACACGTTTTCCGCAGCTGTCCCCAGCAAGAGGGGGAGTCCACACCCCTCAGATACCGGGCACTTGCTTTGAGGATCAGGATATGGTGGAAGGAGGCTCGCAGCGTCCACCTTCTCCCCACGATGTGCACCACAGTGGAAGGCAGCTGGGCCCATGACCGCAGACCGACGGCCAGCACCGCCCGCCGCGGCCCTGTGAGGGTCTCACCCTCTCGGCCCAGGCGCTCCTGAGGGGGTGGGAGGCCCCCCGAGTCAGCCCAGGTGACAGCAGCAGCAGAACTTGCAGCCAACCCCAGAGTCACGGGGAAAAGTAGTTGGATACCGCTGAGCTCGGGGGTGTTGGTGACGCGGCCACAGGCTTCTGAGACTCGCTGACGGTGACCAGAGCTGGGCACACCGATTCCTGTGCTCTGACCCCATTTACTCAAGATGATAGTGGTTAAGAAGGCCTCGTGTCTCTGTGCTTTTAAATGTGTAGAGAAAGGTCTGGAAGGATCGTGCTGACCTGGAAGCAAAGATGGTGCTTGAGGGGGGTGTTAGCCTCTTGTTAATGTTTTAACGTCTCAAGGAGAGATTGCATATTTAATATTATATTGAAAGTTTAATATTTCATGAGGAGACTGAGAAAGAGAAAGCCAGGAACGGGGAGACGCAGGGGGAGACATGGGGAGACAGCAGAGGCAGAGCGGGGTGGGGGACGGAATGAGGGCAAGACAGCCTGGCAGGCGACACTGGATCCCATCCTCCCGCCCTCCTGGCCCGGGTACAAATCCCCAGCCGCCTGCCCGGCCAGCCTGCCAGCCAGCCAGCCAGCCGGCGGTCATGCCCCAGGGAGCTTTCCCCCTCACCCCTGCCCGGATCCCGCCCTTTGAGCTCCCTGGCCGCGGCAGCCTGCACCGGCCTCGGCACACGGGGCAGGCGCTGCAGCCGCCGGACCAGGGGCTGGTCCTGCTCCATGTGCACACGGTCACCACGGCCCACGGCCTCCAGGTGCTGGCCGAGAGGCCTCGGGTGTTGTCGGCCGAGGCCCCGCTCTGGGGGACAGTGTTGGCGTCCCCAGCCCACGCGGAGGGAGGGCCAGGCCCCAGCGGGAGCCCGGAGCAGCCAGAGATCCCCAGGACACCGCCCCAGGGCAGATTCTGGAGGCTTCCGAGGGTGGACAGGATCCTGACGTTGCTCACGGTCAGCCCGGCCCCAGCTGCCTGGTGCAACAGCTCTGGTAGCGGATGGGCCAACGCACGCCTCCTGGTTGGCGCAGGCCTCCCCCAAACCCTGTCGTTACCCCGCTTCCAGATGAGGACGCTGAGGCCCCGGTGGTGGGAGGCCTCCAGCACCCTCTCCCCGACCCGTTCTGTGCTCTAACACCGCCGAGGCCTGTCACGGAGGCCCAAAGCGGGATGGGTGACGCTCATGTCGGGGGCCGGGGGGGCGGGTGGCGCACAGGGAAAGAAGGTAACCACCTGCCCCGCCCGCCCTGGCCGCAGGAGTGCGGAGGGAGCTGGTCCCCTCATTCTCATGCTGCAGGTGCCTTCCTGCTGCTAAGAGCCAAGGGAAGACCTCCCTTCAACCCCCAAGCACCAGCAAAAGGACCTGGATGCTGCCGAGTAGCGTGGGGCCGTCTGCTACAGAGCCTGGAGCCCCCCGGGCGTCCGATGTGGCTTTGTGCGTGTCCAGGTCTCCCGGCCCGTGAACCCGGAGAGGGCTCAGTCGAGGACCCGGATGTAAGGGACTTTTGCACGTGGGGCGAGTTTGCAGGCGGAGGGGGCCGGTCCTCGCATCCTCGGGGTTGCGGTTTGAGCTTGGGGTCGGCCCCCCGGACCGGATGCTACCAGCACCGAACCCACCCAGAGCCACGCCGCCTGCAGGAGCAGCCCCCCACCGCCTCCCCCGTTAGACTAGGAACCGTGGCCCAGTGCACTGCGGAGACCCCGGGTCCTGAGGCCTCGACCTGGCCCGTCCAAAAGGTGTCGCTGGAGGCTCCTGGTCTCCTTGAGAGAAATATTCAAGGACAAACACAGTGTTCGAGCCAAGCCCGTGGGAGTTTAGGAAAGCGAGCGTGCTCCGCAGACGTGAGAGCGGGGGTCTCCAGGGAGAGTGGGGGTGTGGGTCTATGACCGAACCGCGAACGAGGCGGGGATATTTGTGACTCGGGGAGGGGACTTTTGGGGGCAGGTTTTGCATCTTTTCTCTCTTACTGGGTCAGGGCCTCCTCGGTCTTGGGCTTGTCTGGTTTGACCCGGCTTCCTGTGGCTTTGTTTGTGGGGTGCTGTCAGGACGGTCCAGCCCTGTGGCAGGACCCTTGGCTGGCCTCCGGGCGTCCTCTTAGAAACTACCTGGCCACCTCCTCTGACGCTCCCCCTCAAGGACCGGGCGACGGTCCGTCTTCCGTGACGACCTCCGGCCGAGGTGGGACACTGGCCTGCCTGCGGGTCCGGAGGTCCCCGCCATCCAGGTTTTCGGAGCCCTGGAGGGACAGTGGCGAGCGGCAGACGTCGTGGGTGTGGGCCGTGTTTCGGGGTGTCCTTCGGGGTTGCCGTCCACCACCAGCCAGAGGTTTACCTGGCTGAGGCGAGAGGAGGTGTGTTTTGTCAGGAACCTGAGGATACGGGGTGCAGACATCAGAACAGGGGGTGTGGCCAGGAAGGGGCCAGGGAGAGGGTGCAGCGTGAAAGGCCTGGGAGCCAGGAGAACACGGTGGGCGCCCCCAGGGGGAGGCGGCGGGCCTGGGTTTAGCGGCCGCCCCAAGGGCCTGGAGGCCTCCCTCCACCTCCTCCATGCGCAGCGCCGGGACAATGACGTGTCCCCTACTTCTGTTGGCTCTGCTCGCAGGAGATCGTGGTCTCCGGGGGGTGGGGCAGGGGGAGCTCTTGGCTGTAAAGTCCCCTTTCCTTGCAGATGGCAGCGCCGGAGGACAAGGAGGCCCCTGCTTCAAGTCCGGGACATGTCCGCTCTCCGGCACCTCCCTAGTCCCAAGGCCCAGGTCCGGGGAGGGAGCCCGGCCTCGGGCGCAGAGGGCCTGGTGTGGGGCGCCTGCCGCTAGCGGAGGTCCTTCTTCTATAAACCTGCTTCCGTGGGCCGGCCACACGCCGCCCCCGTCCTCGAGTAAGTACCCTTGAGCCACCCCTTGCCCTTCAGCCCCAAATAAGGCGAAGGGCTTCTCAAGGTCAGGCGTCCCCAGCACAGGGCTGTGGCGGGCAGGCTCTCCATTGTTTGCCCTTCTGTTCAAGCAGGTCGGTGTCTGGGCCTCTTAAAACCTCCTATGGGGCTTTGGCTAGTGAGCCGGACCCCGGAATCCAGACCCCGCAGAAGCCTCCCCGCCCTAGAAACCTCCTGAGCTGTGTTTTGTCCGCGGCGGGCCTGGGCCCGATGCGGCTTCCTTGTGCGCCACAGAAAGTGCCCGCCTTCCCAGGGTCAGGACGTGGCCCAGGCGCGACCTTGTTGGGAAATCTGGGCCTGTGTCAGGGCAGCTCACTGCCCTGGTTCTCCCTGGGAGGGGCGACAGAGGAGCAGGTCATCCACAGGCTGCCGGGGCGGGGGCCGGGCGGGGGGGGGGGGCTCCCCGAGTTCTCTGGCAAAAGCATCGCCAGGCGGGCGGGGCTGGAGCCCTGTGGCAGGACTGTGCAGGGTCACTGCCGAGTTACACCGCCACGCGGAGCGCCTGAGCCAGCGGCAGCCGGATGGAGATTCTGGGTGTGCGGCCGTGAAGAAGAACGCGTCGGAGATGGAGGGCTGGGAGCCAAGCTGCGCCTCCAGGCGTCTGGACTGACAGGGCAGGGATGAGGCATGATGGGGTGGAGGGGATGGTAGCCCCGCTGGCTGCCCGGGGGGCCTGGGCCACCCGGTACTCTCCGCCCCCTTCCAGAACAGGCAGGGTGGGGGTCCTGCAGGGACACCGGCTCTGGACCAGGAGGCCGTGCTTTAGGAACGTGTCTGTTACGGGCCGGAGGCCTCGCCGGGGTTCAGGCTTAATAGGGTGCTGGCGTTTGCCAGGGTAGCCACTCTTGTCCTTTAAAGCAGTTTCGGCCGGCCTTACAAAGTTAGAGCCCGTCCTGGGGTCCTCGTTGCACACGGGATCAACCGCAACCCGTCCCCGCGAGGAAAGCGCCCAAGCCCGAGCTCCTCGGCTCATAGGCTGGCCGGGAGGAGGCCCCGAGCCCCCAGGGGGCTAAGAGGGGCTCCCAGGGTGGACAGAATATCTCTTCCCAAGACCAGGCCTGGACGTTCCGGCGCCGACCCCAAGTTTGGGAGCCGCGAGGTGGTTTCTCCACCAACAAGACAGAGGATGGGCGAGATATTTCGAATCTGGCTCTGCCTCTCCCCTGACGATGCAGCGGGTCGGGAGTTAGGGGTCCAGAGCGGGAAGTCAGGGAAGGGGGCAGGATTTCCCACCTGCGTCGCAGGTGACATGCGCCTCTGTGTCCTCCCCAAGGGCCAGGCCCTGCTGCCCAGGCTGACGGCCCCGCCCGGGGTCCGTCTGAGGTCCCACCCCCGACCCCAGCGGGTGCACGTGGGGCGGGACAGCACGGAGGGCGCCTGCACAGGTCTGTGCTCCTGCCCAGATGCAGAAGCCCCCCGGGTTCCAGGAGAGGGTGAGGGCAACGACCCAGGGGTCCCTGCGGGTGAGATCAGACGTCTGGGTCAGGCCCGTGAAGTCCTCCGTGAATGTGCCCGGGTCCTCAAAGAAACAACCCAGACGCTCGGGGCATTGTTCTGGCTCAGAAGAGGGGGTGTACTCTGGTTCTTCCTGGAGGCCCCCCCGCCACATTGCCATGTTGCCACATCGGGAAGCAGGCAGGGGGCTCCTTCTGACTCGGCTCCGGTGACGAGGACAGGGAGTTGGTGGGGCAGGGGACCCGTGGCTCTAGTGGGGCTGGAGGCGTGGGGCATCGCCTCGGTCTTGGGTTGCTCCCGAGGGGGCGAGACAGCAATCCCTCTCTGGAGACTTGCATCTGTGGGATTGCCCCGGGGGGTCATGAAGGCCAGGACGTAGGGGGTCTCTGTATGCAGTGTGGGCTTACAGGGAAGACTACCCTCTTCTGGCCGGACCTCCCCACCCTCCAGCTTACACTGGGCCAAGCGGGGTTACAAACGTGGATACGCATCCTCCATTTTAAGCTGCCCAGCAGGAGCTGGCCGCTGTGTTTCCAGGTACGACCCAGGGGCGAGTCTTCGGGGATAGGCGTGGAGCCTCCCACGGTCTTCAGGGAAAGGCTAGCTCTGCGCAGCGGAGCGGCTTCCAGATCACTGAGGGTCCCTTTTACCCTCAGGAGGGCCGACTCTGTGCCGGGAGCTTCCCCACCGCGCCTTCGCGGCGGGGACTGGCATGCTGCGCGCCACCCTGGCCGGCCCTGCGTCCCCGGGCACGCACCTCATCCCGGCGCCCGGGACCACCGGCCTCCCTGCAGACCCCGCAGGAACGACGTCAGATGACTCCCGGGGTGGATGTCCTCATGACTCCAAGATCGCGCTAGGATGCCTCCCACCAGTCGGGGACAGGCAGTGGCCCCCCGGGTCAGGGGTGGGGGTGCCCCAGGATCAGTCACGTGGTTCTTGTCTGACAAGCTTCTATCTTGCAGCCAGGCCGCATGGAATTAGCCCCCATCTCCCGTTTTCTCCTGGACCCCTGAAATGTTGGGGCCGAGCTCAGTCAGGAGGTGGTGGAGGCAAACCCACAGGAAAGATCTCGCTGGGCGGGGTCCCTCGCTAGGGAGCCCTGCGGTGACCCTCACAGACACAGCTCAAAACGCCCCGGCCCCCTGAGTGCTTTCCGGCGGGAGGGGGCGAGCGTCCCCCTCTTCCTTGGGCCTGGAAACGGGTCTCTTGTAAATGCTCCCGGACCGGCCGGTTCCCTGGGTAGAGGAGAGAGCGAGCAGGCAAAGGAGGCGCGCTCTCCAGGGAGGCGGCGGGGGGACCCACCGATGACGGGGTGTCTCCACACGCGGTGAC
The DNA here is from genome assembly GCF_037043125.1 of Eumetopias jubatus. Lineage (NCBI taxonomy): Eukaryota > Metazoa > Chordata > Mammalia > Carnivora > Otariidae > Eumetopias > Eumetopias jubatus. The sequence goes on from NW_028274807.1 coordinate 217,051,593, forward strand.
ATCAGCCTGCGTGCCACGCACATGCTGTCCGGGGGGCTGGGCGGTCCCAGCCCTGAGCCCTCGACCGACCATGCCTGACCCGACCCAGGATGTCACCCGAGGCTCGGAGTCTCGTCGCGAGGAGGGGTTCGAGGTGGGACGCCACACGGAGGAGGAGCCCTGAGGGCAGGAAAGCTTATTAAGGCGAGAGGATGTGGCCACGTGCAGCCCGAGGGCTCAGGGGAGAGCGGTGCCCGGGCTCGGGGCTCGCGGCCGGTCGTTGACGAGGGGGAGGAGGAGCCCTTCCCGGGGCAGGGGTTTCTGTGTCTTTTCTTCCTCACGTGGTCGGGGTCTCCGGCCTTCCCTGCCTGCCGGCGCGGGCTTGTCTGCGGGCTCCCGCGCTCGTTCCGGAGTGTTTCCGGATCAGGCCTCCGACGTTCCCGACCGCAGGCCTGCAGGCCTCTGGGGGTCGGCGCCGGCTCTCAGGAAAGGGATGCCGTGCAGCCGGAGCCTCCGCCCGCCTGCCCCCGCTGCCAGGACCGGCTCAGCCCTCTGGGGCCCCTTCCGCCACCCGCTGATGCCCGCCCGCCCTGGGCTGGCCACTGCCCACCCCGGGGGGCAGGGACCAGGACTCACCCGGGCAGGTAGAGCCGGAGGCAGAAAGCATTCCTGGCGTGCTGGGAGGCCCCCACCCTGTCGCTGAGAAGCTGAGTCCCCTGCCTTCCCCCCGACACCAGGGCCGCACCCACTCGGGGGTCCGCGTGGCCTCCCAAATGCACACACCCCAAGCTGGGGCTCCCGCTCCTTTCTCCCCTGCCACCTGCCCAGCTGTCCGGGCCCCAGGGTCTACCCCCACAACCCTCCCACTTGCGCAGGTCGGGCTGCACACCTCGGGGTCACCTTTGATGCCCCCCTCCCTGAACATCCCATCCATCAGCAAGTGCTGACAAACCTCCATTCAGAATCTATCCTGAGGCATTTCAGGAACCAACACCACCAACCCCAGCGCCCAGAAAACAGAGGAGTAGGGAACACTCCCCGTCTCCCCTCGGCCATGTTCACTCCACTGCACCCTAGCCACCGTGGCCTCTCTGCTCCAGTGCATTGTTCTCGCTCCTGCCCCGGGACCTTTGCACGTGCTGTTCGAGCTCCTGAGCATGTTTCCTCCCACATGCTCACAAACCTCATCCCCCACTTCCTTCAGGCTGTTGCTCCATGGGAGCCTCTCTGACTGTCCTTCCAAAACAGCCCCCTTGATCCTCAGCCGCCGTTGGCCCCTACATAGTTGGTCCCACTCACCTGGAGGCTCTGCGAGGCAGGGACTGCATCTGTCTCAGTGAACGCTGTGATCCGGGTAAGATGCCAAGTACTCCAGGGCAAGAGCGAGAGCTGGACAAACGGTCAGCAGAATCTGAAGGGACTGGTCTCAACAAATACGTTGCTGGAGGGGAGACAGAAGCAGAGGGGGTCAGACGCGGGGAGACCCTGTTCCTTACAAGAGACGCATCGACCGACGGCGACAAATGGACTGAATTTGGACCCCAACTTGAACAAAGTGAAAGTGTCTTACAAGACAATCAGGGCAATTGGGCACTGGCTGGACATTGGAGAATATTCAGGAATGACTGTTAATTTTTTAAAGGATGATAATGGAATTGTTGGATTTGGTTTGTTTTTTTTAAGTCCTTATATTTTAGACATGGACAGAATTGCACATGTCGGGGATCTGCGGCGACGTCTGTCTGGCAGAGCTGAGAGGTCCTCGTGAAGCCCGAGGGCCCATGGGTGATGGGTCCGTGGGAGTTCGCTGTATGACGCTCTCAGCTTTGGCTTGTGTTTGAAAATTTCCGGGCTGGCTCAGTCCGTGGAACGTGCGACTTTTGATCTCAGGGTCGTGAGTTCGAGCCCCACGCTGGGTGTAGAGCCTACTTAAACAAGAAAAAATAAATAAAATTTCCATAACGAAAAGTTAACATAAACAAGCAGTTCTCTTGGGATCTGCGTGGGGCTCTTAATTTCTATGTGTATCAGAGCAGAGTGTGTTTTTTTAATGGTGGGGGGTGAATTCCACTCTGAAAGAAGAACTTGCTCTGTGGGGGGGTGTCACATGTTCAGGGGACATTTCTTAAAGCTCGTGGCTTCTGTACAAAGACTCCTCCCATGTGGCCACACAAAGCCAAACCTCACACTCCCCGCCTAGAACCCTCTATAATGCCTCTTTTTTTTTTTTTAAGATTTTATTGATTTAAGTAATCGCCACACCCAACATGGGGCTCAAACTCACAACCCTGAGATTAAGAATCGCACAACCGACCGAGCCAGCCAGGCAACCCCTGAGTGCCTTTTCATGCTCACCTTCTGTTGCAGTCAAACTGTCCCCTTGTTGTGACTTTGTGAAATCAACAATTCCTTTTTTTTTTAAGATTTATTTATTTATTTTGAGAGAGTGAGAATGAGAGAGACAGAGAGAGAGAGAGAGAGAGAGTACATGGCGGGGAGGGTTAGAGGGAGAAGCAGGCTCCCCGCCGAGCAGGGAGCCCGATGCGGGACTCGATCCCGGGACTCCAGGATCATGACCCGAGCCGAAGGCAGTCACCCAACCAACTGAGCCACCCAGGTGCCCTAAATCAACAATTCTTACATAGAGCCCCAGGACCCCAGAGGAATTGAAGCAGAGAAGTTTGTTACTCACAGGACCTGTAGGAGGCACAGGGCATGCCTGAGGGGCCCCGGGGGGAGCCGGGCAGGGTGCAGGCAGAGAGCAGCAGGACCGGGCACTGGCCTTAGTAGGGTCCCTGGGTGGAGTGTTTGGTGGAGGGTTGGTCAGCTCCTTGGGGGGCATAGCTAAGGGGAGGCCCCCCGAGGCGGGGAGAGGGCCGATCCCAGGGCTGTCATGGGCGTCATAGTACCCGCTTACACTTGCTGTGCCCCAGATGCTGTTGTCCAGGGAGCGCGCTCCTCGGAGCCGGTTCCAGGCCCCCACAGGCCACGTGGCCAAACGAGGTGGACACCGAGGCAGCAACGCCTCACGGGGCAGCTTGGCTAAACTCTGGACACCCCTCCCGTGACACCTGCCTCGCAGCCTGGGTTTTCGGCCCCTCTGTCTCCCCAGTCGGACGACGGGGCTGTGTGTGGGGGACTCAGTATCCCAAGTGCACTGCACACGGGGTGAGGAAATGTGGACCCAGTAAACCGTGGCTGATGATCGTTCACGGTTGTTTAGTGTGGATCGGCTGCCGTGCGGCTATGACCTGCCCGTTCCACCCTCAGACAGAGTCTAGAGGGACTCACTGTTATTATCCCCATGGGCAGACAAGGCTCCTGGGGCCCAGAGAGGTTAGGTCACCAGCTTAAGGTCACACAGCAGGGACCCCAGGCATAGGGCTCTGGAGCCCAAGGCCTCAATCACTGCACATTTGCCCCCCAGGAACCGATGGCCCTAGAGCGCAGCCGTTTGGGGCCACACCTGCGGCTACCGGGCCACCTACCCCCCACAGCCCCCCTCCGCTGGCCACGACCGCGTGGCACGCTGGAGAGAGGGCAAGAGGAGACGGGCTTTTAATTTTAGAAAGGATTACTGCCACCTAAGGGCTCCTGCTGGCTTTCCCAGGTGCAAGACGGCAGAGCTGTGACCCAGGACAGCCCCACCCAGAGGGGCGCACCAGGGCTCCGGAGCCCCCTGGGCAGGAGGCCACCTCCCCGCCCCCACCCCCTCCCGCGGCTTCCCCATCTGGAGCTGTGCTCTCCTCCTGGGTGGTCCATCTCTATGGCAACATCCCCAGCACAGGTGGTCGTAACCTTGGCAACCAGGTACTACCGCCCCACCACCCAGGGAGGCTCGACCCAACCCAGCTGCACCCCCTTTCCACGATCCCCTCACACCGCGCCCCCCCCCCCCCCCGCTGGGGATGCTGGGCCCACCTCCCTCACCCTGCTGGACGCAAAGGAGCAGTGCCGCCGAGGTGCACACTCCAGCCGTCTGCTGAGCACCCACTCTGTGCCCCGGGGACACGGCGGCACGTGGGACAGGCGAGACCCTGCTCCCTGCAGGTGCTCCCGTGAGACAGGGAGTGGAAGATGCTGGCCAAGGACAGAAAGAGGAGAAGCAGTGGTTTCGGGGAGGGGCAGATGCCGAGAGGAACATGAGGGTACTGCTTCTCCACTCAGAACCCCCACCCCTGGGAGCAAACACCACCGCCCTCAGCATCACTGGGTCGCTCAGTCATTCACGCAGGATCTACTGGACGCCCACTGCATGCGTCCCCGAGCCAGAGCAATAAAGAAGGAAGAGCACATGATAAAGAAGATAAATCAGTAAATTACAGAGTATCTCAACTGGGGAGACAACCAGGAGGAGGGAAGGGGTGGAGGCGGGAGTCAGGAGGGAGGCGAGCCGGGGGAAGGCTGGGGAAGGGCGTTGTGGGCAGAGGGAGCAGGCCCGCACAGGTCCCGAGCTGCATGGGTGCGAGGCCTCCCCCTGCCCTTCAGCCGGGCTGTGGAGCCACGACCACGAGCTGGGCAGAGCGGCCAGTCCCCTGGTGTCCCCTCCGTCACTGGGAGTCTGTGCAGGCCCAGAAGATGGGCAGCAATCGGACCCCCACATTGCAGGTGCGTAAACTGAGGCTGCAGGGAGTGTCCCGCGGCCCTACAGCCAGGAACCCGTGGCAGCATCTGGATTTGAACCCTGGCCATGGCTCCAGGCTGCCTCTCAGCCTGCGGGACTCGCCTCCAGCGCCCCTCCTCGGGGAAGCGTCCCTGCCCCCCGCCCAGTTAGGCACTGGGTGTCTCTGCTGAGCTCTCCACCCCGCTTCATGATTATTTCATGACTCTGTTTCCCCCGCCAGCCGTGGTGAACCCCCTCATTTCCCTGAGAGTCTCCTCCCTCCAGCGCGTGGCCTGGTACATAATAGATGCTCAATAATGCTTTCCTCCAAGGGCCCTGAGGAGCAGGTATCAGGAGAGGCCGGTTTCAAAAGGGAGACACAGAAGCTCAGAGAAGGGAAGTGACCACCCCGAGGTCACACAGCAGGTCCGTCGCGACCACTTCTCTGTGCAGTGTTCTAGGCTGGTCACGGGGGTGGGGAGCCATGAGGGAGGGCTGCCCACATCATCCTTGTGGACCTCTCTGCGGCCAGGAAGGGAGCCGCCCCCCACCCCCGGCCTGTGGGGGGCCTGGCCTACGGCCTCCTGAGATGCAGTTTCTGGGCCTCCAGCCAATGCGACAGTCTGGGAACAGAGCCTGCTTGAGTCACAGGTGGCTGAGCGGACGCCAAGCTGCCATCGAAGCAGCCAGGAAGATGCAGCGGGCAGGGAAGACGGGTGGGGGGGAGAGTACAGGGTTACACGCCAGGGCTGAGGCAGCTGGGCCCTCCGCGTGCCCCTCCCTGGGGACAATGTCATCTCCCAGCCTCAGTTTGCTCATCTGTGAAATGGGAGTGGGGCCGTGAGTGCAGCAAGCAGCCAAGGGCCCGTGTTTAAAAGGAGCTGAGCACTGGTGTTATTAGCACGATGGGGGAGAGGGCGCCCCCACCCCCGTCCTCTGCCCCCGTGGCCCCCAACTGTAGTAACCTCCACCTGCCCTGCTAGACTCCACGGTGTGCGCCCCCTTAATGCGGCCATACTCACCCCTGGCCAGTGCGGGGCAGGCCCTGTCCTGGAGGTTAGAACACCCCACTCCTAGTCCCATGTCTGCCCTGTCTAGCTTCCATGCAGGAACCACCGTTTCCCAGCCTGGGGCTTAGAAGTAGGGACCCTGCAACGGGGCCATTCCGTGATTCTCAGATGAGGAGGCCCCCCTTCCAACTTGAGCTTCCCAAGCAGAGGGACACCCACAAGTCCCCAAACTAGTCACAGTATGTAAAAGTAGAAGGCTCATTCTTCCCCCAAACAGTCACCGAGCACGCCGCTTGCTGCCACCAGCTGAGGGCGCAAAGGTGGGAAAGCCCAGTTACTCAAACAAACACAAGTGATTACAAACTGGCCAAGGAAGGATGAAGGCAAAGGCATCCCGGGCAGAGGGAATAGCAAACGCAGAGGCCCTGAGGCCAACGGCAGCACCGCGCGCTGGAGGAAGAGCCCGGGGCCCTCCCTGGGGAAGTGAGGGGGAGGATGGGAGGCAGGGGGATGCGGCAGAGCCAGGAACACGCGCCGCCTTTAGACAAGATCCCGAGGGCAATGAGGAGCTATGGTCGGTTCCGGAGCACAGAGGTTCAGGCTCCTCTGGGGCCCAAGTGGGGAGCTGGCTGGAGGGGAAGGGGCTGTGGGGCAGGCGTCCAAGAGCCAGGTGGTGGAGGCCTGGCCTGAGGACGAGGCAGCGAGGAGGGGGCCGGACCCGGAGCGGCCCAGTCAGGGCGTCCCGGCCTTTCCCGCACCGCAGCCTCCGCAGGCCCACCGAGGCCCTGGCCCCAGGGGTCCTCAGACTGGCGCCGACGCGGGCGGGGCGCGCACAGACGGCACGCGCTCCCGGCCTCCTCCCGTCCCTGCCCGCCGCCGGGGTGCGCGTCCCGGCACCTGCGCGCACGTGGCCCCGCGCGCCCCGCTCACCTGCGGCCCGGGCGCCGCGCACCCCGCGAGCAGGCGGCGCGCACGGCCCAGCGCAGCCCCGCGCGCCCCCGCCCCGAGAGCCGGGGAGGGCGGCCGGGCACGCGCACGGCGGGGGCGCGCACGGCGGCCCGGGAGGCGGCGGCGGCTCGTGTCGGCTCCGGGCGGCCCCCGCGCCGCAGCCCGCGCCGTGTCCGCGGCGGAGCCGCCCAGGTGAGTGGCCGCGCGGGCCGGCGACCCCGCTCCACCCGCGCCCCGCAGCCCCCACCCGCGCCCCCGTCCTCGCCCCGGGGGCGCTTGCCCCGCGCTCCCCTCCTGGGCGCATGGCTCCCCGCCAGGCCCCCAGCGCTCCCCCTGGAAACTTTGGGGGCCGCTCCCCACGCTGGGGTGCCCCCTCCCCTCCACTGGGGCACTGAGGAGCGGGGAGCCGGGTGCGCGTCTCTGTGGGGCAGTAGGGACGCCTGGAAGAATGCGCCCCCTTCCATGGGGGAAGAAGGGAGCCCTGGCTTGGGGGGGGGGGGACGATGAGGATAAAGGCTTCATCCCCGCAGCGGGGTCTGGTCCAGCCGGGAAGTACCGAGACGTGCCCGGCAGGGGAAGGGGGCGTTTGGGGTCCGCCCCAGGACGGGCTCCATCCCTGGGGCTGGGGACAGCTCAGCCTGGTGGGGAGGTATTTGGGGGCATAGGGCTGAGCCCTCTGCGCTGTGGGCCTGTGTGTAAGCAACACCAAAGATGCGGTGAGAAGCTTCTCTCCATCCCCTGAGGCTGGGCCTGGGTGCCCCCAGGGCCTCTGGGGCTGGCCAGTGAGGCCACTGAGCCCCATTCAACAAGTTGTGGGGAGGAGGGGGGACAGCACCTTGTGCCTTGGTCTGGGCCCAAGAAAAGACCTGGTCCTTACTTTGGAGAGCACCTTAATAACTAACTGGTTTAACGTGTGCTCTGGGCACTAAAGACAGGTACCCCAGCCCCCCAGCTCTGAGGTTTGGGCCCCATTATTGAATTATTAACAAGCAGACGCTGGTGATTCTGTGTGTGTACAGAGATGGTTGAGAACCTCTTGCTGCTGGCGGGGGGCGGGAGGGGGGTGTCTGGTGTGACATGGCAGCAGGCGGAGGGAGCATTTGGGACTTGATGGGGGGACCTCTGGGCCAGCAGGTCTGTGGGACCTGGATCAATCCAGGAGGGCTCCCTGGAGGAAGTGTGGAGGCTGGGAAGGGTGTGACGTGTGAATGACAGAAGGTGGAGGACACAAGGTCTCAGTGTGGATGAGGTGGTAAGCAAGGAGGGGTTTGTCTCTGTCAGGAGTCTCAGCCGAGGCAGGATCTGGACTGGAAGAGCCCACGGGCTGACCCCGCAGACGCCGCTCCTGCACTCCACCTGGACGACATGGGGTGACAGCAAGGGACTGCCAGCCGCGGGACGGGGGTTCGGAAGGGCTAAACCCAGCGCTGTCATCCTGGCTTTCCTTCCATTCCGCGTCCCAGCTGGTGACTTGTGGCATAGGGGAGCCGCTCGCCGGCCTCCAGGGCTGAGGCCGACGTGAGCGCACATGGCTGTGCGCTGGGCCCTGGCGTGGTGCTCGGTGCCCCCACTGCCCTCGCGGCAGCCCTGCCCTGTGCCTCCTCAGCCTTGGTGTGCTCTCCTGTAGAATGGGGGTGGCTGCTCCTAGCCGCCCCCAGATGAAGCCCAGGATCCGAAGGTGCCTCACTGAGTGGGCCCAGAAAGCCGATGTGAGGCAGCAGCTTGATTGCTCTTCCCCCGTGCTGTCATTCCTGGGCACCCCTGAGTCACCACCTAGTCACCAGGTAGACAGCCTCTCAGGGGACTCTCCAAGCAAAGCTTGTCCCAGATGGGCCCCAGTGAGCCACCCACCACCACATGTCAACCCTGGGCCTTAGAAGGGCACCCTCTGCCCTCCAGTAGTGCTCTGGAATTTAATGGAAAAGAGTTGGCATCAGACCCATGTTCAGATGTTAACTCTTAAGCTTACCGATGCTAGGTGAGCTGGATCACTCTGACCCTCGGTCTCTTTTTCTCCAAATGGGCTTCGTTATTCCCACTCTCAGGGCTGGGCTAGCGGGTGAGCAGCCACAGTATATGGTGGGCATTCAAAGAGTGGTTCTAGATCTAGAAGGCTCTCTGTAGAGGGCAACTGGCAGTGCCCGTGTGTAGGCTGGCAAGGAAAGTGGGTCAGGAGGCCCCCAGCCCCCCAAAGGGTTAAGGGACTAACAGCAGACGGAGGCTAATTAGGGCTTAATGAATTGTCATGGATGAAAGCCCCAGGAGGGCCTGGATCTAGGACGAAGGATGCACCAAGTGGGGTGGGGGGGTCGGCAGTGTGTCCCCAAAAGCAGGCCTCAGAGGGCCGGGTGCTGCCGCAGCTGGGCCCCCCCCTTCCAAGTCCATCTAGAAGCTTAAATGGGGGATGTTTCTAGGCTCTGCCAAACCACGCTCCTCTAGCTCCCTCCTGCCCCCATTGTGGTGGGGGGCGATGGGGGTCCAGTGCCAAGCTTCCACCATCTCTCACCTCCCCTGCGCCTCCCCATGGGTTCAGCTGCTGCCTCCACGGGGGCCTGGCTGGGTCTTGCCCAAGGGAGCCTCCAGCATCCCCTGGCCTGGCAGGGGCAGGAGCATGTGTCTCCTGTGGCCTGGCCTGGGAGAAAGCTCGCTCAGAATAGAGCAGGTGGGTGGAAGGCGCTGGGGGCCTGGCCAGGCTGCCTCTGCTCAAGGGGAGGGGCCCGGGTACCCCAGCCACACTCTGCCTCCACCTTGGGTTGAGAGCTTTATAGCAAATTAGCCCTGGACAGTTTGGGGTGGAGGGGAGGAGGGGTGTCCATTCCCCAGGTCTCTGCCATGATGGACAGATTTCGGGGCCCCTCCCCAGGTGGGTCCCCACAGTTACGCTGGTGCTGGTGGCCGACTCCATGGCGAGCTCGGCCCCTCGCTTCTTCCCGGCCCCTGGAACAGGCACACAGCTCCACAGGGGCCTCAGCCCCCCCTCTTCAAGACTGCGTGAGTCTCCCGGGGCCGCTCTCACAAACCGCCACCATCTTAGGGTTTAAAACCACTCACTGGTTCTCTGACAGTTTGGGCTAGAAAGTCCCTAAAACCCAGGTGCGGACAGGGCTGGTCCCCCCGGGGGCCCCAGGGAGACCCGGCCCGTGGCCCCCCTCATCCTCGCCGCCAGCAGCGCGGGGTCTGCCCATCTCTGGGACTCCCACCCTCTGCCTCCCCCTCGTGAGGACCCCGGGCGCCCTGGGCGTCAAGGACAGTCTCCCCGTCTTGAGGTCAGCTCATCGTTACCCTTAATTTCAGTGGCATACTGCATCCTCATGGCCACATAGGTGACAGGCACAGGTCCCAGGCATCTTCGGGGCCGCCATCCAACTGTCCGCACACCCCACCCTCTCTGTTGATCTTCCCTAGCACGGTCTGCATGTGGCCTCTCTTTTACCTCTTTCTTCTGTTTATCACCCGTAGACAGAATGGCAGGGATTTTTTCTCTTTTGTTCAAAGCCGTTGCCCTCAAGAACTAGAACAGCACCTTGTACTCAGCAGGTGCCCATGAAGCGCTCATTGAATGAATGAATGAATGAATGAATGAGGTGAAGCCCTGGCTAGGCTCAGAACAGGGTGGAGGACTCAAGGCTCTTGCCCCCAGCCAGCACCCAGGGCGGACTCTTCAGGAAGGAGCCTTCTCTACAAAGCACGTTCTTGGCTGACTCCCTGCCTGCCCCTCCCACTCCCATCAGCCTGGGGAGGTGGTTGCAGGTTGCAGGAGGGACGTGGGGGAGCCCCTTTTCCAGAAGGGAACACCAAGTCTCGGGGCATGGAGTCTCCGCCCAAGGCAGTCGGAGCGGGCGCTGATGGGACCTGGCCATTGTCCTGCTCCAGGTCCTTTGCTGTATTCACGGGGCAGTACTGGGCCCCAGAGCACCCAGCTCCGTGCACGCTGTGGGTGGAGAGAGGAAGAAGGTGTTGCCCGCTCTCCCGACATCATCGGGCCGGCAGGACGGTCCAGACTCAGGGGCTGGGGGGCGACGGGATCCAACCACACAGAACACACCTTCAGACTAACACGCAGGCCTTGCAGTCTTGCTAAGAGCCCCTCCTGACTGCCCACTGCTCTCAGCCTCGGCTCCCGGGCCCTTGGTGGGGTCCAAGCCCTGTGTGCTCCTGCCCTGGGCCAACTCCGGCTCCCAGCCCCCAGACGCAGTCACACACCGGGCCACCAGCCCCTCCGGTCTGCACCTCCAGCTCCAGGCTTGTCCCCACTCCAGCCACTCGGCTCCTGCAGGTCCCTCCACCCAGAACACCGTTTCCCGGACCGTCGCCTGGCTGACCACCCCTCCCATTCAGGTCTCGGCTCAGAGAGGCCTCCCCAGGCCATGCTGGACAAAGCATCAGACCGTAACAGACCCCCACTTTTCCCAAACCCTCTACGTCGTGTGTTCATTTTCATGATTCTTGTCTGCTTGCTCACCCAACACGACGCTCAGGGAGGGAACCAGACACAGAAGGCCACACAGGGTGTGAGTCCACGTGGGTGACACGTCCGGAACAGGCTCATCCGCGGACGGGAAGGGGGCTCGTGGGGGCCGGAGGCTCGTGGGGGCCAGGGGGTGATCGCTGATGGGGACGGGGTTTCCTTTGGGCTGACGGAATGTTCTGGAATCGGATAGAGGTGAGGGTTGCACAACACTGTGAATGCACTAAAAGACACTGAACTAAAAATTTGAAATGGGAAAAATGTGCCCGTGGGGGCCGGGCACCAGTCAGGACCTGGCACACGGTAGCTCTCGGGAGGAGAAAGGGACGCCCAGAGTGTGAGTGGGTAGCGAGCCGTCTCCATGCCCCAGCCCAGGCCCGCGGTGACCGACGACAGCCTTGTCATAGCAGTGAGGCTCTGTCCTCGAAACACATGTCATCCGCCCACCCAGACGCCGGGGCCGGGCCAGTCTGCCCCCGTGGGATTTGCCCTGCGATGGGAGGAAGAGATTGTGGCCCCCAGCCCCCGGTGCCGTCTTGTCCAGACTCAGGGGCTGGGGGGCGACGGGATCCAGTACCGTCTTGTCCATCTGGCACACGGCGGGCTCCTGGGCCCGCGGAGCGGGCAGACGTCATGGTTCTGTGGAGGACGGGGCTCTCCTGACCCTGGGAGAGCCGTGGAGAACAGGACATGGCATCCTGGGCTTGAGCATTGCATCTGCTTCTCACCAGCTGTGTGGCCCTGGGCAGGCTACTTCCCCTCTCCGGGCCTCTGCTTCCCTGTGTGTAGCACAGACTGATCATCCGCCGATTTCCTCGGGGGGCGTCAACTGCATGCCCGCTATGTGTCAGACGGGGCTCTCACCCGGAGCGACCTCGCCTCCCGTCTGGGGACACCTGTGGTGGCCGCGACCGGCCGTGCTCCTGGCATCGAGTGGGTGGGGGCCGGGGATGCGGCTCAACCCCGCGCAGTGGCCGGGACAGCCCCCCCAGAGAACGACCCCACCTCTGTGGCGGTGGTGCGGGTCTCATCTGACCCCCCACCCTCCAAGGCCATTCTGCAGGTGGGAGCACTGAGGCTGCAAGAAGGAAGAAGGTCTGCTGAGTGCTCAGGTGCGAGCTGCATGCAGCGGGTGGGCGTCGGCAGGAGATGGAGAGAGCTGTGTGGAGGTGGGGCTGACAACCCTGCCGCTGGATTGGCTCGGGGTGGGGGGTTGCCGTGATTCCTGCATGTGCAGGAGGGGTGGAACGGGGCTCCCCGTTGCCAGGGCACTACAGCGCCCCCCGCCCCCGGCCCCGACAGGTCAGGGATGCGGCCGGGTCGCCCCGACTGGAGCTCAGGGGAGATGTGCTGCCCAAGACAGAAAACCGAGAGTCATCAGCGGACGGATTTTGTCAGGGACACGGGAGGAGAGGCCCCAGGCGGGTGCCAGGCCCCCGGGAGGGACGGAGGGTCTGGAGGTGGGTGCCACCTCCCCCAAGGCCACGGCCCCAGGGAGAAGGGAAGGGGTAGAGAAAGGGGAAGAACAGTGCCCTGCTTTCCCTGTCGGCTACCGCCCCACCACAGGGCCTTTGCCCGCACTGTGCACTCTGCCCGCGTCTGCCCGGCCCACCTGCCGAGAAATGGGTGCGGGGCCCTAAGAACCCTGCGGAAGCAGGACGGGAGTCCAGACCTCCACCCCGATGGGAACCCCACGGCGGGGCCCAGGGTCAGGACCCAGGGCCGCTAGGGTCCCTCCCTTGCTCGCCGCACCCCTGGCCCCCGTGGAGATGACAGGGCCGCGCCTGAGGGAAGGTCGGTGGGCACGCTGGGCGACAGCTGGAGCAGCCCCGCGGGGTGCCGTGGGCCAGCTGCGCTCCCATCCGGGGGGGTCACCGTGGCTCGGGTGCCCTGGGACAGGCAAGGGACGTGGGCGCGGCGCTCCGCAGAGGTCACGACGTGCCGCACAGCTCAGCGTCCCCAGCCCGTCTGCGGCGGGCAGCTGGGCCCTCGCAGGGCCCACCTCTGGTCGCCCGAGTCCTTCCTTCCTGGTTTTGTCCCCATCCGTGTTCTGTGGCAGCTATTTTGTAAGAATTCTCTCCAACGGAAAAACAGCCCAAGAACTGTACAAAGCCCATGTTTGCGTCTTGCCTGAACCGCAGGGCCTCACCCCCCGGTGTCTGCGGGCGCCCGCCCTTCTCGCGCCGCCTGCTCAGTCCCCTCGCCCCTCCGTGGGGCCTCCGCTGGAACATCCCTCTTGGTAAATCGGGTCTGGCAATCCCCTCGGCACGCCCACCGTCCCTTCCCTGGAGTTTTGTCCGACTGGAGGCAGGAGTATCCACTGAGCTTCTTTCTTATCCGTCGGCTCCAGGAAGGAGCGCTCTCTGTCTCACATGCCCGGTGTCCCCAGAACCCGGAGAACACGCTGCACGTGGCAGGTGTTTGTTGACTGACTAGTGGACCAAAGCGGTGAATGAGGGGAAGCCACATGACCGTATCTCTGAGGTGATGGAAGTAGGTTCAGTGTTATACTCAATAAGAACCGTTCCAAAATTACCCCTGAAATGAACAGATCATCCCTTGTCAACTACACTCAATTAATTTTTTTTTTTTTTTTTAAGTGCAGCAGAAGCAGAGCGGTGTTTCAGATTATGTCCGGGCGCGCTGGCAGCACCCCCCTCCCAAGAGGGTCCTCTGCACCGCCGAGGTGCCGTGTGACTCAGTGTCCCCATCTGGGAAGGGAGGGCGATGGCAGGGTGCCCCCCGTGTGGTGGTCGGGGGGGTCCAGGTGGAGCCCCTGCCCCAGGGCCTGCCGTGTGCGTGATGGTGCTGGTGGTGTTCACGGCCCAGCCGCCGGGGGGACCGGTGATAAGCAAGAGTTTCGATAGCATTTAGAGAGACTAAGATGGGGGCACCCGGCTGGCTCAGTCGGTGGAGCGTGTGAGTCTTGATCTTGGGGTCGTGAGTTTGAGCCCCACGTTGGGTGTAGAGCTTACTTTAAAAAACAGAGAGCGAGGGAAATAGACTAGGGTGGGGACTGTAGTAGAGAGAGTCACCAGGGATGTGACACTGGGGGCGAGACCCAAATAGTCAGGGAGAGAGCCATGCAGGGAAGGTGTTCCAGGCAAAGGGAACATCACGTGCAAAGGCCCTGGGGCAGGACCGGGCCTGGCGTGTGGGAGGAACAGCCAGGAGGCTCCGGGTGGCTGGAGCAGAGTGGGCGAGGGGGAGAGAGGGAGGAGGGGAGGGCAGGGAGGGGACGGGGTAGATCGTGCCGAGGCTTGGGGGCCTAATTATATTCTAGAGGGGGGTGCAATTCTCTGCTGCAGAAACAACAGACCAGGCAAGGAGTCCGTGTTTGGGGCTGAATGGTACCACCCATTCCCTCCTTGGGGCGAAGCCAGAGAGGCCCCAACTCCCCCCGAATCAGGCTGTGCAGGCCCTGTCCCCAGTTCCTGGGGCGAGGACAGTTGCCCCTGGCCCACAGGGAACAGCACAGGCTGGGCCAGGGACCTGGGAGTAACCTCAGAGTCAGGGGCAAGTTTAAGGTAGGAAGTCGCCAGACGTGTGAGATGGGCAGCTGAACAGGGGACCGTCCGCTCCGGTCTCTTGCCCTCCCCTGGGACCCAGCCTCCCCACGCAGGGCAACAACATGGGCAGAATGACCTAGAAAATTGGCCTCGGCAGGAAGTGTGCCTTGGGGAAAGGCTGTGTCCCTGCGATGCCCAGGTCAGAATTAAGGACAGGCGCAGAGGGCACAGCCGGCCGGCCCCCCACCCCCTCACACAGCCTCCCTCCCGTTCCCCGGCTGGAGGCCCGCTGATCCTTGGTTTCCGCGTGCTGTGAGCAACTCCCTTCCCACCACTCCCGGGGCTGTTCCGTGGGCTACGTGAAATCCCAAGCATTTGGGGGGGGCGTCTAGAATTCAGTTTGGTGTTTCGTTTCATTTTATTTTGCCATAAATAGGATTGTGCTGTCTGTAGCAGGCTGGCTACCCAGATGTTCTCATTCCCCCATCTAACTGAGTCTCAGCTGTCTTCCCTCGGCTGGTAGTGGGAGCCAGATTTCCACGATAACCACGGATTATTTGATCCCCTTATTTGATCCCCTGCTGATGGACACGTAGGTTAGTTCCATTTTTCCTCCATATAACTAGACCTCAGCTGTCTTCCTCTGTTGATGCCTGGGAATCTCGATTCCACAGCAGACATGGGCCGTAATTTAACCAATCCCCTGCTGATGGACACGTAGCTTCATTCTAGGGTTTTGTTTTGTTTTGCCATTTCTAATGACACTTTAGCAAACTCAGGTGTCCACGGTGCCATGCTCCCTCTCAGGTCTCCAGGGGGGATCCTTCCTTGCATCTTCCAGCTCCCGGTGGTTCCTGGCGATCCTCGGTGTCCCATGGCTCACAGCTGCACCCTCGGACCCATTGTCTCGTGGCCTCTGCTGTGTGTGTCTGTGTCCACGTCTCCCCTTTGTATCAGAACACCAGCCATGGGATGAGGGCCATCTGACCCCAGGGTGACCTCGACTTACCTGGATGGCACCTGCAAAGTGCAGACTCCCCCCCCCCCTCAGTTACACAGGATTCATCTCCAGCATGAGCTACCCCGGGTACTCGGGGCTCTGTGTGTATTCATGGGGGGATACTTGGGGGGCTGCAGCTGCTAAGAGGCTGAGAACAGCTGACCAGCTAGCGGGCAGCCCCCATCCAGCTGCCATCTGGCTGGACCCTCCCCACCCGCACCCCACCTCGACCCCCAGGGTCTGGGCTGCAGCCAAGCAGAGTGGAGGGAGGAATACGGGGTGGCGGGGCCAGCAGGCTCCATGCCACACTCCACCTGGCCCCCCACCCTCACCGCCTGCACTCACTCCTGCCTGAGGGCCTTTGCACTGGCTGTTGCCCCGACCTGGGACTCCCTTCCCCAGACACGGCAGGCACTTTCCCGATCATCCTCTGGGTCTGCATTAGCTGCCTGTGGCCATCACGACAAAACACCACAAATGGAGTGGCTTAAAACAACGGAGACCTATCCTCTCCCGGTTCTGGAGGCCGGAAGTCTGAAACGGGGGTGTTACAGGGCCATGTCCCCTCCGAAGCCTCCGGGGAGGATCCTCCCTACCTCTTCCAGCTTTTGGTGGCTCCGCACGATCCTTGGTGTCCCTGGCTTATAGACACGTGAGGTCAGTCTCTGCCTCTGTCTTCCGCGGCTTTGCCCTCTGTACATCAGTGTGTGTGTCCATGTCCCTCTTGTTATTAAGGACACCAGTCCCTGGATGTGGGGCCACCCTACTCTGATAGAACCGCATCTTAACTGGTCACATCTGCAGGATCTTGTTTCCAAACGAGGTCCCATTCACAGGTACCAGGGGCTAAGACTCGAACATGGCTTTTTGAGGGACGCAAGCCAGCCCACTGCAGGGTCTCAGCTGAGACGTCCCCTTTGCCAGTCTGCGGCCACGCGCCCTTCCACCCTGGCCACCCATCCTTCCTTCCAGAGCCTCTCGGGTGCGTCCTGGGGACTTGCTGTCGGTGTGGACTGAGCTCTGATGCTCCCCAAGCAGGTGCCAGGTTTCACGCACACTTCTAGGCTCTGAGGAAGTCGAGGTGATGAGAACAAAAGACCTTGGAGTGGTTGCAATCCACTGGGAGGAGACAGACAGTGAACAGGGTTTTAAGCTATGCCGTAATTTCATGTGGTGGTTGGACCGGTGCAGACACATAAACAGGGAACTAGGTGGGTGGGGGACCCGGGAAGGCCTCTGGGGGCGGCCAGCAAGAATATTTAGAACACTGGTATCTCCCCTGGGAGGGTGTGAACCCCAGGAGGGCAGGATCTACATCTGCCTTGTTCTTCAGTGTATTCAGAGCCTGGTATTCAGTAGGCCCTCACTAAGTGTTTTTTGGGGGGCGTTGTACCTCAAAATTGTACACTATATTTGTAAAGTTCTTCTCCAGTTCAATAAATGTTTTCTCTTGCAATTTTTTTATTGAGATAAAATTCACATAACACAAAATTTGCCCTTTTAAAGTGTACATTTCGGTGGCTTTCAGTAACCATCAGCACTATCTAGTTCCAGAACATTCGGTCACCCCAAAAGCAACCCCGTCCCCATCAGCTGTCACCTCCCCCTCCCCTCCCCAACCCCGGGCCCCCACGAGCCCCCTTCCCGTCCGCGGATGAGCCCGTTCCGGACGTGTCACCCACGTGGACGCACACCCCGTGTGGCCTTCTGTGTCTGGTTCCCTCCCTGGGCGTCGTGGGCTCGGGGTCCGTCCCCGGGGCCGCGCGTGTGGGCGCCTCGCTCCCGTTCTCGGCCGCGGGACCCTCCCGTGCGTGGCGGACACGCTGTGTGCATCGGTTCCTCTGCTGATGCCCGTGTGAGCAGTTGCCGCTTTCTGGCCCTTAGGAACGCTGCTGCCGCGAACGTGCGTTCAGTTCTCTGGGGCGCTGGGCCCGGCCTGGATAGACGTGTCTCGTGCGCACCGCTGGGGCGGGGGAGGGGGGCGGGGCGCCCCGCGTGCTAATGCCTCCCCCGCCCGCAGGTGCCCACGAGGATGGTGGCGCGGCCCTAGGCCCAGGCTCCGCACCATGACCTGCTGGCTGTGCGTCCTGAGCCTGCAGCTCTTGCTTCTGCCCGCGGCCCCGCCCCCGGCCGGCGGCTGCCCGGCCCGCTGCGAGTGCACAGCGCAGACACGCGCCGTGGCCTGTCCCCGGCGCCGGCTGACCTCCGTGCCCGACGGCATCCCGGCCGAGACGCGCCTGCTGGAGCTCAGCCGCAACCGCATTCGCTGCCTGAACCCGGGCGACCTGGCCGCGCTGCCGCTGCTGGAGGAACTGGACCTGAGCGAGAACGTGATCGCGCACGTGGAGCCGGGCGCCTTCGCCAACCTGCCGCGCCTGCGCGTCCTGCGCCTGCGCGGGAACCTGCTCAAGCTCATCCCGCCCGGGGTCTTCACGCGCCTGGACAACCTCACGCTGCTGGACCTGAGCGAGAACAAGCTGGTCATCCTCCTGGACTACACCTTCCAGGACCTGCACAGCCTCCGCCGGCTGGAGGTGGGCGACAACCACCTGGTGTTCATCTCGCGCCGGGCCTTCGCGGGGCTGCTGGCCCTCGAGGAGCTGACCCTCGAGCGCTGCAACCTCACGGCGCTGTCGGGCGAGTCTCTGGGCCACCTGCGGGGCCTGGGCGCCCTGCGGCTGCGGCACCTGGCCATCGCCGCCCTGGAGGACCAGAATTTCCGGAGGCTTCCGGGCCTGCTGCACCTGGAGATCGACGACTGGCCGCTGCTGGAGGAGGTGGCCGCCGGCAGCCTTCAGGGTCTCAACCTGACCTCGCTGTCCGTCACGCACACCAACATCACCGCCGTGCCGGCAGCCGCGCTCCGCCACCAGGCCCACCTCACCTGCCTCAACCTGTCCCACAACCCCATCAGCACGGTGCCGCGCGGCTCCTTCCGCGACCTGGTCCGCCTGCGCGAGCTGCACCTGGCCGGCGCCCTGCTGGCCGTGGTGGAGCCGCAGGCCTTCCTGGGGCTGCGGCAGATCCGCCTGCTCAACCTCTCCAACAACCAGCTGTCCACGCTGGAGGAGAGCACCTTCCACTCGGTCAACACGCTGGAGACGCTGCGCGTGGACGGGAACCCCCTGGCCTGTGACTGTCGCCTGCTCTGGATCGTGCAGCGCCGGAAGACCCTCAACTTCGACGGGCGGCTGCCGGCCTGCGCCACCCCGGCCGAGGTCCGCGGCGACGCGCTGCGCAACCTGCCCGACTCGGTGCTCTTCGAGTACTTCGTGTGCCGCAAGCCCAAAATCCGCGAGCGGCGGCTGCAGCGCATCACGGCCGTGGCGGGCGACGACGTGCGCTTCCAGTGCCGCGCCGAGGGCGAGCCGGCGCCCACCGTAGCCTGGGTGACGCCCCGGCACCGCGCCGTGACCGCCGCCAGCGCGGGGCGCGCGCGCGTGCTCCCCGGGGGCACGCTGGAGATCCAGGGCGCGCGCCCGCAGGACAGCGGCACGTACACGTGCGTGGCCAGCAACGCGGGCGGCAACGACACCTACTTCGCCACGCTGACCGTGCAGCCCGAGCCGGCCGCCAACCGGACCCCGAGCGAGGGCCGCAACGAGACGCAGGCCGCCGCCCGCTTCCCGCTGGACCTCACCACCATCCTGGTGTCCACCGCCATGGGCTGCATCACTTTCCTGGGCGTCGTCCTCTTCTGCTTCCTGCTGCTCTTCGTGTGGAGCCGCGGCCGCGGGCAGCACAAAAACAATTTCTCGGTGGAGTACTCCTTCCGCAAGGTGGACGGGCCGGCCGCGGCCGCCGGGCAGGGCGGCGCCCGCAAGTTCACCATGAAGATGATCTGACGGCCCCGGGCCCAGCGCTCGCCGCCCGCCCGCCCGCCCGCCCGCCCGATGACCACCTATGCATCTCCCGGACGCGGCCCCGCGGCCGGCTCCTGGCAGAACTGCCTCCGTTTTTTTGTACAGACACGACCACAGGACTGTTTTTTCATCAGGACTCATCTTTTGCATAGTTTCTCAAGCATTTTCTAAAGGTTTCACTCTGTCTTCCTGCCCCTGGTGTGGTCGCTGAGCGGGGGGAGGGTGGTGGGGGAGCTCGGAGACCCCACAGCCCTCACCGTGGGTGGTGGTGGTTCACACCCCAGGGCGGGGCAGGGGGGTGGTACACAGCTGCTGCCCCAGGGTCCCCCAACACCGCTCACACCCTAAGGGACCATGGCCTACATCCAGGACGTGGGGGGGGGGGCTGCCCAGCCCCCAGGGGAGGCACACCTGGACGCCCCACACCTCTCATCGAGCACACAGGTGTTCAACCCAGGACACACTCTTGGACACACAGCTCCAAAACAGAACGCACACACACCTCTACCCAGCTGACCATAAACAGGTGCCCCAGGCTGCAGAGCCCACCTCGGGCACGCAGGGCTCTCGTGAGAGCACAACGCATGCCTGACACATACCCTGCTCACACTCAGGACACACCCAGCTCACACCTGGGACACACACATACCACACTCGAGACACGCAGCACACATTTGGGACATCCCCAGCTTACACTGGGAACACACTGGGCTCACACCTGGGACACACACAGCTCCCAGCCAGGACATGCTCAGCTCACACCCGAACACGCAGTTCACACTCGAGACACACACAGCTTAGACCCAGCTGACGCTAAACGCGTGCCCCAGGCCGCAGAGCCCACCATGGGGACCCAGGGCTCTCCTGAGAGCCCAGCTCACGCCTGGGACAAACAGCTCACACTTGGGACGTGCACAGATCACGCCTGAGACACACTCAGCTCACACCCAGCTCCTGCTCAGCTGGCCATCTCTGGGGGAACCTCTGGGGCTGCACTAAGGTCTTGCAGAGCAGGTACTGCCCAGCACACGGCATGCTAGCCCGTGCCCCTGTCCCAGACTTTCCCCCACACCAGGACCCACTGGCCCTGCAGGGCGGGCTGCCCACTAGGAGAAGCCATCTCCCCCCGCTTCCTCTGCCACCCCCAATAGCTACCGTTTGCTTGCTCTGCCCACGCCCCTGGGACCCGCTGCGCATGTGGGGAATGAGGCCGGAGAGTGTGGCCGGTTCTGGGGGTCCCCGTTCAGTGCCCTACAGGGGCAACAATGGTGAACAAGGCCAGGACAGGGTGCAGGCTGCAGGGGGATCTGGACCTGCGCTGTTGGGAGGAGGTGGTAGGCGCACCTCGGTCTCTGCCACTTTGGGGCAGAGCTAGGGCTGGGGAGTAAGGGAGCACAGGCAGACGGAAGCTCGGGTTAAGGAAGAACTTCCCCAAGGTCACTGCCCTGTGACTCTTCAGTTAGTGAGTTCCCCATCACTGGGGGTAAGCAACAGGAGCTGACGTTTTACAGAAATCTTCAGACACCACACAGCGTCCATCCATGACCCTGCCTCTCCCAGGCGGTTTATTGCCCCCACCATCCACCTGGGCCAGATGACAGGGTGTCGTTGGAGGAAGGGGCACAGGAAACGTGGTGGGGCCCCTAGACCAGAGAGGAGCTTGGCCGCCCACCAAGCAGTTAGGACAGTAGTCTTAAGGACCTCGTAGGAAGGCTGGAGACCAGGTCTGTTCCCGCCCAGGTGTGCAGTTGTAGCTGATGACTGAGAACCACCTGGACCACTGCGGTCCCCATCCGTAGCATAGGTCTGAGGTCAAAGCCACTGCTGCATGTATATAGGAGGCCAGGTCCACGGACGGGCTTGATGCCTGACCTGGATCCCAGATCCTTCAAGACCTTTCTGAGAGGAGCCAGAGAGACGGCTGGGCCAACCCCGGGGGTTTTGAGCACAGGATCCAGACGGAACTCCGGAGGGGATGCCAGCCCTCCTGCCTGCGCTGTGTGGCGGGAAACGTCGGGAGGCCCTGGTCTTGCTCCCACCCGCCTCAACCCCACTCGTGCTGAGAGGCGTAGCGACAGCTGACGGGGTGTCCTGTGACCCCAAACTCCACCCGAGCTGGGCAGAACCGACTGGTTTTCTCCCTTCACATCCTCCTGACCTTGGCTGCCATAACAACCCCAAAGGCCCCTCAAAATGACATCCAAGTGCCTTTAGCATCACCAACAATGGGAGGGGTATGTTCTCAGCAGCGTCAGGACTTGCAGAACGGCAGCGCATTGGGATCTCCCACCCCCTCTGCTCACCCCCCATCCCAACTTGAGCCAAGACCCCCTCCAGCCCCCCCAGCCCCCTCCTGCTCTATTTGGTTGGAATCCAGTAAAAATGAAGCTGATTTAATAACGGACTTAAGGGTTGTTGGGTCTTTTGTTTTTTTAGTTCTCATGGGAGGAGTGGGGGCAGGAAGGAGTGGCTGCCGGGGTCCCCAGGGGGAGCCGTCTGGTTCCAGCCCCAAAGCTGGCCTGCGTCACGGGGCGCTTGTGGAGACAGAAGGACCTGCGGTGATGACATTACAGGTCTTGCTTCGGGGGCACCCATGCTGTTCCCGGTGCTGTTCCTCAGCTGCCGGTATTAACTCCTTTCGGGCAGGTAAGAGCCCTGAGAGCTGGGTTCTTTTAGGACCTCACTTTACAGATGGGCCAAGGGGAAGTCAGGGAATGGAGGGCATTTGCCCAGAGTCCCCAGCTGGGGGAAGGTGGGGTGCTCCCCGCTGTGCTTCCTCTCTCCAGGCTGGGGGGTCTCCCCTCTTCTGAGGGGGTACCAGCAGTCTCCCTGCTTCTGGAGGCTTGGGAAAAAAGGGAAGCAGCTTCAAAAATTTATTTATTTGTTTGTTTATTTGTTATTTGAATCATCTCTACCCCCAACGTGGGGCTTGAACTCACAACCCCAAGATCAAGAGTCACATGCTCTTTTTTTTTTTAAAAGAAGGAATTCTTTTTTTTTAAAGATTTTATTTATTTATTTGACACACAGAGAGAGCGAGAGAGAGAGAGGGAGAGAGGGAGAGAGCACGAGCAGGGGGAGCGGCAGGCAGAGGGAGAAGCAGGCTTCCCGCCGAGCAGGGAGCCCGATGTGGGGCTCCATCCCAGGACCCCGGGATCATGGCCCGAGCTGAAGGCAGCGGTTTAACCAACTGAGCCACCCAGGCGCCCCCCACATGCCCTTCTGACTGAGCCAGCCAGGGGTCCCCTAAGAGCAGGCAGCTTTGAGGGGCACCTGAGTGGCTCCGCGGGTTGAGCCTCCGACTCTTGGTTGCGGCTCAGGTTGTGATCACAGGGTCGTGGGATTGAGCCCCACGTCGGGCTCCCTGCTCAGCTCGGAGTCGGCTTGGGATTCTCTCTCTCCTGGAGTTTCCATCTGGCCCTCCCTTACTCAGGGGCACGTACTCTCTCTCTCAGCTTTTAAACAAAGCACTTCGTCCGCCCTTCCTGGAAGGAGGTAGGCCGAGTCAGAGCGGTCAGCAGACCCCGGCCCCAGGCAACGTGGCCAAGGGTGGCCTCTCCCGTGCCGCTCAGCGCCTCTCTGTGGGCCTCGGGGTCCCCGTCTGAAGAGTGTCCTTTCCCGCCCTGCAGGAGACAGCAGCAGGACGGGGACGCTTCAGGCTGTGGGGTGACCCCTCCGTGCCTGATTTCAAAGAAGCCGCCGGGCGAGGATGCCGGCCTCGGGCGAGGATGCTGGTTCCCGGCGAGGATGCTGGCCCTGGGAGCCTCCCTTCCCCTGGTCCTCCCACAGCAAAGGGAGGAGAAACCCGCCCCTCGGCCGGGGCTGCCTGGCTCCCTGGTTCAAACCGGGTGTGAGACCCAGGATTTCCTGAGTCCCATTCCGGTCTTGGGGTGGGGCTGAGGGGTCCTCCTTCCAAGGCCCAGCTGAACGGGGACCCAAACCAAGGAGGGGCCGCTCACAGGGTGTCTGTGGGGTCCCCCCAGAACACAGGACAGCACGCCTGGGCCTGGGAGGGGGGCGCTGACTACCCCTGCCTTGATTTCCCCTCCCAGATGGAGCTTCCTCCAGTGGCACCCTCACACCTCGCGTCTCTGAGCCCCATCTTCCCGGCACAGACTGTCTCTTCCAGGCCCTTCCAGGCAGTGCCCCCCACCCCCGGGAGACCCCGAGCCGTGCACAGGAACGCCCCGTGACGAAACTGAGATTTATTAGTTGACAGTTCTGGAGCTCAAAAGTCTAAAATGGGTCAGCAGGGCTGGTCCCCCCCGGGGCCCCCAGGGAGACCCGGCTCCGGCCTCTGCCTGGCCCGCGGCCCCCCCTCCATCCTCACCGCCAGCCGCGCGGGGTCTGCCCGTCTCTGGGACTCCCACCCTCTGCCTCCCCCTCGTGAGGACCTCGTGAGGACGCCAGGCCCCCCGGGAACCCAGGGTCACCCTCACCTTATCTCATTAGCAGCCTCAGTTTCCCCCACGTAACAGGTTCATAGGTCCTGGACATGGACACCTTTGGGGGCCATAACTCTGCCCACCACCAAGACGGGGGCATTTTTCTCAGGAAGGCCAGTGTCGTGTGGAATCCGCGAGCACCCCGGCCCAGCAGGACGCGCAGAGGCTGACCCCAAGGCGGAGTGGCCGGGAGGGGCAGGCCCGGGGCGACTCCCATGTGGATGGTGGTGAGCCAAGGCAAGCGGTCCTCACTCCTGAGCCCCAGGGGAGGCCTGTCCAATGGGGCTCGGCGGGGTGCTGGGCACTCTGCTCTCCTCTCCTGCAAAGGCCTCTGGGAGCACTCCCAGGAGAGGCCAGCCTGAGGCAAGCAAGGGATCCCCGGGCAAGCCCCACCCCCACAGCCACCCCGCCCCATCCCAGGTGCGAAAGTCCCTGGAGATGTCACCCCAGGTCCCAGCCTGGCCCGTCTGCTCACCCCCAACGCCCCCACCCCCGCTTGGCCACGTTGCTGCCATGGCAGGGCGGGGCCCAGGCTGGGGCGAGTGAGGCCCTCCCCTCAGGCACAAAATTGGAAGGGGAAGGGCGCCTGGGTGGCTCAGTTGGTTGAGCGACTGCCTTCGGCTCAGGTCATGATCCTGGAGTCCCGGGATCGAGTCCCGCATCGGGCTCCCTCCTCGGCGGGGAGTCTGCTTCTCCCTCTGACCCTCTTCCCTCTCGTGCTCTCTATCTCTCTCTCATTCTCTCTCTCTCTCAAATAAATAAATCTTTAAAAAAAAAATTGAAGGGGAAGCCCAGAACTCAGTCATCAAAATCAACATCCCACAAACAAAATGAATTCATGTCCCAGATCCACAATGAACAATAATCCATCTCTTAAATAAAAATAGGATCTGCCCCGGCAAGACCCTGCCTGGCCCTGTTTCTAATAAAACATCATTTCCCTAAACAGCTGGGCGGCCCACGGCCCTGGGAAGCCAACTAGGTTTCTTAAGTCTCACATGGAAATGTTCTTTATCTCGATCACGGAGTGCGGTTTTTCTGGCCACATCTTAACATTCTGTGCCTGAGGTGGGTGCCTGGCAAGCTGCGCCCCAGTCGCGGGTCGGAGCCGGGAGCTCACCGGGGGGCCCCATGGTCTCATGACGGGCAGAGCAAGGCTGGTGCTCAGAAGGGTGTGGGCAGCCAGGGGGCACGTCTGGTCCCACCAGGGACGGCCCCGGATTTGTGGAATCCGTCCCCTGGGCTCGTCTTGGAGCCCGCACCCTCCCGTCGTGAGGTTCACAGGGCACCCCACCGATGACAGACGGAGAGGGTCAATTCTGTCGGCTCAGGAAGCTGAGTGTGGGGAAAAGGGAAAATATAGGGTCAAGTTACAGAACCTCACGCTGCAAATGCCTTGAGCTCAGCCGGTCCATTTTTCCCCAAATGTGGCAGGGGACCCGTGTGGAAGATGTTCACCAAGTGGCTTAACCTGCTTCCCCGCACCAAGGGCCTTGGGTAGGGTGGGGCACCCAGCAATGGCCCCAGGGACCTATCACTGTGCCCCGCCCGGCCGAATGACCCCACAAGGATTCCCTACCCTCTCTGGGCTCACTGCCCCGGAGGGAAACGGCAGGTGGCAGGGAGAGAAATCCAGCCCCAAATACTCTCCAACCACAATGCAAAGAGGCCGTTGCAACCTTGCCCGCGTGGGATGCCGTGGTTTTCCCTTCACGTGGGGGAGAAGCTGCATTCGGAGCTGGGGCGCCCTTCACGCCCGCGGCCCGGCCGGGCAAGCCTCCAGCCCAAACACAGCTACAGTTTCAGCATCTGGTCCCCTGGATTTCACCTTTTTTGCTTTTCCACGTGTGGCAATCGTAGACCAACCGTCCCAGAGCTCAGGCGGGCGCTTGCTCCTGAGGCCCCGCCCGGGGTCCCTGGCTGGGCGGGCAGCGGGCAGGGGGCGCTGGGGGCTTCTCAGCCAACCCCACAGAAGGGGAAGCGAAAGCCACAGAGGAAAGAGCCACCTGGGGCCATTTCTCTGTGCCCGGTGGCTGGGGCCCCTGCCCTCGCCGCCCCCTCGTGCGAGCTCTGGGACCATCGCCCCTGCCCCCCCCCCCCCCCCCCCCCGTCCTGGCCCAGGCCCCGCCCTCTGCCTGGAATGCCCTTCCCATCTTTGAGGGAGGCGTCCTTTGCGGGCAGGCGGGAAGCCTGGCCTGGGGAAGTGATGCACAGAGCACCCCCTCCCCTGCGGTCTGACAGTTGCGCGGCACTTCCGGGTGGCCGCAGGCCACAGGTCAGCCTAGCGGGCCAGGGGCGGCAGTGCCCCGGAGTTTCACCCCAAGGCCGCCGCCGCCCCCGGTCACTCCAGTCCTGCAGGTAGGGGCTCCCGGAGGGGTGTGGTGGGGCGGGGGGCGGGCAGAAGCAGCGCCTCGCAGAGGTTGGAGTGAAGGGGGGGTCTGGGTGGGGCCGGGGGCCAGGCTGCCGAGCTCTGGGAAGGAGCCCCCCCCCACCCTGCACGGGTCCCTGGGGGCTATCGTCGGCCCCCAGCTGACCCCCCACCCCGGCCCACCCTCACAGCTGGACATTCTATTCAGTCCATGTCACAAAAGCACAGGGTCCTTCCCACTATCCTGGAAAGTTGAGGAGTGATGTTCCTGCCTCACCCATGAGGAGAGGAGCCCAGAGAGGGCGACACACTGTCCCAGGGCCACCAGCAGGTCAAGCCGGGCAAGAAGACCGAGACTGCCCCCACTGTCGCCTAGCTCCCCGCACCCCCCACGCACACCACCAGTGCCCCGCGCGTGCCCACCCCCGCGTGCCCCCAACTCTGACCTCCCCCCTGCAGCATGAGCGGCCCTGAGCCACCCAGTGAGACCTCTGGGCCTGACGCCCCCACCTGGCCGACTCAGCCCACCTACAGCAACCTCGGTGAGCCCCCCGGGGGCCGGCAGGGGCGGGCGGCTGAGCTGAAGGGCTGAGGCTCCCTCTGCCTGAGGGCAGCTTAGCTTGCTTACAGCGACCAGTTCGTGGTCCTCCATAAAACTCTGCTGAGAAAGGAAAAAAGCTGGAATCATCAGCTTGTGAACATGGGGGTGGGGTCATTTGGCCAGAGCCACGCAGGGACACGGGGTCACCTGGCGTGGGCTGGACACCTCTCTGCCACCGATGCGTCCCTCCTCCGTAAACTGGGGATGGCACCCATACCCCACGGGGCCATTCTCATTCTGCAGATGGGGCAGTGGTGGCCGAGGGGCCTGACCGCTGCATGTCCTCACGCCCTTCCCCACTCGCCCCCCCTCAGGTGAGGTCCGCGCCCAGCTGCTGCCCTCCAAGGCCTGCCACCCCCGGACATCCGGGCGCCCCCCGACTGACTCAGAGCCCATGCCCCCACCCCTGCCCAAGAAGACCCTGGCCAGGACCCAGTCCCTGCCCACCCACAGGGCCCGCGGCTCCAGCCCTGCTCCCGCAGGGCAGCCTCGGAGACCCTTTCTGGGGTCCCACAGTGTGGACGAGAGCCAGGCAGGCAACAACCGACCTTGGGCCTCCCGTCCGCCTGTGGAACCGGACTTCCACTTGCTCAACAGCCCGCTGGGCCTCGCCTGGCACGACCTGCATCCCCCCGAGGCCATGCACACCATGCTGGAGGCCCGGCAGCTGGAGGGGCTCCACACCGTGCACGCCCGGCTCCAGGCCCGGCTGCTGGGGGGCCACCCGGGCCCCTGCCAGCCCGGCCACGGCTTCCGCCTCCTGGACAGCTCGCCGTGCGTGGAGAGCGGAGACGCCCTCTACTACCGCCTGGTGCGGGTGGGCGGCGAGACGTGGCACATGCTTGCTGCCAAGGTGAGCCTGCCACCGCGCCCCCCTTGGAACTTTCCCCAATGTCCCATCTCGGGCGTAAGCCGGAATGCGTACAGCTTGGGCTCCCCACTTACTCTGCACCCAACGTGCACTAACACAGTCAGCCCTGGGAACCCCGTTTCTCAGGTGTGGGGCCACGGGCATGCAAATCACCTGGGAGTCTTAACCCCCCCACCCCCCGGGAGCCCAGGAGTCTGCATTTTAACCCAGTCTCCAGCGAAAGCTGCTGAGTTTGCCAGCCACGTTAATGATAATAATCAGTCACCATCAAAACGTCTGGAGTGTTTCTGGGTGCCCTAAGCTGTTCCGTTCTAGGGACCCCAAGACGCCCTTACCCACCGAATCTTCACGCAACTATCACCACATTTGTCATAAGATCCTTCCGTTTTTATGCGCCACTCAGAAAAAAAAAAAAAATCCCTGGTAAGCCACCCCGCGTCAGACACATCACCTTTTGTGTGTGCCTGAGGCCCCGGGGGTGTAGTTTTTAAAACACCCCCCACCCCATGTGATTCTAATGTAGTTCCCAGAGCTGGTGCTCCCCCCACCTCAAAAGAGCTTTGTGGTCCGGTACAGCGGCCGTTGGCCAGTGGGACGTCTGAGCCCCTGGACCGGGGCTGGTCCCCATGGAGTGTCCGCCATGCACCAGATCTCCAAGACTCAGGATCAAAAATTAACCATAATGCAAAACACCTCATTAGTGGCTTTGACGTTCACGACTGTTGCGTGATAACATTTTGGATATATCAGGTCAAATAAAACAGCGTATGGGATTTATGTTCACGTTTCTTACCATGTTTAGAATGCGGCTCCTGGAAACGTTTAATGATACCGTGGCCTGAGTCCCAGCCTTGGCACCTGTGCTGGCCCTTTCCTCGTGCCTCTGGAAGGCTGCAGTTTGACCCCTAAACACCAGGGTCCTTAGCGGAGCTTTCCCTAAAATCATGCTGGCGACACACACCCCAGTTAACATGTAACTCCTGCTTCTGGGGGCCGGTTGGCCCGCTCCCCCCTCCCAAACCGCCGGGGGGGCAGGCGGGAAGGCTTCTGCGGTCAGGGCCCTGACGGCCCCCCTTTGCCCCTCAGGTGCCCAAGCCGGGAGCTGAGGAGCCCCACCCGTGGGGCCTGGAGCTGCAGGCCTCGCTGGCCCCACACTTCAACCTGCAGGGGCTGTGCGGCCTGGTGCCCGAGGGCACGCTGCCCAACGTGACCTGGAGAGGCCCTGTGGTGCTGGTGGCTGAGGTGCCCGAGCGCACGGTGACCCAGTGGCTGTCAGAGGTGGGCAGGAGGCCGCGGCCCGCGGAGTTCCCCTGGGTGGTGGCCCTGCTGCTGCTACAGCTGAGTTCAGCCCTGGAGCACCTGGAGGCGCAGGGCGCGGTCCTGGTGGAGCTCCGGCCGGAGAACCTGCTGCTGGCGGCACCTCGGGGCTGTGCGGCGACCGGGCCCCCACGCCTGCTGCTGGCCGACTTTGGCCGCGTCCACCCACGGCCCCTGGGACCCCGCGGCGCCCACGCGCAGCAGCTGAGCCGCCTGCTCCGCGTCCTACTCGGCCCTGCTGCGCCCTCAGCCACGCCCTTGGCCGCTGGCCTGGAAACTCTGGCGGCCCAGCTGGCCCGCTCGCGGCCCTCGGCGGCCCAGACGCGGGCGGCGCTGCAGACGCTGCTCTGGGGGCCTGGGCCTGAGCTGCACCGCCAGGGAGCCCCACTAGGGCCCTGGCTGCAGGTGGGCCGCGCGCTGCTCGTCCTACACCTGGCCGAGCGGGCCGCGGCCGGGGTGGTGCCGGGCCTGGAGGACTGGCTGTGCTGTGAATACCTGGCTGGGGCCACGGAGGCCTCCCTGGGCCACGCCCTGGCACTGCTGTGGGACTGACGCCTCCCAAGGGCCTCGCCGAGAGGTAGGAACCCTCCCCAGACCTGGGGCCAGAAGGCCCGCAGAGATTGCCTCCATGATGGTGGGGACACCCTCTTCCAGAAAGGGCCAGAAGGCCGGGGGAGAGTGTGGGGCTGTGGACACCTCCTCTCCAATGCACCCCCCTTCTACTCCGGGGACTTAGGCCCAAGTCCTTCCCAGGAAGGCCGGGGGCTGGGGACCAGTGGCCAGCGCCTCCTGAGGCTTTCTGAGGCCAGGATGGCCCCGCCCTCTTCCAGGTGTGGGCCCTCCCTTTGGGCCAAGGTCTGTGTGAGTGTGGGGCCCCTCCCCCCACCTCCCAGCAGAAGGGAGGCTGCCCTTCTAGTGCTGGAGTCTGAGGGTCGCGGTCTCGGTGAGAAGGTGGACACTGTCCTCCATCTCTGGCCCTGGGGCACCCCCTTGTGCTGCGGATGGCCAGGGACTGTGTGAACGTCCTCGTCTAGACCTGCTTGGGGTCTCCAGGGGGAGGGGAAGCTCCTAGAACCTGGGACAGCCAGCCCACCCAGCGCAGCCTGCCTGCGAGCCTGAGCTCACCCGCCCGGGCGTCCTCATGGTGTCCCCGTGCCCTCCACCCAGCGTGGCCTGCGCGCTCTCCTCTGTGAAAGGCAATTCTGTCCAGCTGCCACGCTCCTGCGTGGGCCGTTCCCTTGCCAGACTGTCCGAATCTC
Source organism: Eumetopias jubatus (assembly GCF_037043125.1). Classification (NCBI taxonomy): domain Eukaryota; kingdom Metazoa; phylum Chordata; class Mammalia; order Carnivora; family Otariidae; genus Eumetopias; species Eumetopias jubatus. The sequence goes on from NW_028274807.1 coordinate 217,081,834, forward strand.
ACCTCCTCTGAGCAGATAAAGGTGCCCCTCCTGGGCCCCCTGTCGCCCCTCCCCGTGCCTCCCCCCAGAGCACTGCTCACCAGCTGCAAGTATTTCTCTCACGACCCGCCACCTGACCACTTCATCCACCAGGCTGAGTTCCCTGAGGGCAGAAGCCAGGCTTAACACACAGTAGGTGTTTAATCTCACAGGATGATGGAATCAACTGGCAAGGAAGACTCATCAGGGAGGCTGGGGGAGAAAACAGTCTCAGTTTACGCCTCTGAAAAATGGGACACACAAGCCCTGAGCGGCCCCACTGCCCTTACCTCTGGGGCCTCCAGTCATGCCCCCTCACTTCCCCTCCCCCACCATGGCTCCCTCAGGTACGACCAGGTTCCTCTCCTGCTCAAACCTCTCCCATGGCTCCTCAGTACCCTCAGAATAGAGTGGGGCTCCTCCAAAGCCTCCACAAGCTCTCTCCGGCCAACCCCTCCTGCCACATTGCCTACCCGCGGAGCTTTCTGACCTCCAGAACTTGCCCAGGTTATTTCTTGCCCTGGATCACTCTCCCCTCTCTACTCGTCTGCTTCAGACTCCTATTCATCCTTCAATACCCCAACTCCAAAGCCCTTTGTCCACCCTTACACTCCCCCCAGACTGGAGTGTTGTCCAACTGTCCCTTCAGAACTCTGAAGACCAGCTCCATCCTCAGGTAACTGGACATCCTACCCCAGCCCCAGATATACTCCAATCCCTGCAAGTACCTTTCCTGTTCCATAAAAATGCCCCCTTTTCCAGCCTCTCAGCTGAGGCCTGGATGTGTTATCTCTGGGGCCGTGCTCCCAGATGCCGCCAGCAGGTGGCGCTGCAGTCCTCCCGAACCATAACCAGCGCCCTCCCGGCCGACCTTCCAGCCGCCCGGCCCGCTTCCCTGCTGTGACCCCTGCGGCCAGAACGCTCCTGTCCCAGCACAGCCCTGCAAGGCCCTCCCCAGGGGCTACTGGTGTCCACGGGGTCCACACAGCTGCTGAAGTGGGGGCCCAAGTTCAGACACCCCCACACCTCAGCACCTCAAGTCCCAGGTTGCCCTGGCCACACCCCACACAAGGGCAGGAGGCAGAGGTGAAACTGTTCAGGGCCAGCAGGAACTCAGCCAGCCGGCAGCCGTGGCCACCCCAGAGAAGGGCGCCGGGCCGGGGCAGGGGGCGGCAGCCTGCCCCCCAGAGCCTCCCGGGGCTGCTGTAAGGACCTAGAGAGGCACCCGGAGCCCCGGGGGCTGGCCCTGCATCAGATCCCACAGGCGCGGGGCCGTGGCCGGAGAGGTGAGGCGGTTCCCCCCCCCCCCCCCCCCGCAGAAAGGGGTCACACAGCTCAGGGCAGGTGCACACCCCCTGCCCCAAGCCCTCCAGTCCCAGGGTGGCAGGCGGGGGACAGTGGCCGGGGGAATACCACTGAGCCAACACAGGTCTTGGAGGTGTCATCACTTTTATTCAGATTTTTCAGAGCACTAGAAGGGTAGATTAACACCTATCCAAGATAAGAGACCTACGATTTCCAAGAGCCTTCAAATAAGAAACTCCTCCTCCAAATACAGGAACAATCGGAATCATCTTAAACCAGCAATAAAAAAGTAAAATATAAACTTTTATTTAGAATTAAAGCAAATACTTCAGTATCACAAACACAATATTAAACTTCAAGAAATATACTGCTAATTTGGAGTGAGCGTTTATTTGCACAATTACAACATGCGGACAAACCCAGCAGAGGAGCAGGCCTGACGTCTGCACCCCGCACAGCAGTCGCTCCCACCACCCGCACTGAGCGCAACACACGCGACGGGACCGCGATCCAGGGCTCCGGCGGCAGCCAAGCACGCGGGACGCAGGCGGCACCGCCCCTACTCCTCCTCACCCGCAGACTCTCTCTCAAACGTGTAGGCCATGAAGCAAGCGTCAGGTCTCTTGGGGACAAGGGGATGCCCCGGTCTCACAATCTCAAAGCCCAAAAAGCTGAAGGTCCGGAGCAAGGCGGCTGCGGGGGAAACGGAGTCAGAGCTGCTGCCGGGGCTCGGCGGCGTGGGCAGGTGAGCAGGGCCCCGGGCGCCCCGCGGCTCCACCACCCAGGGAACGCGCCACGAGTCCCCTACCTCTGTCGTCGCGGTTCTTGTGGAAGCAAATGAAGACGTGGGCGGCGTGCAGCTGCTCCTCCGCGAACTCAAGAAGCACTGCAAAGCTGAAGGGCCGCCATCAGCCCCGCCAGCCGCAGGCCTCACTTCCGGGGGCACCCCCCCCCCTCAGGGCCCAGAAGCACCCGGCGACCACGGCCACAGACCCACCCCCCCCCCCCCCGGAAGACTGCTGGCCCCGGCACCCCGACCCGCGGAGGGCCCAGCCCCTCACCTGTCCTTGCTCCCCTCGGGCAGAGCGCCCCCAGGGATCTCGATGTACAGGCTGCAGCCGCTCAGCACCGCTCTCCAGTTAATGTGTCTGGAACCCGTGAGCCTGGTCTGGACGTTCAGAATCCTCGTCTTGCTGTTAGACGTTAGTTCCTCTGTTACATTCAGCCGATTATCCTGCAGAGGGGGAGAGCGCTCTGTCCGCACTCAGACACCAGCCGCCGCTCACGGCCGCCGCCCCGCGGGCTTCCTCACCACAGTCAACACTTGGCAAAACCCAGAGGCCACCAAAATGAACCCCCCCCCCCCCCAAGGCTGGGCCCAGGCCCCAGGGGGCACCTGTGCTGGTTCCCTGAAGGTTAATAAACCACGCGGCGGAGCTGAGAAGCAGGTGCGCACAGGTGTGCTTCCCCCGCCGCCCCCCGCCCCCGTGGGAGCCAGCAGGATGGGGTACTCACAGAGTAAAATAAATTAGCTGAAAGATTGTGATCCCTCTGACTATTCCCTCGCCCACCTGGGATCTTCAGGGGTGGGTGAGGGACATCAGGAGCACCACCGAGGCCCTGGACCCAGGTTACTACAGCAGTTAGGAGAGACCCTGGAACTGCAAAAACGGGGGCGCTCAGCCCGACTGCGAGGAGCCCCCCAAGGCCCAGCAGCAGGCCAGCGCCCTCCCCGTCGCCGCCCTCAGCCAGGCTCGTGTTCACACTGCGCGCCGCGGCCACTTCCGCCTGTCAGGGCAGCGGGCCAGCGCTCGGCGCTCGGGGGGCCCGGGCTTCCCTGCCCCGCCGAGCCATCCTGCACCGGGCCCCGGGCCGGGCCCAACCCGAGCCCTCCCAGGCCTCCGCGGACTTCCCGTTTTCCACCCCGGCCGAGCGCACTTCCCCTTCTCCCTCCCGCCGGCCCCTCCTGGCCGCCGGCGGCCTCCCGACGAGCCCGGCCCCGGGCGGCGCCCCGGGCGGCGCCCCTCCCGCGCCCTCCCCGCGGGCCTCGGGGTTGCGTCATCGCGGCAGACGCGGCCCGCGGCCCCGAGGGAGGTTTTCACAATCGGCGCGCTCGGCAGCGCCAGCAGCCATTTGCTGCGCAGTGTAAACAGGGCCCAAAGTCGCCTCCATCTTGCACGGCTCGCAGCGGGGTCCCCCCCCCGCCCCATCCGCGGCCCGCCGGCACCCGTCCTAGGGACCGCGTCCGCGGGGCGCCCCCCAACTCCACAGCCAGCCCGGGGGCCGCCGTCGGAGACCCTGCCACCTGCCGCAGGCGCGCGTCGTCGGGGGGCCCCGGCCCCGGGAGGCGGGCACCACCGCCCCCGTCTGGCCGTGCAGCGGAGGGAGCGGCCGCCGGGCCCCCGACGGAGGCGGCCCCGGCCGCGTCTACGTGGCGCCCTGAGCTCCGCGCGTCCTCGGGGGGCCCGGCGGCGGCTCCCACTCGACCCCCCACCCCCCCTCCGCGGTCCACGACGGCCGCCCCGCGCCCGCCCCCTCGCCGGGCCCTCGGGGACCCCGAAGCGCTGCCGGAAGGGGCGGCCGCCCGCCCCGCCCCCAGCGCGACTGTGCCCGCGACAGAAAGGCGGATCTCGCGCTCCCGCCACCTCCGTGGCGCCCCGCGGCCGGCTCCCCCACGGGCCTGCGCGGCGGCGCTTCTGGAAGCTTCGGGCGGGGGCGGGGCGCTCACCTCTCGCTGCTGCGGCCTCCGCGGCTGTGCAGGCTGAGGAGCGGCATGGTGCGGGTGGCGTGGACGGCGGTGCTGGGTTTATCCCCCTCCTTCTCTCTGGCGAAGCAGTGGCTGTTGAGGATCCGCTGCAGGGAGGATTTCACCATCCGGCCGCTGGGGTCCGAAACCAGAAAACCTCCGCTGCGCTTCTCCGCGCCGCCGCCGCTGCTCGCCGTTCGCAAAATGGCGCCGCCGCCGCCGCGGGCCTTTATAGGCGCCGCGCCCGGGCCACGCCCCCACGCCGCCTGGAACGAGGCCGCGCGAGGGGGCGGGGCCGCGGGGCCCCCGAGAATTCCAGGCGCGCCCGCCCCTCTCGGCACCTGATTGGCGGACGGTCAGTGGTGGGGGCGGGGCAGCCGCAGGTCCCGCCTCCTCCACCGCTGTCGTCTCTCTGTGGGCACGCGGGAGGCGGGGCGCGGTGGCGTCGCGAACGCGGCGCGCGCGCCCCGCCCCCATCAGCCGGGCCTGGGGGCGGGGGCGGGGGCGGGGGCGGGGGCGCCCGGCTCTGCGGGTCCTCGAGGGGCTGGCGGTGGTGCCGTCTCCGCCGTGGCCGTTGTCGCCCTCGCTAGGGTCCCTGCCCTTAGCGGGGCCCCCTCTCCCGGGAGGTTCGGGGCGACAGAGGCCCCCATATTCGCGGGCAGGGGTCCCAGAGCCCGCACCCCACGGGGCGGAATTCTTTTCAGTGATAACCTCGGAAGGGTCGGTCCAGCGGTGGTTTTCTGGGTTCGGTCTTGCGTTTCAGAACAGCTGCAGTTAAGGAGAGAACCTTCTGTGCTGAAGATACTCGGATTTAATGAAATCGTGCGTGTCGCGTCCGTACTTAGTCAACAACCCTCCTGCTCCCAGGGAAACTCAGAGCCTTCCCGGAGAAACGCAGGCCCCTCCCCGGTGAGCCCGGACCCCTCCCCGGGTCAACGCAGACCTCTCCTGGGTCAACAGAGACCCCTCCCGGGTCAACAGAGACCCCTCCCCGGTGAACGGAGCCCGGGTCAACGCAGTCCCCTCCCGGGTCAACAGAGACCCCTCCCCGGTGAACGCGGACCCCTCCCCGGTGAACGGAGACCCCTCCCCGGGTGAACGCAGACTCCTCCTGGGTGAACGCGAACCCCTCCCCGTGAGCGCGGACCCCTCCCCGGGTCAACGCAGACCCCTCCCGGGTCAACAGAGACCCCTCCCCGGTGAACGCGGACCCCTCCCCGGTGAACGGAGACCCCTCCCCGGGTGAACGCAGACTCCTCCTGGGTGAACGCGAACCCCTCCCCGTGAGCGCGGACCCCTCCCCGGGTCAACGCAGACCCCTCCCGGGTCAACAGAGACCCCTCCCCGGTGAACGCGGACCCCTCCCCGGTGAACGGAGACCCCTCCCCGGGTGAACGCAGACTCCTCCTGGGTGAACGCGAACCCCTCCCCGTGAGCGCGGACCCCTCCCCGGGTCAACGCAGACCCCTCCCGGGTCAACAGAGACCCCTCCCCGGTGAACGGAGACCCCTCCCCGGGTGAACGCAGACTCCTCCTGGGTGAACGCGAACCCCTCCCGGGGGGAACGCAGACACCTCCCCGTGAGCGCGGACCCCTCCCCGGGTCAACGCAGACCCCTCCCGGGAGAACGCGGACCGTCCAGGAGGGAGTCCCGCTCCAGAAGGTTGGGAGCGTTTCCCGGTGGACCGAATCGTGCACTGACCTTGCAGGTCGTGCTTCCTTTCATGGTTTTTACTTTTTAGGCACAAATAGAGGCTGGGGAGAGTTAGGTAGAATTGAAGAAACTCCTGGATGTTTTTTTGTCTTCACAATCCACGTCTCTCGTTTCATCTCATGTTTATTTCAATCTACTGTATCCATTTGGGTTAGAGACACAAACTTTCCTCAAAGAGACCTTGAATGATTGCAAAACCCGCCGGAGCTTACTCTCCCAAGCACGTCCGCTGAATCCCTGTGTGTCTCTTAATTCCCTTCCAGGGGGAAATGCAGTGTTTATTCTCATACGATAATTCCAAGTAAAAATGTCTTATTTACAGCTTCCATACACACGTTATGAAAACTCAACCAGAACTCTTAAGAACTGCATGTGTTGGACCAACCAAGGAATTTTCCTGGGAAAGAATATTTAATCCGTGACTTTAGAATTGCAGCCTGTGGTGAAAATGAAAGGCAAGTAGATTAACTTTCCAATTGTTTTCAGTTGTCGTGCAGAGGTGCAGGCTTTCATTGCGGAGGCCCCTTCCAGCCCACCCACCCTGGGGCGCTGATGCCATGTCCTCAATATTTGTAGGATCGGTGTCTTTGTTATAATGTAGGCCCTGTCCTTGTGAGGCTGGAAGAGCCTCTGAGTTTTGAAATCTGGTTGGGCAGGGTTTTTTTTTTGTTTTTTTTGTTTTGTTTTGTTTGTTTTTGGGGTTTTGCCTCTTGTTGGCTTTCCAGCATTTTGCGCAGATGAGTGATTCTGGGCCAAGAGTCCAGAATCCAGACCTGCCACTGGTCACTTGGTCAAATGGTGTCTGTCTACCCCCCATGCTGAGGCCAGGAAGTGACAGAGATCACAGCTGACCCCCAGCACCGGTGGGTTCGAGACTGCCCTGGCCCACTGCCCAGGAAGAACCTGGTCCAGTGAGATGTCCACCAGATGTTCTTACCTGCCGGGGGCAGAGTCTGGAGAATGAGGTGTAGCCCTCTTCAGCCTATGGGGAACCAGCCTTGAGAGACCCAAGACTCGGGTGGGAAGGGAAGGGTCCTTCTTCATCAACAGGCTTTGCGCTGTTGCTGACCAAAGCACTCTTTAATTTGGAATCATCGTGGGTGGAAAGGGGGGGAAAATGTAGCCTCTTGGTAAAAAACAAGTCGCAGCAACTTGCAGAGAAGCAGAAGTGGGAGAGAAAGGGGGTGTGGGGGGGTCAGGTGGGGCAGGGCATCTGAGTCAGGGAGAGTCACTGCGGGGAGGGGGCAGGGCATCTGGGGGCTCCCAGCGCGGGGCAGGGGTGTAGGAGCAGTGTCCCTCATCCTCTTGAGGAGGCTGGGCTCTGGGTCTGGGGATGGCTCCCTCTGCCTGCTGTCAGGGAGGTGGGGGCAGCTGGCATGAGGAACATTTTCACTGGCTTTACTGGCTGTGGGGGCGGGGAGGGGACCCAGGCGCCTGCCACCACCAGGATTGGAAACACCAGGGTTCAGGTACTCCCGCGGCAATGAATTCCCACTATGCACAGTCAGGCTGGTCATGTCTGGGGGCCGTCTGGGCACTGTGGGGGGTGAGCACATCTCTGGTTCCCCCCACCATTCAGTGCCAGGAGCTCCCTCCCCCCATCGTGACAACCACAGATGCCCTGAGACACCACCCCGTGTCCAGCAAATGTCATGTTCTCCTTTCTCCATCTACTCTGGGTGCACCTATAAATGCTGAGTCTGTGAGGAAGGACACCTCCACTCTCGGAGGACCTCGGGGGGAAGGAAGGCTCCGGATCAGGCACTCAAGGCAGCCTGCCCTGGCTGGGCTTGCTGGGGACCAAGAGAGAAATCAGACTGGCGGAATGGGCCTGTGAGAGGTGAGGGACCCCCTAGACTGCAGGGTAGGAAAGAGGGGTGTCAGGGAGGGCTTCTTGGAGGTGGTGAGAGCTGAGCTGCAGGTACGGGACAGCAGAGGGTGTGGCGTGAGCATGTCAAGGAGGGAGAGAGCCCATGCCTCATGTCCGGGTGAAATCAGTATGGCGGTGTTAGGTATCTGGGGGTGCCAGGGAAGCTGGGGGTCTCACTCTGATTTTAAAAAAGGAATTGTAGAGTATAGTTGGCTGAAAACAGCCACCCAAAATCATGTCCTAGTTCCAGAACATGTGGGTGTATCACCTCACATGGTAAAAGGGACTTTGAGGTGGGAGCAAGTCACAGCCCCCGAGGAGGGGGTGACCCTGGGTTCCTGGGGGGCCCGGCGTCCTCACGAGGTCCTCACGAGGCCCTCACGAGAGGGAGGCAGAGGGTGGGAGTCCCAGAGATGGGCAGACCCCGTGCTGCTGGCGGTGAGGATGGGGGGGGGGGGCGCGGGCCAGGAAAAGGCCAGAGCCGGGTCTCCCCGGGGCCCCGGGGGGGACCAGCCCTGCCCACACCGGGGTTTTAGGACTCCCGAGCCCAGTCAAGAGAATCAATTCCTGTGGTTTTAAGCCACTAAATTGGTGGCCATCCATCACAGGGGCCCCGGGGAACTCCCACGTGGACTGAGGCGGACCTTGGGCATCTGGGTCAGTGACCGCGGTGGCATGTGAATTTCAGCCAAACACACGGATCTCTAGTCCATTCTGAAGTGTTTCAATATCTACATCCGACTTTAAAATAAAACGCAGAGACGGGGCTGTGGACCCGCGGCTGGAGCCAGACAAGGCGAGCCCGGCAAACGTTACCGGTGGGATGGAGGCGGAGGTGTGTGGTCTGTGTCCGCTGGAAAAGTTCCTCAACGTTTGGAAATTTTCATAATAAAACACTAAAGAGTAAAACTGGAAGAAGCTCGAAGCTCCTGTTATCATGCCCCCAGCCTGGCCCCTTCTCCGGTCTCTGCTCCTGAGAACGGAAAGGCAGGCCTTTGGACCGCGTGGACCAAGCTGCAGGAAAACAGGCCAGAACTGAGGGCTGTCAGCCAGCCCGGCAGCCGTCTGGCCACGGATCCACACGCATGCGTCTGTGGCCGTGAGATAGAGCGGGGGACCACAGGCCACGCTGGTGGCATCGGGACAACGTCGCAAACGCGCACGTTCGAAGCCCCCGAGGGGATGGACGACACAGACGTGAGCAGGGCTTATCTCAAACGGGCGAACTGTTCTTATCTCCCTTGTACTTCCCGTGTCCACGCTCCTGGATACACCCAGTGAGGCCAATGTTTCCGCAGAGGTTTCCTGATAGAAAACGGTCCACAGGCGGAGGTCAGAACACGAAGGCGTGGCTATTCTATTTCCTGCCCCACGTGGCCCCCTCCTCTATGTTCACCTAGTTTTACCTTCATTTCTACAGAATTTCTGTTGCTAAATATGAGACCCACGGGGCGCCCAGCGGGCTCAGTCTGTGGAGCGCGCGACTCTCCATCTCGGCATTGTGAGTTTCAGCCCCACGCTGGGCGTAGAAATTACTTAAAAAAATAAATAAATTTAAATAAATAAATAAAGCCAAGAGCAATGGATGTTCACTGAGGACACTAAATATATACGGGCATATTTCTTTTTTTTTTTTTTAAGATTTTATTTATTTATTTGACAGAGAGAGAGAGAGAGACAGCGAGAGAGGAAACACAAGCAGGGGAGTGGGAGAAGGAGAAGCAGACTCCCCGCGGAGCAGGGAGCCCGATGTGAGGCTCGATCCCAGGACCCTGGGATCATGACCTGAACCGAAGACAGACGCCCAACGACTGAGCCACCCAGGCGCCCCATATACGGGCATATTTCTTACCAGAACTTTTGTGTATATTTTTCATCTGTGTTTACACTCTATGTGTGGATATAAAATACTCCACATTATATACGTTTTGATATACTTATTTTTTTAAAGAGTGTATTTATTTATTTTGAAAGAGAGAGAATGAGAGAGAGAGAGAGAGAGAGAGCACATGAGAGGGGGGAGGGGCAGAGGGAGAAGCAGACTCCCTGCCGAGCAGGGAGCCCGATGCGGGACTCGATCCAGGGACTCCAGGATCATGACCTGAGCCGAAGGCAGTTGCTTAACCAACTGAGCCACCCGTAGGCGCCCCATTTTGATATATATTTATAAACACATATTTTGCTGTATCTAATTTCGTAGTATTTATCTATATACCTTATTCTGTGTATTATATTTCAGTAATAATACAGTAGACAATATATTTATTCTATAGAGCTTTATTTTTTTCTGGAACTCCTAACATTTTGTAACAGGTTTGATCAGATAGAATTCATATACTATGCAATAATCTCGTTTATTTTATTTTAATTTTTTTAATTTTATTTATTTTTTAGAGGGGGGAGGGGCAGAGGGAGAGAGAATCTTAAACAGGCTCCAGCCCAGCACAGAGCCCCACATGGGGCTTGATCCCATGACCCTGAGATCAGGGCCTGAGCCCAAATCAAGAGTTGGTCACTTAACTGATGAGCCACCCAGGCGCGCCTGCATTAGTCTCATTTGAAGTGTACAGTTCGGGGTGTGTGGGTGGCTCAGTCGTTAAGCGTCTGCCTTCAGCTCAGATCATGACCCTGGGGTCCTGGGATCGAGCCCCGCATCGGGCTCCCTGCTCAGCGGGAAGTTTGCTTCTCCCTCTCCCACTCCGCCTGCGTGTGCTCCCTCTCTCGCTGTCTCTCTCAGTCAGATAAATAAATAAATAAATAAATAAATAAATAAATAAATCTTTAAAAATATGTTTTAAAAAAATAAAAATAAAAACTAGCATCATGGGGCACATGGGTGGCTCAGTTCACTAAGCCTCTGACTCTTGGTTTCAGCTCAGCTCATGATCTCAGGGCCTTGAGATCGAGCCCCGTGGCAGCCTCTGCACTCAGTGGGGAGTCTCCTAAAGATTCTCTCCCTCCCTCTGCCCCTCCCCACCCCAGCTTTCACTCACCCACACACTCTCTCTCTCAGATAAGTAAATAGATCTTAAAAAAAAAAAAAAAACCTAGAGGGCGCCTGGGAGGCTCAGTCCTTGGGCATCTGCCTTCGGCTCAGGTCATGGTCCCAGGGTCCTGGGATCGAGCCCCGCATCGGGCTCCCTGCTCCGCGGGAAGCCTGCTTCTCCCTCTCCCGCTCCCCCTGCTTGTGTTCCCTCTCTCGCTGTATCTCTCCCTGTAAAATAAATAAATAAAATCTTAAAAAAAAAACCCACCTAGAACCTTTAGTGAACATCTGAACACCTTGTTTTGCAAACTACATTTTCTTTTCCCTTGAGAGTATGTTACAGTTTGGTGGTTCCTGAAAAGCTAAACATAGAATGACCCCATGACCAGCAATTCCAATCCTACACATCTTCCCAGAAGTTGGGACTCCAAATACTTGGTACACGCATGTTCCGAGCAGCACGATTCACAACGGCCTAAGGTGGAGACAACCCAGTGTCCACCAATGGACACATAGGTACACACAACACGGTCCATCCACGCACGGGAGTGTCCTGTGGCTGCGGAGCGGGAACAGGAACAAGGTGCCCACACGCGCTGCCTCCGGGGATGGGCCCTGAGCCCGCGACGCTCAGGGAGGGAACCAGACACAGAAGGCCACACGGGGTGTGAGTCCATGTGGGTGACACGTTCAGAACAGGCTCAATTTTTTTTTTAAGATTTTATTTATTTGAGAGAGAGAGAGAGAGAGAGAGCACAAGCAGGGGGAGGGGCAGAGGGAGAAGCAGACTCCCCACTGAGCAGGGAGCCCAATGCGGGGCTCGATCTTGAAACCCCGGGATCATGACATGAGCCGAAGGCAGATGCTTAACAGACTGAGCCACCCAGGTGCCCCCGTGATGCTAGTTTTTTAAAAAAAATGAATATGGAAGGGCACCTGGCTGGCTTGGTGGGTAAAGCGTGTGACTCTTGATCTCGGGGTTGTGAGTTCGAGCCCCTCATTGGGTGTGGAGTCTATTTAAACAAGAAAAAAAAAAGAATCTGTAAGGGTGCCTGGGTGGCTCAGTTGCTTAAGCGACTGCCTTCGGCTCAGGTCATGATCCTGGAGTCCCGGGATCGAGTCCCGCATCGGGCTCCCTGCTCAGCGGGGAGTCTGCTTCTCCCTCTGACCCTCTTCCCTCTCGTGCTTTCTATCTCTCATTCTCTCTCTCAAATAAATAAATAAAATCTTAAAAAAAAAAAAGAATCTGTAAATACTATTAAAACAAAAGTTAGACCTGCACCCGAAGAGAGAACACGTGGGTATCAGACTGTGTGGTTTGGGATGGGAGCATGCTGGGCGTGTTAACAATGGTCTCTGGTCTACATTGTCTAAAATTTCGGGTTTCCTTGTGTACCAAGGAAGAATGTGAGCAGGGTTTTGGGGGTGCAGCAGGCTGCCAGCCTCTACTATGTGGGTGGGCAGGTTTGTCAGGTTTCATGGGTGGCTCCTGGGGAGACCTGATCCGCTCAGGGATTGTAGTGATGATGACTCACTGCCCAAACCCACTCCCCCTTAGGGGTCCCAAAGTGGCCCAGGCTTTCCAGCTGCAAACACCTGGGTACAGGACTCAGGATGTGCCTCTGAATATCGAGAGGAGAGCCTGGAGCCCCCCAGAGCAAGGGACCCCTGTTTCTCTGTGCAACCATATGGGGAGAATGAAGGTTTCGGGTGTATGAGTGTCTTGGAGCTTCTGTAACTAATAACCACAACGCGGGAGGCTGAAAACACCCTCTGGAGGCGGACTCTGGGATCCCGGCATGAGCAGGGCGCCCTCGCCCCCCACCCCGAGGAGGCTGGGGGCGGTCCTCCTGCAGCTCCTGCCCACGCCCCCTCCCACGCGGCGCTCCGGGGCTCGCCGCCGCCTCTGTCCTCCGCAGCGCGGCGCGTAGCTGCATCGTCTTCTTTCTCCCTGCGCACGCCTGTTTCCAAATTGCTCTCTTCTTACAAGGATGCCATCCTGTTGGCCTGGGGTCCACCTTGTCCCCGTACGCCCTCATCTTAATTAATTGCATCTGCAGCGCCCTGTCTCAGTCCGTTCAGGCGGCTGCAAGCGAATGTCACAGGCCGAGTGGCTTGTAAACATCGGAAAGGGAGCGCTCGGTTTTGGAGGCCGACGGAGGGGGTTGGTCACACACAGCTCCTGCTGGAGGGGGTTAAGTTGTTTCTGGTCACTTTGGGGGCACCTGGGGGGCTCAGTCGGCCCAGTGTTCGACTCCTGATTTCGACTCAGGTCGACTCAGATCTCAGGGTCGTGCGATCGAGCCATTTTGGTCACTACCCATGGATATTTTGGTCATTGCCAGGCAAACTGGTATTTTAAGATCCCACCCAGATGCTCCTGGAATTCATTGTTATGTAACCTTGGTTTATCTTCACACATTTTAATATTAAAAACCACTTTTTCTTATGGGTGACTAGCCTGGTATATAAAGTATATCTCACAAAGCTGGTGTTAAGAAAAAAAGAATTGAAAGGAGGGATTCAAACAGGTATTTGCACACCTGTGTTCACAGCAGCATGATTCACAGCAGCCAAAAGGTAGAAACACCCCAGTGTCCATCGATGGGTGAAGGATACACACGGTGCGGTCCGTCCCCACGCGGGAACACGCTCCAGCCTCAGGAAGGAAGGGACCCCGACACCTGCCACGACGCGGAGGGACCCCGAGGACACCGGGCTCAGTGAGAGGAGCCGGACCCAGAAGGACACATCCCGCAGGAGGACCCCACTCCCAGGAGGTCCCCAGAGGAGTCCCGTCCACACAGAAACAGACAGGAGAGGGTGGGAGCCGGGGCTGGGGCAGGGGGTGGGGACAGAGTCTCCGTGGGGGGAGACGGAATGTTCTGGAGACGGAGGGTGGGGCTGGTCGCAGGACCGTGTGAGTGGGCTTCATGCCGCGGAGCTGTGCACTTAGAAGAGATTAAAGTGATATATTTCATGTTCTATGTATTTACCACAATAAAAAAATTAATGCATAAAAACCCATGATGAACAAAATATGCACATTTTATATTTTATAAAGACAGGATCTGACACTGTACTTGACCAAATTACTTCCTCTCCCCCCAGTCTCAGCCCTGTCGGATGCCAAGGAACAGATAAACCCAAGGAGTTCCCCACGCAGGGGAGCGTCCCGCGGCCGCGGACGGGAGCCAGGCGCCCACGACGCTCAGGGAGGGAGCCAGACACGGAAGGCCACACGGGGTGTGCGTCCACGCGGGTGACACGTCCGGAACGGGCTCATCCACAGACGGGCAGGGGGCCGGCGGGGGCCGGGGGCTGGGGGGGTGTTGCTTTTGCGGTGACAGAATATTCTGGAGCTGACTGTGGTCATGGAAGCACAGCTGCGCCCATGGTTACGGAGTGCTTACCGAATTCGGATTCTACATGAGGAAACAGGCCTCTCAGCTGGTGCCTCGCCCCGGCTGGCCCAGGGAGCCCTCCCTCACACCCCTGGTCCCGCAGGCCACCCCCCTGCTGCTCTGGGAGCTGGGACGCAGTTGGCTTCGCCTCGGCGGAGCCCGGCCGACTTCACGCTTCATAGGCCTGCTGGCCGAATTCGAGAGAGAAAGCAAGGTGACCCTTTGTGGGTGCCCTCACCTCCAGGACCTGCTTCTCTGAGGCTCAGAGACAGGAAGGGACATCCCCAGGCCCACCGTGGCCAGCCAGGCAGTGGCTCTGTGCTGAAATGGGGGTGGGGTCACCCTCTGGCCAAGGCCCAGTCCTGCTGCAAGGGTGGGGGCCGCCCCAGCCGCAGTCTCCCCCCCCCGCGGCCCTCCTCCCCTTCCCGCTGCGGCCTGCTCGGCGGATTGGCCCACACCGCTGCCTCCAGACACCTGTTGCTGTCTGTCTTGGGGCCACTGTCCCCGGGCTCCATCTGTCCAGCGGGCTCACCGTGGCGGCTGTGGAGTAAGTGGGGCAGGGGGAGGCCTGGGCAGAGGTGGGGGTCCCTTGGGTCTGGGGAGGGCATCTCTGAGGTCCACGGGGGCCTCCAACTCTTGTGGCTGCCCCCTAATACCTAAGGGCACCTGCCCACTGCCCGTTTGGGCCCCTCGCGCAGTGCCCTGCTCCAGCCCCAGGGAAGGATCACTCTTCCGACCAGAGATGTCAGAACAAGCTAACGCCGGCAGCCAGGGGCATGGGGACCCCAAAACATGGCTGTGGGAAGCTGGCAGAGCTGGGTCTGACAACAAGCTGCCCACGACCTCTGGCGGTTGGCTCTCCCTGGAGAATCAGTTTCCCTATCTGCCCTTTGGGAGTAGAGGCCGTGGGAAGAGGCAGGGGCCCCAGCGCTGGGATCAGGAAGCCCCAGGGCCCCCCCAGCTCCTGCCTGTGGTGGCCGGAGTGAGGCCGGTCCTGCTGCTACAGCCTGAGCTTCTGGACTGAGGGGCTGGGGGCTTGGGTGCCAGGAACGGCCGGCCTGCGAGGACAGTTCAGAGACCCCGCGGGGGTAAAATCCTGGGAGGGGCCGGGCGGCAGATCGGCCTGTTCCACTGGCCTCCAGCACTGGATAAAAATAGTGCCTGGTCTCAGAGAACCTGAGCCGACCCTGGGGCCAAGGGTTCTGGTCTGGGCTGTCTTAGCTCATCTGCGTGGGACCTTGGGTGGGTCCCAGCCCTCTCTGGGCCCCAGCAGCCTCCACGTGCTCAGGGAGGGGTCCCAGGGCTGGGGGGGCGGGGGGCAGCTGGGCCACGCCCACCCGAGGGTGACTCTGCCACGTAAAGGAGGATCCCGGCGGAAGGACCAGCAAAGGCTGAGCTGAGAGCCAGGGGGCCACTTCATTCATGTATAAGGGGCAGCCCCAGATCAGGCCCGGGGCCCACAGCAGGGGCTCAGCAAATGCAAGACTCCTCCGACCAAGACGCCGCCTCTCCAGGCCTCCCCCTGCCCAACCCTGGATCCGAGGTGCTCAGACGTCTCCATGACAACCAGGGCCTTGGAGGAGCTGGATGGAGGCCTGGGCAGCTGCCAAGCAGGCGAGGACCGCTCCACACTGGCTGACCCCTGCCCTGACCAGCCCCAGGAGGACAGGGCTCAAGGTACCCACAGGGGCGGGGGCCGGACAGAGCCCCCGCCCCCTTCCTCCTGTTGAGCCAGGTGGCTGACTGGCAGAGACCAGGACTAAGACTCCCACGTTGGACTGGCTCAACCTATGCTCCCCGTTTCCAACCTCTGTGCCCATTAGTGCCTTGGGGCAGGACTGCCTCTGAGCCTGGTTGCTTTCTAATCTGTAAAATGGGAGCGATCACCCCGCCCCAACCCAGCAGAGCCCAGCAGAGGGTGGGATGGGCCTTAGAGGTGTGTGTAGGGGGGGTCTCACGACCTTGACTCTCCCTCTTTTCCTCCAACAGCGATGCCCAGGCTGGCCGACTCTAGCGGCTGGCCCCATGTGAGTAGCCGGGGCCCTGGGGTTTCTGCCTGGGGTGCCCCTGGAATCAGGGACACGCTGGCCAAGGGGGTGGCTTTCTACACCCCATGGGAAGAGTCTGCGTTCCCTTGGAGGAAAGAGGGGAAGGAAACACCCCGGGACACTCACGACTTCTCATAGGTTTCTCAAGCTGAGGGCAGCCCCGCAAGCAGTGTGGATGCCAGGCCCAAGAAGACAGAGAAGGAGCCCGTGGCCAAAGTGGCCCCAGGACACGGGAAAGAGAGGCTGAAAGCAGGAGCAAGTAGGTTTGCAGAAGGCAGGGGTGAGGTGGGGGAGTGGGTATGGCCCAGCAAGGGGGGCAGGCCCTGGGCTGGGTCCTTGGATCTGGGGGGCGGGGACAGGGTGCAGTGAGGCTGCTGGCTGGGTTCTGTCCCTGCGTGTCTCTAGCTGTAACTAACAGGGCTGGAAGCCTCCGCTGATTCATGATAACACAACAGAAGGTGCTCCTAGGCTTCAGCTCATCACCTTCTAGAGTATTCTCCACATGCCAGCGAAGCTCTGAAGCTCGCAGGCTTAGTTCCCTGGCCCAGAGCCCGTAGCCAGGCAGGGCTGAGCCCCTGGGGGCCGCGCCCAGCCCAGCCCTTGCTCCCCGCAGCACCCCGGAGCCCCGTGCGCAAGAAGGTGCAGGCCTCACCACCCCCGCAGCGGCCGCCGCCACCCCCAGCCCCTGCCCTGAGCGAGGAGCTGCCCTGGGGAGACCTGTCACTCAACAAGTGCCTGGTGCTCGCCTCATTCGTGGCGCTGCTGGGCTCAGCCTTCCAGCTGTGCCGCGGTGAGCCTGAGGCCCCTCCCCCCGGGAGTGGCTGCACCTGGGTGCCTGCCCGCCCTCCCAGGGGAGCTCGTGTGCCCCCCAAGGGTTGGATCTGTGTGCCTCCCCTCCAGGGGCGGGTCTCATATACCTGTCCCCCCACCCCCGCTGGTCCCCTTCTCCCTGGCGTGGACTCTGTTTGGTCCCCTCACTGCCCCACTGTGCACCCCTGTTCAGCCACTGGCCTTGTGCGCCCCCGGGATGGGGCCTGGGCCCTCCCTCTGTGCGGGCTTTGGTGGAAAGCGCCTCCTCCCCCTTCCCCCACTGTGGACCTTCTCCCGGGGCCCTCCCTCTCCCAGATCGGATCTTGGCGCACCTCTCTCCTCCCTGAACAGGTCCTCACCCCTCATGGGCTTTGCCCCCCAGGACTGGCCCCATGAGCCCCCTCTGGGTAGTATGCGCCAGGGAGCTCCTACAGCCTGTGGAGAAACATGGCCAGCCCTTTTGCAACTGGAATGAGGGAGATTTGGAGGGAAGGGGGCGCCTTAGCCGCAGAGGCCAGGAGCCTTCCCTTCTGGAGGCTGGGAGGGAGGGGAGAGGGAGCTCTGGGGGGGAAGGCTGGGATGGCGGGTCTGGTCTGCGCCTAGGCCTGGGCTGACTCCCCTCCCCTCCAAGATGCTGTGGCCGGGGAGGCAGATGCCCCTGCACCTGTCCCTGAGCCGTGGGTACCTCCAAGCTCGGCCCCGGAGCCAGCATCAGCCCGGGTAAGTGCTTCCATTAAGAGACCACAGGCCCTTGGGGGAAGGGGCCTGAGCACCACGCAGGGCAGGTGTGCGTTGAACCCACCACCTCACACCACCGGCCTTGCAGTTGCAGCCGAAGCCCAAGGCCTGGGCGCCCCCATCGGGACCCCCGGAGCCCCAGGAGGAGGAGGAGGAGAAGGCCGAGGTTCCAGCAAGCCGGGAGGGCGCAGAGAAGGCTGCTGGGGAAAAGCGCGCGCCCAAGGAGCCTCCACGCAAGGAGGAGAGGCCTCGGAAGGAGAGGCCGCGGAAGGAGAAGCCGCGGAAGGAGGTGAGGCCTCCGAAGCAGGAGAAGCCACCGGCCGCCAGGGAGCCCCGAGCGGCCCTACCCCGGCGCTGGGAGGTGCGCGAAGGAGGCCATCGGCATTGGATGCAGGACTCCCGAGACCCCGGACACAAAAAGAGGCAGGCCTGGAACTCCCTGCGGCGCCCCGACACGGACCCGCCTCCCGGACGCCAGAGGCACCGCGCGGGCAAGGGGCGGGACTGAGCCAGGCCTCGGTCCCGGGACACAATCCTGGGACAATCCCCGCCCCCCCAATCCTGTCGGTGGCCCCGCGGTTCAGCGAAATAAATTGAGTGCTGTCGCCCCAGGGTCGCCTGCTCCTTTGAGCCTCCACGCCGGCAGCTGCCCGGGCCTGAATGCTGGAGATGGTAGCTCTAGGCTGGGACGCCGGTGGGGGCAGGAGTCGAGGCCGTGGGCGCCGTCGGGGATGACGCTGCCCTCCGCGCCTGGGGAGAGCTGGCCAGGACGAGGCCCCCGCCTGTCTCCCAAAGGCACATACACATCAGCTACTGCTTGTCGGTCTTTATTGGGGCGAGGATTGGGGTCCGAATAAATATGGGCGGGGACGCCACTGGCGGCCGGTGCAGGGGTCACCGGCAGCCGCACTCGGTGGCCACCATGTTGGGCACGTGGTGCGCGCGGATGCGCTCCTCCGACAGGCTGATGAGGAGCTTGCCGGCGTAGGCCGTGGGCACGCAGCAGGGCGGGCGCGCCAGGGCGGCGCCCCGGGCCTGCATCTTGAGCAGTAGCACCACGTGGCTGCCGTAGCGCGGGTTGCGGTCGGACTGCGGCCAGCCGCACGCGCCCTGGCAGTTGTTGGCCTGGTACGTCTCGGGGATGAGCACCGAGCGCTCCGCGCGCAGGTCTACGCTCAGCTCGCGCAGCGCGCACGGCCCGTCCGCCGCCCCGGCGCCAGCGCTGCGCTGTGCCCGTGGGGGCCCGCTCCGCTCGCGCCCCCGCCACTCGGCCCGCAGACCCTGCAGCGCCTTGAGCAGCAGTAGCGCGCGCAGTGGGTCACCCGGGCCGCCGGGGTCCCCCGAATCCCCCGGGGCCCCGGGGCAGAGCGCGAGCAGGCGCTCCAGCAGCGGCGTGGCGGCCGGGGGCAGCCCCGGGAGCCCGCGGAGCTCGGCGGCCGCGGCCCGCAGCTCGGAGGCCACACGATGCGCTAGGTCCGCGGCCCAGGGCGCGGACTCGGGGCCCTGCAGCGGCGCGGGGTCCCCGGCCGTGGCCGAGGCGGGTGGCAGCATCAGCAGCAGCAGCGGCTCCTCGCCGTCGAGCAGGCGCTCCTGTGTCGCGGGGTCCGACAGGTTGACGAGGCCCTGCGGGAAGCCGGCCAGCGCGCCTGGGTCCAGGGCCAGGCGCGGCGGCGAGGCCTGGGCGGGGGGCCCCCGCAGGGTACGCACTAGGCGCGTGAGCGTCTCCAGGAAGGGGTCTGCGCTGGGCGGTGGCTCCTTGGCCTGCTGCTCCTGGGGGGGCCTGGAAGGCGGAGTTGGGAGGCATGAGCAGGTACAAGGTTCCTCCCCTCCCCCTCCCCCACCTGGGCCTGCGCACACCTGGGTGGCGGGAAGGGCACTTGGTCCAGGAGGCCGTGCGCGGGCATTGATGTGGGCCCGGGCAGTGGCAGCAGGAGCAGGGCCGGGGTCATCCGCGTGAAGCAGCGGGGGTTGGGGCCGAACAGCAGCTCCTGCAGCTGGG
The DNA here is from genome assembly GCF_037043125.1 of Eumetopias jubatus. Taxonomy (NCBI): domain Eukaryota; kingdom Metazoa; phylum Chordata; class Mammalia; order Carnivora; family Otariidae; genus Eumetopias; species Eumetopias jubatus. The sequence continues at coordinate 217,101,472 of NW_028274807.1, forward strand.
TGGTGCTCAGGGGTGCACCTGTGTGGCCTGGCGTGACCCCGGGGATGGCTTAGTGTTTGGGGGCCGAGGGCAGCCCGCCCTTGCCAGGTCCCTGCCTTTGAGAGCCTACCGTCTCCTCGGGGTTGCAGGGTCAGGGTGACCCCAGGGCTCTGCCAGTCCCCTGCTGGGTGGTCCACGGCCAGCACCAGGTAACGCGTGTCCCGGGACCAGCAAAGGTTCTGTGGAGATGGGGGCTCAGCCGAGCTGGGTGGGGTGAGGATGCCAGCCCTGCTCTGCCCGCTGCCCAGCCAGGACACTCAGAACCTTGTTCAGCACAGTTTAAAAACCCCATTACCCGAGCGCCTGGGAGGCTGTCGGTTGGCCGTCTGCCTTTTGCTCAGGTCATGATCCTGGGGTCCTGGAATCGAGCCCCACGTGCTCTTTGCTCAGCAGCAAAGTCTGCTTCTCCCTCTGCCCCCTCTCCCCTCCCCCCCCCCCCGCTCTCTCTCTCTGCTGGGTGAGGGCTCCAGGAGGCCTGGGAACCGCCCCATTCAGTGCCCTGGTACCTGGGTGCCTGGCAGCCCAGGCCCGGTGACCACGACCTCAGGGCCAGGCCCAGGGTACAGCACCAGCAGCACCAGCTCTAGAGGGCCGGCTCCTCCAGGTGGGGGCGCCTGGAACTTTAGTGAGAGTGTCGGCTCCCAGGTCACTGTGGCCAGGACAGACAGGGAGGGGATGACACCTGAGCCACTAAAGCCCAAGCCCCTCCCCGAAGCCCGTCTTCCATTCCTGCAGGGAGAGCCCCCACCCCAACTGGGAGCCTTGGGGACCTGGTGGGAGAGGTCTGACACCCCAACATGGGTAGCCCGGAGGAATGACCAGCTGCCACTGGTCACCCCTGACTCCTTGGGGTCTCTCTGAGGCCAGTGGCTTCTTGGGACAGGCCAGCTCTCACAGCAGGGACGCCTTGGCTGGACCGGCCCCACTCCCTTGGGCTCCGGGAAGTGCAGGCACGGACGGGTTTTGGGAGCCAAGCTTTGGGGACTTAGAGCCCCACACAGAACCTAAGGGCACCCGAGGAGCCTGGGGAGGAGTCTGGAGCAGGGGCTCTGGCAGCACCCTATCCTGAGAGTGTGGCCATCTCCCTTCTCAGGAGACCGGAGCCAGACCCCCAGCCCAGCTCCCGCCGCCGCGGCCCCCCACCTACCTTCCTCCAGGTGCAGCACAGTTAGCCGCCGCCCTGCGGGCTCCCCCAGCCATGCCTGCAGCTGCCGCAGAGGGAGCAGGGCGGGCTGCCCGGCGCTGGCGGCACAGACCCCGAAGGTGGCCAGGTCACGGGGACCCCAGCGCGCCCGCCGCACAGCCTCGAGGAAGGCGTGCTCATAGCGTCTCAGGGCCCCTGCCACCCGAAGCGGGGTGCTGCCCCTATTGCCCTTCTGGTCCAGGGTCACCAGGCACAGGGGATCTTGTGGGCTGCCTGGCGGCCAGTCCCAGTCCTGGTGGAAGATGAGCGCCCCCGCACCTGTGGCCGGCTCTCTGGGCGAGGCTGGGGTGCTGGAGCCCTCTCCTCCGGGGGCCCCGGCTCCCAGCAGCGGCCCCAGCACCGACAGCACCAGGGCCAGTGGCCAGAGCAGCAGAGGCTGCATCCCGGCTGCCGGGACAGGCTGGGTGGCTCTGGCTTCTGTGGGCGAGCACCGGCTGTTTGTGCAGAGCAGCCCCTCTCCCCTCCTGGCGTGTGACCTTGGGGAGCAGGGCCGGGCCGCTGCTCTCAAAGCCTCCTCTGTTCCAGCCTCCCGGCCTATCTTCTTACCCACAATACAAGGTGCATCCTGTGACCAACTAGTCAAGCGCCTGTCCTTGACGAGGCTGTCCCCCCTGGGGGCGGGAGTGGGACGGGGAGCGGGGAGTGGGGAGCGTCGGCCCCGGCGACCAACAGCTCTGGGACGGACGGGGGAGGGGCAGGCCTGGCCCAGGGCAGAGCGGGGATGCCCCAGAGGACCCTGCCCCAGGCCGGATGGGGACCCCATGTCTTGGTGCTCCGACCACTGGGTGGGCGGGCCCGGGCAGCGGGTGGTCCCCCGGGCTCAGCTGGGGCTCCCCGAGTGCTCGGTCACACTGTCCCTGACGACAGTGAGCAGCAGCAGCAGCTCTGCCCTCCTCACGAAGGAGCCCCCAGACGCACCAGCGTCCTAGAGACACCGACGCCCAAACCCTGAGCTGCCCCTGCGTGTGGTGGGGGAGCACAGCAAGTGTTCACCAACAGTGAGTGGGCGCCCCCACTCCTCTGCCCCATCGCCCCCCAGCCACCGACACAGCAGTGCAAGCCGGGCCTCGGGGAAGGCATTTAATGATCAGTGGGGACACCACACAGCCCCATTCAAAAGCACCAAACTTAGCTCTGAAGGAAAACACACACCAGACTTGCCTGGAGAAGGGGCTGCCTTTCAGTTGGCTGGGGGAGGGGGGGGAATGTTCCCAGGGCCTTCGGAGGGCAGTGGGGGCCTCAGCATCGGGGGCATGGGAGTTGGGGGGTGTACCCCAGGATTTGAGGGGTGAACTCCAGGAGGCTGGGGGTGGACCCCAGGAGCCGACGGGTGGACCCCAGGAGGTGGAGGGTGGACCCCAGGAGGCTGGGGGTGGATCCCTGGAGCTGGTGGGTGGACCCCAGGAGCTGGTGGGTGGACCCCAGGGGCCTGGGGATGAACTGCAGGAGCTGGAGGGTGCACCCCTGGGGCCTGGGGGTGAACTGCAGGAGCTGGTGGATGCACCCCTGGAGCCTGGGGGTGAACCCCAGCAGATGGGGGAGGGTGGACACCCGGAGCAGGTGGGTGGACCCCTGGGGCTGGAGGGTGGACGCCCGGAGTCGGTGGGTGGACCCCAGATGTCGGGGGGTGGACCACCGGTGCCGGGGGGTGAACCCCGGGAGCTGGGGGGTGGACTCCTGGTGCTGGGGGGTGGACCCCAGATGTCGGGGGGTGGACTCCTGGTGCCGGGGGGTGGACACCGGGGGCTGGGGGGGGCAGCTGGGGAGGGCCCGGAGGCCCTGAGGGTGCAGGCCCACTGGGCGGCATGGGTGGCAGAGGCAGGCCTCCTGGTGGTGGCGGGGGCAAAGACTCTGGCAGAGGCGGCCGGGGGGGGAGACCATTCATCAGGGGGGGCGGGGGTCTCTTCACCCCAGGAGGCCCAGCAGGGAGGCTTGGAGGGGCTGGTGGCTTCTCCATCTTGAAGTGAAACTGCAGGAAAAACTGGAGAGAAACAGAAGAGGCTGAGTGGGGCCCCTGAGGCCCTGGGCGAAGGGGCAGGCTGGCCAGGGCAGCCATCAAAGGCCCCAGAACTGGCTTGCCTGGACCCGAAACTGGCTTACCTGTTTGGTTTCCCGATTCCAGTGAGTCCAGAACTTGCCTTCGGCCTTATCGATCTCCCTGCTGGGCACCTGTGTGGGGCGGGAGCTCAATGGAGTGCGAGGTGCCAGTGTCCCAGGCAGGGACTGTCCCTTGGCCCAGGAAAGGCCCAGTCAGGGAACAGGATTAAGTTTTCGGGTGACAGACTAGCCCCACTACTCAGCAAGCCTGCCACCCTGGGGGAAGTTGCGGTTTGTGCTCTCATCTGTGTGGGCCCCGGATGAGGTTATGGGATCCCCGAACAGCTTGGCAAGGAGGACCTCTTACTGGAGGGGCACCCGACTGCAGTACACCCAGCCTTCCAGAGGCAAGGACCCACCGAAGGGGCACCCGTGGAGCAGGCTGGAGGCCAGGAACTGGCTGCTCCCCACAGTGCAGTGGATCTGGGGACCCCACATGTGCTACCTTGAAGGCGATGGTCTCATAGGGCTCGGCGGCCATGAGCAGGTACTGCCAGCGCCGGTCAGGAGGCTCGATCCTCTGCTCATAGGCGGACATGAAGCGGTGGCGGGGCATGATGCCCTCGGCGATCTCAGGGTAGTCAATCTGCGGGGACACAGCAGGTGGCAGCACCGCCTTTCAGGGGACCCTCCTTTCACAATTGGGCTCCAGGCTTCAGCTTACCTGGAAGAGGAGGCTCTGCTGGCCCATCTCCGTGTCCCTCTGCTTGGTCACTGCAACACACAAGGGTCTCAAGTCCAGGCCAGCTTGTCCTCCCCGAAGCTAAAGCATGGGTGTGGCCTAATGCCGGCCCCGAACAGGACGGAAGGACACTGGGGGACCCATACTCGGGTGGCTGCTGCCCAGGGCCAGCAGGGTCCCTGCCTGAGATCACAGGGAGGGGCGCAGGCAGGACAGTGGGTGCCACTGCCCTCCCTGGAGGCCCGGGACAGCACCAGGCAGGAGCTCCAGACTGGGCACACCGTGCACCTAAGGCCAGCGAGGTCTGCACCCCGGCTGCTGGGAGGGTGCCCTTCGCACGAGAGGTCTGCAGCCAAGCCTCCAGCAGCCGTGCCCCCACTTCCAGACCGCTCTCCATGCAGCTCTGAGACATGCCACACTCAGCCCCCCTTAAGCCCCCAAGCGTCCCCCCGCTTTACTCAGGACAGACAACAGATGCCCTATTATGGCCAAAAGACCTTTGATGGCCTCCCCACAAGGAACCTGTCATCTTAGCCCTAGCTTATGATGGACAGCTGCCCCCGGACCTTTGCACTGCTGTGTCCTGCCTGGAATGCCAGTCACCTACATGGTTTTTCTACCTTTATTTAGGATATCTGCCTAATAGCTTTTTCTTTCTTTCTTTTCAACTCCCAGAAACACAATTGTCTACATTCCAATTGAGCCACTTAACCAACTTTCTGGCAGGTGACCCAGGAATCCTCCTCTCTGCACAAGGGTTCCACTGAGTAAGTGGTTTCTTACACGGACCCTCCCCATTCTCCTCCCCCCCTCCCAGGGTCAAAGGAAAGGGACTCATGGCCCCTCATCCTCACAAGGCTCCCCAAACACCAGGATAAGGCGCAAGGGGCCCAAGGGAAGCCCTGACACTGTGATGCAGTGGTCTGGGAAAGTTCACGGGAAAGGTGGGGCCCAGGGCACCAGTGATGGACCAGTGGGAGAGGCGTGGGCAAGGGAGGGCCCCTGCTTCGAACAGAACAGCAGTCTCTGTGGGGCTCAAGGACGAGGGCTGGGGGCCGTGGCGAAGGGCTCATTCATGCCCAGCACCAGGGGCAGGCCAGACCACACTCCCAGACAGAATTACCTTTGTAGCCTGGGCGGCCAATCTTCACAAACTTCTTCACCTCCACCTTGACCTTTTCTGGCGCTGGCTGGGCGGGGGCCTCCTTGGCCTCCTTGGCGGCTCGCCGGGCCCTGCAGGCAGGATGGATATGGAGCTGTGGCCCCTGCCACACAGGCCGCCAAGGCCACAGGCCCAGGTGCTAGGAGCTGTCCAACCCCCACACTGACCTCGGAGTTTGTATGAGAGGCCAGCGGCAGAGGGGGGTTGGCTGGGGGTCGCGGGGTTTGCATGAAATGGGGATGAGACAGGCTTGGGGCACCCCTCTCTTCTTGTCACCTTTCCCACTGTCCCTTACTAGGGAGTTTTACGTGAACCCTCACCTCTTTCCTCTCGTGTCCCAGAAGGCTGACGCTCACGCAAGATCAGTTAGCTTAACCACTGCGGAGAGAGCACCTCCCACCTCCCCTGGCACCCTCCCCTCCACCGGCCCTGAGGCATGGCTGGGCTGGCTTGAGACCATCTCACACAGGGGTGGCAAGTGACTCCTCGTTTACCGTGGAGGCCAGACCCTGGGCACTGGAAGGGGCCTGAGGTACTCACAAGTTGGTCTGATGCTTCTTCCCTTGGGTATGTGCCAGGTAGCTGCCCTGCAGTGGGAAAAGCACACGGACAACTCAAGGTGGGTGGGGGTGGCCCGAGAGAAGGAGCCGGCCTCTCATCCACCAGGCCGCTGCGGAATGAACAAGTTCTATGGGGTTCACACAAAGTGGTACGAAACGCACACAGAACCTAAGAAAGTAAGTCTGCAAACGTCAGTGGTCACAGCGTGTGGGACACGGCAGTCTTGCCGCCTACCGTGGGGGATGGGGGGGCTTAGTGGACCTGGCTGGATGGTGGAGACCACTTGGCACCAGTTGGCGGACCCACAAGTGAACATGCCCTATGACCCCGTGTGTCCGTTCTGACTACAGCCCAGAAGACCTGTCCCCAGACAGCAGGACAGACTACGTATTTCTGGACCAGCAGAGGGACACTGGGCCGCATCTGGGGATGTCTGTGGTTGTCATGCCCAGCACCCCCCGAGAATGGCCCGGCTCTGATGTCAGCAGTGCTAAGGGGGCAGACCCTGACACACGAGACTGGCCAACTCAGCACTACTTACACACAAACTGAAAACCACCACAATGTGAGACAGTGTGAAAAAGGACGAACGACATCTATTTGTTCCTGAATCAGGGCCAGGTGAGCACTTGTTAGACCATCACTGGGACGATCTTAGGGTCGGTGAAAGAGATGAGCTAGGGCCGCAACAATGAGCTCTCAAAACCTGGATCTAGACCATCCGGGATTGTGCCCATCCCATGCCTGCAGGCACGCATTCACATGGAATCGGCACTGACAGTGTTCAAAGCAAGTGGTCTGGAGGAAGCCCTGCACACCCAGGGCGGCAGCAGGCTCTGGGGGCGCAGGCTGGTGAGTGAGCAGACCTGAGCCCCGCCGCCCCCGGCCACGCTCTGAACAATGTCCCAGAATTAAAAGGGAGAGCACGATGGGACAGGGGTGGGAAAAGCGAAGCAGCAGAGCCCTGCCCAGAACGGAGAAGGCAGGGATAACGCACCTCGTTGTTGTGCAGGGTCAGACACAGCTTGCACTCGTATGAGCCCAGATGATTCTTCATGAAATATGGGTCCTGCGCAGGGAGACACACTCCATTAGCAATCTCGCCCTGTGGTCCCTGCCCACCGTGAAGAGCCAAAGCCTTCCCTTTGTCCAGGATGCACGGCCCTCCCTCAACTGGCAGAGAGGGCGGTGGCCTTCCTCCTTGGCAGGTGTTCTGAGGATAGAGGACTAGCAGCAGCCTGCAGCCGGGGGCCCCACAGGGCCTTCTGAGGCAGCACTGTGGGACCACCGGGGATCCCGCAGACGCAGGCCACCGGGCAGGGCTGGGGGCCTACAATGCTGGTGCCTGGCCCCACCTCTGGGGCAGTTCTGGGCCTAGACGGCAGCAGAGCCAAAACAGCACTGCTCAGCGCCCACCTTCTGGGCCGGGACAGGGATCTGTTGCCAACCACGCCGGCATTCCAAGCACCACCACACAAGCCAGGTGTGGGAAGAACAGAAGCAGATGGGTTAAAACGAAGGCCCACGGAGACCCTTGTCTCTGTGTGCAGGGGCTCCCAGGCCAGACAAGTGACTTTCCATAAACAAAGGCCGCAGAGTAAGTGCTTCTGACCCCAGGCATGGAGCAGACAGCTGGGGTTCAAACCCGAACTCCACTGCCCAGCAGCCGTGTCATCTTTGGCAATGACGGTCCTGTCTTGTTTCCTCAGGAGGATGTTAAGAGAACTGACCTCAGAGGTGAGGGCTCGACACATGTCAGAGTTCAAAGTCTAAGTGGAACCATACGCTGACCGCTGGGGGTCACGCCCAGGGTGACTCTGCCCCCAGGTGACACTGGTGATGTCTGGGCACATCTGTGGTCCTCCCAACTGGGATGCTCCTGGCACTGAGTGGGTGGGAGCTGGGGACACTGCCCAGCTGCCAACAATGCCCTGAATTTCCCAAGTGCCAAGGGATAGACTCTGGTCTGCCCACAGCTGCGTACACCCAAATAAAATGTCGTCCTTTGCTGCTTACAGCTAAAACATCCACTCACGTGATGCTACTGTGGCCCTTGCCACTGACGATTCTCCATGTCTCTGGTAAATCAAACGAAACCAAAAAACTTCGTGCAATAAAAGGTCCCTCTGAACAGCCGGAGTCGCTCTAGGTCAAGTTCCCTCGATTACAGACCAGGACCCCGAAGGCCAACAGAGCTGGGCAGCAGGGCCAAGGGCACCAGGTGCAGGGTATACTGAACTTGGCTCCGTTGACAGAAGGGAGAGGGAGGGGCCGCGAGACAGCGGGAGCTGCCTGCCCGCCTGCCCACGGTTCAACCAACCTTGTTGATGTCGATGGTCTCCAGGGCCAGCTGCCGGAGGCGCTCCCTGCGGTCTCGGTTGCTCTCCGAGGAGGAGGCCACGCCTCCACTCCCGGTCTTCCCCCCGGGGCGGTGCTGGAAGTCCATGGTGAGGGCGCTGGGGCTTTACCACACTGGTAGGGAGACCTGCAGGGCCAAAGGGGGAGGCCGTGAGAATGCAGGGTGTGGCCCGGCGGACGGGTCAGGTCAAGACCCTCTTCTTCAGCGTCCAGGAGACTGAGGGCCCCCGGTGGCCCAAGGACACACAAACCAGGAGTAAGGATGAACAACAAGTGTGGTGTCTACGAATGACTGTGGGGGAGGGTCAGAAAGGAAGCCAATGTGAACAGAGAAGTGTAAAAACTCAGAGACCCGAAATGGCAACAGGGAAGAGGCAGCCAAGTTCTCTCACCAAGTCTCGCCTCCTTCAGGAAGCCTTCCTCGACTGCGCAAGTGCACGGTGTGCACTCCTCTAAATTTCTTCTGCTTGTCTCCACTCGCTTCTCCCAAGCTAAATTCTACTTCTGTGCCTCAGCTGTAAATTTGCTGAAAGCAAGGAAGATCTCTATCTATCCACCTGCGTTTTCTGCCTAATGCACAACAGAGATTCAAGACCTCTCTTTGGCCAAGGCAGGCTCTCCTGGGCCTAAATAGCCTGGTTCCATTCCCTTGTTCTTTCAGACCCAACCTCCAGGTACCTCCCTCTGGCCTCCGAACACTTTCCTCTTGACTTGGTCAATGTCAGTCCCGGGCCCCTGGCTTACACCTGTAATATCTCGTATCTGTAGAGGTCAGCTCACGGGAACAGGGCCCAGGAGTGAATATGACCCCACAAAGACGTCCCCATTCTAATCCCTGAAACCCAAGAACATGGAACCATAAATGGCAAAAAGGACCTTGCAGGGGCAGGCAAGTCAAGGCCCTGAGGTGGGGGTGACCCTGGGTCCCTGGCATCCTCACGAGGTCCTCACAAGAGGGAGGCAGAGTGTGGGAGTCCCAGAGATGGGCGGACCTCGCGCTGCTGGTGGTGAGGATGGAGGAGGGGCCGTGGGCCAGGAAAAGGCACGAGCCGGGTCTCCCTGGGGTCCCCAGGGGAACACAACTCTCCATTTCATACTTAGAAAAATACTTAATGATTTATATACTTATTTTAAATAAAAAGAGAAAAGTGACGGAGAAGCAGAGAGGAGTGGGGGAAAAAATCTCAAGCAGACTCTGCACTGAGTGCAGAGCCTGGTGCGGGGCTTGATCTCACAACGCTGAGAACACAATCTGACCCGAAATCAAGAGTCGAACAGTTAGCCAACTGAGCCCCCCTTTTCTACTTCTGACCTCAGGAACTGCACGGTAATACACTTGTATCATTTCAACCACTGACTCTGTGGTGCTTGGCTACAGCAGGAAAGGAAGACATCAGGGGCAGGCCAGCTCTGCCGTGGACCTGCAGTGGGACTCGGAGTCACCCCTAACTCTGCAGGAATCCAGACCTCTCCCTGGCTTGGTTCTTGTTCTTGGGGAGCATATGAAGCCCTCACACCTGGGAACCAGCAAAGCGACCTTCCAGATGGCTGCTGAATCAGGAACTTATACCCATCACGGGGTCAGACTTTTTATTACACGAGTCCACCTAGAGCTGCCAACTTTTAAAGTTTTGTGAGACAAAGCGTGCGAGACAAGCACTGTCAACTGTGGCATGCACCCTGTGAAAAAAAATCTTTCATCCTGAAAAAAGAAGACCATGATACCAGGGCAGCCCCGGCCAGGAATGCCAGTGTGCCACCTGTGCCATCATCCACGAGACCAAGGAACACTGCACCCCAACACCCACGGGGGCCTGCAGCCGCAGTCTACCCAGAGCTCTGCGGTGCCCACTGCCAGACCTGGCCACAGGCTCCTTGGCGGAGGCCAAGCCCTGCCTGCACCTGCTGGTGAAGCACCTGACTTTCCCTGCAGAATACTCAAGGTTTCTGGGTGAAGGGACAGAAACTCCCATGGGGGAGGGGGAGGGACGCTACCAGCCCTCTGGCCTCCACCAGCAGCATAGATGTGCAGCAGGGATGGGGGCCTGGGAGATCTCTTTTCCACAGGTCCCGAGTGACTTACAGGCCTCCATGGAGAGACAACACTTACTTCTCAAGGCTGTTACAGGAAAGTGTTCACCTGAACAACGAAAACTGGGTGCTTCTGGGGGTAGGCGTGTACTCTGATCAAGTCAGCAGCCAACCAACGGGTGGATGACATCCTGCTCAGTGTCACTAGCGAAACCACAGTGTGAAGCCACCTCACTCAGATCAGAGTGGCTGTTCTCAAGAAGAAAACAAAGGCAGCGCACGCTCCCCAGTCCGACCAGGGCTCGGGGGGGACCTGCGTGCTCCCCTGTGAAGCAGGCGCTGACAGCTCCAGGGTCCAGGACAGAGACATACCCTCACTTCCTGTCACCTGTTGTATGGGTGACATCTCCAGAACACCCCCACTGACCCCAAGGAAGGTAAAACTACAAGAGTAACTCAGAAGGCAACAATGTTAACAGAGCCAAGAGTTCCCACCAGTTTGGTGAGGAGCCCAGTTCCTTCTTAACCAGCAGGAGAAACCCTTTAAATGCTGGTGGCTGGCTGGGGAAAAGGCACCAGACGTGTCGCAAAAAGGGCCCACGGAGAGAGTGACGGGCTCAGGGAGACCGAACTCAAACGCCGACCTGGTCACCAAGGTAGAGGGAAACCAGTAAGCATTGGAGACCCAAGCTGCCCGTTACTGGTAGACCACTGCACACAGCATCCTTGTCCCCCTAGGAGAGCTCACCCCCAACAGGAGATCATGGGCCCAGGGGCCCTTGACTGGCTGCTTGGGTAGGTTGTAGTTTTATTCTCAGAAGAACCAGAACGAAGGGCCCACTCCACTTACAGGGGCAGGGACAACGGGAGAGAGTCGGAGAGTCGGGGAGTGGAATGAAGGCCAGGCTGAAAAGAGGGAATTCCATCAAAACCTGTGCTTCCCCCACACGTTGCCCAGAAAGTCCAGCTGGAGGCCCACACACAGCCCAGCCCAGGGGTACAGCAAGAGCGCCAGAGACGGTATTCTCAGACACTGACAGCTGGGGTCCTCCACATCCCAAAGAAAACAGCAGCGTCTCCCCCAGGCTCGCTGGGCAGTGAGGTTCACTAGGTGAGAAGCGGGGAACTCACACACACACACACACACACACACACACACACAGACATGAAGAATTCCACACAACGCCCCCCTCCACCATGTTAGTGTCCTCCTTAATTACTGGGGAAGTTACTACACCACCAAAGCAGAACAGCACACCACGCATTATCAAGACGAGTTAAAACCAGAGCAAAAAAAAACCTTTGCAAAGTAAAGATAGGACGATCCAAACAAAAAGCTAAATGTGAGAGCTTGAAGGTCCAAGTTTAATAAGTCTTTTAGAAAGAAGAGGGGCGCCTGGGTGGCTCAGTCGTTAAACGTCTGCCTTCGGCTCAGGTCACGGTCCCAGGGTCCTGGGATCGAGCCCCGCATCGGGCTCCCTGCTCGGCGGGAAGCCTGCTTCTCCCCCTCCCACTCCCCCTGCTTGTGTTCCCTGTCTCTGCCTCTGTCGAATAAATAAATAAAATCTTAAAAAAAAAAAAAAAAAAGGAGAAAGAGGAAAAAATAAAAGAAGAAAACCTAAACGAAATCTTGGAGCAAGAACAGCAAGAAGCGTGAAAAGTATCATCACAGAAATACAAGAGTGTTCCCCCAAAAAGGGAAATAGCCCAGGGCTGAGAACATCTCCTCGTTCCGACAGAAGCACGTGAAACGCCTGTCAATAAAAACAATCGGGAAAGTTTACCCCACCCAGAAGAAACTTTAGTTTCTAGCAAAGAAAGAAAAAGACCAGGAACAAAAGGTGGGGAAACCAGGAGGGAATCCGATTTTTCAGAAGAGCGCTGACGGATTTCGCACCCCAACTCCGGGTCATTCGGGGTCCCAGACAACCAAGGACTCAAACTCAGTCAGCCGAGGTCTTCGAGAGCCACCCCGCGAGGATCCCGACAGGGCCAGGGAGAAGGAACACGCGGCCAGACGGAGAGCGGCAGCCCGCCCCGGGGCGCAGCCCACAAAGTTCCAGACAGCTGCTCGCCCGCCCCGCGAGCAACCCGCGCAGACCGGGGCAGGCGTGGCGGCCTCCGAGCGGGCCTTTCTGTGCTGGCGGCAGGGGCGGAGCGCGGAGAGGCCGGGGAAGCCGTCAGTCCGTTCGAACTAGCAAAGCCGGGGCGACATACAACGCACCGGACGGCGAGGGGCGGAGGGCTTCGAGGGGAAGCGCACTACCGGGCCCGCGAAACCGGGCTACCAGGAAAACGGAGACGCTGGTCTCGCGGGCGGGAAGAGCAGCACGCGAGTGAACCCCGACGGGGTCCCGCTGACACCGGCGCAGGGCCCGCCCTGAGAACACAGGGGAGGCGGCAGCGGGCAAAGCACCCCGGCGCCGGGCCTCAGCCACCCCCCCTCGGGGACCCCCCAGCGGCGGGCACCGCGGCCCCCGCGCACCGCCACCCCGACCGCGCTGGCAGCCCGCCAGGCTCCCGAGGAGGCGGGACTCGTCTGGCCCGCCCGGAGCGCGGCCCGTGGGCGCCGCCAACCCAAGAGCCGCCCGGCCCTCAACCCGCGCCCCCGCCACAGACGCCCGGGGCCCACGTCCGCTGCGGTGCGAGTAAGCCAGGGTCCCGGGGCCGCCGCCCTCGGCCCGCGCCGCTCCTCACCCCGCGCCGCTCCTCGCCCCGCGCCCGCCGCTGCCACGAATACGTTATACGCACGCGCACCGCGTGCTAAGGGAGCACTTCCGGGGGCAACGCGGGGAGGGGGTTGGGGAAACGGCCTCTCCTGTGCGCATGCCCGCTCTGCCCGACGAGGGGGATAGAAGCGCCGGAGGCGCGAGGAAAGGGGGAGGGGCTGAGAATAAGGCCGGAACTCGAAGTGCGCGTGCGCACCAGGCTCTCAACGCCTAACTCGCGCGGGGTCAGTTCTCAGCGGAGGCCCGGCTTCCGCTCGTCGGTAAAGGGCGCCACCGACCGTGAGGGTACCTTCCTCTGTTCCCACCCCGGATCCAGCTTATTGATGATTATAACGACCGTCTGTGTCGTCTATTATCGCGTGCGCCCCACGCGGGCTTCGCTAAGCGCCGAGGCCCCGCCGGACGCCAGCGTCGCGCGCCGGCGATCCACAGGATGCGTGGCTCGGGGGCGCGCAAGCGCAGTGGCTGCGGTAGCGCTTCCGGGGCGGCGCTGTGGGACTTTTTTGGCGCGAGTGGGGACGGCGGCCGGGAGGGCGCGGTCAGCGCTCCGCGTTTTGGGTCCTGGCCGCGCCATGCGCTACAACGAGAAGGAGCTGCAGGCGCTGTCTCGGCAACCGGCCGAGCTGGCGGCCGAGCTGGGCATGCGGGGCCCCAAGAAGGGGAGCGGTGAGCGGCCTGGGGCGCCGGGGAGGGCGGGCGGGCCGGGCGGGCGGGGGTGAGCGGCCGCCGAGCCCGCGTGAGCCCGCCCTGTGCCCGCAGTGCTGAAGCGGCGGCTGGTGAAGTTGGTGGTCAACTTCCTCTTCTACTTCCGGACGGACGAGGCCGAGGTAGGCCGACGGCCCGGGGTCGGGGGCCGGGGCTCGCTCGGGGCCCGCGGGGGGGGGGGGGGGGCGGGTCATGGCCCGGCGGGGGGCGGGGCCGGGGCGGGGGCCGGGCGGGGGTCCGGGAGCCCGGAGGGGGCGGGGCCGGGCCGGGGGCGGGGGCCGGGCGGGGGTCCGGGAGCCGGGCCGGGGGCGGGGGCGGGGGCGGGCTGGGGGCGCGGGGCCGAGTCGGGGGCCGGGGTCCCCGCGGAGGCCCGCCCTCACCGGCCGCCTCGCGCCTCTGCCCGCAGCCCGTCGGAGCCTTGCTGCTGGAGCGCTGCAGAGTCACCCAGGAGGAGCCCAGCGGCTTCTCCATCAGTGAGTGCCGGCCCCGGGCCTGCCCCTCCCGGGCCCTGCCGCCGCGTCTGTCTGCGCGGAGGCAAAGTCCACTGCCCCGGGCGGCCGGAGGGCGGGCCGGGCTCTTCCCCCGGGGCGCAACCACTTGCTAGCTGCAGCCGCAGGGGCCCTAGGACTTGCTCTCTTGTTGGGGAGCACAGCAAGTGCTCCGGTGCCCGGCCGGGTTCTGGGCGCTGCGGAGGATTCTCTGGGTCGTCTCGAGAGCGTCGGTAGAGGAAGGTGGAGTCTGTGCTGGTTTTCTGGTGTGGCGCTCAAACGAGAGAAATGTGTGCTCTCCTAGTCCAGGAGAGCAGAAGTCCGACAACAGGGTGTGTGCAGGGGTGGTTTCTTGCCAGGGAAGCTTTCCCAGGCGATCCTGGCTCCCGACGGTCGCCAGCAGCCCGAGGTGCCCCTTGCCTTTGTAGAATCAACCCTACATTCTCCATGTGCGTGTGGTTCACCCTCTGCGTGTTTGTGTTCAGATTTCCCCTTATTACGAGGACGCTAGTGGCACTAGGTTTGGTACCCCACTCTTTCTAGGTTGGTCTATTAAGTAATTACACTTGTAACTGTCCTGACTCCAAATAGGGTCGTATTTTCAGGTTCTAGGAGTCAGGACTTGAATGTTCTGTTTTGAGGACACAATTCAATCCACAGCACAGCCGGTGGGAAGCGACGAGTCAGGGCTGGGACTGGAGGAGGGGACACTTTAGGACAGAGGCAAGAAGAAGCTGAGGCCTGTGGCGGGCCCTGGGGCGGGGGTGTGGTGAGCAGGAACAGACCGGGGTGGGGGGGGCTGCTCCCTCTGCAGGCTTCATGGAGGACCCGGAGAGGAAGTATCACTTTGAGTGCTGCAGTGAGGAGCAATGTCAGGAGTGGATGGGGGCTCTGCGGCGAGCCAGGTGGGGTGCGGGCCTGCCTGGGGGGTCTGGGGCGGGGGCACAGCGGGGCTCTGTGAGCTTACGCCACTTTCTCCCCCAGCTACGAGTTCATGCGGAGAAGCCTCATATTCTACAGGAATGAGATCCAGAAGATGACTGGCAAGGTGCACAGAGGGCCCAGGGGAGCCAGGGGTGGGGACAGGGGCCTGGGTCCCTGGGGCCTGGGCTCATGCTGCCCGTTCACCCACACAGGACCCCCTGGAGCAGTTCGGCATATCGGAGGAGGCCAGGTTCCAGCTGGGTGGCTTGAAGGCCTGAGTCTGGAACAACCCCTCCCCCCCATCCTCTCCAGGCCCTGGGTTTCTTGGTCAAGTCTGGATTTGCTGCAGCAGATGTTTGGCTTAAAGACTTCAAAAACCCAAGATGGGTGGGAGTGGGCAGGGGCAGGTTGGAGAAACAACCCACTGACCCCCCCCCCGGACTGGTCTGGCACCTACTGGTGCCCCATGCTGCTACCGGGGGACAAACGTTCACTCCTAGAAGTTGTGTCCAGCCCCTTGGGCACATCCGTCTGGGGTCTGACGGCTCCTGAGGCTGGTGTAGCTCTCCTGGCCTGTGCAGGCTGAATGTACAAAGCTAGACAATGCTGTGAAGGGCGTGGGGGACACGCCTGCTGGAGCCACTGTGAATTCTACTCCTGCTGATGGGGCAGGCCCTGGCCAGGCGCCTCTGGGTGGAGCTGGAAGTCTTCACTCTCAGGCCAGCGTGCTTGTTGTATTCAAATAAAGGGACCTCTTTTCCACGGGGGATGGTGCTGCCGTGAATGCAGGGAGGGGCTGCTGGCCCCCGAGGCAGGGCAGTGAGGCCTCTGTGGGACGGTAGTCCTCCCCAGGGTGGGGGTTTAAGTGCCCAGGAGCGGGGCTGGGCTGCCCCAGTGGAGGGACAGAGACCTAGACCCAGACCAGGGAGAGGCGGGGAGGCTGGGACTTTGCTTGGCCCATAGAGCCTGTTGGTGCTAACAGGCCCCCAAGGGACAATGGAAGGAGGGTGTGATTGAACCTGAAGGTGACCTGTGATCCCAGTTCCTAGGCCTTCCCTTGAGGACAGGCAGGACCTCGGAAAGGGTTTTTGCCAGTATTAGAGTCCTAAGTCAATCCGTCTTAAAAACAGGAGGCATCCTGGGTGGGCCTTGCCTAATCAGGTGTAAGCACGGGAGGGACTGGGCCTCCCTGAGGAGGGTGCTTGCTGTCTGCCAGGGTCACGGGGCTGCCTTAAGGAGCTTACCAGGCCTCTGCTCGGAGCCCCTGTCCTCCCCACTCGGGGAATGGTGAGTGTGACCCCTGGCCCTCACACCTCTCCCTTGCATCATCATCAGAAAGAAACGCTGCCACCAGATGAGGTTCAAGTGAAAACAAGTATTTTATTACAGCGCCTAGAGGTGGAAATGCAGAGTGCATTGGGGTTCTCTTAGGAAAAGAGGGTCAAGCCAGCAGCCCAGGGAGGGACAGGCCATGCCAGCACCCCCAACTGAAACACAGTCTACCAAAAACACAAAGCAAAGCCCCGTCTGAGTTACAAATCAAGGTTGAGAGATGTGGGAAACAAACCAGTGCGGCTGGACCGTGGGAATGAGGGCAGGCGGGGCGGGTAAAGAGGGGCACGTGAGCCTTAGATAAATCACGGTCCGTGGCCGCAGGAGACGGCAAGCTGTCGGGAGGGCCGTGTTCACTGTTAGGTTTTCCTGAGCAGGGCCACCTGCGGCCTACCAGACTTCCCTGAAGTTGCCCCCGCGGTCGCCAGTAGCCCCGGGGCTCTGTGCACCGGCGTGCTGCCTCCCCTCCTGCTAGGGATGGCCCAGCCACCGTGGGGTGATCCCAAACACACCCGTGCTCGTGCCGGGAGACTCAGTATGGCACATCCGCAGGAAGCCCCATGTCAGTGACTGTGCGGGCCCCCCTGAAGTGATGCAGTGTCTGTGAACAGGGTCGCTCTGTTCTACGCTGGGGACTCACGCGTGACCTCTCCGATGTCCACCCACCCTGTAGCTTTTTAGGGAGCCCTGTGCACCTGACAAGGGTGTGTGTGTGTGTGTGTGTGTGTGTGTGGCCAGGCAAACACTGCCCTGTCCTGGGGGCCAGGGGCTTGAGGTTCACAGGGGTGAGGCACAGCACCTTCATGCCCCGGGAGCGCCAACCCAGAGGGAAGGAGCCAGGGCAGCCAGTTACAGAACAATGGGCCAATTTCAAGAACCCATCGCGAGCACCATCTTCTGCCTCAACTATTGCTCTGGGCCAGAAGCATTACCCCCAGGGCAAGCAGGAAAGCAGGGCTCTGGCAGGCCCCTGCCTGTGGAAACCAGGGGTCCAGCCAATTTCCAGAACAGCCAACGGCCAGACCCGCCCTGCACAGATTTGTCTGCCTCCAGGAGGCGGCTGCAGGCAGAAAAGGGTCCTGCGGTGGCCGTCTTTGGCCTGCGTTGCCTCAAGGCCTCTGCCTGCCCACCGGAAGAGTGGTGGTCAGGACAAGCCTCCCGGGCAGGCAGGAGCTCAGGGCCTCTACTTGAGCAACAGGCTAAACACAGCCCACCTTTGGAAAGAGGCAAGTTCCCTGTGTTCCTTGGGGGATGCAAGCACCTGAGAACAGGGCTCTGACCTCACCGACTCAGCCCTTCCTAGAGCACCCATCTCGGGGTCCAGATCCCTCTGCCAGGACCTTGGCTGATGTTGGCCCTTTCGGAGGGCTGGGGACTTCTGGACGCACCCTTTGAAGACCGCAGACATACACAACACTGGCCGACTGCTACCCTGGAGGGGCTGGAGAGCCCTACTGGCAACCTCTAGGCGCCTCCGAACAGCTCCAGCTTTGCTCCCCCCCCCCACCCCCCCACCCCCGTTCACTGGCGTTCACTGACAAGCACCATCAGAGCTGCTCCAGGGTGGGGGCGGCACAGCCGCAGCAACCGCACGGACTGGCCAGAGGGGCTTGGGCGGGGTGCGGGGCCTGTCCACTCCACCCCGGGGGGCTGCGGTCACGCAGTCCGGGGCTAAGGGCCGGCCCTGGGCCCATGCCACTGTGCGCACTTGAATAAATAGAAAGGTTCTCCCCTCGCTTTTCTTCTTTAGTTTACTATGCATTATACAATCTAAAAATAAATGAAGTCAAGTCTATGAAATTTATAAATTTTCATCACATCTCTATAAAATACTGTCACTCCTCAGTGTGACTCTCCTCTGTACAGACACGCCAGGCACCCGTGACTAACCTGTCCCACGTCCCTGGCCCATGTGCCGCGAGCTTACTACGCGCTTTGGTGGACCGCGGCGGGAGCCCCAGACGAGCAGAAACGTACGAAAGTAAATGCACTTGCACCAGCCCGCCACGCCGTCGGGAGTCGGGTACCAGACCTTCCTCAAGCACCACTCAGAACGGGTCCGCGCGGGATCGGGGAGGGTCTGACCGCCCCACGCCCGCCGACCGTTCCTATGCCAAAGGCGCTAATCCCAGGCCGAGGGGCCAACAGTCCGGTAGGAGCCGTTCACAGTGATGGGGCGGGGGCGGGCGCCCCCCCGGGGAGAGGGCCTCTTCCGAGGAATGTCACGACAGCGCGAGCCACCCTCCACCTGGAGACAGCCGTGCCTTTGGTATAGGAAGAGCGGCAAGAATAAATAGGGCAGGCGCCTCCCGGCCCGGTTCTGGCATTGGTCAACCTCCAGTCAGCACCAAGAGGACGAGGCAGCAGCGAGGCCTGCGTCGAGATAGCACCGGGACCGGCGGTCAGCGCGTCCGCGGGCAGGCCAGTCCTTCGGGTGGACGTCTGCATATAGATCCTCTCATATATAGTATTTACACTTCTCAATAGGTTGCCTTTACGACTTCGGTGGAGTAAAATAAGTCAGAATTGTTTATACTTTTTAAAAAACGATAAATACTTTATCTAAAACTATCGACAGTACGAGCTAGAGCCAGGCCCCAGCACCTCCTGCAGGTCTGCACAGCGCGGATTCACAGTAGAGCCTCGTCCCGTCCTCAGTCCGTCCTCGCTGTCCGATGGCCGGCCGCCGGCCCAGCCCGTCCTTGCATAGGTCTCACGGTTGAGGTAGAAATCCTAGTTCCCTGCAGAGACACGCGCGGGAGGAAAGGCAGCACAGATTCAGCGTCTCTCGGGGGGGCCCAAACATTCCCCCAGGCCAGGGAACCAAAGCCTCCTACAGGCGGATGGACGGTCGGACAGACAGAACAGGGTCGCTGCAGGCCCCGCCTCTCCTGGCAGGGACCCCCGGCGCTGTGCCCCTGGTCCGCTCGGAGGCAGCAGGTCCCCGTCCTCCCCTCCCCCCCAGGAGCCTTGGCACCGAGGCCCCCCCTCCCGGCCGCATGCCAGGCCCTGCTCGCAGGCCAGCCTAGGGAAACCGCCCGTGACGGCCACGGGGCAGAGGAACAGAAGGCGGTGGTCCCCTGTGGGCCAGGACCAGGAGCCTGATGCCCAGATGCTTCCGCACGCACACCTCGGACCTCTTCAAAGCCGGTCCCGGCCGCACAACGCCTTCTCTGATGGCGTGAGGCCCCCGCGCGCACGCGCACGCAACCTGCTCTACCTCCTGGGCTTTTCCAACAGGACTGTGGCACAGCCTGTCCCCAGACCTGCACCCTGACTGGGAGGCCGTTAGACTGCGGCGGCCCCACACCTGTTTCCACTTAAACACGCGGCAGACGGAGGACCGGCCGGCCCCAGCGCCCTGTTAGCGCCCAGCTTCCTTTCCTCGAGTCCTTGCCCCCGGGGACGCCAAGCAGCACCAGCAAGTGGCCGGGCGGGCTGTACCAGGGCCCGGCTCCCTAACGCCGACACGCGCGGCTCGTGCAGGCCTCACGATGACCTTCCTCACCCGCTTCCGAATATGGGCCCTTCCTACACTGCCCTGCACGACTCGGCGCTGACTGCCCCGAGGCACGGGCCGCGTTCCCGGGAGCGGCAGGAGCTATGCTGTGGCCACCACGGCAAAGCGCTGCCCCCCGCCGAGGTAGCCGTTCCTCTGTGGGCGGCGCCACGCTGCCCTGGGCCTGCAGGCAGAGGCCTCTAGCCCCGGAGCCCGAGGCACGAGCACTGAGTTTGACGATCCTCTACGCATTGCCTTTTCTTAAAGCCCTAAAGGTGCATTCAGGGAGACAGACTGTGGGAGGCCCTAGAGCAAACAGACAGCAAGGCTGAGCCCTGAGCTGCCCCAGGGGCCCCGGTCCCTGGCCGCTGCAGACACAAAGCCTGAGGATGACAATGGCGGGCTCCATCCAGCTAGACGGGCCGGGCCGGGCTGCCGGCCTCAGCCACCTCCTCCCGGCCACCTCCGCTGGGCAGGGGCCCATGGGGGCTTGCCATAAAGGGCTGGGCTGGGCAGTGAGAGCAGGCCACCCCCTGGAGCTCCGTGGTGGGTGCTCAGCCACCCCGGAGGCCGGAACACACAGCCAGCCCTGCCTAGCCACCCGGTTTCCCTCGCCTCACTGTGCCCTATCTTCCCTTGCACCTCTCAGAACCAACCGTCTCCACCCAAGGCAGAAGAGCCTGGGTCCCCTGGGCCCCTCCTCGGAGCCCTGCGGGCCCGTCCACTCTCTGTGGAAGGAAGGACAGATAGTTCAGGGTCTCGTACGGGCCCCCTGGTTGGGCTCTAGCCTTACCTTACAGAATACGAACTGCTAGCTAAGCAAGGTCTTTATCTTGGCTTAACCCCCGCAAGGCGCGCGGCATACGGAGGCGGCATGCCAAGGGAAACCCACACGGCAGACGGCCCCGTGGAGCTGGCCTGCGGGATCACGGGCGCGGCCTGGGCCAGGGCCAGCCCGGGCAGGGGCTGGTGGTGCACCGTGAAGGAGGGGCGGGGGGCCTTGTGCGGGAGGGAGGCGAGCTTGATGGACAGAGAGGCGTTAGCAGGCTGCAGAGAGGCGGCAGAGGAGGTGGATAAGAAAGCCTGGTTAGCCGGGAGGGACGCGAGGTTCTGCAGAAGCACGGGCTCAGAGTTAGCCGGGAGCAGCGCGGGGGCAGGAGGCAAGGCGGCGTTAGGGGGAGGGGGTGCGGGGAGGGCGGGCTGCCCCGGTGGGGGCGGGGGCGGGGCCTGAAAGGAAGACGCGGGGGCGCCGGCCACCGCCTGCAGTGGGGTTAAGCTCAGCGTGGCGCTGCGACACGCAGCCCCGCTGCCGAAACTGGCTCCAAACGGATGAGCGGAGGCGGAAGGCACCGCGTGGTTAAAGACACCTGCAAACAGGAGAGAAAAACTCAGCTTCAACAGGTGGGCACTCTCCAGTCAAGCGCAGAGAGACACAACAACAGGGAAGCAGACAGCGGCCACAGGTCCGCGTGTGTCGCAGGGGCGGGGGGCGAAGCAGCAAGCAGCACGGGCGGCCAGGTGCGACTTACCTGCAGGGCAGCGCCGGGCCACACCCCCTGCGGGCACACCCACCCGGGCTCCCGGCCGCGAGACAGGGCTTTGCCTGCCTGTGCCCAGCAAGGAGCTGGCTGCGGACTTCTGGGACCCCAAGGTGGCCCAGCCCGGGCTGGCCACGTGGCTCCTCTCCACCCCTACACGGTGCCACCACACAGCAGGCGCTGTGGCCCCTCGCTCTTGCCCAGCACCAGCCCCCAAGGCTGCCCAGAACCCATGGGCTGAATCGGGTTGGACAGGTGACCTCCACGGGGAGGAGACAGAACCCTGTCATGGCGCCAGCCCTCCTGAAGGTACAAGGGACGCCGTCACAACCAGAGGGCCTGACGCAGGCCGACTCACGCGCGAGTGCTCTGCCCACACCACAGGCACATCTGCATCTCATGAAAAGGAACGAGGTGGCAGGTGCAAAGTGGACCCCAAGGGACAGGTGGGCACAGCCTCTCGCCCCTTAGGGGGCCCTGCAAGGGAACCTGTAAAGCAGTTGTCATTAGCCCAGCGGTCCGGGAGGGCGACGGCGTGAGGCCCGCAGGACCCGAGAGTCAGTCGGGAAAGACGCGCGTCTGCCTACCTCCAACTGCGCCACCTGCCACCCCGGAGGAAAAGCTGCCCATGGCGTGCGAGTTGGTCAGTCTGGTTGCAGCGGACGAGACGTGCACCAGGCCGGCAGCGGCCGGCACGGAACTGAACAAGGACTGTAGCACGGATGAGCCCAGGTTGGCCTGCAGGGACATGGGACCCAGGGCGAACTGTGGGCCGGGGGCAAAGGTGCCCAGGAAGGGGCGGTGTGTCTGGGCGGAGGGGGCCGCGCTGACCGCCGAGGACGCCGCCGTGGCGAGGCCCGGGCCGCTGAGGAGGCCCCCGGGAGGCACAGTGGCGGCAGAAATGAAGAGGTTGTGGCCATTCTTCAAGTCGGGCTCACGGTCCCGGCCCTTGCCCGGCTTGCTGTGCACCAGCGAGGCCTTGTCCGGGGGCCCGCACGCCGGCAGGCCCAGCTCGCCGGCCTCCCTGCCCTTGGGGCCGCCCAGTCCATCCAGCTGCCTCTTGTTCACAAAGGCGCCGGGCTCTGTGGCACCGCCCTCCTTGCCCCGCGGGGCAGGGAAGCTCAAAGGGGCGCCCAGGCTGGCCGCCTCGGGGACCTTGTGGGAGAGAGAAGCACCATCGCTGAAGCTGTGTAAACTGAGGTCGGCGGCCAGGCCCCCGCTGAAGGCGAAGCCGTTGGGAGGGTTGCTGCTGGGGCTTAGCCCACCGGCCCCCGACAGGGCACCAGAAAAGCTTTTCCTGGGGTGGGCAGCCAGCTTGGCATCAGCCAAGCCGGGCTCCTCTAAAGGGGGTCGGAAAGCGAACAGGGAGTTCTGGCTCAGGGTGGAGCCAGCCTGCAGCGGGCTATCGGCGCACTTGGCCAGGCCGAGGTCGGAAATGGGCGAGAAGGTGGATTTCCACTTGCTGCTGTTGGCGGGCTCGCTGGCAGGGGTCGGCTTCCTCCCGGCCAGGCCACCACCTGATGAGGAGAAGCAGAGCCGGTGAGGCCCGGGGGCTCAGAGTCACCCCGTCCCGCCCAAGGGAAGTGTGCTCCGGTAGAGCGAGGGGGGGACGGGATAGGGAGATGGTGACTGGAGCATCTGTGGGGGTGGGGGGTGGGGCAGGTGTACCGAGAGTGTCAGATGCTGGCCCGGTTCGACCAGGAGGGAGTGGGACGGCAGCCATCATGGGGACACGGGTGGCACTCAACATCACCCAGAGACAATTTTAGAAGCCTGGCGCAGCTGGTCCTGAGTGCCAAGGCCACACCCTGGAGCCTGGGAGTTACAGGGCAGGGTGCACAGCTACTCACCGCTTTCCAAGGTTTTTGGAGGAGATTTGCTTTCTAAGGAGATTGTTGCAATTTTTCTCTCGATTCTATCAAGAAAAAAATAGATGACAAATGTTTGAAATCCATTTGCACGTGGACTGCCCAGGGATGTGGGGAAGCAGCCTGACACACGGCCTGCCTGCCTGCAGACCTCTCTAGCGCCCGAGCCCCTGGTGCTGAGCTGGGTACTGCCAGCAGCAGGGGACAGGGCCGAGAGCTCGGGAACAGGGGTGTCACATCCTAACACAGAAACACCCCAAGTCCGAGATGGGGCTGCCTTTGTTTCACCTCACCTCCCAGGCTCTTTGTCAGACCCCAGAGGCTTGCTGTGGCTACAGGCACATCGGCAACGGCGTGGGACCTACATGACCCGTATAGCACGCGGCACACGATGGCAGGTCGGTGCTCGCAGCACTGCCAGGCCGCAGACAACACACGCTCTACTGTCCATACTCCCACAGCAGGTGGAAGAACACCATGACCTCCAGAAGCGTAAGAAAACTGCCCTAGAGAATTTGGAAACTGCGAAGTTGGACATTCCCAACACAAAAGAAAAGCACTCAAGTGCAAAACTTTTAAAAATGTAATCTACGTAAGCAGAAGAGGAACAGGATGAACGGGCCCCGACAAGACACCAGGAGCACGGGCCATGAAAGAGAACAAACACGGAACTGGACCAAAATCTAACACTTTAGCCTTTCAAAGACACCCGCAAGAACGTGACACGAAAAATCAGAGAATGGAAGAGAATATTCGCGGGTCAGATGTCAGGTAAAGGACCCCTGCCTAGAACATACGAGGAACTCTCAGAAGTCAACGACGACAAAGGACCTGAGCACACGTCTCTCCCCAGACACTCCAACGGCCGTCCGCGCACGAGAAGACGCCCCACACCACTGGCCAGAGCGGCGGAGCCCACAACTACAGCGAGACCCCCACCTCACGCCCACGGGAATGGCTCTCACGATAAAAAACAAAACCAGACCATAGCAGGTGTCCACGAGAATGGGGAAAACCTGGCTCCCTCACGCTGACGGGGGGTGGGGGGGCACGCGAGGTGGGGGGAGCGGTGGGGGTCGAGGTGGGGGGACACGCGAGGTGGGGGAACGTGAGGTGGGGGGACATGCAAGGTGGGGGGCGAGGTGGGGCGCAGTGGGGCGGTGCAAGGTGGGGGGGCAGTGGGGGTACGCGAGGTGGGGGGTGCAAAGTGGGGGAGGGCGTGGGGAGGGGGCGCTTGAGGTGGGCTGTGAAAGACCGTCCAGGGATTCCTCAAAACAGTAAACACAGAGTCACCACCTGACCTAGCAGTTCTACTCCTGGGTAGATTGAAAATATTTTCTTTTTATTTGAAAGACAGCGAGCAAGAGAGAGAGAGAGCGCGTGCAAAGGTGTGTGCATGTGGCCGCATGAACAGGGGGAGGGGACAGAGGAGAGAGAGAATCCTGCAGCAGACTCCATGCTGGGCGTGGAGCCCGATGCGGGACTCTACCTTACAACCCTGAAATCACGACCTGAGCCAAAATGAAGAGTCGGACACTTAACCAACTGAGCCCCCAGGTGCCACAGCTAAAAACATTTCCAAGCAAAAGGAGGTATATGAAAGTTCACAGCAGCATTATCCTCATTAGCTCAACACCGGACACACCAAGTGTCCATCAGCATGTAATGAATGAACATGTGTGTGGTCCGTCCCCACGCGGGAACACGCTCCAACCTTAGAAAGGAAGGGGCCCTGACACCTGCCACGACGTGGAGGGACCCCCGAGGACACCAGGCTCAGTGAGAGGAGCCAGACCCAGAAGGACACATCCTGCAGGACCCCACTCCCAGGAGGTCCCCAAAGGAGTCCCGTCCCCAGAGACAGAGAGGAGAGGGTGGGAGCCGGGGCTGCGGAGTCCAAGTTAAGGGATATAGGCTTTTTTTCTGGGGTGGTAAGAAGGTTCTAAGATTGATACTGGTGATATTTGCACAACTTTGTGAATATACCAAAACCCACTAGATTGCACTCTCCAGACAGGCGATGCACTACGTGAATTAGATCTAATAAAACTGTTATGTATCGGGGGCGCCTGGGTGGCTCAGTCATTCAGTGTCTGCCTTCGGCTCAGGTCATGATCCCGGGGTCCTGGGATCGAGCCCCACATCAGGCTCCCTGCTCGGTGGGGAGCCTGCTTCTCCCTCTCCCACTCCCCCTGTTGTGTTCCCTCTCTCGCTGTCTCTATCAAATAAATAAATAAAATCTTTAAAAAAAAAAACTGTTACGTATCAGGAAAGAATACTGTTCATCATCAGACACACCAGACGTGCAGTGTCGACAAGAACTGGGAACTCTGCTCTCTCGAGCCCTTGCCTGCTGTGGCCGCCTGCGCGCCCTCTGTCTGCTTTAACCAGGTGACATATGCACCAGGAGCGAGACCTGACACAGCAACGCCACGTCCCGGGGGCTCTAGGCCCAGGGGGCTGGCCCTGTCCTGGATGTGACGTCTCAGGGGGAAAGACCGCCCAGGCCCTTCACGAGCAGCTTCTCACCAAGTCAAGGTTAAGTCTGGGGAAACTGTCCACTCGAGCACTGCCGCTCTGTGGGGCTGCGGACAGCAGCTGAGGGGCCCCAGGGGGGAAGCAGCCACGGTCAGGGCCCCTGCACCCACCAACTAACGGTAGCTGGACACTGCCTGTCCTTCGCCCAGGCCCTGCCCTGGGAGGGCGACCTCATCACGAGCACCTCTCCTCCCAGAAGCCCCGCCCGTGGATGCCCCTGGCCCACCCCGCCTGGCCCCACTCGCCTGGCGCTGCCTGGCTCATCCTCAGAGCCCTGCTCCTCGTCTGAGGTCAGTGGGGAGTAGTGGGCCCCATTGGTCTGGCTCAACGGCTTCTCCTTCTTGAGAACGGGCGGCTGGTCGTTGTCCTGGTAAGGGACAGGGGAGCTCTTCAGGCTCTCGGGGGACGAGATGGCCGTGATTTCCAAAGGCTGGTTAATGTTGCTGACCTGAGGGACCAGCACAGACACAGCACAAGCCTGTCAACAGGCTCCCCAAGCACCGACACCCAAGGACTCCGCTTGGGTCCCTCCCACCCAGACCCGCCCTGGATCTCAGACCGCTGCGGAAAGGCAAAGCCGGCCTGCTGCCCTCAGAGGGAGGTGGCCCGTGGCGCCGGCCTGCTGCCTGTGCTCCTGGCGCCCTACCATCTTGGCCAGGCTGGGAATGCGAGATGCCACGTGCAGGCACCTGTGTGGGCCAGGGGAGCCAGCATGCCCTCCCCGCTGCGGCTCTGCCCCCCAGCCGGCCCTGGCTGGCCTTACCATAGAGTTGAGGTTCAGCGGGGACCCTGAAGACTGTGTGAAGAGGCCGGCAACGGACGGCAGAGCCCGACGCTTGGGCGACACGCCGGAGCTCAGGCTGGGGGTCCCAGCTGCCGCCCGCTTCCTCCTGCCCCGCTTGCGGCTGTCTGGCCCATGGCCCTGGCCACTGTCCCCACGGGCGCCCGTGGGCAGAGGGCTCGGTTTGCCGGGAGGCGACTGTTTGGCACTGCCGCCAGCCGAGATGGTAAAGACGATCCTCCTCTTGGCTTCGCCCTCAGGGTCTGAAAAGCCGGCCTCGGAAGGAAGGTCCCCTTTGCTGGCCTCGGGGAGCGGGCCCTGGGCAGCACTGCTGAGCCGGGGGCTGGTGCAGAGCGGATGGGCAGGCGAGGCTGCACCGGAGCCGCGGGACTGCGGCAGCAGGGGTGGGTGCTGCGGGGTGGAGCAGGACCCCATGCTGGCGAACAGGCTTCCTGAGCCCGAGACCTCATCGAAGGTGCCGGGCTCGGCTCCGGGAGCGAGGGGGGCCGGGCTGCCTGCCAGGGCCCCACTGACAGCCACTGAGCCCGCGTAGAAGCCTGCCAGGAAGGACGGGGTTTCTCAGTGGGGGACGCCACTGCCTGGGGTGCAGCTGGTGAGCAAGCTCCACACTTGGGAACCCGCCTTCCATGTGCTTCCCTCGAGTACCGGAAACAGGCACCAGCGACCGGGCACGGCTGTGCCAGCCCTGGGGGCTCCTGGGCGGCCAGGCAGGCACGTGGCTCCGTCTGGCTTCTGGGTGTAAGATGAGTGCCGGTGCTGGAACCCGACAACCCCAGGTGGGCCTGGCCAACCCCCTCCCCCCACGGAGGCTCACTAAGGTCCATGGCCTTCTCACGCCACCTGCCATCAAGCCCTCCCTGCCCCAGATGAAATGGTGTGCCAGACACCAGAAGCAGGACCTGCCCTCCCTGGGTTAACACAGGGTCGGCACACGAACGACTAGTCCCTGGGCCTGGCAGTCTGGCCAACGGCTGGTGTAAGGACTTTCACTGGCACACGCCGCCCACCCAGACACCGTCACTGGCACACCCACGCCACGGGGCTGAACAGCTGGGACAGAGACCCGATGCCAGCGAGGCACCATGTGCCGCCTGGCCCTGTATGGAAAGTTTGCAGGGGCCTCTGCCAGCAACCATCAGAAGTCTCTGAAGGAGAGTCAGAGCCCAGCTAGAAACCGGGCAGCTCCACAAGGATGCCACCAACCAGGTGGGGCACAGCGCCCGGGCTGAACGTTGGGATGAAACGGCCAAAAGCTCCTGAGATGTGCCAAGGCCGAGCCTAGAGCTCCCAACCCCCAGGGCTCGTTGTGCTGCATGCCAATGGCCCTGATGCAGCTCAGACCCTGTGGCCGGTAGGAGGGGAGCCGGCTCAGAGCCTGGCCTGGCAGACGTGGGGTCCTCACATGCCCAGCCTGTCCGGGCCCTCCTCCTTCCAGCAGCAGTAGCAGAGGCTGGGGAGGGCTGGGCCCTGGGGGAAGGGCCAGGGGCAGGGACCCAGGAGCAAGAGGAGCACTCTGACCTGCAGGAGCTGGGGTGAGGCCTTTGCTTCCAGCGCCGTGGGCATTAGTGCCCATCTGCTTTTCAAGTGTGGACGAGGACTCTCGGGTCTGCGGCACAGGGCTGGGGGTGCTTCTCTGTGGAGAGAAAGTACACGCTGTCAGCTGAGCCAGGACTGGAGGGAGTCCCGGACATAAGCCACAGGATGTGCAAAGGGCCTGGGGTAGGGAGAACGGCAGGCACGTGAGAGCCGGCGCACAGAAGGGGAAATGACCTGCTCAGGGTTTGAGCACTATGGGTAGCCCTCAGAAGGTTCTGACGAGGTGAGGGGCAGATGTCTGACTCGGGTCCCAAAGGACTGTTCTGGCTACAGCAAACGTCAGGCTGGGGATGAAGGGAGTAGGGACGGTTGTTAAGAGGCTACAGCTATGATCCAAACAGTGATTCCACTCCTGCGTGGAGTGGGGTGAAGATACCCACCCCCACAAAATCTGCTCACGTGCATTCACAGCAGCGTGATTCCTAACGGCTAAAGGCGGCAACAACAAATGTCCACCCTCAGATGAACAGATAAACATGATGTGGTCTGTCCATGCGCAAGTCACTCAGCAGGGGACGGACCCCGAGCCCACAACGCTCAGGGAGGGAACCAGACACAGGAGGCCACACGGGGTGTGAGTGCACGCGTGTGAATGTATCTGTGGACACACAGATGTGGCTGCACAACTCTGAATGTACTAAATGCCACTACACTAGACCATGCACTGTAGCCGGGGGGGATTGGATGTGAATCATCTCTCAACTAAAGCAAAGCCAAGCCCGCGTCACACAAGACGCGCCATTCACGGGTGCACATGTGCGAGGCAGGACGAAGGGAGATGGGCTTCGTGCTTGTACCGAATCCAGACTTTGACTCCCTCCCCACCTGCACACACCACCTTCCACAAAAACAGATCTGAGATCAAAATGGGAAAATATTACTGTAACAAACTCTGCACTTCGGGGTTCTGTCTGTCTTGGGGCGTTGCGGTATGCTCCGAACTTATCAGCATGCAAACTAACAAAAAGTGACTAGGTCTTGCAGGGAAAAAACAAGACAATACCCTTCTCTGCCTACCCACGCGCTGCAGGAATACCACACTGCTGGAGCCCGAGGGCCTGGGCCAGTCACCCGAGGTGGCCGGCACCTTCCCTGGCTGGCGTCCACTCACCACTTTCTCGGCACGGCTGGGCAGCACCACACTGGCCAGAGGGATGCTGACGGGCAGCTTGCTCGGCTGCACGGTGCTGAGCGGGATGCTGACGGGCAAGCTGGTGATGGCCTCCCCAGTGCTGGCATAGGCGCGCTCCTTCACACCCTGCACACACACCAGACCAGACTCGCTCCTGCTGACCAGTAACGCCAGGCCCCCAGCAACCCCTGAAGGCCATGGGGACCCTCCCAGCACCGGAGGCGGTCCCTCGTCCTGTGACACCCACCCGTCTCTGCCACACTCCGCCTCCTGAAATTCCAGGGCCCCCACACCCATTACTTGCCCACGGACTCTCTCCTTCCTGTTCCTACGGGCAATGGGCCCTCACAGGAGCTCTGCTGCAGCACCACATCCCAGGCCTGGCTCAGGACACCCACTGCGCACCCCCCACAGCCTGGGCCCTGCTCACACCTTCTCGCCGCCCCTCTCCCCTGTCATCTGTAAGGCCATGGGGGACGAGGGTCGAGGGTCCTGAGGGCTCAGCTTGATGCCGTTTGCAATGCCAGGGCTCTGGTATGGAAGGCCGTTCTCCTTGGCGTGCTCAGCTCTGGGACAAGACACATCCCTGGTTACTTCTCTGGGGAGCGGCTACAGCCATGGGTTTGCATCTAGAGCTGGTGGCCCAGGCCTAGCAAACATCCCGAATCTCTTCCAAAGAACGGAGCACTCACTCAGAAGACCACAAGGTGGCCCACGGGCGCCAGGGCGGGGCTCGCGAGCTCCAAGTGCAGACTCACCGCGGGTGTAGCTCATTGGCCGCCGTCTTTCCACTGGCCACGTGGTCCTGGCTCAGGTGCCGCCTCAGCACCAGCTTGGCCGGGGAGAGCCGGGTGTAGTCGGGCAACGCCAGGCCCGACATCTTCTCGAGCCTCGGCCGGCTGCTGTGGCTGGGGGTGC
This sequence comes from Eumetopias jubatus, assembly GCF_037043125.1. Classification (NCBI taxonomy): domain Eukaryota; kingdom Metazoa; phylum Chordata; class Mammalia; order Carnivora; family Otariidae; genus Eumetopias; species Eumetopias jubatus. Next base: position 217,131,675 of record NW_028274807.1, read on the forward strand.
AGGGTATGACTTCCTGGTCCAGGGGGGAGGCCAGGTACTGGGGGGTGTTCTGCTTGGACGAGGGCCGGCTCAGCGCGCCGCACACCTCATAGCTAGCTGCGTGGCCGTTCATGGAGAGTTCTGGGCTTGCGCTGTTCAAGTGGGACAGGGAGAACTTGGAGCAGTCCAGGTCCAGATGCAGCCGGCCGGGGTCAGCCTCCAGCTCCCGGCCCAGGGCTCCTTTCCCGCGCAGGTGCGCAGACAGGGCGTCATCCGGCGGCACGCAAGACTTGAGCTGCAGGAGCTCCTGCTGCCGCTGGCTCTTCTCCAGTTCCACAATGCTGATCTGTCAGGCGAGGGGAGGGTCAGGCCTGTTGCTCCGTGCAGAGGCCCGCTCACACCTCTGCCAAGTGCCCAAGGGCAGGCCGGCCCCCCCCCCCCCCGCCGGCACCCAGCAACCCAGCCAAGGGACCATCCCAGGAAAGCGCGGTGGATGCACACCTAGAGTGGCTGCAAGGATGTAGACCAGCTTTGTGTGTGACGGGGAAGCCAGAGCACCCAACCGCCCAGCACAGGGTGGGAAGCGCTGGGGACAATGGACAGAACAGCTAGTCTCAAGAGCTGTTCTGCCAACGTGCAGTCGGGGGAAGGGAACGGGGCGCAGTGACCCCATCTGCACCAAAGGAGACCACGTATTAACCGTCCCCGAGAAACCCTGGCACTGGCGCTCGGGGCGCGAGGCACTTTCTCTTTGGTTTGTCTGCTTTGTTTGTGCTTTGCCGATAATGAACGTGCCTTTATTCCACGGAGGAATCAGCACCCAAATGGCTCCTCACAGACATGAGCGCAGAAGCGAGCCCTGGCTCTGTTAACGAGGGCAGCAAGCCTCTCCTTTGTGAGAGGCTCACCTGGGCCACAACCCTTCAGAAAGTAGCTTGGCCCCGGATCCCGGGAGCGGAAACCACTCACAGACCCACTTTTGGAGAGTAGGTCTTTAAGAAATATCCTTAATGTGAGTCTTCGGTGCAGAACAATTCATGGTAGTGTCATTTTGTAACAAGAAAACACCCGAAAAACCCCGAGAGCCTGGTGACCAGGAGGGCTTCACGGTGAAGCCAGGCTGGGGAGACGCCAACTCCACAGGAGGCCATAGCCTTGCAAACGGAGCTTCCAGACGCCAACGATGGCCGCACACCCTGCTGTGGTCCTGCCGTGCCCGGAAGGCTACACACCTGGTCAGCCAGCTCCGGGAAACCTCGAGATTCCAGCGGACCTTGGCAAAAGCTGCAAGCTATTACAGTTTCCCGCGCAAGCACCGGGCTCCTCATGGGCAGCTTCACAAATGACTCAGTAAGGGGCACTGGGGAAATCCTAGGTTTTGAACGGAGCCCAAGACACTCTGGGAGCAAGTGGGGCCACTCAGATGCTAAGCCCCTCGCTCCCCTTTGAGGACCAGAGACAGGGATGTCCAGGATATCCAGGCTGTTACTGCAACACCACAACGAACCCCGTCCTTGGGAGCAGGACAGCTCCGGGGGGGGAACAGCTAATGGCGCTGCCATGGAAGCCCCCCACGGCCCCAGCCCCCACCTGCAGCTCCAGGCAGTGCCTCTGCTTCTCAGAGATCTGGGTCCTCAGGGCCTGCTTCTCCTTCAGCAAGTTCTCCAGGGACAGCGTGGACCAGTCCAGCTTCAGCTCCTCACACCGAGCCTTGAGCTGTGGGGACAGGGAGGTTACGGTCGTGAGCCCCAGCTGGGCAGACCCCTGCTCTGGAGCATGCACAGCTGTGGGGAGAATGGGGTGGGCAGCTGTCCGCCCAGTGGAGAGCAGACACTGGGCTCTGTGGGGAGACACAGCAGATGTCTGGGCAGGTGCCTCCGAGCGCCTGTGTGCCCGGAGAATGGAACCTGCTAAGAGAAGGTCTGGCTGAGGAGGCAGCCAGGGAAGAGACCAGGGTTCCCCTCCAAGAACACCCACAGGAAGCACAGCGAGGGTGCCCGCAGGATGAGACTGGGAGGCCCCGTTAGAAGTGACGCCCGTGCATGCCCAGCAAGCGTGCCCTGGTCCCCAGGAAAGTGAGGTCCAAGAGATCTGCACCCTGGCCCAAGGGCTGGTTAAGGAGACCAGCATGCGGCTGTGGGGTAGCAGAAGGATATCGAAGCCTGGGCCACCTGGAAAGCCCCGTTTAGTGAAGGCCTTTCGAGGGTCGTGGGCCCCACTAGTTCCGACGTGCTCTGACAGCCCAGGAAAAGAATGCACGACCATGTCCCGCTGCAGACTAGGGGTTCCTGGGAAGTGCGTGCTCGACAAGGATGCCTGCGCCCTGGTGAGCACCCTCTCATCCTGTCCAGGGCCCACACCAGAACCACAACCTGCATGCCCAGCCACTGAGGAGGCCCACCCTCTCCCAGGGGCCCACCAGCTGTAGGCTCTGGCTTCTCAGCTCCCTGTTGTCCTTCTGCAGCTGCTCCGTCTGTTCCCTCAGCTGCTGGTTGTGAGCCGAAATCTCCTTCTGTGCCTGGATCAGGTCGTTGTAGGTCAGCGCCTTCACACCCAGCTGGGGACACATGACAGCAGAGGTGGGCTTTCACGCAGGAGCGCAGAATGGCAGGCAAAGGGCAGGGGGAAGCCTCAGCGGGCCCAAGCCGCCTGGGACTGGGGCTGGGGGCCATTTGGGGGCAGTACAGGGAGGGCTGGGGCGGCGGCCGATGGCAGTCAGAGAGAGGAACTACAGTGACCCAGAGAAGGAACGAGGGGCTGACCCCCAGGGCATGAACCCAAGCCAGCAGCCGACTACACACATTCTACATCCCTCTGTCAGAAGACGTAAAGTGTCAAAGCACTGGAAAGGAGAAGGTCCTTCCAGATCTCAGCACTGGGGCCTGCACCCTGCTCCTGCCCCCACCCACCTAAATCCTGCACTTGGGGCTGTTCGCTGGGCCAGTGAGCCCGGGGTGGCAGGTGTGGTCTCCAGCACTCCTACCTCATCCAGTTTCTGCTGGAAGAGCCTCTTGATCTCCTCTTTCTGGGCCTGGCAGTGGCCGAACAGCTGCTGCGCAGCACCTAGCAACCGGGCGTTCTTCTCCTGGGGGGATGGAGCGTGGTGACGGCAAGGCCCTGTCCCCACCACGTCCCTTCCCACAAAGGGCCTGAAGGGGGGCTGCTCAGCTGGACATGCCCCGGCCCAGAAGGCCAACAACCCTCAGCCGTTCTCTCCGGTTAAGAACGTGACCCTGCTGCTTCTCCCTCTCCCACTCCCCCTGCCTGCGTTCCCGCTCTCGCTGTGTCTCTCTCTGTCAAATAAATAAATAAAATCTTTAAAAAAAAGAACGTGACCCCGTGGTGAGCAGCGAGACCCCGTGGCCCTTCTGGAGCCAGCAGGGACAATGCGCGGGCCTGAGAGGAGCCTGCTGCTTCTCCTAGGGCCAAGGCACCTTCTGGGGGACGAGAGGTGGGGGCACAGGGCAGGGCTCACCTTCTCCTGGTCCAGCAGCTGCTGCAAGCTGGCCTTGTACTGGGCTGTCTTGGTGTATGCCAAGAACTGCAAGTACTGAATCTTGAAGGATTCTACAAGGGGTCAAGTACACAGTTTAGCGCAGATGTGAGCCCACTGAGGCCGGCAGGAAGGAAGAGGGGGGCCTCACCACCTGCCGACATGCCGGGGGCCTTCGGTCCCCACCCTGGGTGCCCCTCACAGCACCTGCCACCACCACCCCATGTCTTCTTCCCTCCAACACCATGTGGGTTCCCGTTAGTAAATCCGCCCGTGTTCTTAAGAAGCACATGTTACTGACGTTGAATTGAGAAAACTGACAGCTACCAAAATGTGAAAAGGGATTTCTTTCACCCAATTTTTAGGGATAAGCAGCCGCTCGATCTATCCCAGCAGCGTGAGGACGTACGCACTCAGCTCAGCAACACCGGGGGCCAAGCTCACCCCCAACACGGCCTTCCCAACCCCATGCAGTGCACACGGGCCAGGTGGTTCTCTGGGGGTGTCCCGGGCGCTGAGGAGACGCCGCAGCCTCCCCGGCCCCACCCCCTCCATGCCGGCAGCACCCCAGTCCTGACCCCATGTGCCCCGGGGCAGAAGCCCGCCTGCAGACGAGCACGTGGGCCCAGCTGACAGTGGCAGCATGGGGGCTTGCTGGAGAAGCCCGCCGGGAGAGCAGAGCCTGCGAGGTCTGGGTGCGGCTCACCTAGCAGCTTCTGCAGTGCGGGCGGGGTGGGTGCCAGCAGCAGCTGGTCGGGGGGGTGCCGCTGCACACTGGGAGGTAGCTGATAAAACGGGCTATGAGGTGACTTGTACGCATCTGCAGGGAGACAGAGCGGCCACACATCAGCAGCAGGCTGGTGTCCCGGAGGCTCCCGCAAGTCTGCTTCAGGGAACCGGCCAGCTTGTTGACACAGAGACTGAACACAGGACCAGACGGCGCGTCTCGGCACTCTGAGAAGCAGACTCGAATCCCCGTGTGATCTAAGAAATGCCCGGGAGCCGTGTCCCCTCTGTGCGGTCCTTCATCAGAGCCTGGGGTGGCAGGATGATGGCAAGGCCCCCATTGGGGCTCGCTCTCAGGGAGCCCAGCCAAGTGCAGACAGGTGCGAGGATGCCCCAGCGTGCCCCCAGTAGGGTCTGAAACGTGAGCACTCAGCCACTCAGCATGAGGCGCTGTCCCAGCGGGCTCTGCCCCCTCACTGCCACAGGGCACAGGAGAGGGACCCCCATCCGCCGTACCAAGGAAGAGCAGCAAGGGGTGCGCCGGGACCGGCAGACTGCACGCCCACGGGGCCCCGCACGCGGCTGGCTCACCCTGCGGCGAGGGCGCTGCCGTCTGCGACGCGGCCTGGGCATGCAGGAGGTCCAGTGCAGTTTGGCTCTTCTTGGGCTTACGCTCCGGGTTCGCAGTGCTCATCTTCTTGGGACGCCCGCGCTTCCGGCCGGCCATCTTCCGCCCCTTCTTGTTCAGCTTCTTCTTCCGGGCTTTGGAGGGGGACGGCTTTTTGATGGTGGTCGCCCCAGCTTTTTCTTCCTCGGCCCCGGAATCCTAGCAGACAGGGGGGTGGGGGATGTCAAGGGAGCACCGGCAGGCCCATCCAGCCCCGTGAGCCTCCCTCTGCGGGGACGCGGGGTGAGCGCTCACCATCGGGGTGTCCGCGGGCACAGCAGCCTTGCTCTCGGGCAGCTTGGTGGGAGTGGCCGTGGTGCTCTTGTTGTCTCGCTGCTGCCGGCGCCGGGCCGCTTCCTGCTCCTCCTGGAAAGCAAGCGCCGGCTGTGTCCGCAGCCTGGCCCTGCTGTCCGGCACAGGCCAGGCCGCAGAGTGCGGAGGAGCCCAAGAGCGCATGCGCGCATGCACACCCCCGTCCTCTGTCAGAAAGCAGGCGGCCCTCCAACCGTGGACAGCGCAGGACCCTGGGGCTGGGGCGGGAGAAGCCGCCTGATGGTCATCTCCCCCCTGCTGGTGGCGTGCCTCCCCACACCGAGGGGCTGGCGCGTGCTAGAGCGCTGTCCTCCTCGGTGAGCCCACACCGCGGTAAGAGGAAGGACGGCGCCGGCCAGCTCCAGGGGGTGAGGGCGCTGCTCAGCACGTTACGACCCGAGTGCCCCTACACACAGTACGAAGGACACGGGACCCCAGGTGGCCAGAGCTGGCCATCTCTGGGGGGGCCTCTCTTGCTTGGATACTTGTCTGAAGTGGCTGTGAGGGTGGGGGACGGAGTGCCGGAGCGGGCAGCGGGAGGGACGCGGGAGCCCAGGTCCCGGCTCCCCGTGCACAGCAACTCAGAGCATCCCAGCCCCTCCGCGCCCCGGGCCTCAGGCCTGGGGACTCGGGTCAGGACAGCACAAGGGCTGTTCGCCATCCCGTACTTCGGCACAGCTCACCGGATCACCAAATCCCATTTCAGAGACTCATTCAACCCATTTCCCAAAAACGTGCCTAAGAGTTGTGGCCATGGAGGCTGTTGAAGACAAGGCAGGTGTGGGCCCCTAGGTCCCCGTCACTCAGGTCAGCCCCATTCCGCATGGCCACCTGCACTGGCACACCCTCCACCAGCAGCGCACATGTGTCATGAAGGCAAAGAAAAAACACACACTTACCCTGAGTTTTGGATTTTTCAGACTAGAAAAATAGTTTTCAAGCTGAAAATGCAAAGAGAAAAAACAAGGCAAAGTCTCAGAAGTCCGTCCCGACCGAGCCCTGTTGGGGTGAAAGCAATAGCCCACGCACGCGGACACCAGGCACGCGCAGAGCATGGCAGGGTGGCTCCCGGCCGGCCGGCCGGCAGGGGACACGGTCCTGCCCGGGGACCCGCGAGGCTCAAGGATCCCACTGTGCGGGCCCGTGCAGACCCTGCGGCGCCATCGCACATGGAGCCGGCAGCCTCGCGGCGGGCCTGGCCAAGAATCCGGGTTTCTGGGAGGCCTCTGACACCAAGGCAGAGCCGCTGTTCCACGAGTCCTCTGGGACAAGGTCTGCCCCACACGAGGGCTGAGGACAAAGAAGGCAGGACAGACCAGGGGCCCCCAGCCTCCTGACCCACTCCCATCCGTGCTGAGGGCTGGCTGGACAGCGCGCCACCACCCCCCCCCCCCCGCCACGTGGGGCACTCACTATGGTGCGGTCGATGGTGTGCAGGTAGTAGGAGACCGGCTTCCCCGTCCAGGACACCGAGCCTTTCAGCGGGGAGAGCTCCACAACGCGCATGATGGTGCCAATGTCTGTGTATACAAGAGGCCACGCTTAGGGCCCCTCCTGCACCCAGGGGGTGAGTGGGCAGGGCCCCCTGTGCCGCTTCGCATCTCAGTGGCTCCCTCCCCCCACGAGAGACCCAGGTGAGGCAGGAAGGGGCAGAACTGCAGTCCCTCACCACCCCAACCGCCCGCCAGCACGCCGCTGGGTCGGGGAAGCGGTGTCGGAGAGGCGTGCACACGGCTATGCCGATGGGCTTGTCCGAGCGGGGCGGGTGACATCGGAAAGCATTTGGAGGACGACTTAAAATCAATGTGGCGACAGGAACTCCCAGCAGCACCCGAGAAGTCACGAGCCCCCGAGGGCCATGCGGCCCGGCCCAGGGGCCCGGCTGAGCTCCTGCCGCGGGCCCTCTGCCACCAGCCCTCCCTGCACAGGGACAGGCAACCACCGCCTGCTCAGGCCAATCACAACAGGGATGCGAAGCGCTCGGCAAACCTGTCCCTCCGAGGTCCATGCCGGGCCACCCTGCCCGCAGAGGACACAGGGCCACGTGTGTGGACGTCTGTGGTGGTCAGGACTGGGGGTGCTCCTGACACCGAGGGGGTGGGGCCAGGCGTGCTGCTGAAACCCCCCCAGTGCCCGGGACACCCCCGCAGAGAATGACCTGCCCTGACGTGAGTAGCACCAGGGGGACAGGCCCCACATTGACACACGTCAGATGCTTAAAATCATGTATGTTAATAATTCAGCAGCGAGAGTTTCTTACCACTCAAGTTTCTGCTGTTTATTCTGAAGTTCAGAGGCGCAAAGGGCTTCGAGGACACGATTCTGCCGCCTGAAACACAAACACCAGTTACTGCCCCTCGTGGGGGGGCAGCTACACACACGCAAACGGAAGGAAACAGCGTGGGGCGGGGGAAGGAGCCGCCACGGGGACAGCGGCGCGGCTGAGTCCCACGTGCCTCCCACAAGTCAGAGCAAAACCAGGAGACACCTTCCCCGTGGAAGTCTGTCCCCCGAGTAGCCCTCGTGGACAGACGTGCTCTGGGCCCCACGGTGCTGCCCCACAGAGCTCCCAGCTGGGGTCACACTGGCACGGGACGGACACCATCGGTGAGGACACGCGCCCCCTCCGCCGTCTCGCTACTCGTGCAGACGAGTCCCACAGTCACAAGTGAGTCCGAGTGGCCAACGCCAACCCTGAAGCCCCACCACCGGACCGCCGGTCGGGCCGGCCACGCTGACAGCAGCGGTTCCGCGTGCCAAGCTCTGAGGAGGAAAAGACGCGCAGAGGGAGGCTCGTGAGGGAGCTCCCAGCACGCGCTGTAGGAAACACTGCAGATGGGTAGGTGCACGCTCTCAGAAGCCATACTTCTTGGTAGGAGAAAGAAAGAGCCAAATGGAAAAGAAACACACCTGCCGGCCGGGGCGCCCCCGTCCTGAGGAGCACCCAGCCACCCAGCCCGCGTCCCAAGAGCCATCCCCGGCAGGAGCAGGTGATGGGCCCAGCGCTGGGCCAGGCCAGGTGCAAGGTCAGGTGGCAGCCAGGGTTAGGGCCCATGGAGTCCCATCAAAGATCTCAGCAGCCAGAGGCTGAACAGAGTCCCGTGGGGCACCTGCAAACCGGAGTGCCTCTGAGGAGCGTGGTGCTGAGTGGGGTACACCCTGGGGTCCCCCACGTGCTCCAGCTAGGAATGCACCACCCCGCACGGCCCACACGGCAAGGGCAATGGGAGCTGCGAGGGGCCCCTGAGGGCGCGTCACTACAGGACAACAGGTCAGGCGGCTGGGGACTGCAGGGCTCGTTGCGCAGTCCCACCCTATCAGGTCCCCCAAGCCCGCCCACAGGACACCATGAGGGAGGGACCAGAGCAGCGACACCCCACGCCACGATGAGCCCGGACACCCAGCAGGCGTCATCAATAAACACGGAGGAACCCTGCTCCAGCAAAAGCCCCCCTGTGCCCTGGCCCAGGACGAGCCGGCCAGAAGGTGGGCCCTTGGGCGGGCGGCAGGAGAGCGACAGGTGGAGGGGCCCTCCGTTCTGTCCTGGGACTGGTGCGTGGCTTGGTGCCCTGGGACAGCCACTGTTCACTCCTACACAATGATCAGGAGCAACCCGGGCCGCGTGCGCATGCTCCCCTGCACACAGACCTGCACGCACACCACCCAGCTGTCAGTGCCAAACGCAGCTGGTAACCACCTGCATCTGTGCTGGGCTCTCCTGGGTTAGGAGCACCAAGGCCACCTCCAGGCCATCTCGGAGCCTAGAAAACCCCAGCATCTTTAGCACTTGTGTTAGGAGATGCAGTGACTGGTCAAGGACGAGGGCACTTCCCGAGGCTTCCCGTTCAGGCCCCTGAGCACAGGGCCCAGACGGGCCGATGCCCACAGTAGGGCCACAGCCCATGGCCCACTCCTCCAACAGGGCATGTCACCCTGGGGACCAGGGAGTCCAGCCACATTCATGCCAGGAGGACCCAAGAAGGACGGGCACCCAAGGCAGAGCTCTAATGAGGACGGCAGCAGCAGACCCAGAGCCTGGCGACCTTTCACCCCGGGCGTTTGGGAGAAGGGGAGTCCACAGACTGGGGTCTGAGCCCTTGGCTGGAGGACTTGACCCACAAGCAGTGGGTTCATCTCGATCCTGAAACACGGTGAGCTATGACCAAGGACCGGATTCAGTGCTACACCGAGCTCAGCCAGACAAAGGGCCCCCCACTGTCCCGAGGCTTTCTCCACGTGGAGAAAATGAAAAATGAAACAGCCAGAACCTTGACTCTTGGCTCAGTGAGGACACACAAGCAAGAGGCATGAGGGTGCAGACCGAGGGGAGCAAACAACCAGTCAACATGGCCCTCGTCATGGGAGAGACAGGAGGACCCACCGCAGCCCGGCCCCTGCGCCCCAGACAGCGCCCAGAGTGACCGGCACCTGCAAGAAGGTGATGTTTCTATCTTCCCTCCAGGAGCTCGCTGGGCTCTCCTGTGCTCTGAGTCAGAGCACACACGCTGCAATCCGCTGCAGTTACAAAGGCCTGAATCGGTGTTCAAGTGAAACTAGTTCACTCCCACCTACTCAGAAGGTTCTAGACTGGATGGTCTTCTCTGCCTGACATTCCAAGTGCACGAGGGCTTCGGGCACAGCAAAGGGAGAAGAGACACTAAGCTGCGCTGCCTGGCGCCTGAGGGTGCACCTTCCTTCGTCCAGCACCGGCAGGGTGGCTGTGGGAGCGGGACACGGGGCCCCACGGCACACACACTTCTGGTGCAGAGGGATTCTCGAGGCCACCACTCAGGACGGCCATCCTCAGGTGCGCCACAGGCTGCGGGAGCAGCCAGGGACAGCAGAGTGCTCCTGGGAAGGAGCAGCTTGCTGGGCCAGGTTGCAAGGTCAGCCAAGAGGCTGCACCCCAGCGCGCCGGCCCCTAGTCTCAGCTTGCCAAGATTCAGAAAACAAACTTTTCCCTAGAAGGTTCAGGCCAGATACAGTACAGGACCTCACTCTACAAAACCACCCACACAATTCCAAATCTAGAAGCCTCCACAAGCACAAGGAAAACGCAATCCTACCTAAATGCCAACCGACTCCCAGGGCAACAGCCCAGCTGGGGAATGAGAGCACAGCTTTCGAGCTCCTTCCAAGACCTCCCCACAGCTGTGCCCAGCAGCTCTGCTGCAAGTCCGAGACTCACGAAGCCAAGGGGCCTTCCCTCCCCCAACCAGGGACAGGAAGGCAGATGAAGGCGGCAGCGGCAGCTCTGCCCAGGCTGAGAGGGGCCCAAACACAGGAAAAACCCAGAAAAAGCCAAGAAACCCGTCTGGATGACCCCAGTGGCCTCACTGCCCCCAGGTTAGGGTCACCAGATGGAACAAGGACGCCGATCGAGCCTGAATTTCAGGTACACCGTGAGTGATCCCTCAGTATGAGCCTGTACTGAGACGTTATTCGCTGTCTCCAGGGAACCTGAGTGTGACTGAACGGCCTGCAGCCCGCTTGTTAATCTGGCCACCCACCCCAGGTCCCTCGGGCCCACTGGCAGTTCCGGCCTGCGGGAGGCCTAGGTGGCCCCACCGCGCATGCTGAGCCGGGAGGCGCTCGGCCCGCAAGCAGAGGGCAGAACCGCCGTCAGCGGAGCCCCGGCCCTGAGGCCTTCCGCCCAGCCCGCACGTGGAGGGCTGTCAGCACTTACAAGGGCCCCAGGCCCTGCGACCAGTGCCGGAGCTACAGACAGACCCGACCGGGTCTCGGGCGCCAGGAGCACATGCTGACCACGACAGGGCAGGATGGCGGGGCGGGGTACATTACCTTCCTTCATGTTCGCAAACCGCTCCTTCAGCTGGTGATCCACCTCAGGACCAAAGGCAAAATTATTCACAAATATAACACTGCAAAATAATATTCCAGTTGAGTAAAATGAAGGTTCCATTTCCACACGTGTAGAGTTCCAGTGCACACCACGCCTACCGCCTCCTCCACCATCAGATCCCCCAGCCCGGGGACGGGACCCGGGGGCGCGGGGCCCAAGGGACAAGCCAGCTGCATTGGTGGGTGCGTGGTCCCCGCCTGCCCCCGGGAGGTCCCTGGGGTGGGGATGTGGACGGCACAAAGGTCACCTGGGGACAGAGGAGGGAGGACCCCATCAGGCCGCATTTGAAAGGGAGCCGCCTGAGGACCTGCAGGACCAGAGGCACAGCCCTTCTTCCTCCCATGCGCTCTGGCACCGGACGACCCAGGAGCCTGGGTCCGAACACGCCAACCGGGGCAGCTGGGGAGGCTGCTGCCCCACTCTGGGCGCGCGGAGATGCAGCCCTGCCCGCCCGCCCGGGCCCAGCTCATGCCCACTCGAGGCACTCTCTGAATGGCTACGCTCTCCACACAGCCGTCAGCTGAGTCATCTCAAGACCCACAGGTGAAACAGCTCCCGACCCGGCTGTGCAGCTCTTCTCTCCCACATAAGTGCCTCCAGATAAGACCTGGGCCAGGGGGCAGAACTGTGGACAGAGGGTTTACGTCCTGTCTTGAAAGGGACAGAAAACAAACTGCGCTGATGGCCATCCCCTCGCTGCTTGTTTGGAGTCTCGACAGTCTAAAATCGAGACTCTGGAAGCCGTCATAGCAACCAGGAAACAGAACAGTCACGGGTGACCTGACCAGAGCGAGAACAGACGCCAGATGCCCAGTGGACAGAGCAGCAGGGAAGAATCATTAAAGACACGGACCACGCCCAGTGCACTCTCCCTGCCCCACCGCACCACAAAGATGAGGACAGGAGGCTTTAGGCTGAGGCGCAGGCGTCCTTGGGAGCCAAGGGACGGAGCCCTGACGAGACAGCCAGGCGGAAACAACTCCCACAGAGAGCGAGGCTGGCCTGTCCCAGTCCCTACTCGGGAACGGAGCCTGGGAAGGCACGACGTGAGCCAGCAAAGGCCCTGGGGATGGCTCTGATGGAAGAAGGGTGCTCCGAAGGCAGCTGCCCCTCCCATGTCATGCACGAGGAGTCCGAAGCAGAGATGGAAGTCCCTAATAAGAAGGGGGGGCTGGGAGGGGAGGGGACACCCCTGCCAGGAAGCAGAGCACCCGGGAGGTCGTCAAGGGGATGCTCTCCCATCACCAAGGCCTGTTCCCACTCTGCCTGCAGGACGAGGGGCAGACGAGGCCCGGGGGACAGTGCCCTCCCCGTGAGCTCTCACATCGCCAGGGTGACCACAAGATGAGACACCTTGGCCCAGATGCTGCTGGCCGGCACTGGAGAGCCCCCAGACCCCCACGGATGGGGACGCCCACGGGCTCAGCAGGAGTCTCTCAGGGAAAGGGGGAAGACCTGGCCAGTAGGGAGAGCAGAGTGGACCCAACTCAGATGAGGACTTCTCGAGGGACAGCCACAAAGGGAGATGCTCTGGAAAGAGCAGTGCCCAGTTTCTACCTGCCCCCAGGAGTGGGTGGGGACTATGGGGCTACTGGCAGTATGCGCCTGAAGGAAAGACAGGGAGAGGCCACATGGCAAGGTCCTCTGAGACAGTGGGCCACCGTCAGCAAGAATGACTTCTCCCCAGGAAGATGGCTCTGGGGTGTGCAACGCCTCTCGGACCCCCGGGCTTCCAGCAGTCTCCAGCTGACTGCCACACCCCCAAACTGAGGTCAGGGAAAGGGCTGCAGACCAGCTCCGGGCCCAGAGCGGGTCCAGAGGAAGAGGCGGGCAAAACTGCAGCACCCCAGATGCATGGGACAAGATGCCACCCCATGGTAGGTGCAGAGAAACAGCCCTGCCCCCACACCCGGCTGGGGGAGGTGCAGACACAGCAAGGACCTGCACTCTGAGCGCAGGGCCGAGACAGCTGGAAAGGGCCCTTCCTGACGGGTAGCCGGGGGACTGCCCTGGGGCCCTGGGGCCCTGGGTCTGGCTCCCGGACCACCTGCTCGCTACAGGCGAGGGACGGGGAGAGAAGGAGTTCGCCAGCCACCTCTCCCAGGTGCACCACAGCTGACCCCATGTCCAGCACCCTCCCCTGGGGCGCCCCCGCCCGGCCAGGCCCTACCTTGTGTTGGCAATCCGCTCTCTCCACTCTTCCGAGAGGAAGTCGCCTCTTTCCAGCTGAAAGGAAGACAACAGGAGGGAAGCTGACTCAGGAGGCCTCACCCAGCTTCGCGCCCTGCCCGCCCGCCCGCGGAGAGGAGATGAAATGAGCGCTGTCACGGAAGTGGGGACGACATAAAACCGAGGCAGTGGCGGCTCCGGGGCATGTCCACGCGTGGTTCCCAGCCTGCTGGCGGTTCTGGACAGAACGTGGGCCGGCCAGCCACAGCTATAGCGCAGAACAGGGGTCGTGCCCTTGGGAGGCGCCCCGGGCACACAGCACTGCTGGGGGAGAGCGCCGGCCCGGCCTGCGGCGAAGGCCAGGCTTGCTTTCTGTACCACAGAAGTGCAGGCACAGCGGCCGAGCCCGGTCTCCCGCGCCCTCACCTGACAGCAGCCCCGTCCGCGCCTTCAATGCCTGCTATCTGTGTACCCGGTTCTTAGTGACCGAGACGTCTGAGCTGTGGCATTCAGCAAACCAACAAGTCTATCGTTCTTCAAAAATGCTAACACACCAGGCCTCAGTGTAGGCCAAGGAAAAGCAAGAGCATACATCCCCACAAAACCTGTGCACACGAGGTCTCGGCAGCAGGATTCAGAAGAGCCAACAATGGAGACCATCTAAAATGCCCAGCAGCATGTCCCCCACGCACAGGAGCATCCCCCTGCCAAGAACAGGAGCCAGGCGCCCACACGCGCACCCCGGGGAAGGACCCCGAGCCCACGACGCTCAGGGAGGGAACCAGACACGGAAGGCCACACAGGGTGTGAGTCCACGTGGGTGACACGTCCGGAACAGGCTCATCCACGGACGGGAAGGGGGCTCGTGGGGGCCGGGGGGGTAAGGAGGGGGGAGACTGTCCTCACCGGCACCCCTACAGATGCCGCGAAGTGACAAGAACCCCCACTCTCCTCAGGAAGACGGCAGGAGCCCACTGGGGCACTCGGCCTGCTGTTGCTCAGAAAAGGACAGAACACCCTGAGCAGAGACAGTCCAGTAAGCACTGCTGACCCAGTGCAGAGGTCGTGTGCCAGGCCAGGATCCGATCCTACGCCCTCCAGCGCACGCACAGAGACCACCCAGGGTATCATGCGGTGTATGTGACGTGACCACGCAGGGTGCGGGCGGTGGGGAGAGGGGGAGGTCTACCTGAACACTCTCAGGCACTGTGGGGGGCTGCCCACATCCCAGCTGTCCTATCTCTGAATCCTCTCCAACCTGTGGAGCTTTCTGAATCTGCCACACTCCCGAGGACAGCCCTGCCAGGCCTCAGGAATGACTTGAGTCCACAGTCTTACTGGTGCTGCGAGAGAAAGCTTGCGCGGCGGGCCTGAGACTTCCCTCCCCAGAGGCGGGCTCCCAAGGCTGGCCCTCGGCGGCATCTGGAACCGGACTCCGGGCTCCCACCACCCTCACTGCTGAGGGGCTCGGGTCCCTGGACCGTCTGTGCAGACACGAGGCTCGGGCTGAGCACCTGCTCCCCTCCCGGAGTCTGGGGTCCGGGCCCAAGCCGGGCAGAGGGGCCCGCGAGACCGACCCCCGCAGAGAATCAGGCGCTGGGTCTCTGCCGGCCCCCTGGAGACCACACCTCACATGCGCGGTCCTGTCTCGTTTGGCGGGAGCTGAGCGTGTCCTGTGGGACACCCCGGGAGAGGACTCTGGAAGCTCGCGCCTGGTGTCCCCACCCCTGCCCTGAGCTCATCTGGCTTCCTATCCTCTCTGTATAAACCACAGCCGTGGGGTCGACCATCTGCTGAGCCCTGGGGGTCCTCCTGGCACATCCCCGCACCTGGGCCTGGGCCGGACACGGATGCTATCAGGCACTTCTCCATGTGGCCTCCCTCTCCCGGCAGCTCCCCCATCCAGGCCCCGCAGCAGCTCTGCTCTGCATGGGCAAGCTGGGACCCTCTGAGCGAAGGGACTGGCTGCGTCAGCTGTGCTGCTGAGGCCGGAGCACCCAAGTTAACAGCGGCCAGAAAGACGTGCGTGGCCTTCCTGTGCCTGCCCAGGGACCCCGTGAGCGGCCCCAGTGTCAGAGACCTTCAAGTACAGAAAAATCAGAGAAACGGGAAGACGCAGAAAAGGCCCTAGGCACGTACAGGTGCAGAGGCTTTCAGTGCCCACGACCACGCATGCCACAGACACCACTGGTCCGCACGCGGACCCAGGTGCAGCCCCACCCCCAGGCCGCCCCAGCTCGCCACATAGGTGGTCCTGGAGCCGCCCCCCCCCCCCCCAGCATGGAACACACACGCTCTCCAGTCAGGGGAAAAGAGCACAGCGACTGAGAATGAAGAGACCGAGGTTGGCCCCACCCACAGTCAGGTGCGCAAGCGCCACCCACGGGCACACCCTGGCCCTCGGCGAACCTGCCCAGGAGCAGCCCCAAGTCCACAGACGCAGTCCAGCTTGGCCGAACCCCCTGGCCCTGTCTCTTGGCAGCACCCGCCTGCCGGTGACCCAACCTTGCCCAAGACCAGAGGGGAGGTGGGCCAGTGCTTCTGAGATGTACGGGGCCCCGGCTGATGTGGCCCAGCCACCCCAAGGGCCACAGAGGCACCATCCTGACGTGGGCAAAGCTGGAGGGGTGGCAGGTGCTCAGGGGGAGGCCCTGCACATGTCCTGGAGAGAGAGGCCCCTGCCCCTGAGTGCAAGAAGTGCCTCAGCACAGGCTGGTCCACAGACACCCTGGCGCCGCCCCCACGTGGCACCTCCATGAGGCCATAGCCACCCAAGGTAACACGCTCTTGATGTTCGAGGCCCGCTGTATGCCAGGCCCACCCGACGGGGCTCATCGTGAACAGCACGGCTACTGTGTTGTGGGGACTCCGGGGGCCTGGGTGGGGAGCTGGACAGAGTGTCTCCCAGGCGGAGGGGGTACCTTGAGCTGAGACAGCCCGGCAAGCAGAAGCCCAGTGGAAGGAGGGAACGGGGCTCTGACAGGAGGAGGCATGGGGGTGGGTAGGTAGGTTCGGCACCCGGGCACCGCTGGGCTGCAGGACAGGGAGGCGGCGGCCACATGGGGTCCTTGGCCTGCACAAGCAGGCTCTGGGGCTTGGAAAAGCACATGGGCTATTTTTAGACTCCTGTTGGCTCTGTTTCCTCTTTGGATCTTAAGTAACAAGAGCAGGACTCCGTCCGCCAGTGAGGACGCCTGGTCAAAGCGACAGAAAGCTGCTGGGAAGGCCTCACGAGATCCAGGACGCAAGTTCCCGCCAAATGTGGGTGCTCATCAGTCAGCACACGCTCACCACACCCTGCCGGAGCCCTCTGGAAACAGACAACAGAACAGCAGAGGCACAGCCTGCTGCCCACTCCTTCCACACACCCCTGCCAAGGTCGTGCCCAAGTGTCCTTTGAGCCAAATTCTATTCGCAGCCACCTCGCAGGGGCTGAGGCGGGGCCAGTGAGCACTCTGCCCAACACGAGACCCAAGGAATGAGACGGTTTCCACGTGGGGAGCCCCTCCCCGCATGCTGACCACTGACCCCGGATGGAGACAAGAGAAGGAAGGAGCACGGCGGAAGGAGAAGTGAGCGAGCAGCGCCCCCAGCCTCACCACTGCCCCTCACCCCAGCCGAGAGGAGCTGCCAGAAGCTAAAACCAGGCTACAAACAGCGTCCTGGAAGCCGTGCCTGGAGCAACAGGGGCCGTTTCTGAGAAATGCGGCAACACCACTCCTACACCATGGGCTGGGGCTTTCTCACCAGAAACAAGAGGTGGTTTAAAACACGAAAACCTGTGTTTTAGGAAGTCCATTTAGGAATGCAGTCAGCATAAAAGCAGATGTGGGGACCGCACAGGAAGAAGTTCCTGGAAATGGAAACCCACTGGACTCCCCGCACGCTCAGCCCGAACGGCAGACCCCAGGGAGCCTCAGACGGGGGCGCAGAGACTTTCAGAAGAAACTGCAGCAAGACACAGGGAAGAGAAGCCAGGTCCCACTCTGCCCGTGCACATCCTGGCTCCAGGAACACAGAACAGAAGCAGAGGGTGCAGCGCCTCTCCCCACGGGGCCGGCATCACCGCACACCCGAAGATGCTGCGAGGAAGGAGAGCCACAGGCTGGGATCTCTCGTGGACGCGGGCGCAAACACTCTCAACAACCCGGTGCGGAGCGGAAATCCAACACCGTGTGAAAGCCACCGCGCACCACGACCGGGCGGGACTCACCTGGAAGGCCAGCTGGACACCTGTGCTTGCCACGTCAACAGGCCAGAGAGAGATCCCAGGAGCGCATCAACACATGCAGGGAAGGCATTTAACAAACTCCAACCCATTCAAGATGAAGATTCCCAAAATAAGAACAGAGGGACACTGTGTCCACTTGCTAAGGAACACCCAGAAAATACCTACGGCTCCCATCGCCTCCATGGTGAGAAAGTCAAACCTTTCTCAGTGAGCTCAGGAACAAGGCCACGGCGCCCCTTTCACCACTGCTTTTGGGCAGCAGACCATACATACCTACTGTTACGCTGGCTCGTGCGGTAAGACAAGAAAAATAAAACATACACAGCTTGGGAAGGAAGACCTAAAACCGCCTCTGTTCACAGGTGACACGATCATCTATGCAGAAAATTTGAAGGAATTCGGAAAAACAAACAACCTGGAGCCGATAAAACATTACAGCAACATTCTAAGGTAAAGGTATTATCGTATGTTGATATGCAACAGACAAACGTCAATTGCTTTCCTGTAAAACCAGAAATGGACAAGTGGAATTTAAAATTAAAAAGACAATACCGTTTACACAGACACCAAGACAGACAGACTTCAAGATCTACAAGATGTACAAGATCTACAAGAGGCAAACTCGGTGAGGGAGAGGCGGGCCGCGCCAGAGGCAGGAAGCTGCGCTACTGTCCAGACGGCAGTTCTTCCCGAGCTGCTGTGCAGATTCAGTGGCACCCCGAACCCAGCCCACCGCGAGCTCTGAGGTGGACGCCCACAGACTGACTCTACGCTGACTCCACAGTTTATCTGGAGAGGTGAAAGCCCCAGCGTGGCCGACACAGCGTGGAAGGAGAAGAGCCAGGCCAGAGGACGGGCGGACGCTGCCTGAGTGAAGACTCGCTACAGAGCCATGGTGACATAGATGGTGTGGGCTGCTGCGGGAGCAAACAGACAGACAAGAGGAGCAAGGGCAGAGCCTGCAACCACGGGGCTGAAACGGCTGGGCCTCCAAGTGCAAAGGAAAGGATCCAGGTGCTGTCCTTACAGCCTCACGTCCCTATAGGTAAAACACGGCTATAAAACTCCCAGAAGACACTAGGGAGCGAGTGTGGGTGACCCTGGGTTTGGCAATGACTTTCAAACACTACGGCGCAGGCATGACCCACGGAAGGAGAACCGTCAGGCCGTCCGAAGGAAAGGGAAACCTCCTGTTCCCCTCCTCCCCACACCCCCACTGACCTCCAGCCCATGACCGCAGGACTTATTCTAGCTCTCTAACGCAACAAGGAAGGCCAGTCCCAGCTCAGTGGTCAGCACCCCATGGTATGGCTCACTCTGGGCTGGTGATGGTGGAGAGGGCGAGACGTGAACACTTGTAAGAAGGCTCCGGGAGAGAGGAGCAACAGGCCGGGCCGTGGAACCAAGTGGAACCTTGGGGATTCGGGCCTCGAGCTCCGGGTACGTGTCGGTAATGGCCGGAGATGGGAACAGAAGGAAGAGGTAAAGATCCGCTCTGGACACACTGTGTGCGCGGCGTCCCCGCAGCGGCCGAGCGGGTGCGGGCCGCACAGCCTCCGCGTGTCCAGAGCAACAGACAGAGTAAGGGATGAGTCTTGGGCCCAGA
This sequence comes from Eumetopias jubatus, assembly GCF_037043125.1. Taxonomy (NCBI): domain Eukaryota; kingdom Metazoa; phylum Chordata; class Mammalia; order Carnivora; family Otariidae; genus Eumetopias; species Eumetopias jubatus. Next base: position 217,150,721 of record NW_028274807.1, read on the forward strand.
CACGTTTCGATGCGTGAGACACGGATGCCCAGACAGGAGTGGAGGCCAGGGGTCTAGAACCCCGGCCGGCCAAGGAGCGCAGGCACCGCAAGGCTGGGCCAAGCCATGGAGGCCGAGGCACAGCGGCAGCCAGGAGAGCTGGGGGGGTGTGCCGCCCCAAACCCAAGCCCTGCCAGGAGGAGGGACTCGGCATCTGGGTCACATGCAGCCAGGAAGGCAAGGAGAAGATGCCACTGGGCTGGCCGGTGGACAAGGGAAGAGGGCTTGCCATCCACACCCCGCGGCCCAGCCCCACACCGCTGCCACTGCACCGAAGGAGGGCTCCCTGAGACCCGCCAGGTGCCTGCTGACACGCCGCACACGACTGCGTTCAAGCGGCCGAGGACTGGGGCAGAGGGGCGCCGCCCCGTCCCACCTCTGTTCTCAGAGGGCACGGGGCAGGGGCAGCCCCCGAGGAGGCCCAGAGAGGGCAGAAGAGGTGGGAGAGGAAGGAGGGTCCTGCTGTGCCAAGCGGGCCGCCCCCCGCACGGCGCCACACGCCCAGCTCAGCCGTGCGCACGGCGCTCCACGCCAGGCGAGGACAGGCAGGGGAGTGTCCCCAGGAGGGAAGAGGAACGGCGGGTCAGGGGAGGAGGAGACCCAGAAGTGGAGCTGGATCGTGAGCCGCAGGGGCATGGAGCGATGGCACTCACTGTGTATTCTGCATGCTTTTTTCCATACCATTTCATCCACTTCCTGAACTCTCGGTCCATGGTCTGCAAGGGAATGATCCGACAGCCTGTCAGCGGCTCCCCGCGGCCCCTTCCCCCCCAGCCCACTCCCACCCCGGGACAAGCTGGGACTGCCCATCCACCAGCCCTCAACACAATCCCTCTGATTCTGCGGGTTGCAGGGGAGGACAGACTGCAGGACGTGCAGAGTCCACCACGTGTGCAGGCCACACGCTCTAAAGGCACTTCTGGAGACGCACCTACTCCCCAAAGCCCACTGACCCCATCCCAGGCAGACACGGGCACAGCAGTGGTGCCTTCTGACCCCTGGTGCATCTGGAGGAGACAGGCCCAGCCTGCGGGAGACAAGGCTGTAGTCTCTGTGGGCAGCACACACAGCAGGGCCCAGATGCGCAAGCAGAGCCCAAGCAGCCCCTCCAAACGCCCACCTTGCTCTGTCCTCCCCTCCTTACACCCCGTGCGTTACGGCAAACAAAGGTTTGAAAGAAAAGAGACGCAAACACACACACCTGTGTCCCACCCCAGCGTCACTCACCTCCGCGTACTTGGCTGGGATGTCAGCTTTCTCTACGCCATAGTGATGTTTGCAGTTGGTAGCCGCCGCGACCTGCAGCACGACCTGGCCCACTCCTTCAGACAGACAAGAGGTACCGTCAGATGCAGCCCCTGGGACAGAGGCGGCACCAACCCAGAGTCGAGGCCCAGGACAGGCAGGTGCCGGCCATGGGGGTCAACAGGCAGAGGCCACCGGCTCCCCAAGAAGGTGCGAGCACTCTCCAACGTCACTAGGATATGCCAATGACCCAGGCCATGAGCTGAGCCCCCACTAGGGGGACGGCCAACTGGCCGACATGGCCTCATACAGACAACACTCCAGGGCACTCCAGGGCTCTTGCGAGGGGAACCTGCTCTCTGTCTACCTCTGCAAGGCTCCCATATTACCACCACAGCACGGCATGGCCGGCCAAATCTGAAATCCCTCTGAGAACACCCGTCAACACGGCATCGACGGGGCTTTGATGCCTACCAGAAGCGGGGTCTCCAAACCACTGTCATGTGCTGGCCTCCCTGTGCAGCCCGACAAGCAAGCTGAATGCACCAACACACCCAGCTGTGCAGCTTCCTAGGGGCAGCGTGCGGCGCCCTGGCGCTCAGACCTCGTGTGTGCCAGGGCGCTTCGTCAATGCTCTCCCCTCCCACGTAGGTTGGTCGTGCCTCTCAGATTACGTGCCAGGAGCCTTCTCAGTTTGCACTTTGAACAGAATATATTCAAATAATAAAAATAAGCACACCAGGGTGCCCAGCTGGCTTGGTGGGTGGAACGTGTGACTCTCAATCTCAGGGTCATGAGTTCAAGCCCCACATTGGGGGTAGAAATTACTTAAAAAATCTTAAAGAAAAAAAGAAAGTAAGCCCACTACCTAGAAACACAGGGTAAATGGCAAGGCCCACGGCGAGTGGACACAAGGGTCATGGCCAAGGGACAGGGGGAGGGTGGTTAAGAGCTGGAAATGAGAAGTCAGGCAGGTGCTTTCCAAAACTCCTAAACCTTCCAGTACATGCAGATAAATTCTGTGGCCTTTTAGATAACTGACTTTTTAGGGGCGCCTGGGTGGCTCAGTTGGTTAAGCGACTGCCTTCGGCTCAGGTCATGATCCTGGAGTCCCGGGATCGAGTCCCGCATCGGGCTCCCTGCTCCAGGGGAGTCGGCTTCTCCCTCTGACCCTCCCCCCTCTCATGTACTCTTTCTCATTCTCGTTCTCTCACATAAATGTTTAGATAACTGATTTTTGAAGCACATGATTATTTATTTATTTATTTTTTAGTGAGCACGCGCACATGCAGATGCACGAATAGGGGGAGGGGCAGAGGAAGAGAGAGAGAGAATCTCAAGCAGACTCCCCACTGAGTACGAAGCCCGACACGGGGCTTGATCTCACGACCCTGAGATCATGACCTGAGCCAAAACCAAGAGTTGGATGCTCAACTGACTAAGCCACCCAGGCGCCCCTAAACTATACACATTTTTATTAAAATACGAATTGCGTGCTTAAAAAAGCTCAAACTCATGATGACATCAAAAAAGTTGTCCTCGCCCGGTGCTCTGGGCCCTTTTCCAAGCACCGAGGCCATGCCGGTTTGAGATGGGACGTTGAGTCTGCAGCACGAGGCTGTCAAAACAAGGTCACATCCAGGTGGCAGAGCCGCCCCAGAGGAGGGCTGTGCACGGGGTTCCTACGGCAGGCTGACAGCCACATCATCATCAGCCCTGTCACCTCAACATGTCCCATCTGGAATCAGCCAATCCGAGGCGTTTGTTTATTCCATACAGTCTATAGTTCATCCCGTGGACACCTGCTAGGCCACACTGAGGACAGGCCCTGCCCTCAGGAGCCTCCACTCTGGTGCCGGAGGACCAGCCGTACATGAAGGAGGGGGGCGGCTAGTGAGAGCCAGGGGGTGTGGGGAAGGGGCGAAGACACCCAGCAATGTGGGGGGCTGGTCTGCAGTGGTCACTGGGGTCCCCCCTGAGCCAAGAACAGGTCCCGCAAGGCGAGCAGGGGTGAGAGATAGGGAGCACGACAACCCGGCCTCTCCTCTGTGCAGAGCACCAGCTTGCTGCAGAGAGGGGCGGCCCCCACCGCAAAGGGCTGCGGGTGACCTGGTGTGCTGACCGAGCTGCCCCCTCCATATCTGGGGGCCAGGGAGGCTGGTGGTGCTCACAGCACGGCCTGCCCACACTCACCACTGCCCAGGTCCACAAACAGGTCGTCCTCGGTCATCTTGATCTCGTCGATCATCTGTGCGACCAAGTCAAAGGAGGTCTCCCCGTACACCTCGGGGGAGAAAGGCTCGTAGTTGTTGAGCTTCTCAGGGTCCGTCACCGAGTGGTTGTAGACCTGCTGCAGGATGTGCCGCAGGAGCCCGTTGGACGGCCGAGTGTTCAGTTTCATGGGCTGCGTGGTCCCCTTCCACTAGGACGGCAGAGAAAGCACCACACGCGTCACACGGGCGGCGCTGCGCCCCAGCACCAGCCCACGCCAGACAATGGTGCGCATGCTCGCGGGCAGCCGGCCACGCCGCCTCCCTAGACAGCAGAGGCCACCCTGCAATCCTGGGCTCAAGCAGACTCCCCACTGAGTGGGGAGCTGCGCCTTCACCCGAAAGCCTGTCTGGGAAAAGAAATGAGCCAAGAGCCACGGAAAGAGCCAGTGCCTCGTGGGTCCTTGTCAGGGGCCTCAGGGGCCAGAACCAGGCAGGCACCCCATCCAGCTCATGCTGACCCGAGGAGGGAGTCCTCAGGCTCCCAGCCCTGGGGCGCCACTGAGGCCTGGTGCCCTAACCCCTCACGGTCTGCCCCCTTCCGACTCATGTCAGCTGCCCTTCAGCCTCCTGCGGCCCTGGCAGCTCCCAAGGGCCTTCCCAGCCTGGGACCAGGCCACTGCCGTGCAGGGCACTGGAGGCCACGTGGCCTGGCCACCACGAGCGGCCCAGGTCGGCCCCAAGCCCCAGGCCCCACCTCCTACCCAGGACAAAACCGAGGGGAGGGCTCTGGGCTGAGGCAGTGGGCCGGGGGGGCCCACACCGCTGACACCCAGAGGAACTTCTCTGAACCCCGGTCCCTCACACAGGAGGCCAGAACATACTCATCTGACTCAGCATCCCCCTCCCCTCCCGTCAGTAACAGTGATGGGGATGACTGCCCAGAGAGCCCAGGCCAGCCCGTGCTAGGCCCTCAGGGCTGCATGGCCCGACACCCCGCCATAGCCTCCCCTGACAGCAAGGCTCCTACCGGAGAACCCCCACCCCCGGCAGGAGCCCACCCGGCCTAGACAGTGAAACGTCCTTAGAAACAGGAGCGACGCGCTCTCTGGAACCGCTTTTGCAGCATGGCCCGGCCCGGCTGTCGTCTGTTCTTCACCAGGCGAAGGCTCCCCAGACCCCAGCATGGCAGCAGAGGGAGGTGAGGACAGAGTCCCAGGCCTCTCCGTAATCAGAATATCCCAAAGGGATGGCAGGAAAACAGTCACAACACAGCTGGCTGAGGGACAGGAGAAGCCCCGGGCAAGCTCCTGACCGCACCTGCCTGCCTCAGCCAGTGGGGACGGGGCAGCGATGTGAAGGTCCATATGCACTGGAGACCCCAGGATGAGCACTCATCATGCCAGGGACAGGGGCTGAGGACGCACCCCCACCCCCAGCCCGGTCCCAACAGCAGCTCCTGAGACACCTTCCGCTGGGGGTCAGCAGTGGCCAGCCCCACGCCGCACGTGTGAACCCCCGCACTCCAGGGTCGTCTGCGGGGGTCTGCGAGGCATGTCATTAAAACTACCCAGAGGGGCGCCTGGGTGGCTCAGTCGGTTAAGCGGCTGCCTTCAGCTCAGGTCATGATCTCGGTGCCCTGGGATCGAGTCCCGCATCGGGCTCCCTGCTCAGCAGGGAGCCTCCTTCTCCCTCTGCCTGCAGCTCCCCCTGCTTGTACTCTCGCTCACTCTCTCTGGCCCAGGCTCTCTCTCTCTCTAACAAATAAATAAATAAAATCTTAAAAAAAAAAAAAAAAAAAACTACCCAGAAAACGTGACGACAGCTGGGTGGAGCAACCCCCCATGGGTCCCCGACAAGCAGACGCACGTGAGGGGCGGGCAGAGGCCACCTACCAGCTGGTGGATGCTGTCGATGGCGCGGTTGTATTTGTCACAGAGCCTCTGCATGCTTTCGAAGCTGAAAAGGCAAGGGAAGGTGCTGATCACTGCAGAGCTCAGAACAAGCCACATGGGCCTGGCAGGCCTTTCGGGAGGGATGGCTCCTGGACATGCAGAGCCAGCTCTCCCCTGGTGAGAAGGCAGAGGTCACAGGGCACCGAGGAGAACCACGGGTGGGCAACAAGGCTGAGCCCAGTATCTGGGGCTCAGGCAGTCTTTGGCTACGTGGCCAAATTGTGTACCTCAGGGCAGCCTGCGGAGGTCACGGCTCACGGGTCAAACCCAAGGTGAATGGTGTGCCTAGCAGATGTTAGGTGAGAGAGAGGGCTCCACACAGCCTTCATAAAGCCCTGCGGCTGGGACCTGGCCAGCCCAGACTCCCCACCCAGTAGATGGACAGAAATCCCACCTGCTCCCGAAGCCGGACCCACTGCCCCAGGGCAGTGTGCACGGGCCATACTTCCTTCCCCGGGCCGGAAGGAGCCTCCATCTCAGCCCCAACCTGATGGGCATGGGGTCCACCCAGCGGCAGAAAGGGCCCACTGATGCTCCTGTGGCAGAAGAGGACACTGCCCAACACCTGCCCTACAGATTCCGACGCTTCCACAGATGCAAGCAGTACACGTCAGGTGCCGAACGAGAGCCTGCCTGGGAGCGGTTCATGAGACAGGACTCTCCCAGACCCCACCACGTTTACTCCAGGTATGACTTTCAACGAAATCCAACATAGGAGGTCCCCCCAGGACTGACTCTGCCTCCAGGGGACACTGCGCATCATCTGGGGACATCTGGGGACATTCTGGGATCGAAGGGGTGGCATCAAAGGGGTGGGGCCAGGGATGCTGCTCAGCCTGTGACAGTGCCCGGGATGTCCCGCAGAGGACGGCTGGCCCGATATGAGCAGTGCCCGGGGACGTGCTCCAATGTCCGCGCTGTAATGGAGGGCACGTCAGCTGGGGGCCTCTGTCCACCTACGTGCACACACAGCAGCAAGGAGGCTTCCTCCCCGAGCCAGACACCAGGAGCCTGGGAGAGGCCCCTCCACACACAGGACATGGGAAGCAATGACCATGCTGTGTGCACCCCAAGCCGCCCGCCCCACTGTCCCCTGCATCTTCACTGACAGCCTGCCCCTCATCCTCGGCCCCAGATTTACCCTGAGAGCATGTGCACCCTTCCTTTACAAAAGAAATAAAAGGATTCAACTAAGCCGGTGCCCCCGACAGCAAGTCCAAGGCCCCCGTAGGACAGCTGCGGTGGAAAAGCGCGAGAAGTGGTGAGCGGGCGGCAAGAGCAGTCACTACCAAAGCGTGATGGGTCCTCACAAAGGACGATGACGGAGCCGCCCCCAGGCTAACGTGGTGAACTCAGGAACCCAAGAGCAACAGTGGGCTCTGCCACTCTTCCAGAGGAGCGGGCCACGGACACAGGCAGTGCCGGCGGTGCAGGTGCCCCAGCCCCCGCCCCCGCTCAGCACGGGGCCAGGCAAAAGGTCACAAGAACCAGGACCTGGCAGTCCGCAGCCCTGGCAATGCCCAGCGTCTGAGTGACACTCCTTTGCCCTCCTAATTTGCAAAATGAAAGATCCAAGACCTCTGGCTCCTAGTTTCTCATGCAGCCCTCAGGCGAAAACGAAGGCACTACTTTGTCATTTTATTTCCTTGTGGTCCCCCTCAGCCTGGACAGCTGTGAGCCACCCAGGCCTCAGCCCACCCCGGAGGAGGCCTGTCCCTGGATGATGCACAAACGCTATGGGCTGGCCCTGCTGCCACCTTGCTTGAGAGAGAAATGAGGATTCCCCCACCATGAACCTGACCCTGCGGCCGCACCGGTCCCTCAGATGGATACCTCCAGACTGGCCCCCCGCTGCCTACTCCCCGTCTTTTCTAAGCCAACTGAGTATGGAGGGGAAGAACCTCAAACACCCCCGCTGCAAACATCTTATAGCAATACTATCCCGAAAAATGCTGGCTGCTCTCAGCCAGGCACAGAGCAATCAACCCGTTGTTTCACTGGCCAAACGACTAAGGTCCAAGGGTCAGTACCTGTCTGCACCTTCACCCTGGGAGTGAGAGAGGTGTACCCCACTCCTCGGTGTGTGCCCACGCTACCAGATGCACATGCACCACCCAAGTCCACGGGGCCACCCTAGGGCCCAGGGGCCTGGATGCTCTCTGCGTGAGGAGTGAGCACAGTTCTCTTCTTTCTCAAATGCTGGGCCAATTATTAAATGGGGAACAAGGCAGGAGGCCAGGGGAATGGGATCAGGGCTGACGAGCAGACCAAGAGGCCCTTCAAACACAAAAGTGAGAGCAGGTCAACAACACCTGGGTGCCGGGTCCTGTTAGGGGCCCCTGGACTGTGCACCTTATGGAGAGCGAGCTAGCAAAGCCCACAGAGGTCACAATCCTTCAGCGAATACCGCAGTGCCCCTGCTAAGCCTGCCAAGAGCTAAAACGGCAGGAGCCTGGAATGTCAGCCTTCCTTCTCAAAGAGAAACAAAAAAACTCCAGGCAGGCATTCCAGAGACAGCCTCACCCTTCTCCACCCACAGGACTCTCCTCTGAGATCCAGGACGTGCCTGCAGGAAACTGCGAGGAGCGGCCAAAGGGCTGGACGCGCAGTGACGGACCAAACCCACTGAGACCCAGGTGGGGGCTGGCCAGAGCCCGAGCCCCAGGAGGCCCGTGCAGAGGCGCTGGCCCCAGGCGGGAGCACTGGCTGCTGACGGCCGCCCGCAGGGAGCACGGCCCCTCGGCAGCTAGCTGGGGCCGACTTCACACATACCAGGCGCCGTTTCCGCAGTGTGGCATTTCCAATTCCGTCCTCGCTCTGACAGCCTCTGCCAATATTTGATAAACATTTCCTACCAAAATAACTTCATGGAGGCGACAGCCAACTCTCAAAGGAAATTGCAGACCAGCTTGTGCCGTCGAAGAAGAGCTGACGGGAGGCTGCGTCCCCAGCAAGCGTGGACAGAGCTCTGCTCACCTTTTGGTGTCGTAGTCGATCAGAACATAATTCTCCATAGCAAGCTTGAGGTCTGGGATCTCTTCACAGACCCATCTGAAACACAAAAGCAGAACCAACAGTGAAAACTATTCCCCATGCTCTAGTTTTTACTCTCAGTTGTCTTAAATACTGTTAACTCCCAAACATTAAAAAAAAAAAAAAAAATCCTCATTATTCAAGTCAAAATGCGCAATGAGAAAAGGGTGGCATTACTTCAGAACAAACTGCGTGAGGCTGTGGCTGACGCTGGGACTCACATGGTGTGTGGAGCCCCCGCCAGGGTCGGCTCCTGGGTGCCAATGGGCCCACATGGGATGGAGCCGAGGAAACCAACCCACTCCAGGCAGAGAGCTCGGCACGCGCTGTGTGCCCCAGGAGTTAGCGGCAAGTGCCGCGCCACGAGTTACCCGAGCCCAAGACAAGAGGCTGCTTCAACAAACATGCTGCAAGAAACTGAGAGATGAAGGGGAGCCGACAGAGTAAAGGGACAGAGAAACACACCAGCCAATCCCAAGGCGTAACCTTTGTTGGATCCTGATGCAACCCTGACAAAGAGCCAGGGGAGAGGAGTCGACACTACAGATCTTCCAGAGAAAACCCGGGCCATTACGGAAAACATCCCGCCAAGAGATTTGACACCTTAGATGGAATGAACTAATTCCTGGAAAGACACAAATAGGCGAAAACAAAACCAGAAGAAAGGAAACATCTCAACAGCCTCGACCCTACGAAAGACCTCGATTCCCTGATCAAGCACCTTCCCACACACAGACCTCCAGGTCTAGCTGACCTCACTGGGGAATCCAGACATTTAAGGAAGAATGACACTAATCGTTTTCAGTTTTAGGAGGCCAGTGTTACCCTGATGCCAAAACCAGAGGGAGACAAAGCCTTGGAAAGACAAAGTCGGTATCAAACAGGAAATCTATCCACCAATATCCCCCATGAACACAGACCCAAAAATCCTCTAAAATTACTAGTAAACTAAAGTCAGCAATACATGTTAATCAGGTGGAGTTTATCGCAGGAATGAATCACCACCCTTCACCTCATTAACAGAACAAAGGATAGAAAGTAGTAGGATCATCTCACCAGACACAGGAAACACCCAAACCCAAGCCCCGCGCGGGATAACAAGCCCGAGGAAGCAAGAGGTGGAAAGAGGCGTGAGGGGGGTGCTGCCCACGCGCCCACTGTCTCTGCTCTGCCTGCCGGCTCCCTGCGGGCTCCCGGCCGGCTCCGCTCTGTGGGGACAGGAGGTCTCCTGGAGGAGGGAGGGCCGCCCCGCCCCTGTGTCCTCAAGCCAGACTCCCTCGCCGGAGCAGGAAGCAGCTGCTGAGTCCAGTTGGCAGTTTCCTTCATCGTGCCCCGCCAGCCCCCTAACACACACACACACACACACACACACACACACACACCGGCCCTCCCGCGCACGCGCGCGCACACACACACACACACACACACACACACACACACACGCCCTCCCGCCCCAGACTCACTCTGCGGCCCCTCCCCACTCTCAGTCACCAGGGCCAGCTGGGCAGTGCCCACCTCCAAGCACCAACCTGCCCCGGGGTCCCCACCTTCCCTCCTCACAAGCACTTCTGTACGGTAAGCTCTGCTCAGCAGCACACACGGCGTAGGTCAGGAGACCCAACGGGACAGGAAGGTACCGGTCCCACAGACACCGCCAGACCACTGGCACAAGACTGAGCACTCCCAGAAGGGGGGGGACAGGTGAGGAGGCCGGCCCCCACACTTCCCTTCAACGCTCTACGACAGGCCCTGGCCAGCACCACGTGGCAAGAAAAATAAGTGAACAGCATAAAGACTAGAAAAGAAGCAAAATGTCTCCATTCAGACACACAATTTAATACACAAATTAATACGCTATCCTAAAGAATTTACACAGAAGCTTCTAGAACTTACATGAATTGAGCAAGGTCACAAGACATGAGGTCAGTGAGCAAAAATGAGCTATGTTTGCATATATCAGCAACAAAGAATTTTTAAATGAAGTTTTTAAATACCATTTAAAACATCAGTAAAACATAAATACCTAGCGATAATTTTTTTTAAGATTTATTTACTTGAGAGGGAGAGAGAGAGAGCACTTGTGCGTGGGGGCGGGGCAGAGGGAGAGGGAGCGAGAGAACCTTAAGCAGGCTCCATGCCCGGCGCGGAGCCCAACCCAGGGCACAACATCACGACCCTGAGATCATGACCTGAGTCAAAATCAAGAGTCAGACGCTTAACTGACTGAGCCACCCAGGCGCCCCTTTAGTGACAATTTTAATGAAAGATTTGCAAGACCTCTATATTGAAAACTGTAAAACACTGCTGAGAAAAATCAAAGACGAAAGAAAGCAAGGGAAACTATGTTCACAGAACAGAAGACTCAACGTTGTTAAAATGGCCCTTCTCCCTGGACTGAACTGCTAACTGGAAGTAATTCCTAGAACAAGCCCAGTAGGCTTTCTGAGAAACAAGACAAGCTGATTCTAAAACTGACATACAAAGACTGAGAACCTAGCCTAAATAATCTTTAAAAAAGAACGCTGTTAAAAGATTTAACCACCTTACTTTGAGACCCATTGTAAGTCTACAGTAACCAGGAGAACGTGGTGCTGGCAGAGGGATGAAGAGATAGATCAATGACCCAGCGCACAGAACAGACGCAGGCTAACATTTAACTGGCTTTTGGATAAAAGCACCAAGACGACCTGATGGGGAAACAGAGTCTCTTTAGTTAATCTCGATCCCCACAAATACAAACCCCCAGCCGACATACACGAACTTCCATTCACAACTGACCTTAAACCTGAACACAAAAGCTGAAACCACTAAAGCTTCTTGAAGAAAACAGAAGAGAATACCTTTGCGACTCGGGCAGGCAAAGATTTCCTGGACATGACCCAGAGGAGTAACCGCCAAAAATGAACAGATACACTAAGGACTCGCACTGGTGAAGGTGCCATTAAACCACAATCAGCCGCGCCACACGTAATACAGTATCTCATGCGGCACTTGCAGCCAGAGTATGTCAAGAATTCTCATAGCTCAGCAAGGAGAAGACAACTCAATCTCAAAAAATAGCAAAAACTATTCTCCAACAAAAGAGACCAGAGCTCCTCGGAGATGTCTGGAACACGGGCACTTCAAGGTGACTCTGGAGCATCTGTGGTCTAGAAAGTGAGCACGGGCTCGGGAAGGCAGGGGGCAGGCCAAGGGGTCAGGGTGCACACTGACAGAGCCCCACATGGCCAGCACAGGAACAATGTGAGTGAGGAAACAGCAGTAGTGGGTTATAGCTCACGGAATGAAATAAACACGTATGAGAGAACAGCTCTTCCTCACAGAAAAATTCCAGTCAATAACTACGCAGAGAATGAGAAGAGAGAAATCGCCTTCAGAAGCAACAGTAACCAGTCGTGACAGGTGAGAGCCACCTCCGGACGCTAAAATCAGGGGGCGAAAGTCCAAGGAGAAACAGGATATTTGCATGGTCTCCAAGGATCTCCCCCCCAAGGTCTTTATTAATTAAAAGGGGAAAAGCAGTGACTACACGTCAGAGAGACATGGTGGAGCAGGTGAGCAAGGTTAATGTCACCACAGTTAAGACAAAATCACAGGCCACTTGCCTCTAGCCACACTGACAGCTATTCTCACGAGCAGACACTCTGGCCAAACACTTTTTCTGCACCCATATTCCCTATCATTCAGAAGCAGACCACAGACACTATGTTATTTCATTCATAAATGCTTCAGCATTCATCTGTAAAAGTTACAGACTTCTTTTAATATAACTACAATGCCATGGTCACACCTAGGAAAAACAACATCAGGGATAGCAAGGAATTCCCTCAAATTCACACAGGGAATCTATGAAAAACCCGTAGCTTTTACCACTTCTACGCTAAATTGTATTGAGGGTCCTAGCCAATTCAAAAAGGAGAAAGAAAAGAAATAAAATCATGAAAACCGAAACAAAGACGTAAAACTGTCCCTATTCACAAGTATATTCATTTCTAGAGCAAGTCCTGAGAAATCTACAAATCAAGTACTAGAATCAATAAATTTAGCAACAAGTCATAGTTAATATATGAAAATCAACTGTGTTCTTATTTATTAGCAGCAGGCAACTGGAAAATAAAATTTAACATGGAATCTCATCTACAGTAGTGCCAGAAGCTCAACTATCTGGGAATAAATCTAACAGAAGGTGTCCAAGACCCCACACTTAGATAACAGGGCACTGCTGAGAGAACTGCAGACATATATATACCATGTTCATCGAATTGAAAGACCCAGTGTTGGAAGCCTCAAGGACAAATCTCTCCAAAAGACCTATTGATTCAATGCAATTCCTAACAAAATTATGCAAAAATCAATAAGCTGATTCTAAAATTTATACGGAGATACAAAGGAGGTGAAATAACCAGAACAATATTTATTATTATTATTTTTTTAAGGAGGCTCCGCCCCCACCACAGAGCCCAACATGGGGCCTGAACTCAAAACCCCGAGATCAAGACCTGCACTGAGACCAAGAGTCGGACGCTGAACTGACGGAGCCCCCCGGGGGCTCCACCAAAGCAGTATTTTAAAAGAAGAACAAAGGTGAAGAACTTAACTCTGCTCAACCACAACACTTACTCTACAGCCAAAGGAATCAAGGTTTTCTTCAGGTCAGTGGAATAGAACCAAGCCTAGAAATAAACCAACTCCCACACTGTCCCCTGACTTCTGACGAAGGTGCCATGGAAATTCCAGACGGAAAGGACAGTCTCATTAACAAACAGTGTGCTGGAACTAGTGGACATCCACATGCAAAACAATCAACTTCAACTCATCCCTTGTACCATATGTAAAAACTTACTCAGAATGGATGAAAACTTAAATAGAAAACCTAAACCATAAAACTTCTAGAAAGCATAGGAGAAAACCCTTGTGGCCTCAGATTAGGCAAATATTTCTTAGGAGGTGAAAAACACAAATTATAAAAGAAAAATGTGGACAAATTGGACTTTTATTAAAATTTAAGCTATCTATTCTTCCAAAGACACTGTTAAGAATATGAAAAGGTAGGGACACCTGGGTGGCTCAGTTGGTGAAGAGTCTGCCTTTGGCTCAGGTCATGATCAGAGACAGAGACAGTGAGAGCAGGAACACAAGCAGGGGGAGTGGGAGAGGGAGAAGCAGGCTTCCCGCCGAGCAGGAAACCTGACGCGGGGCTCGATCCCAGGACCCTGGGATCATGACCTGAGCCGAAGGCAGATGCTTAACGACTGAGCCACCCAGGCGCCCCTAATAAATCAAATTAAAAAAAAAAGAATATGATAAGGTAAGCCACATAGAGGAAGAAAACATTTGCAAAATACACATCTGATACAGGCCTGGTAATGAGACCATGTAAAGAACAGCAAAATTTCAATAGTAAAATCAATTCTTTTTTTTTTTTTAAGATTTTATTTATTCATTTGCGAGAGAGACAGAGAGAGCACAAGCAGGGGGAGAGGCAGAGGGAGAGGGAGAAGCAGGCTTCCCGCCGAGCAGGGAGCCCGATGCGGGGCTCGATCCCAGGACCCTGGGATCATGACCTGAGCCGAAGGCAGACGCTTAACGACTGAGCCACCCAGGCGCCCCAATAGTAAAATCAATTCTTAAAAACAGGCAAAAGATGATGAACGTCATTAATTATTAGGAAAAGCAAATTAAAACCACAGTGAAATACCACTACACAGCTCAAATTAGGCCAGCAAAAGCAAACCATGTCAACACCACATGCCGGTGCGCTGGAGAGCTACAGGGATGTGCCTGCACTGTTTGTGGGGTACAAAACAGGATGATCCCTCTGGAAAACACCTTGGTAGTTCCTCTTAAAGTCAGCTGCCATAAAACCCAGCAATCCCGCTCCTGGGTATTTACCCAAAAGAAACAAAAGACATGTCTACAAAAAACCCCCACATGAATGTTCGTAACAGCTTTATTTATAATCGCCAAAGCTGAAAGCAGCCCAAACATGGCCATCGTCTGGTAGGACGAACAAACTATAGTCTGTCCTACAACGGAACACTCAGTAACAGAGGAAAAACGACTGATACACACCACAACAGGGAGCATCTCAAAGTCTTGTGCCGACTGAAAGAAGAGTCAGGAAAAAGAAAAGGGCGTTCAGAACAAGTCCCTGCAGGTAAGATTCTAGAACAAGCGACGTAACCTGCAGGGGCACACGGTGGGGCGGGGGCTGCCTGGGGACAGTGGTGGAGGGCAAGCAGACCACAGAGGACACAGGGAGACCGGCGCGCACACCCACACCGGCTGGAGCGTGCACCTTGCCTACGTGTGGTTTCTTGCACCGCCGTCCTATCTCAATTGCTTTTTTAAGAAATACAAATATAGCAAAGACTAAAGTGGACGGAGGTGCAGACGACACGTGAGTGGTGATGAGTTGGTCACCGCGAGGCTGGGTGGCAGGTACGTGGGTTCATGACACCCTCCGTCTACCACTGTGTCTGCTGGAAATTCTCCATTATAGAAAGTGAAATAAGAGAAAGAACAAAAGGAGGTACCGACCATCTTGCCAGTGAACAGAACTTGTCTGCAGGACAAAGAGGAAGAAGGTAACGGGCTTCTGAGACCCAGGACATGAGGACCAGGCCTGTAGGCGGGCAGCTCTGGCCAGCCCCGGGAGAGGGCGAGGCCACAGCAGACAAAGGGCTGGCTCAGCAGCCGCAGCACGGACGCTGACCCCCAGCTGCACAGGGAGAAGCACCCTACTCCGCAGATGAGAAACAGGCGCAGAGGCCACCGGGGCGCACGCCAGGCCACCTGACTCAGAGCCTTCCCTGTTAACCTCGGCACTCCCACTTCCTAACCAGCAGCCTTCTTTAAAAATAACATAAATCAAACTAAGGCAACTAGTTAACACCACTGATTGCTTTCAGGCCCACCCTGCAACATTTGCACACATTATTTCACTTAAAATTGAAAACGATCTTGTGCGGAGGCGTTGCTTGGCCCCCAGAGCCAACCCGACAGGCTTGGGCAGCTGCAGTGGCCTGGGCTGACGGCCCAGCTACCACGCGGCAGGGAAAGGGCCCCACCACAGCTGGCCCTGCCCTCCTGGCTGATGCACGGGGCACCACCAGCCCAGCCCTGTCTCCAGCCCCGGCAGCTTCCTGCAGACATCACAGCAGGGGCCCGGGGGTGGCTACGCAGGTGAGGATTCTGAGGAACAACACAGCAAGAGAGGCCAAAGCCATGCAGACATAGGACCCCCCGGCTTTACTACAGATGCTCAGAGAAGAACAGGGTCCCTGACCACAGAGCAAGAAGCAGTTACAGAACTGCGCCCAGCGGCCACGGCCCGCACTCTGGAGGTCCTTCCAGACCCCAGGCAGGCACGGAGAAAGCCTTCTGTGGGTTCTGTCAAGGTCGCCCGCCTGGGGGGGGGGGGGCGGCGCTCTTCTCCACACAACTCAGGGAACAAGCTGGCGAAAGGCTGTGCAGGGTACTGAGCGGAGCAGCCCCGCGGGAAGGCTCAGTCAGCACCAAATCCAAGGGGGAGGAGAAGGAAGCAAGGTGGTGAGGAGAGGTGGGGGAGCCCCCAGCACCCTGCCTGCTTGGCATTTCCCTCCCCTTCACAGGAGGATCCGAGGCTCCGAGAAGCACGGAGACCTGCTCGGGGCCACACGTGGACGACCTGGCCGCCTCTGACCAAGCTGTCGCTTCTCAAGTCCTCCTGAGGTGCTCACCAAGAGGAGCCACGCAGGGCAAAGCGGGGTCAAAAGGCAGGCTGTAAGCCCAGAAAGCAGAGCTGGGGTGGCCTGCATGGGGGCCGCCCACCCTGGCAGGTGCCGCACTCACCGGATGGTCTCGATGATTTCATGAGCAGCATCGTGGTGTTTGTCCTGAAAGACAAAGGGAGAGGATTTACACCCTCCGGTGATGCAGGGTGCAGGGACCCGGCCCAGGGCATGAGGTGCTGCTCTGGGACCCCTGCCCACGCTGGACTCACCGCTCTTGGGGAAGACCTGTCCCTCCGCCGCACGCAGTGGGGCAGGGGCCTGGGATGGAGTCTTCGCCCCGACCCTCCTTTCCCAGCACCCCCGCACTCACCCGCCCGCCCCCCCCCCCCACCAGGTGCTGCTGCAGCCTGGAAGCCACAGGCCTGGCTCTGACTTACTGAACCTCTTCAGGCCTCTGTTTTCCCATCTGTAAAATGGGGAAACACAAGTACCACCCAACCATGGGGAAAACTCACGGGGCCGCCCTCCTGCCAGAGCAGACACCCGCTAGCCTCACAGTGCCCCCAGCATGGGGGCTCGCTGCCGTGCCCTCCTCAAAGAGGAGACTGAGGGCTCCCTCCAGGCCTCTCAGTGGGGTCTGGGCAGCCAACTGAGCCCAGACCTCGCAGAAACCAGAGCAGACGCGCCGGGTCTGATGCGAGCGCTGCACCTGCTGCACCACAGAGAGGGTATATACAAGCCTGCCCCTGCACCACCTTACAGCAGACGCCAGGGGGCAAGGGCCCGGCGTAAGGGTCAACACGACTCCAAGTACCCGTGGGCCCTACCCTTGCCTCCGGAGGAGGGACAGCTCCATGCCGACGGGATTCTCAGATTGGAGCTCACCTGCTTCCTGTACACAACTCAGTGGCTTTTCAGTCCTTCTAGCGCTGTGCAAGCAATGAACTAATTCCAGAACACTCTCAACACCCCAGAAAGACCCCGTCCCCATGAGCCGTCACTCCCCCGCCCCTGGCAATCACTAATCCACTCTCGTCTCTGTGGACTTGCCTGTTTCTGGGCATTTTACATGAATGGAATCACACATTGTGTGGCATTTTGTGCTAAGCCTTATTTTTTTTAAGGCAAATGAAGAGCCAACCTTGCCATGTTCTTAATAATATCCTCCAACTGACGAAGGATCAAATGACACACGTCACTTGCAGTCCTGTTCTTCGGGTATGGCGGGGGCAGGGGGGCAAGATGGAAGGCAGGCAGCCCAGCGGTCCCAACCGAGGGGAACCTGACTGACCTGCAGCATCGGCGTGCTGCTGACTCAGAAACTTGGGGTGGAGACCGCTGATGGGAACTAGTGGCCCCAAGACCTCCTGGCAAATGTCGGAAGACAACTGGGGCAGCTCTGCTGGGCACACGAAGACAGCTTTAGCCCAACCTCAAAAGGCCTTAAAGGAACGATGGGAACTGGCCACAAGGAGAGCCTCCTCGCGGGCTGCAGGCACAGCAGTCCCAAGGCCCAGCACTGCCTGCCCCCCACGTTCTGGGGAAGGAACACGGAGCCAGCAGACACCCCCGGCCTCTGACACAGGAGCCCCAGCTTTGCTGGTGAGCCACACCAGCCTGCGCAATACCCTCTGGGTCCCAAGTCAGCGGGAACACACCCAGGTGCTCCAATGCACCAGGAGGGTGGGCAGGAGTGAGGAGCTGGTGACATCCACGAGGAAACAGCTTCTCTGCTCGTCTCAGCCTCGTCTTCACACCTCCTGGCCCGTCAAACATGGAGCTCCTCTAACCAGACGAACCCAGACTGCTACCTTCAGAGTCCCCACAAACTCCTCGTGGGCACTTCCCTGTTATTTTGTGAGTGTCGGAAACAAGGAGGAAGCCACAATTCCTGCTGCTGGACCGCTCGCCTAGGAGCCCACACTGTGAAACACCACTGTGCCCGCGTGCAGTGCCATCCTTCCCCGTGGCTCGACCGGAGGCATCCAGGCCCATCACCGAGCGGGCCTGTCCACTCAGCCCTTGGCCCTCTAGGTCCACACCCGCCATGTGGGCACCAGCGAGGTGGGAGATCTGACAGTGACAGCGGTGGGTGGCATCCGTGGAGCTCGGGAGACTGCATGATACACGCAGGTGAGCGTGTGACACAACCACTGAGCTCAGGGGGTGCCAAGCCCTCCGCGTGCACAGCCAGCAGTCCATTTTGCAGATGGAGACGCTGAGCACCAGCTTGCCCCCAGCGCCTCTCATGAGGCAGCGGTGGGACCTGAAGCGAGGCAGGAGACACAGCAGCACCCAGTGCTTTGGTGAGGAGCATGCAGGGTGGAGGGGAGGGCAATCAGAGTCCCTGCCTGGCAGCGAGCCACCCTTTCCCAGAATGATCACATAAACCTCCCCCGGCGGCGGCGGGGGGGGGGGGGGACAACAGCTAAGCTGACTTCATCAGAATGAAACAATGATGCTTCCAAGGACAGCATCAAGAAAGCCGAAAAGACAAACCAAAGAATGAGAGAAAAATTCTGCAAGTCATCTCTCCGGAACAGCGTCAGCATCTGTCAGAGGCACACCTCACCAGGCTGCACTGTGCAGAGAGGGCGCTTTTCCAAGCTGAGGGCTGTGGCCACCCTGGGATGAGCGTGTATCAGCACCGTGTCTCCCACAGCGTTGGCTCCCCTGGTGTCTGTGTGTCCCATTTTGGTCATTCTCACGATATTTCAAACTTCATTATTACTATATTTGCTACGGTGATCTGTGATCCGTGATTCTGTCTCACTGAAAGCTCAGATGACGGTTAGCATTTTTAGAGAAGTACATGGTCTTTTTTTTAGACATCACGCTATTGCACATTTAACAGACTACGGTACAGCGTAAATATAACTTTTATGTTAACTGGGAAACCAAATAATTCACGTGAGTCATTTTACTGAGACACTTGCTTTACTGCAGTGGTCTGGAACCAAACCCACAGGACCCCTAATGCATGCCTGTGCATATACAGAACTCGAATAACTCAAAATAAAGACAAATAAGGCCATTAAAACATGAATTGACATGGTCACTGCGACAAAGAAAATGCTCCAATGGCCAGTCAATAAGACCAATAAGGACATGAAAAGATACTCCACCTCCTGAGCCATGAAGGGACACAAATCAAAACCACAAGGACGGCCAGAGTCCAAACTATGGACACTGAGTGCTGGGGTGGGGATGGGGAAGTGAGAGCCTTCACACCTGCCTGGTGGGCACGTAAAATGGTGCAGCTGCTCTGGAAAGCAGTCTGGCCGTTCCTCAAATGCTTAAGTGGAATTTCCATGCGGTCCAGCAATCCTACCCCTAAGTATACACCCAAAAGAAACATCATACATCCACACGAAAATCTGTGCATGCACGGTCACAGTAGCAGCATTCTTAATAGCCAAAAAGTGGAAACACCCCAAGTGTCCATCAACAGATGAACAAACACAACCTGTCCCCCACACACGGGCACAACACCGGGCCACGGACAGGAGCCAGGCACCCACACACGCGGCCCCGGGGACGGACCCCGAGCCCACGAGGCTCAGGGAGGGAACCAGACACAGAAGGCCACACGGGGTGTGAGTCCACGTGGGTGACACGTCCAGAACAGGCTCATCCACGAAAGGAAGGGGCTCGTGGGGGCTGGGGCCTGGGGAGGGGATGGGGGTGACCGCTAATGGGGACGAGGTTTCTTTGCAGTAACAGAACTTTCTGGAATTGATAGTAGTGATGACTGCACAACTCTGTGAATACTGCACACTCTAAATGGGTGAGTTATTTGGTATGTGAGTTATACTTCAAAAAAGCTGTTAACAGGGGCGCCTGGGTGGCTCAGATGGTTAAGCGTCTGCCTTCGGCTCGGATCGTGATCCCAGGGTCCTGGGATCGAGCCCTGTGTCGGGCTCCCTGCTCAGCAGGGAGCCTGCTTCTCCTTCTCCCTCTGCCTGCTGCTCCCCCTGCTTGTGCTCTCTCTCTGTATCTCTCTGTCTCAAATGAATAAATAAAAAACCTTAAAAAAAAAAAAGCTGTAAACAAAAACATCTGCAGAAGTAATGCCGCCTAGCATTATTAAAAGCACCCCCCTACCCCGGTAGGAAAAGACTGAGTTTGTAAGACACTCACACGATGACCCTACTCTACTGCTGTCCACAACAGTTAATGAAACCCAGATTCAGAGTTTTGGCAGGAGCTCACCTGACTCCCGTACTAACTGACCCTGAAAAAGCAGAGAAGACATTATGTCACAGGATCTACAGAAGACACCATCAGACTCGCACAGCACAAGGACAAGTAGCTACAGAGATGCCAAAGGTAGTTAGTCTGGAACTTTCCACCAAAGCGCTCTCTGCCTCTCTCTCTGTCCCTCCCCCACTCCTCCTTTGGGTCACAGGGAAGCCAGCTGCCAGGTCATGAGCAGCCCCATGGAGAGGCCCACATGGTGGGGAGCTGAGGCCTCCCTCCCACCAGCAGCCCTGCGAGGGCGCTGGCAGGAACAGCTCCTCCTGCCTGGGTCCAGCCTTCAGATGAGGCAGCCCCGGCTGGCCTATGTGCTGACCACAATCTCATGAGAGACCCCAAGCCAGGACCACCCAGCTATGTCTGCTCCTGGACTGCTGACCACAGAAACCCTGAGAAAATAAACGCGTGTTGCTTTAGGCTGCGAATCTGGATTAATTTGTTATGCAGCCACAGCTAACCAATACAGATTCTGTGTTAAGGCTGATAAGCCAGCCCGGGAGCACAGGTGACTCTCTTAGAAACGCCCCTGACCACAAGGGTCTGAGTCAGAGCAGCACCACAGTTAAGGACGAGCTGCCCAGCCCCGTGCACGGCAGGGCGGGGGCAAGCACCGCCGACAGGAGCCTGAGCAGCTGCTGTGTGGCAGGCCCGTGCAGATGTGGGGCTCGCACCCTCCCCCCGTCCTCACAGGAACCCACACAGCCTGCCAGGCTGACTCGCCTCACACAAGATCCACAGACCTGGAAAGGCAGAGGTGCCTGGAATTTGATCTCTTCTTGTGAGAAAATGA
Source organism: Eumetopias jubatus (assembly GCF_037043125.1). Classification (NCBI taxonomy): domain Eukaryota; kingdom Metazoa; phylum Chordata; class Mammalia; order Carnivora; family Otariidae; genus Eumetopias; species Eumetopias jubatus. The sequence continues at coordinate 217,171,965 of NW_028274807.1, forward strand.
AATCCAGCTTTCTCAATGCTTTAAAAGCAGAAAAAAGGAAGAAAAAAGTTTACAACAGGGCCTCCAAAGGTCTCAGAATGATCCTTTCAGGAATTGGCCAGCTGCCACTGGTGGCCCTGAGGTGTGTAATTTAAGATGCAGTGGTCACCATAAATGATTCAGAAACTCCAACTTCGTGGATGCGGCCTTCAGAAGAAAGAAGCCAGAAGCCACCCGGAAAGGTTAGACTGAGAACAGCCCCGAGGAAGCCTGCATTCACGAGCAGCCCTTGTCTTGTGACCCATACCCCGCTTTCCTCCTCCTCCTGCGCCCCAACCCTGGGGTCCTTACAGGGACCCCTCCATGCACACACACAGCCCGTGTCCCCAGCCTGGCGCTGGCCACAGCAGGAACGTCTGTTCGCAGCGTGGGGACTGGCCCACTCTCCTACCACGAGTTGCACGGGAGCGTCCACACGGAGCAGCTGAGAGAGGCTCTTCCATACAAACCCTGCTTAGTGAACACAGCTAACTGGGAGAGCGGGCACCGGGCTGCACTAGGCCCTCCGCCTCGGGGAGCACGTGAAAACGTCCATGACAAGTACAACCTGTCCCTGTCTTACGCTGCACACCACCCAGGGGGCAGTCATCACACCCGGAGGTGACACGAAACTCTGTCACCTGCCACTACCACTCGCCTCCCCAACTCCAGTGGCAGTGTGAGGCCACCGGCCCTTGTGTCCTCAGCACTGCCCAGCACAGACGGTGTGTGGACGGCACACGCACAGAGGGACAGAGCGTGCAGGGAGCCCCAGCTGCCTCACTAGCCCAGGCCCGGCCCCCTCTTGTACCCTGAGGACAAACCTGAGAACAAGCACCCAAGACAAGAACTCAAGGTCTGGCTCTGCCACCAGCCTGTCCCCGGCAGGTCTGCAGTCTCAGCACAAGAAGTGTGCACAGGAGGGTCTTTGAGATGCCCTCTGCAAGGGCAGGAGCCCAGGCGCCCGAGCACTGGGAGCTCAGGACCTCCTCTGCACGACTGGAGGGGTGTCGGTGAGAGGCGGGCTGCAGAGGCAAGGGAAGACCCAGAGGTGCACAGAGGGGTGCGTGCCCGGGCAACCCGCCTGCCAGCTCCATTCTCCTGACTCCCGTTTACAAGAACAACATCCAGGGAGTGCCCTCGGCTCCCATCAGGATTCACAGGTGGAGGGCAGAACCCAAGCAGTCCTCTGAAGCGGGGATCTCACACTGCGCCAAGCATCAGAATCCCCTGGAAGGCTCCTGAGCACCGATGGGGCCGATCCACAAAGTCTCAGATTCAGCAAGTCTGGGGGCCTGGGAATCTGCATTTCTAACAAGTTCCCAAGTGATACAAAGGCTGCCAGCTCTGGGACCCCACTCTGAGAGCCACGGCCCTGAGTAAACTGACATGGGAATTGCCGTGGATGGGATGGGGACGTGCAGACAGAGCTCTAAGGCGTGGAGAAGGGCAGAGAATGAAGGCTGGGTGACGGGACGTGGTGGGAGGCCTGCTGTCTGTCTCTATCAGTGGCAGGGCTTTGCCGGCAGAGATCTGGTGGGAGTGAAGAAGGACACAGTGCAAAATCAGCAGGCATCCGGAACACTCGGTCCAGGAGGAAGACCAGAGGGCCACAGCTACAAAGCCCAGCGGGATGGAGAGCACGGGGCCTGGGGGCCTGGCTGGGGTGCTCAGCCTCATCTACCTGCCTGTGTGCCCGCGCACCTGGGACCGGGAGCAGGGAGCAGCGGTGAGGACAGCAAGCCAGCATGATGTGGCACCTGCAGGGCCTGAGCATCAAGAAGGGACAGGCTCTCATGTGAAGAGGAGCAAATTCGTGCACGGCAGCAGAGATCCCAGGCTGCACAGAATCATGCCAGCCGCGTCCACAGCCAGCCCCGGATGTCTGCACACCCCCAGCAAGGGCAGAGCAGGGTGGCAGCAATGGAGTGCCTGCCCTATGGGCTCCAGGAAGGCGGTGGAAGCGAGCCCGGCAACCATACCCGAGGACCAGACAGGCCATGGCCGAGGTGTGCGCAAAGGACACAGGCCTCATAAAGGAACACAAACACAGAGCACTGCACCCAGCCAGGGCTGTCATAGGCGGGGAGCCAGGCCCAGCCAAGTGAGCTGGGTCTCCAGCCAACACACTCCAAAGAAGAAGAAGCTGAACAAAGACACCAACATGGAAGTACTCTCGGGGCTGCTGGAGGGGCCAGATGGTGAGACACGGGGACACTGTGAAGAACAGAATGTTTGGGTCCCCCAGATGCACACGCTAGAGCCCTGACCCCCCGTGGAATGGTATTAGGAGACAAGGCCTTTGGGAGGTGACAGGGTTGGGGAGGTTACGAAGGTGGGGACCCCCCGTGCGATCAGTGCCCGTGGAAGGGGGTGAAGGGACAGAGCACTCTCTTGGTCACGTGAGGACACAGCGAGAAGGCGGGGCTGCCGGCCAGGAAGTGCGCCCTCCCCAGGTAGCAGCCCTGCCGGCACCGTGGCCTTGGACTGCCAGCCTCTGGGGGGCCGTGAGAAATCAGTGTCTGTTTCAAGCTGCCCCCCACGGTATCCCATCAGCGCAGCCCCGGCAAACAAAAGACAATGACCCCCAGGGCACGGGCGGTACACAGGCAGCGCTCACAGGGTGGCCCAGGACCCAAGGGGGGGACGAGGAGCTGGCCAAGAAGGAGCAGGCCTCTGGGCCGAAGGCAGGAGGACACAGGTGGAAAAGCAGAAATCCAACCAGAAGGGGCAGCGGGGAAGGTGGAGTTTCAGCCGGCAGCGGCACCCGGCACCGAAAATGGCCGCAAACAGTGGCTCCCGACAAAATGCACTTTTGCGGCTGGCCCGGGAACGCTGGAGCAGAAGAGGCAGCCCTGCTCTGACCCGAGGTGCCGGGCACCCTCTGCGGCAGCTGCCCACACCCAGCGGAAAACCACGCGCAGCCAGGAGGCCTCCGCGCCCCTGAGAACCCACTGCACGACTGTGCCCGGCACCGGTACTCTCCTCCACAGGACTCTGAAAAGGAACCAGGCTCCTTGCAGGAATGGCTGATTCCAGGGCTGCGGCAGGGAAAACACAAGACGAGCTTGGACATCCTGTGCACCAGGGAGCAAAGACATGTCCCCAAAGGGGCGTGGGCAGGCCCAGGGCCCAGGAGAAAGCCCGGAGGCACTCCCGGGGGCTGGCTCCAGAACGTGAGCAACAAGCCCCTCACAGACTGGACCATCACCCGGAGAATGCAGTCCACGCAGAGGCTAGAAACGTGTGGGTAAGTGGAGGACAGCCACAGGTCTCCCAGAGAGGAACTGCAGTCACCACGAGAGTGCGGTGGAGGAAAGGAGAAAGCCCCACGACGCAGGGGCTGCCGCGACTGCTGTAGGCAAGGCCCCCCAGGGCCCCAGACAGCCTCGACGCACCCCGCCCCCCGGGGAGGAGGGGAGGGTAGCAGCAACCTGATCATGGGCAGGGGAGAGACCCGGCGCTGCCGCCACAACCAGGGCTCAAGGTCAGCACCGTCGGCAGGAAGATGCACAGCCTCAGCAGCCGCGGAGGTGATGCCCGAGGAGCCACAGCGTTGGCCTGTGGGGCTCCTGCCAAGAACGCACTTCCAACCCCCCACTAAGGCCCCTGCGGGGTGGCCAGGTCATGACAGGTGCTGGCCTTCCCGTAAACATGAGGGGCTCCCCCAGGTTAGGGCTGAGGATACGCAACAACTAAGCACTAAGGGGACCCTGGGCTGGACCTAAGCAGAAAGGGACATGGGGAGACAGAGTCTCGAGTCCCCTCAGCGCCGAGCCCCGGCTTGGACCCTGTGCCACGGGGACAGCTGAGTGAGGGCTACGGCAACTCTCTTCCATTTGTACAATGTGCTCTTCTGTCTAAAATCCTCTCCAGGGCGCCTGGTGGCTCAGGCGGTTAAGCGACTGCCTTCGGCTCAGGTCATGGTCCTGGAGTCCCGGGATCGAGTCCTGCATCCGGCTCCTTGCTCCGTGGGGAGTCTGCTTCTCCCTCTGACCCTCTTCCCTCTCGTGCTATCTCTCATTCTCTCTTTCTCAAAAATAAATAAATGAAAAAATTAAATTAAAAAAAATAAAATCCTTTCCAGGGGCGCCTGGTGACTCAGTCGGTTGAGCGTCTGCCTTCAGCTCAGGTCATGACCCCAGGGTCCTGGGATGGAGCCCTGCATCGGGCTCCCTGCTCCGTGGGGAGTCTGCTTCTCCCTCTGCTCCCCTGCTTGAGCTGTCCTTTGCTCTCTATCTCTCTTTCCCAAATAAACAAATAAAATCTTAAAAAAAAAAAGAATAAAAGTAAAAATAAATAAAATCCGTTCCAAATGCAAAAACGTTGCACAGGAAGGTGAGACACAGAAGGTTCTCCAAATGCAGACAAACCAGAAAGGTGCTATCGGGGTCTGTATGTGTCCGGGCACACGCAGTCCCTCAGCCCACCCCCACCCCCACCCCCACCCGGAGAAGGCCTTCTATCCGCCTGACGGGGGACATTGCCTGCTGCCTTCTTACTTGGCAGGAGCACCATAAAGATAAACACAACACACTTAGGGGCGCCTGGCCGGCTCAGTGGGGAAAGCATGCAACCCTTGATCTCAGGGTTGTTGAGTTCAAGCCCCACAATGGGCCTAGAGCTTACCTTAAAACAAAACAAAACAAAAACAAAAACAAAGAAGAAAAGAGCATACTTGAAGTCTTCTGAATATATTAATAATTCCATGAATTTTCCAGTACCTTCACCCCCCCCCCGGCTAAAATTGTTTATTCCTCAACTCAGAAATAAGGAAAATGTGTAACATAACACCCACATTGAGAAATGTAATAGATTACAGTCTGAATCTGTTTAAACATCTCAAAACTCAACGTGGTCAATCTGCTATCTTAATAATCACCTTAAATTTCATGCGGAAGCTGCCCTTTCACAGATATTACTACATGGCCCTTTGACAAAATAAACACTCATTCCTAATCACTTTAAAACAGAGAGCGCTGGGCGCCTGGGTGGCTCAGTCGGTTGGGCGACGGCCTTCGGCTCGGGTCGTGATCCTGGAGTCCCGGGATCGAGTCCCGCATCGGGCTCCCTGCTCGGCGGGGAGTCGGCTTCTCCCTCCGACCCTCTCCCCTCTCGTGCTCTCTGTCTCTCATTCTCTCTCTCTCAAATGAATAAAACCTTTAAAAAAAAATAAAAATAAATAAAACAGAGAGCGCCACTTCGGGCTGAGTTCATGGTGAAGCTAAGCAGGGGAGCAAGAGCAGTTGACTTACGGTTTGTTCTTAACATGACCAATTCAGGTATTTATAGCAATAGCACCTTCCTGGTTCAAATAAGCAAGAACCCAAAAGGACAGGCCATGTGTACAAATAAGTAAAAAGCACAAAACAATGGTAAGAAGGCTGCGGTGGGAGGGTATCACCCTGGAGGTCAGCCTAGAGGGGAGGAAGGTCAATGTGCGGTGCTCGGAGCAGGCGGAGTCTGGGAGCTCCCCCGAGGCCGAGCACAGCTAGTGTCGGTGCTCTGGGAGGTGAACAAGGGCTCAGGTCTGCGGTCCACACTTAGCCCTCAGGATAGGGTGCAGAGTGGGGCAGGGCGAGAGGTCAGGGACCTGGCAAAGACAGCAGCTCGGGAGGGCCCAGGGCGCTCCCGTTCAACCGTGGTTAGCCACCTCACAGGATTAAACCAAGCGTGAGGCCCTTCTGCAGGAAGGCTTGCCATCTGGAAGGAACAGGACTTGGGACAGGTCTTGTCATCTCTGTGGTGGCTCCCTCCTCTGTAAACCGGACCCTGTGGGGACACACCTACCCTGGAGAGCCCTCCTATTCGTTGCTGGTCCTTCTCCCAGACCTCCGCTCTCAACTGGCTGGGTCTTCAGACTCCACGTTCCCACACAATGAGCGATCTGTGCAGGGGAGACAACCTCCCAGCTCACAGCCCTGGTGTCTACGCAGCAATGGGTACCCCAGGGGCTCTGGGCCTGCTGTCCATGGTAGGAGGCAGCACAGGGAGAGAAGGGGACAGTTACTTAAAGACCCACACAGTGACTGTGGTCACACTGGGGGCACCTGCTTGGGCTGAGTGACAGGAAGCCAGTCACTACCCCACGATGAGGCACAGGATCCGTGAGAGCAGCAAATTCACTCCCCCAAGCTGTAGAAAAAGTCAAGTCACCCAGCCACTGCTTTTGAGCTTCACTAGTTTTAAGGACTAAACTTATGTGGCCCCCGAAACAATGTCACGCTGCAAAGGGGCCAGAAGGAGGGCAGCTTAATGCTGCTCAGATAACTTCTCTCGGGGGAGGGGGGAATGAGCCAACCACTCACCTGTGACGCACCCTGGCTCTCAGGAACCATTTCAGCTCTGTGACGACAGCCAGCAGTGACTCACCGGGAAGGAGGCCTTGGCTCCTGCCACCACCCCCACCGCACCCCTCTCCACGGGGCCACGCTGCCCAGCGCCAACCCTGACAAACAAGGCTGCTCAGAGGATAGGGCCACATCTAAAAGCACCCGGCCCACCAGACCCACAGCCCCCAAGTCTCCAGGGCAAGGGAGTCCCGCCCAATGCCATCCCAGCAGCATGCCAGGCCTGCGGTGTGGCCATGGCCAATGACCTCGAAGAGGCACTCCAACGAAAGAATCGACACACGAGCCCCCCGAGTCGCCGTGGGAAGCAGAGTGGGCCACAGGGATCCCCCGCGGCCATAAATACAGCTGGGGGAGGGAAGAGGGAAAACAGGAAGGCATGCTGAGGAGCACCCAAGAGTGGTCTGAGGAGCCAGCGCTGATGCGAAGCCTCCTGCAGGAGCTGTCCAGAAGACCGGAGCAGCGGGGCCCGTCAGACCTCACTCGGGCGCAAACTCGGTCCCACGCAGCCCCGGACACCGTGCTCCGTGCAACCCAATGACCAGGGGGCCCAGAGGAAGGAGCCCCCACAAGGAAGGAGTCTGGAGCTGTGCCATCCTAGCAGCAGCCACGGCCACCTGGTCCATCCATGGAGAGGAACATCACTCAGCCCTGAGCAGGAGCAGGAGACCACACGTGTGGCCCCAGGGACGGACCCCGAGCCCATGATGCTCAGGGAGGGAACCAGACACCGAAGGCCACACGGGGTGTGAGTCCACGTGGGTGACACGTCCGGAACAGGCTCATCCACGACGGGAAGGGGGCTCGTGGGGGCCAGGGGCTGGACGGGGGGAGGTGACAGCTGATGGGGATGGGTCTCCTTCTGGGGAGATGGTAGGTTCTGGAACTAAAGGTGGCAGTTGTACAACCCTGTGAACGGACTGGTCTGTGGCAATGTACTTCAGATGAGATGGAGTGGTGTGCGAATTACATTGCAATAAAGTTGTTACTTGTAAACAAAACCCACAAGCCCCAGCACCGCCCCAGCACTCCTGTTGAGTGTCCTCCTGGTCCCTCCCTGAGCCCAGGCCCCTGCGCCTGGCCTCCCGTACCCGGCACATCTGGGGCAGACAACCCGAACTGCCAGACCAGGGATGCAGCCCAGCATCCGCCCCATAGAGGGAGAGCAGACCCATCCTCAGTGAGCCACCTGCAGACCAGGGGAAACATAACCCTGTTCACCCCTTTAAACAGATCACAGCAAAACAGCCATCCAGGCAGAAACCTGAGCCCCATGGGGGCTCCTGTGGTCCCCCAGGCCACACTCCCCCCACCGGCACTGTGTCCTCCTCTATCCCTAGCCCTACCACAAAGCCCAGAAAGCCCTGTCCCCCAACTCCTAAAAAGAAGGGTCAGGCTTTTAAATGACAAGAGTGTTATCGGAGTGAGTACCCATCACTCACACACACACCCACAGCACTTTCTGCACACCAGCCCACACCCCACGACCAGCTGAGGGGAGCTCAAGCCGAAGTCTCTCTCGAGAGGAGGAAACTGAGGCTTAGGGCGGTTGCATGGTAAAGCCCAGAGCCCTTGACCTCCCAACCTCCACGGGCAGCGCCCCAGGAGCCACACAACAGGCAGGAAGAAGGGACTGGTGCAGCGCAGGGGGGAGGGCCCACGGGCTCGGAACCGGAAGCGGGATGCGGGTCGGGGAGAGGAAAGACCACGTCAGGAAGAGGAGTTCGGAGCGCATGGAGCAAGGGAATGGCGAGGGCGAGGCACTGAGGGGCAGGCCGGAGCCACATGTGGGCCGTGGGGTGGCAGAGCGACGCCCCGGCACCCCCCAAACAGCGGCAGGTCCTTGGCAAATACCTGCAGAATCAATACCATGGCCTGGGCTAGCAGGAGCCCCCACTGGTGGGAACTGTGGGGACACCTCAAGGGGACAGAGAAAGCAGAGAGGCTTCAGGAAGTACAACCCTGGGCAAGAGGAAGGAAACAGGAATGCTGTTCCCACAGCTAGGGAGACCCAGGCGCACTCTGCAGGGGAAGTCAGGCAGAGTGAGAACTTTCCCAAGAGAGAGGCATGGGGCCCAGGACTCAGTTGCTCCCAGATGCAGAACCCTGGCAGCCCACAGGTCCCACATTCAAGAGAGGACCCCAAAATGCTTTGTATCTTGACTGCACCAATGCCAACGATATGCTCATCCTGCTCTCTGGTTGTAAGATGTTACCACTGGGGGAAGCCGGGTAAGGAGAACACAGGGTGTCTCTGTTCGTTCTTTAAGATTTATTTATCTGAGACAGACAGCCCGGGGCAGAGGGAAAGGGATAGCAGCAGACTCCCGGCTGAGTGCAGAGCCCGACTCGGGGCTCAGTCTCACAACTGTGAGATCACGACCTGAGCTGAAACCAAAAGTTAGACACTTAACCAACTGAGCCATCTAGGCGCCCCTGTTATTTCTTATGGCTTCAAGTGAATGTACCATTATCTCGAAATTAATAGTTCAAGGGAAAAAAAGGCAGAGCTCCCAGAGGGAGACTGGGCAGGCAGGTGCCAGGCAGGTGCCCTGCTGCTCTGCTCCTGCCTCCCCAGGGAACATCCAAAGTTCCTGCTCCCTCCGTCTCCTACCCGTCCGGAACAGAGTACCGGCAGGCATTTGGATCCGAGGAAGCTGGCTGTGAAAACTAACAGCCACATATGACATACAGGCTTTTCTGATTCTCCCTCCCCCCTTTAAAGTGGCTACTCCACCCACACAAGGTTGTCTAAGGGTTAATCTGCCTTCCACCTGAGTGCGGATTAGGCAGAAGGCTCACACAAGCCTAGGTCAGCATCAGGAAATATTTTCTGAGTCACAGGGAGGGATGGCTCACTCTGCCCACCCACTCAGCCTCCTGCGTAAAGGGCATGACTGCTCAGAGGGCACTCATCAGATCGTGGGCTCCCCGGGAGGAAGCTGAAGGCGGGGACAGTCACGATGGGGCTGCTCCCCCGCCCACAGGCTTCATAAGTCATGGAGGAGATGGACCACTCCACGCCCTCGAAGGTTCTTGCCCGGCAGCCAGGCAGCTAAAAATACCACTACCCCCCTTCCAGCTGAGACCTGGTTTTCCCACTAAGACAAGAGCCACCTTGAGCTGTAGGTGAGTATCCAAGAACTCTAAGTCATGGAAGCAACAAAACTCAGCCGCAACCCCCCCCCCCACCTTCCCTCCCATTTCTCAATTTCCCAAGAAGCCTGTTTCTGACCCTGGACATTTCCCAGTGTGGGTGGTTGTGACTGTTGGTACTTCCTCCTGCAGATGCCCCCACCTCCAAGAAGCCACCCACACCTCCCCCAGGGCAAAACCAGCAGCCCCTCCCTCCAGGACCACCTCAGCCGGCAGCTATGTGGCCACACAACTGCTGAACTTGTGGGTTTATAGATCTCCTACCTCCCTATGTTTATACATTTCCTGAGCATGCGAATACTGTCTACTGTCCTCTGCGGCCCCAGGAGCACCGGAAGCAACCAGTAGGTGCTGGCAGAATGAATGGATCCGTGAACAAATGGGCCCAGTCATCTCGCACATGTAGTCAAATGACAGTCTGACCTCCTGAGAAGTTAACTTATGAAGTCATTCGTTTTCTTAACACGGTCATCGTCGAATCATCACAAGATATGAACCCTTTTGAAAGTACTGGCCCTCGCTTCCCACCAGAAAGCAAACTTCATCAGTAGGGATACGGAAAGTTAAAAGACATCACCGCAAAGCTGTAGCGGGAGCGTCGCTTGCCACTGCACTAGCAGAGGATTTCACGGGGCCCGCCTGCCCACTGGCCTGGCAGTGGGACAACCACACCAGGAAAGGGCCGCTGACGTCAGGCAGAGCGCTTGGCCAGGCGGGCAGCACAATCCCATCCCCTTGCCAAGCGAGGTCCCAGCCAGTGAGGGAAAGACACTCTGCAGTTCAGAACCAGTGGCCACTAGAAAGCCAGGCCCAACACGGAAGGCCTTGTTTACACCGGGTACAAATCACTATGGGCCTTGCTCTGCTCCAAATAAAAGATGGTGGTGAGGGGGACACTGTGGCTGTCTCCGGATGAACTTTAACCTTGGTGTCCAGGGCCTGGATAGTGGGTCACAGTGCATTTCCTCAGTCTTCCAATACCCAACAGTGCCAATTAGGGAGATGCACAAGTGTCACACACGGCGGCACAGGCCCGTCCTCCCACTGAATGCTTCCCAAGGTGAGAAGTCAAGTTCGCGTAGAAACTTGCCCCCACACGCTCATAGCAGCTTTATTCCTAACTACCGCCCCCCCCCCCCCCCCCCCCGCTGGAAACATCCCACAAGGCCACCACCGGGCAGTGAAACAGGGAAATGAAAAGATGGAACAGGACATAGCAATAAAATGGACGGACTTCTGATACCCACAGCAACATGGGTGAGTCTCAGAAATACCCTACTGGGCCAGAAAGCTGCCTGCTGTTGATTCCATTTATCTGACTTTCTGGAAAAGGCAAGCCTGTAGGAGCAGAGAGAAAAGAGCTGAGCTGGTGGAAGGAACACGGAGGGCTGACGGTGGTCTCATTAGGACGGACCTGTCCAAACTCCTGGAGCTGCACCGTGCCAAAAACAGTGATCGTACTGCGTGCGAGCTAAAGATAAAAAAAAAGCTCAATTTTAAAGAATGCGCTGGCCAGCCAACTGGTGCATGCGGAGCGCTGTCACAAGGGCGGAGAGAGGCGGAGGCTGGTGGAACGGTTGGAGTTTTGAAGGTTCTCCCCACTTTCGTCACACTGGACGTCGGTCTCCCCGCCCTGCCCACTGCCCAGGCGGCCGGACACACACATACACACACACACACACACTTTGCCAGCCGGAAAAGCCAGGGCCCGGGCTCGACCTCGCCTCCGGCCGCAGGATGAGCAAAAATAGAAAGCTCCGGTGCGCGCGGCGGGCTGGAAACCGCGAAACCCTCCGACCGCGGAGAAGCCGGGGCCGGCAGCCAACACCCGCTCCCAGGCGGTCGCCGCGCCCCGACCCCGCCCCCGGCCGCGACGTTTCCAAAAACTGACACACACGGAGCGCGCGTGAGGGGCGGGGCGCGCGGGCTTCCCCGCCGGGTCCCCCGTCCCCCCGCCGGGCGTCCGCGCCGAAGGGCGCCCCGAAGACGCCCGCCCACGGCGCCCGCCGCGCTCCCGCTCCCAACGGCACCCTGGCCGGTCCGAGCGGCCCCGGGGACGCGGACACCCGCGCCGCGCCGCCCACCCGCGCCCCCGCGGCTCCGCGGCCGCCCCGGGGCCACCCCGGTAAATTTCCGCTCGGCCGGTCATTTTCCGAGGGTCACTCGAGAGCGGGGGACAGAGCGGTCCCGGGCCCCGGGTCCGGCCAGCCCGCCCACCCCCCCGACCTCAGGGGGGACGGAAAACAGCGCGGGGACTAAAAAGCCGAGCACACTGACAGCGCCAGACCCAAACGACCCCACGCAGGGCAAGACCGACTGTCAACACACCCCACTCCGCGGGGCCCCCCGCCCCCGGCCCGGGCAACGGCAGCCCCGCGCCCCACCGCCCCGCAAACGGCCGCGGGCAGCGCCGCCGAACGGCAGGGCGCCCCGGGAGAGGGGCTTCTCGGGACCCCGGCGGCCCCGTCCGCGGGCGGGCGCGGCGCGCCGCGGGGCCGGGGCCGCGGGAGCGGGGGACCGCGGGGCGCGGGGGCGGCACTCACGTAGACCGGCAGCGGCCACGGGTAGACGGCGGGCTCGGCCCCCACGGGCGACTTGAGCCTCAGCTCCAGCTTCTCCCCCATGTCGGCGCGCGCGGCCGCCGCACCATGCTAGTCGGGCGGTTGGGGGAGGGGCGCGGCGCCGCCGGCGGGGGGCGGGGCGGCGGGCGGAGGAGGGCGGGCGGGAGGGCGGGAGGCTGAGGGGAAGGGGGGGGGGGCCTGGCCTGGGCCTCGGCCGCCGCCGCCGCCGCCGCCGCCGCCGCCGCCGCCGCCGCCGCGCTCCCGTCCGGCCCCCGGCTCCTCTTTGTGGTCACAGGCCCGGGGCCTCCAGCGCCGCCGCCATCTTGGACCGGCGTGAGGCGAGCACAATGAGCCGGGGGCCGGGCCGAACCATTCTCGGCGCGCGCGCGGGGGGGCCCGGCGCGAGGACTCGGCGCGCGCCCGCTGCCCCGCCCGCCGCGCCGCGCGCGGCCCCCCCGCCGCCCCTCCCCGTGGACTCGCCCACACGCACGCACGCACGCACGTCCTCGGCTGCCCTCGGCCGCCGCCGCCGGCCCGACGCGGGGACCCGGGGAGACCCCGCGGGTCTGGGATGACAGGTTCGAGCCCCGCCCCCGGAGGAGTGGGGGCCCACCCTTCCCACGCCCAATAAAGCCGTAATTCCTCGTGAAATAGGACGCCCGCGGTCCGGGAGGCCCGCGCTACCGCTCCGGGTACGCGACTCGCCCCGCGAGAAACGCAGCTTGGTGAGCCTCTGCTCGGCGCCAGGCCCTGAGCACCCAAGAGTGACGAAGGGGGACTACCCTGCCCGCAGGGAGGATCGGGCCAGTGCCGGGGAAGCCAAAAGGGTTCTTAACGCCGTGCGTCCACTGGGGCCCAAAGACATTACTTCAGGTGTGTGCAGGGGCTGGTGTTCCCATGAGATCACGTTTAGATCGGTTCACTCGAGGCAGAGGACGGTATTACCCGGCATGCTGGGGTGGGCCTCGTCCAGTCAGTTTAAGGTCTGAAGAGGAAAAAAGTAAGTTTCCCTCCAAGGAGGGACCTCTGTCGGCCACTGGCTGCAACGTCAGCTCTTCCCTGGGGTCCTGCCTGAAAGATTTCTGACTTGACGGCCCCCACGGTCACATGACCCAGGTCCCTAAAATAAAAGTAGGTGAGGATCTGTGTGCGTATACACGCCTATACATTGATGTGTGCGCGCATATACATAGTGTATATGTAAGTGTGTCTACTTACAGGTGTGTACGGACACGTGTGCATACGCGTGTTGCATGTTATATACGTGCAGGTGTATCACATATGTATGCCGTACATATACACACCTGTACGTCTCTGTATATGTGTCAGTAGGATTCTGCTAGTCTGGAGAACCCTCACTAATACAGACACCTGTGCTCATTGAGCCCCTGCTATGTGTCAGCGAGGGAGCCAACCACCTGCCTTTTCAGTACCTCCCTTAAGTGTCACAGCTCCCCAGGAGGGCAGGTGGTGGTTTCTGCTCTTGCCCGGTGAGGAGCCTGACGGGCAGTGACCTGCTCAAGTCAGGCAGGTGGAAGGTGGAGTCCTGGCAGCAGTGTCCACGCCCCCGTGGGTGCTTCTTCCCAGGGATGGGGAGGGAAAGACGTGGGGTCTGGATTGTTGGAAGCTCGAGACTAAGGCCAACTAACCAAGGGCATCAGAAGTCAGGACAGCGGGGGCTCCTGGGTGGCTCAGTCGTTAAGCGTCTGCCTTCGGCTCAGGTCATGATCCCAGGGTCCTGGGATCGAGCCCCGCATCGGGCTCCCTGTTCCGCGGGAAGCCTGCTTCTCCCTCTCCCCCTCCCCCTGCTTGTGCTCCCTCTCTCACTGTCTCTCTCTCTCTCTCTCTCTGTCAAATAAATAAATAAATCTTTAAAAAGTCAGGACAGGGCGCCTGGGTGGCTCAGATGGTTAAGCGTCTGCCTCCGGCTCAGGTCATGATCCCAGGGTCCTGGGATCGAATCCTGCATCGGGCTCCCTGCTCCTTGGGAGCCTGCTTCTCCCTCTGCTTCTCTCTCTCTCTCTCTCTCCCTCCCTCTGTCTCTCATGAATAAATAAAATCTTTAAAAAAATAAAAAATAAAATAAGTCAGGACAGTGGTTAGCTCAGGAATCAGAGGGGTGACACAGGGACATTCACCTGTGAAAAAGTATCCATCATGCACTTTTTGTGTGTCTATCAATAAAAAGCTTTCTAAAAACAGATTCCCCTGGTTGCTATGCAGAGAACACATTGGGAGGTTGGGGGGGGGGTAAAGGAAGAAGCAGTAAGAGGAGTGGGGGGGCCAGACGGTCACCCAGGTGACAAGGAAGGAAGGCTCTGAAGAGGGACAAACCCCCCATGGATAACTTAGCTAGACTGGACTTTGTGAGCTCAGGACAGCCTGGGACAAGGGTTAGGGTCCCCAGCCTGAGGAACCCAAAGCCCAGAGCCACCCCTCATCCTTCCAGTGAAGAGAGCCAGTCAGCCACCTCGGGCTCCCGGGCTCTCAGGCTATTTTCAGCTTCCATCCCATAGGACACAGAGGCAGCCAAAGCATGTGTCTCAGGAAACACCCTCCCTCCCTCTCTCCCTCCTCCCTCCTCCTCCATCCCTTCCCCTCCCTCTATCTATTCTCTCCTTTCTGCAGAGAGACCCCCAGGGACCTCTCAGACCCTGACTCGGGGGCAGCCAACCAGAGAGTGGCTGCAGACAGCAGCTTCCCATCCCTCCCCTCCCCTGCCCGTCCCCCACCATCTGAGGGATGTCAAGACAAGCCCTGGAGGAGGGTGACCTTGGCCCCGGGCCCTCAGCACGTGCCGTTCCTCTGCTTGGAATGTGCTTCCCCGAGACTCCTCCCTCTGCCATCAGTCTTGTTCTCTGCTCACTTCCTCCAGAACCTTCCTGGATTCCACAGACAAGGTGGGGCCCCAGAGTATGCTTTACACCTGCCCTGTACCCACAGAATTCCAATCCCGGCCCTCCCTTCCCTGCCAGGTGAGTGTCTCCACCTCTGCTCGTTTCCTCGTTTGAGCAGCTGATGCCCCCAGTCCCTGCCCCAGGATGTTTTTGAGAGGGTCAAGTCAGGTACCACAGAAAGTGCTAGAACAGTGCCTGCTACACAGAAGTTGTTTGCCACCAGCATTGCTGTTGGTATTGTTATGGTAGTTTGTAGGGTGACCAGCCGTCCGGTTTGCCCAGGACAGTCCCAGTCTCGGCGCTGGAAACCCAGGGAACCCCTCTGTTCTGGGCACACAGGGATGGTTGGTCACTCTATTTAGGATTTGTCTCCCATCCCCACGCAGCCGGAAAGGAAATCTCCCTGCCCCTGCCTTCCTTCCTGCTAACCCTTCATTCATCCGCTCGTGTCTTTGCTCAACTCCTTTATTCAACAAGTATTTCATAAGCAGCTACTACATAGCAGGCCCTCTTCCAGATGCTGGGAACCTAGCAGCCAGGACAGTGGATGGAAATCCAGGTCTTCATAGAACTTACGTTCCAGGAAGGGCAGCAAACAATAAGCTGATAAGATGTAATTTATTAAACAGGAATGGTGTCAGGTAGATCACTAAAGTAAGGGAAGGAGAGGGAGAGGGGGCAGCTTTAAATGCAGGCCCTGAAACGAAAGGGGTCCACTGCTCTCACCCAGAGCAATCCGGCCCCCAGGGGACACTGGGCCACGTCTGGAGATATCTGTGCTTATAACGATGAGGGGTGAGGCTAGCATCGAGACTCCCAGAGAATGACCCGGCCCCAACGTCAGCAGCGCCAAGGGGCAGAGACCCTGTTCCAACATTATTCTGATGATCTGGTTCCCCCAGAATCCTGCAAGGGCAGGGACTCCATCCCAGCCACTTGTACACCCTCAGAGGTGATGCAGAGTGAGGCAGCCAGGCAGGGCTGAGACAAGCCTTGGGGATGAAATGGCAAGTGTGTATGCCCATCCACCTGGCGCTCAGAGCTGGAGAGGTGGGGCTGGCCCCCACACACGATGACCTCTATCACCCACGCACCTTGTGCGGCTAGCTCTTTCCAGAATCACCTCCTCTGGCCCCTGTTCTGGTCCCTGTCCTGGGTTGCGTTGACTCTGAGAACAAGGACAGGAGTGCAGGTGGATGATTTGAGAGGTGCAGAGAACTGCCTGGGAGGGGGAGGGGGGACAGGAAGAGACAGGTGTGCTCTGATAGCAGCTGTCGTGGTGGGACCTCCACCATTACAGACACTCTGGGGATATGCAAACACGTACCTTGGCATGAGCCCACCTGGGCGGTGGAAGGAGCTGGGCTACTTATGCACTAACTCCTTGTATCAGTGGAGGGGTGGGAGGGGTCGGGAGGATGTGAATTCTCCGGCACTTCTAGCCCGCCACAGTCCTCCAGATGCAGATACTGGCTGTTGGAGTCTCAAAACGGTCGTGTCCAACAGACGAGGCCAGGGCACCAGCAGAGTCGAATCTGGTCCCTAAGTGACCAGGTTCATCCTCTCCTATGGTTCTAAATACTTGTAGAGCCTTCAGACTTCCACCCAGGATTTTCACCTTCAGGTCTGGAGTGAACCACCTGCTGACAAGCCACCCCCTTCTCGGGGGCCAGCAGCAGTTCTTTCTTAAATCGAGATGCATCCAGATGCCAAAATCGTAAAGAGGAAAGGAGACTCAGGCATGTTTAAACCAAGGAAATACACTATTATCTTTGTAAAAGTGCTTAATTTTAATAGTTAAGATTTACCTAAAAAGTTGCAAAGATGGTACCTAACATTCTTATGCCCCCCCACCCTGTACCCAGTTCCCCCCCCATTTTTCACATGTTACATTAGTATGATACATTTGTTGCAGCTAAGGAACCAACATTGATACATTATTACTAACTAAAGTCAAAACTTTATTTGCATTTCCCTAGTTCTTCCCTAACATCTTGTTTCTGTCCCAGCGTTCTCTGGACTGTGACAGGTTTGGTACCTTGAAAGTTTTGAGGAGGACCAATCAGGCATTTTGTCTCTTAATTTGTTTTCGTGATGTTTTTCTTGTGGTTAGTATGGGACTATGGGGTTTGGGGGAGGAAGACCCAGAGATAAAATGCCATTCTCATCAGATAACATCAAGGATACCCGCTGCCAACAGGATTTATGACCAAGCTGTTAACTTTGATCGCCTGACTACTGTTATCTTTTAAATCATGGTGGACATCTCCCTTCCCCAAGTAACCAAAATTAAAGAGACTGACGATATCTAATGTTGGTGAGGATGGCGAGCCACTAGAACTCCCATGTGTTGCTGCTGGTAGTGCAGATTGGAGCAATCACTTTGGAAAGCTGTTGACTGGACCCCCAAGAGCTAACTCCACCTACCCCAGGTCTCAGCGATCCCCCTCCTCGATGCTCGCGCAAGAGAAATAAGTGTCTGAGTCGCCACTAAAAGACATGCCCTGGAATGTTCACAGGGGCTTTATTTACAATAGCCAACAACTGGAAATGATTTCAATGTCCTTCCACAAGAGAGCAGGGGAAGAAATTGTGGGAAAGGGGATGCCACACAGCACCAAAAAGGGAAGAGCCGGCGTGCACCAGTGTGGGTGGATCTCACGCAGCCGTCAGGGAAACTTTCTTTCTTCCTTTCTTCCTTTCTTCCTTCCTTCCTTCCTTCCTTCCTTCCTTCCTTCCTTCCTTCCTTCCTTTCTTTGACAAAGACAGTGAGAGAACACAAGTAGGCAGAGCAGCAGGCAGAGGGAGAAGGAAAAACAGGCTCCCCGCTGATGCAGGGCTCGATCCCAGGACCCTGGAATCACGACCTGAGCCGAAGGCAGACGCTTAACCGACTGAGCCACCCAGGTGTCCCTCTTTCTTTCTTTCTTTCTTTCTTTCTTTCTTTCTTTCTTTCTTTCTTTCTTTCTTTCTTTCTTTCTTTCTTTCTTTCTTTCTTTCTCTTTCTTTCTTTCTTTCTTTCTTTCTTTCTTTCTTTCTTTCTTTCTTTCTTTCTTCTTTCTTTTAGAGCAGTATGTTCTTTGGGGCTTTTTTGTTTCTTTTTTGTTTCATTTTTAATTTTAATTCCAGTATAGTCAGCATGCAGTGTTAGTTTCAGGTGTACGATTTAGTGATTCAACAATTCTATGCCTTTCTCAGTGCTCATCATACTCGTACTTTTTGATGGTTTCGCCCGTTACCCACCCACAAGAAGGATTTACTTCTTAACTCCATTTATATGAAGCGCAAAACCAGGAAAATGAATGGTGTTAAAAGTTGGATATGGGTTGTCTCTGGGGGTTGAGGCATTGACTAAGAAGGGTCTGGATGTGTTTTACATTGTAGTCTGAGTGGTGATTACGTGGAGACGGAGGTAAAGGGGTGGGGGGAGAATTTATTAAGCCAGTCACTTGAGATTAGTGCACTTGTGTCCTTTTGTATGTGTGCTATCCCTCATATTAAAGAAGAAAGAATAGGGGCGCCTGGGTGGCTCAGTCATTAAGCGTCTGCCTTCAGCTCAGGTCATGATCCCACGGTCCTGGGATCGAGCCCCACATCGGGCTCCCTGCTCAGCGGGGAGTCTGCTTCTCTCTCTCCCAGTCCCCCTGCTTGTGTTCCTTCTCTCTCTGTCTCTCTCTCTCTGTCAATGAATTAAAAAAATCTTTAAAAAAAATAAAGAATAGAATAGAATAAAACGAGGTCTGAGTTGGTGGAAATATAAAATGGTGCCGTTGCTGTGGAGAACTCTTATAGAGATCCTCGAAAAATTAAACATAGGGGCCCCTGGGTGGCTCAGTTGTTAATCATCTGCCTTCGGCTCAGGTCATGGTCCCAGGGTCCTGGGATCGATTCCCGCATCGGGCTCCCTGCTCAGCGGGAAGCCTGCTTCTTCCTCTCCCACTCCCCCTGCTTGTGTTCCCTCTCTTGCTGTGTCTCTCTCTGTCAAATAAATAAAATCTTCAAAAAAAAATTAAACATAGAGTTACTGTGCGACCCAGTCATTTCATTCCTAGGTATACACTCAAAAAATTGAAAAGTTACTTGCACACCCATGTTCACAGCAGCATTATTTACGATAGCCAAAAGGTAGAAACAACCCAAGCGTCCATTGATGGATGAATAGACAAGCAAAATGTGATCCACCCATACGATGGGATATTATTCAGCCTTAGAAAGGAAAAAAATCCTGACACCTGCTACAATATGGATGGATTTTGAAGACCTTGTGCTTGGAAATAAACCAGTAAGACACATCCCACATGATTCCACTCCCAGGAGGTCCCCAGAGGAGTCCCGTCCACAGAGACAGAGAGGAGAGTGTGGGAGCCGGGGCTGGGCAGGGGGTGGGGAGTCCACGCTAATGGGGACAGAGTCTCCGTGTGGGGAGATGGAAAGTTCTAGAGATGGAGGGTGGGGGTGACTGCAGGATGGTGTGAGTGTGCTTCACGCCCCTGAGCTGTGCACTTAGTAATGGCTAACATGGTAACTACACTTACAGTGGTAAGCATTTCATGATGTATATAATTTTCAAATCACCTGTACACCTGAAACTAACATTATATTGTATGTTAACTATGCTTCGAGAAAAAATAACATTTACCATCTTAACCATTTAAAAACTTTAAGTGTATTTTATCATACTTTTTAAAAAAGTGATAGCAAATGTAATCATAATGACCTGCTTTGCAGACAAGGGTAGGCTTCTGCCCCAGAAATATGGGACCCTCTGAGAGTCCTCTTTCTGCATTCCTGTTGTGTCATTTGCTTTGTCCTAGGGTCAGTGAGATCATTCTTGGCAAGACTGGATGCACGGATGCATCTGTGTTACAGGGAAGGAGGATTACAAATCTGTATGCCAAGTTAAAGGTCATCCAACAGATGAAACTGGAAAGATGTCCTCATGGAGAAAGATGTACACGATATGTTGTATTAAAAAGAGCAAGTTGCAGATTAGCATGCTAAGAAAGCTCATATTTGTATTTAAATATATATATGTATATAGGTACATAAACATACTTGCATATAAGTAGATTCTTACTGGCTCACAAGAAACGCATTATAGTGGTTGTAGCTGGAAGGGACAAATAGTAGATTGTTGGAGTCTTTCCAACAGCAGGTCTGTGGTAGGCTGGTTGGTCTAAAGGGCTTCAGCTGGGAGGCTCACCTCTACTTTCTGGTCTCATCCTCCAGTAGACCAGCCTCATGGTGTTCTAAAGTCAGTAAGAACATAAGAACAGAAGCTTCCAAGGGCTCCTGGGTGGCTCAGTTGGTTGGGCATCTGACTCTTGGTTTTGGCTCAGGTCATGATCTCCGGGTCATGAGATCGAGCCCTGAGTCAGGCTCTGCGCTCAGCGGGGAGTCTGCTTTAGACTCTCTCCCTCTGCCTCTGCCCCTGCCCCCCAAAATAAATAAATAAATCTTAAAAAAAGAATGGAAACTTCCAGACCTCTTGAAGCTATTTTGGGTGGCTTTAAGGGCCCATACTTTCTCTTTTAAGGAGGATTGGCTTAGGACAGGGTCTAATCCAGCCCACCTCTTACTTTAGTAAATGAAGTTTTATTGGAACAAAACCACATGCATTCATTTCCACATCATCCATGACTGCTTTTCCACCACCAGTGCACAGCTGAGCTGTGATAGCAGAGCCAACATATTTACTCCCCGGTCCTTTACAGAAAGTGTGCCAGCCCCCGATATAAGACAGAAGAACACTTGCCTCTTTTATCAGCTGACTTGGCACGCCTACCATGCTTGCGGGGGGGGGGAGGGGGGCTGGGGCAAAGCATGGAACACAAACCTCCCCTGCTGGCTTTGGCCCCCCAGGGCTGTGGTTTGCTGTCCCCCTGATTAAGGTTATAGGAGCTCAAAGCACAGGACGCAGTGGATTGCCTCTCTGTCCTTCACCCCACACAGAATTGCAGACCCTTCCGCTCCCCAGCCCCACGTCTCCACAACACAAGTATTTTCTCCTAGTGGAGATGGAGCTTGTGACCATTTCGACTGCACTGATGGCTTTTATGACACCCCCACAAGGCCCACAAATAGGAATTCTTTTCATGGTGAAGACCAACAAGCACAGGATAACATCTGATTGCCAGATGCTCTGGAAAATCTCAGTGAATTCACCAAATCTTCCCCAGCAGGGACATGGTGGTGCTTCCAGCACTTGGGGGTCCACTTTAAAGTCTCAGAAGTGACAGCAGTAACAGAAGAGAACCGAGAAACGACAGGTTCCTTCTGCTCCGGGATCCAGGCCACCATCACCTCTGAAGCCCAGGGTTTTCCAAGTTCCCTGCAATGGGACTATCTGGCAACTTAACCATTTCCAGTTATTGAGTGCTGTCTGTATGCCTGGGCTAAGCCAAGCACTTGATACACAATCTCACTTCATCCTGCAAGGACCCCAGGAGGGATATTCTTTCTGTATCAGTTTCCTATGGCTTCTGTAACAAAGGACCACAAATTAAAACAAGACAAATGTACTCTCATACATACATTGTATCTCTGGAGCTCCCTGACTAATACACTGGGCTTCACTCCCGTCTGGAGGGTCTAGGAGAGGATTCATTCCCTTGCCTTTTGCAGCTTCTAGAAGCTGCCTGCATTCCTTGGCTCATGGCCCTTCCTCCATCCTCAGGGCCAGCAGCATCTCAAGCTGCTACCTCCCTGACCATCTTCCGCTTTTAAAGAGGCTTATGATTACCTTGGGTCCATCCGGATAATCCAGGATAAACTCATTTTAAGGTCAGTTCATTCAAACTTCAACTCCATCTACAATCTTAATTCCCTTTTGTCACGTGACCTAACATGTCCATAAGTTCCGGTGATGAGGAGGTGGACGTCTTTGAGGGGCATCTATCTACCTACCGTACTCTATAAACATCCCATTTTGCAGGTGAAAAAAAAAATCACTCAGGCTTAGATGGGTTTAGTGATTACCTGAGTCACAAGCGGCCAGTCAGTGGTCAAGCTGGGTTGATCTAACTCCAGAGCCCAGCCTATTAAGGAGTGCTGCGACATGCAGAATGCCAAGTGCCTGTGGGCAGGGGAAAGGTAATGCAGAGCTGAATATAAGATTTATTTTTGTTTAAAAATTTTATTTGTCGGGCGCCTGGGTGGCTCAGTTGGTTAATTGACGGCCTTCGGCTCAGGTCATGATCCTGGAGTCCCGGGATCGAGTCCCACATCGGGCTCCCTGCTCAGCAGGGAGTCTGCTTCTCCCTCTGACCCTCTTCCCTCTCGTGCTCTCTATCTCTCATTCTCTCTCTCTCAAATAAGTAAATAAAATCTTTTTTAAAAATTTTATTTGTCAGAGAGAGAGAGAGAGAGCACAAGCAGGGGGAGTGGCAGGCAGAGGGAGAAGCAGGCTTCCCGCCGAGCAGGGAGCCGGATGCAAGACTCGATCCTAGGACCCCAGGATCATGACCTGAGCCAAAGGCAGATGCTTAACCGCCTGAGCCACCCAGGCGTCCCTGAATATAGGATTTAGAAAAGCAGGAACCCAGTCTCTCACTAAGTAAAGTAGGTAGATCTTTTGGAGGGCACTCCACACACCCCCACCACAATAAAGTCCCTGGGGTCTGAGATTACATCTCTCTCATCCCCTTGGTCCAGGCTGCTGCATCCTCGCCGACCCACCCTCCCCACACACACACTTTGGCAGGATCTGGACATTTAGCTTTTTCTGGGCAGCTCAGAGCTCTCCGTGGTACTGAAACACCCCCCCCCCATACCCACCCCCACTCCCCACCACTGCTTGCCTTTCATGGCCAGGGGTTTGGGTCTCTGGTGTTCTAACTTCAGCTTTGTTTTGGTAAGTACACCCCAGAACTCCTTTTTCCCCCCAGGTCCTTACTGGGCCTCCAGTTGGTGGGGAGTTCTAGGGCAGCCCAAGAGCTTAGAGCTTTCCTGGAATCTCTAAATATTTTCACATTTGGAGAGTCCCAGAGGGTGTGCAGTAAGCAGATCTTTGATTGAAGAAAGCTCTCCCTTTATTGACGTATCTCTTAGGAATTATGAAAAGTCACTCCTGGACAACCTCAAGTGTCCAAGTTTTGGCTTCAAATTATACCAGTTGTTTTGAGCATGGGGATTAAAAACAAACGACAAATGAAAAAGAAATGCTCTTCTGTTGTTGTTTTTTTTTTTTTAACCACATGGCAGCCTCCAGAAGCCATCTGGTCAAGCACACAGGGCTCTTGGAGTCATGTTTTGTTGTTGTTTTTAATTGTGGCAAAATACACATAACAAAATTTACCATTTTTAAGTGTACACTTTGGGGGCATTAAGTACATTCACCATGTTGTGTAACCATCACCATCATCTATCTCCAAAACTTTTCATCTTCCCAAGTAGAAATTCTGTCCCCATTAAACACTTAACTGCCCTTCTACTCCTCCCCACCCACCCCTGGCTCCCACCATCTACTTCCTGTCTCCAGGACTTTCCCAATTCTATGCCATTTTTATGTTCTAGTATCCCATCCAGGAGACTGCATGATATTTAGTGGTCATTTCTTCTTGACCTCTTCTTGGCTGAGACAGTTGCTCAGATTTTCTCATTCTTTATGACCTTGACAGTTTTGAGGAGTGGTGATCAGGCATTTTATAGAATGTTTCTCAACTGGTGCTTGTCTGGTGTTCTTCTTATGATTAAACTGGAGTTATGGGTTTTAGGGAAGAAGATCACAGAGGTGAAGGGTCATCCCATATCAAGGGTCCATGCTCTCAATATGACATCACTGTTGATCTTCATCACCTGGTTGAGGTATGTATGTCAGGTGTTTCTGCTATAAGTTACTTTTCCCTCCCCCTTTTCCTTCCTATTTCCATCCAGGAAGCTGTTATGTATAGTTCACATTTATATGTTGGAAGTTAGGCTCCCTCTCCTTCAGGGTTGAGTGTTTATGGGATTTGTTTTGAATTTTTCTGCCTGGGAGGTCTATCTATTTCCCCACTTACTTCTTTAATCACTTATTTACGTCCATGTGGAGTCATAGATATTTGTGTTATATTTGGGGTTTAATCCAATATTGCTTTATTTCACTGCAAAAATTGTTTCAGCTTTGGGCACTGGGAGCCCTTTCAGCTGGTTCCTGTGTCCTGTTGACATAACCCCATCTTTGTGGTGGATTTTTTTTTAAACACTTACTTCCTGGTACCACAAGATGCTCCAGGCTCATCTTGTATATTTCCTCAAATATAGAAACCAGAAACCCTGGTTTCTTTTGTTGGAGAATGGTATTAGAAATCAAGGTCTGGGTGCTGGGTGTTATGGACTTTTAAGTGTTCCACGTGTTGGGACAGAGATACATGATGTGAGTCTGTGCAAATGGCTTCTGTTAATCACATTAAAGATATAGTGCCGGGGCGGGGGGGGGGGGGGCGCCTGGGTGGCTCAATCAGTTAAGCGTCTGCCTTTGGCTCGAGTCTTGATCCCAAGGTCCTGGGATTGAGCTCCATGCTATCAGTCAGGCTCCCTGCTCAGCGGGGAGACTGCTTCTTCCTCTCCCTCTGCCTGCCACTCCCCCTGTTTGTGCTCTTTCTCTGTGTGTGTATGTGTGTGTCAAATAAATAAAATCTTTAAAAAAAAAGATATAGTGCAGGACAACGTTGTTCTCTAAAATCATAGTCAGAATCTTTGCTATTTCCAATCTTTTTGGTGGGAATGCAACATCTTGCTCTTGTCTGGAGGGTCTGAACCCTCTAGGGCACTTTGACCCAGAGAAGTAATCTGGATTTCTAATCCAGGTGTGGAGCTTCTAGGCTGTCTAGACACATTTCATATGACAGTTTCCAAGGAAACAAGACCCTATATCCACATCTTAGCCAGCTTAACACCAACCTCTTCACTCATAGCTCTGCTTTGAGCCCACCAAACTCCACTTCACGTAAATATTACCTAAACTCTACTTTTCCTCAAATCCTCTCATCTGTTTCCTTTTTTGGTGAGACACTCCATACAACCTCTATTATGTGGTCTCATGGTGCGGCAAGTTAATAAACCTAACTTTCTGGGACCACAGCTGTGTCCCTGGAGGTCTTTATCAGAAGGGCTTTAAGCAGTGAAGGGGATGGTTGTGGGGAAAGGGTTATTTCTGAAACACAGAGAAAGAAGCTGGGATTAGTTGTTGCTAATGTCGGATGAGCCATTTAGTAGCTCTGAGCCACACAGTTCCAGCATGAGCATAATGAGGTCAGGAAGTCTGTTCATTGTTCAAACTTCCAGTGGATGTTGTGATAATCAGAGAAGAGAGATGTGAGACATATTTCAACTGTCCTCTTCGTGGGAGGAAAGAAGGGAAGGATCTTGAGGGGAATGGGGTTGCAATATGATTGGGAGCAGGTAGGGCCAGGGCCGACAGCCCAGAGATTCAGCCCCCATGCGGGGAAAAAGGTCCTCATGAATTTCTCCCTTCTGTCATTTCCCCCTCTCCTCCCTGTGAACTATCAGCGGTAGAGAGTCTCTGGAATTAGGTTTGCCAGATCTAGCAATTAGATATACAGGATTCCAAGTTAGACTTGAATTTCAGATAAACAGCGAATAATTTCTGTAATGTAAGTATACCCCAAATATTTAATGGGACATGCTTATAACTAAACAAAATTCACTGTTCACCCTAAATTCAAATTTAATTTTTTTAAAGATTGTATTTATTTATTTGAGAGAGAGAGTGAGAGAGAGAGAGCACATGAGAGGGGGGAGGGGCAGAGGGAGAAGCAGACTCCCCGCCGAGCAGGGAGCCCGATGCGGGACTCGATCCCGGGACTCCAGGATCATGACCTGAGCCGAAGGCAGTCGCTTAACCGACTGAGCCACCCAGGCGCCCCCCTAAATTCAAATTTAATGGTCAGTCCTGTATCTTAAGCGGGATTCCTCCCCAGAAACCCAAACACCTGCCCAACGTACAGCAGCCTTTTGGGGAAATGGCCCCAGTTACTTCCTGGAGTCTAAGTAGCCCTATTTATCGTCACATGATTAGCCAATAGAGGCTTTGGACGGTGACTTAATGGCCCAATCGGAGCCTCTCTCTGTGGGATTATTGAAGGTGGGACACCTAGGTTGAAACGTGAGTTCAAATCCTGCCTCTGCCCCTTAGCAGTTGTTTGTGTTTTAGAGGAGGGTCATCAGCCTCTGATTTTTTTTTAAAGATTTTATTCATTTATTTGAGAGAGAGAGAGGGAGAGAGCACAAACAGGGGGAGAGGCAGAGGGAGGGGGTGAAGCAGGCTCCTCACTGAGTAGGGAGGTCGATTTGGGGCTCGATCCCAGGACCCTGAGATTATGACCTGAGCCGAGCAGATGTTTAACTGAGTGAGCCACCCAGGCGCCCAGCCTCTGATTTTTATGTGAACCATGTATGGGCATTAGGTGAGACACCTCTGACAAAGCTTAGAGTAAATGCTCAATAATTATGTCCATTATCATGATTACTGATGTCAATATAATTAACATCTTTGCCCTGCCTCCTTCCCATGAGATCAGGCCAATGGGGAGTATCATAACCCCACTTTACAGCTGAGGAAACCAGGGCCTGGAATCAAGCTGTCGGGCTGAGCTCCTGGTGGAGCGTTGGCTAGGACCAGGCCCCCCCAGGGTCCCTAGGCACCTCCCTGGAAGACTGACTCGTACTTCTCTTGCCTGCTCACCACTGCATCCACCCAGCAAACCTGGTGCCTTTGGTTACCAGGACCACAAGTGATGCAAGATGATGGCCTCATTGCTGGGACCTCCTCCCCAGCTACCAGGGGACTGAAATAGCCTAATTGGTGTCTCTGGCGGGGGGAGTGGAGGTACCAAATTGTTCACCCAGGAACCAGGCCTAGCCCTAGGGACTCCACCCCTCACAGGCAGAAAGGAAAGGTGTTTTCTCACTCCGAACCAGAGGACTCATGCTCTGCCACCTCCCTCTGTAGTATCCAGGTTCCTGGTCTGCCAGACGGGCACTGTAACATCACATATGTGTTCAGTGAACAAACACTGTTGACAAAACCAAGTGTTGGCAGGAATAGATAGCACTGGAAATCTCAGCTACTGCTTCAGGGATTGTAAATTCATACAATCCTTTGGAAAACTGTTTGGCGTCATCTACTGCAACTAAACATACACTTAATCCATGTCCCAGAAGTTCCACTCCTGGATGTGTGGCCAGGAGAAATGAGAGCACATATCCACTAAAAAATGTGCACAAGCATGTACATAACTTAGATAAATTACACATCATCAGGATGAAAACCTTTTGTGCTTAGTAGAATACCATCAAGAAACTGAAAAGACAACTCACAGAATGGGAAAAAATAGCATCTACATATCAGGTATCCAAGAAGGGACTTGTATCTAGTATATATAAAGAGCTCTTATAACTCAACAACTTAAAAATAATCCAGTTGAAAAATAGGCAAAGGATCTGATAGACATTTCTCCAAAGAAGAAATACAAATGGTTAATGAGCTCATGAGAAGATGCTCAATGTCATTAGCCTTCAGGGGAATGCAAATCCAAACCACAATAAGCTATTGCTTCATACCTACTAGGATGCCTAGAATAAAAAAGACAGATAATATCAAGTGTTGGAGAGGATGTGCAGAAACTGGGACACTTATACACTGCAGGTGGGACATAAAACAGAGCAGCTGCTTTTTGAAACAATCTGGCCGTTCCTCAAAGATGAAGCATAAAGTTATCATATGACCCAGTAGTTTCGCTCCTATGCACATGCCTAAGAGAAATTAAAATATGTCCACACAAAAACTTGTACGTGGATGTTCACAGCAGCATTTTTCATAAGTGCCCCAAAATGGAAACAATCGGAATATCCATGAGCAGATGAGGGAGGAGGTATTCACACACAGGAATGTCACTCGGCCGAGAACAGGAGTGAGGTGCCCCACATGCGCTGCTCCGGGACGGACCCCAGGCCCACGATGCTCAGGGAGGGAACCAGACACAGAAGGCCGCACGGGGTGTGGGTCCACATGTGTGACTCGTCCAGAACAGGCTCATCCATGGACAGGAAGTGGGCTCGTAGGGGCTGGGGGCTGGGCAGGGGGTGGGGAATGACTGCTGATGGGGACAGGGGTGTTCTGTTTTTGTTTGTTTTGTGCTGAAACTGTCCTAAAATTAGAGTAGCGATGTTTTGCATAACTTTGAGAATATACTAAAAGCCACTGAGTTGTACATTTAAAGGGGTGCCTTTTATGGTATGTAAATCATGTCTTGTGAAATAATAACAAATACATATATAGGTCTCTGTCCCCCAGTTCCTGTCTAGAGCTCCTAAAACTCTTGAATTTCCTAAGTGATGAGAGCACTAGGAATATCTTTTGTTCTACCATTGGGTCTCTGTCCCCAGTTCCTGACCCTGAGCTCCTAGATCCCTTGACATTTCCTGGGTGATAGAAGTATCTTTTGTTCTAATGAGATGAACTGGTGGGCTCCTGGATGGGAGCGGGTCAGCAGAGAGACCATGATTAGAAGCTTGGAACTTTCAGGGGCCCCTGGCTGTCTCAGTCGGTGGAGCATGTGACTCTTGATCTTGGGATTGTAAGTGTGAGCCTCGCATTGGGTGTGGAGATTGCTTTAAAAATAAAACCTTAAAACAACAACAACAACAACAAAAAAAAACCCAGAAGCTTGGAGCTCTCAGCACGCCTCTCATCCTCCCTGGAGGACGGAGAAGGGGCTGGACATTGAGTTAATGATCAATCATGGCTACATGACGAAACCTCCATAAAACCCCAAAGTTACCAGGTTTGGGAAACTTCCAGGTCGGTGAGCATGCGGAGGTGCTGGGAGGGTGGCGTGCCCAGGGAGGACACAAAGCTCTGTGCCTCTCCCACCTGCCTGGCCCTATGCATCTCTTCCATCTGGATGTTCGTCTGTATCCTTTATCATATCCTTTTATAATAAGCCAATAAACAGTAAGTCAAACTGAGTTCCTGAGTTCTATGAGCTGCTCCAACAAATTAATTGTACCCAAGAAGGGGGTTTTGAGAACCTCTGATTTATAGCCAGTCGATGAGCAGCACAGCTGCCAGCCTGGACTGGGGATTGGTGTCTGAAGTGAGGGGCAGCCATGTGGGAGAGAGCCCTGAACTTGCAGGGCTCGATGTGTCTCCGGGAAGATAATGTCAGAATTGAGTTAGATTGTAGGGTTCCCAGCTGATGTCACATCTGGTGTCAGAGTGTTGTCAACGTGATGGTGTGAGAGCAAAGGAGACACCCACAGGAGGAGGGTGAGCTTTCCTAGGCACATCTCCATAACTGCTATTATTTTAATAGGTGGGGAGGGAGACACAATGGCAGATGTCGTTCCTTGTTTTATTCTTCCATATTCTTAACCCCTCCCTGTGTCAACACAGTCAGGTGAGGCTGAAAGCTTTCTAACTGTAGGAAGTATGTCCCTGCCCCATGGGGTGAGATGCCCCTGACTTGCTCTGGCCAATAGGATGAGAGCAGGTGCTCACCAGTGGCCCGGGGTGAAACACGACCCCTGGGTGTAGCCTGGCCCCAGGAGGGTTTGAACAATCACACATGGAGCCAGCAGTGTGCTCAAGTCAGCTCGCACTGGCTCATAAGGACCAATTGTTAAACATTTAGGTATTTGGTGACCTGGGTTTTAGACACAGCCAGTGTTAGAAGTTAAACTATATGAATGTACACTTAAATAAGTTATATTTAAAACAAAGGTGATCAATACTCAAAACTTACTATTCCCATTTGTTTTACCATTCTGTTGGTGTTACTGATCACATTTTGCACATGCCTCAGATTATATAGATATAAATAGGTTATATTTTCAGGCTATTTATGTGAATTGCATCAGTACTGTCCTCTACAGATTTGTATCTTGAAACCTAACCCCCAGTGTGTTGAAATTTGGAGGTGGGGCCTCGGGGGGTGATTAGGTGACGAAGGTGGAGTCCTCGTGAGCGGGATCGGTGTGCTTATAAAAAATGACCCCAGAGAGCTCTCTCATCCCTTCTACCACATGTGAATCAAGAAGCAGGTCCTCACCAGACACCAAATCACCAAATCTGCCAGCAACTTGAACTTGGACTTCCCATCCTCCAAAACTGTGAGAAATAAATGTCTCTTGTCTATAGGTTAGTGCCCCCATCTATGGTATTTTTGTTATAGCAGCCCAAATGGACTAAGTGTATAACGGTCCACCACTGCACACCTCTTTCCAACTCTGCACCCAGTGATGTCATAATGGTCAACTGAGAGCAGCCCCAGTGGGAGTATTTACACCACAGAAATTGGCAAAGGTGACAAACAGCTCCACCCCCACCCCCAAAAGGCTATTAAACATTTACCAGCACACCCTGCGAGGAAGACATGTAGGGCAGCATGAAGCTTGGAACCGAGACCAGCTAAGATAAGGTTAGTTCTACAGATGTCCAACGAACCTGAAGATGAGAATAGGTGATTATTGTCAAAGCTGCTGAGTTTTGGTGTAGTTTGTTACACAGTGCTATCACAACACTTGCTGACTGATACAGGTGTCCACATTATTGGACCGAAAGAGCTTCAAAAGCAGTGAAACCAAGTGCAGAAGAAAGAGTCTGTTAATGGTGACACAGTTACAAAAGATTCCAAAGGTAGCTGGGAGCAGGAGACAAATATGACACCTGTGTCCAAATCTGGCAACTTAGTAGCTGTGGGGTTTTGATTAACTGACCTCACCTCTCTAAGCCTCTGCTATCAAGAGCAAATTGAGATAAGCCTCACCCACTGTCTTGAGGATCAAAATAGAAGAACACGTGTGGGGTATGGCACAGGCACTCTGTGAACGCTCCTATAAGGAGATGCCCAGTGACCTTCCCAGCTCACCTTCTACTCTCCTCCTCACTTACCCTCCAATCACACCAGCATTCTCTCTGTTCTTCCACCAGGCTAAGCTTGTTCCAAGCATTCACTCTGTTCTGACATCTGCCTGGTCATTTTCCCAAAACTTCCCTTGGTTATGACTTTGTCCTTCATCTCTTTTCATGACCAAAGTCAGTACACAGTAGACACTCGGTATGTTGTTGTTGAATGAATGGATGAGTAGACAGAAGGATGGACAGATGGGAGGATGGATGGATGGATGGATGGATGGATGGATGAATGAGGGATGGGGGATGGATGCATGGATGACTGATGGATGGATGATGCATGGATGGATGGGTCATTTACAGAGAGAACTGATTTAGGGCTGGAGCTGGAATTGATCACAGATGCCCCAAACCTCTGGCCAGGATGCCATGCTCAGGGCCCCAAGACAAGAACATTTCCGAGAAGAGCGGCGCCTTCTCCGAGCCTGGCTAGTGCTGCTCTCTGCTGGCTGTCTCTGCTATTGCAGGCAGCCCACCATAAGCCTTGCCAAAATTGGCCCTTGTCAGAACCCTTCTTCACTTCTGCACCGCAAAGGAAGCAGGCAACAAAACAAAGAGGCAACCCACAGAATGGGAGAAGATGTTTGCAAATGACACTACAGATAAAGGGCTGGTATCCCAGATCTATAAAGAACTTCTCAAACTCAACACCCAAAAAACAAGTAAGTCAAAAAATGGGCAGAAGATTTGAAAAGACACTTCTCTGAAGAAGACATACCAACGGCTAACAGACACATGAAAAAATGTTCATCATCACTAGCCATCAGGGAAATTCAAATCAGAACCACATTGAGATACCACCTTACACCAGTTAAAATGGTAAAACTGGACAGGGAAAGAAACAACAAATGTTGGAGAGGTTGTGGAGAAATTTACACTGTTAGTGGGAATGCAAGTTGGTACAGCCACTTTGGAAAACAGTGTGGAGGTGCCTCAAAAAATTAAAAACAGAGCTACCCTATGACCCAGCAGTTGCACTCCTGGGTATTTACCCCAAAGACACAGATGTAGTGAAAAGGGTCACATGCACCCAATGTTCAGAGCAGCCATGTCCGCAATAGCCAAACTGCGGAAAGAGCCGAGATGCCCTTCAACAGGCGAATGGATAAAGAAGATGTGGTCCATATATACAATGGAACATTACTCAGCCATCAGAAAGGACGAATACCCCACTTTTACATCCACATGGACGGGACTGGAGGAGATTATGCTGAGTGAAATAAGTCAAGCAGAGAAAGTCAATTATCATATAGTTTCACTTATTTGTGGAACATCAGGAATAGCTTGGAGGACACTAGGTGAAGGAAGGGAGAAATGAAGAGGGGGGAATCAGAGGGAGAGATGAACCACGAGAGACTATGGACTCTGAGAAACAAACAGGGTTTTAGAGGGGAGGGGGTGGGGGATGGGTTAGCCCGGTGATGGGTACTAAGGAGGGCACGTACTGCATGGAGCACCGGGTGTTATGCGAAAACACTGGCTCGTGGATCAGCACATCAAAACTAATGATGTATTGTATGGTGACTAACATAACATAAAATTTTTTTTAAAAAGTTGAGGAGACTGAAAAAAAATTCTTCACCACACTCTGGGGGTCACAAGTCCGACTAGGGTTTCACTTGACTATACCCAGGCATCGGCAGGGTTGGTTCCTTCTGGGGGCCCCAGGGAGACCCATCTCCTGCCTTTTTCAGCTTCCAGAGATGCCGCATCCTTGGCCCACAGCCCCTCCTCCATCCTCACCGCCAGCAGCGCAGGGTCTTCCCCTCTCTTGGACTCCGACCCTCTGCCTCCCTCTTGTGTGGTCCTTGTAAGGACGCTGCCCTCCCTGCCCACTGGTAGTCCAGGATCATCCCCATCTCAGAGTCCTTATTAATAAAATCCCTTTAGCCATGTGAGGTGACATATCCACGGGTCCCAGAGATCAGGACGTGGACATCTTTGTGGGCCATTTTTCTGCTAACAGTATCCAAGACATATTGGTAAGTGAAGGCAAGCAACAGATCAGCATGCTCTCTTTGTATGAAAGTGCATTCACTCCCAGATGGAACAGGTAGAGACCAACGTGCATACATGTAGAGAGAAGGGTCTGGAAGGAGGGAGAGGATATTGGGGCATGAGGAGGAGGGCTTTCGAGATAGAAAAGCCAAAAGGTATGCAGTGTGTCCCAGCAAATTGCAATAGACGCAATAAATACTAAAATACCAGAGGAAAAATAGAATGAGAAGCAAGATATTGCATAGTCTCAAAATATCTTCCCTAAGATATTTATTGATTTTAGAGGGATATGTTGGGGTTTTCCAGGTATCTATTATTAATTTCCAATTCAGTTACATTGTAGTCATGAAATATTTTGTACATATTGAGACATATATCATGACCCAGCTCATTATCCAATCATCTTGATGAATATTCCATGTGCTTTTGAAGAGAATGTATAATGTATATACTCCTCTTATTGGTTGATAGTGGTGTTCGAGTCTTCTATATCTTAACCACTCTACTAATGACTGAGAGAGGGATATTGAAATCTCTTGCCATGATTGTGAATTTGACTATTTTTTCTTTTCATTCTAGTCAAGTTTTGCCTCGTGTGTTTTGAACATAGTTATTAGGGGAATACATGTTTAGGATTGTTATGTCCTCTATTTATTTGACAGAGAGAGACCCAGCGAGAGAGGGAACACAAGCAGGGGGAGGGGGAGAGGGAGAAGCAGGCTCCCCGCCGAGCAGGGAGCCCGATGCGGGGCTCGATCCCAGGACCCTGGGACCATGACCTGAGCCGAAGGCAGACACTTAACGACTGAGCCACCCAGGCGCCCCTGGGATTGTTATGTCTTCTTGATGAATTCACCCCTACAACATTTTGTAATGTCCTTCTTTATCCCTGGTAATATTCTTTGTTTTGAATTCTTTTTTTTCTGATAAAAATATAGCTACTCCAGATTTCTTATGATTAGTGTTGAGATGATGTATCTTTTTCCATCTTTTACATTTCTTTCCTGACAATGTAAAGTTTTTCCCCCCACTTGTAGCATTTCCCCCTCAGCTTTATTGAAGCATACTTTACATACAATTAAATTCACTTACTGTTATACTACAGTTTGATAAGTTTTGACAGGTTCTTTTAAAGATTTTATTTATTTATTTATTTATTTATTCATTACAGAGGGAGAGAGAGAGTGGTGGGGGGAGGGACAGAGAGAGAGAGAATGAGAATCCCAAGTAGACTTGTGCTGAGTGCAGAGCCTGATGCAGGACTCGATCTCACTAGGATCATGACCTAAGCTCTAATCGAGTCAAATGCTTAATTGACTGAACCACCCAGGCAACCCTAGTTTTGTCAGTTGTTTATGGTTGTATAACTATATCACAATCATAATATAGCACATTTCCATCACCCCAAAGTTCTTTCTCCTTTACAGTGAATCCTCCTCCCCTGCCCTCAGGCCTTCACTGATATGTTTTCTGTCAATATTGTTTTCCAGTGTTTTTTGAATTCCATAGAATGGAAGCATACAGTATGTAGTGTTTTGAGTCTGGCTTCTCTAATGTGGTATAATGTTTTTGAAATTCATCCAAGTTGTTGTGTGCATCAATAGTTCATCTCATTGTTGAGAAGTATTCCATTGGATGGACGTACCACCTTGTTTTTTTTTTTAAGATTTTATTTATTTATTTATTTGAGAGAGAGAATGAGAGAGAGAGAGAGAGAGCATGAGAGGGGGGAGGGTCAGAGGGAGCAGCAGACTCCCCGCTGAGCAGGGAACCCGATGCGGGACTCGATCCCGGGACTCCAGGATCATGACCTGAACCGAAGGCAGTCGCTTAACCAACTGAGCCA
Source organism: Eumetopias jubatus (assembly GCF_037043125.1). Taxonomy (NCBI): domain Eukaryota; kingdom Metazoa; phylum Chordata; class Mammalia; order Carnivora; family Otariidae; genus Eumetopias; species Eumetopias jubatus. The sequence continues at coordinate 217,206,707 of NW_028274807.1, forward strand.
CCCACGCCCTGTTTTGTTTTTTTTTTAGTCCATCCATCTCTTGATGGATATTTACATTGTTTCCACTTTGGGGCCGCGATCATCTGCATACAAGTCAGTGTTTGCAAATATGTTTTAATTTCTCTTGGGTAAATACCGAAAAAAAATAAATGGGTGTTTCCTTTGACCCAGTAATTCCCCTTTAAAATAAATAAATAAATAAAAATAAAAATAAAAATCTTAAAAAAAAAAAGTAAGGACAACTTTGTTTCTATTTTGATATTCCGGTGTTCCAGCACCATTTGCTGAAAAGGCTATTCTCTCCCCATTGAGTTATTTGGCAGTTTTGTTGTAAATCAGTTGACAATATAAGCATGAATCTACTCTTTGGACTCTCTTTTCTCTTCTTATTGTTTCAATTACTATAAGTTCATAATAAATCTTTTTAAAAATATTTTATTTATTTATTTGTCAGAGAGAGAGAGAGAGAGAGAGCGTACAGACGGGGGATCAGCAGAGGCAGCGGGAGAAGCAGGCTCTCCACTGAGCAGGGACCCCGATGCAGGACTGGATCCCGGGACCCTGAGATCATGACATAAGCCGAAGGCAGACGCTTTAACTAACTGAGCCACCCAGGTGGCCCAGTTTAGAATAAACCTTAAAGGCAGGTGGCCCTTCAGGGGCACCTGGCTGCCTCGGTTGGTAGAGGATGCGACTTGGGGTCGTGAGTTTGAGCCCCACATTGGGTGGAGAGATTACTAAAACAAAAAACAAAAACAAAAACAACTCAAAAAAACCTCCAGGTAGTCCTTCAATCTTGTTCTTCTAAAAACTGTTTCGATTACATCTTTTTACTTTTATACAATCTATGCCTTTATATTTAAAGGACAGCCTAGAGTCGGGGCCGTGCTAACAGCTCTGCCTCTTGACCAGCGTTTAGACATTCACATTTCGGAGAAGGAGGGTTATAGTTAAATGTACCCCCTGCTATTTGCTATTTGTCTCTCTCGTTCTTCATCGCCTTATTTTGGATTGACCATTTTAAAGATTGTTCCATGTTTACCTATAATTGTTTTATTACATTTATGATTCCTCTTCATTTTAAGTGATTTTTCTAGGGTTGCAACCTACTGCTTCACACTTTATATAAGCCCCTCACCACAATACATTGATACTTCTGCTTCCCATTATCTGCTATTATATGACTTCAAATACATCTCACAATACATTGTTATAATTTTTTTATTTAAAGACTCAATTATTGGGGCGCCTGGGTGGCTCAGTCATTGGGCGTCTGCCTTCGGCTCGGGTCATGGTCCCGGGGTCCTGGGATCGAGTCCCGCATCGGGCTCCCTGCTCGGCGGGGAGCCTGCTTCTCCCTCTGCTGCTCCCCCTGCTTGTGCTCTCTTACTCTCAAATAAATAAATAAAATACTTTTTAAAAAGAGTCAAGTATCAGGGCACCTGGGTGGTGCAGTAGGTTGGGCGTCTGATTTTTGGTCTTGGCTCAGGTCGTGATCTCAAGGTGGTAAGACTGAGCCCATACCGGGCTCTGTGCTCAGCGTGGAGTCGCCTTCAGACTCTGTCTCCCTCTCCCTCTGCCCCTCCTACTCATGAGCATTCTCTCTCTCACTCTTTCTAAAATAAATAAATGAATCTTTTAAAAAGTTTTAAAAAAGAGTCAATTATCATTTAAAGAAATCAAGAAAAAATTCTATTTACCACATTTTAACATTTCTTGTGCTCTTGGTGTCCTCAGGACTCGGAGGCTGCCATCCACTACCAACCTGGAGCTCTACACCTCCTATGTCTACCTTTACATGACTTACTACTTTGACCGTGGTGACGTGGCTTTGAAGAACTTTGCCAGATATTTTCCTCATCAGTCTCGTGAGGAGAGGGAACATACTGAGAAACTGATGAAGCTGCAGAACCAACGAGGTGGCTGGATCTTCCTTCAGGATAGCAACAAACCAGGCTGAAGAGAGGGAGAATGCGATGGAGTGTGTGTTACACTTGGAAAGGAGCATGAATTAGTCACGACCGGAACTGCACACACTGGTCACTGATAAAAAACAATCCCATTTGTGGGACTTCATTGAGACTCATTACCTGAGTGAGCAGGTGAAATCCATCGAAGAATTGGGTGACCACGTAACCAACACACACAAGATGGGGGCTCCCGGATCCGGCATGGTAGAGTATCTCTTGGATGAGCACACCTTGGGAAGCAGTGATGGTGAGAGCTAAGCCATAGGCTGTCTTCCCGTAGCCTCCAGGGTGACTGCCCTGCTCACCGAGGCAGTGCACGCATGTTGGGGTTACCTTTATCTTTTCTATAAGTTGTACCAAAACATCGACTTCACTTCTTTCATTTGTACCATTCCTTCAAAATAATTTGGTACTTCTTTGAAAAAAAAAAAAAGGGGGGGATGCCTGGGTGGCTCAGTCGTTAAGCGTCTGCCTTCTGTTCAGGTCATGATCCCAGGGTCCTGGGATCGAGCCCCGCATCGGGCTCCCTGCTCAGTGGGAAGCCTGCTTCTCCCTCTCCCACTCCCCCTGCTTGTGTTCCCTCTCTCGCTGTGTCTCTCTCTGTCAAAAAACAAATAAAATCTTTTAAAAAACAGTAACAACAAAAACCAAAATAATTTGGTACCCCCCCCAATAAAACAACAATAACAAAAAAAAAACATTTCGTGTGCTCTTCATTTCTTTCTGTAAATCCCCATTTCTGTTCAGTGTCATTTTCCTTCTAGAAGTCCAAAGAACGTCCTTTGACTTTTCTTTCAATGTAAATCTACTGGTCACAAATGACCTCGGCTCTTATTTGTCTGAAAATATGTGTTGTCTTTGCTTTGCAAGATATTGCTGCTGGGTAAAGAATTTTAGGGTTTTGTTTTGGTCATTTTGTTTCTTCGGGTACATGAAAGATATTAGTCCATTGTCCTCGGGTGAATTGTGTTTTGTTAAAAATTTCAGTCATTCTTATTTTTGTTTGCATGTATATAATGTGTCTTTTTTCTCTGGTGTTTAAAAATGTTTTTTTTCTTTATCTCTAGTTTCTAATACTTTGTTGTATTTTTATTTTTTTAAGGTTATCTCCATGCCCCACATGGGGCTCAAACTCATGACCCTGAGATCAAGAGTCGCTCACTCCCCTGCCTAAGCCAGCCGGGCACTCCTCTGATACTTTCATTATAATGTGCCTAGGTGTGCTTTTTTCCTTCTTTTCTAGGACTCCAATTACATGTATGTTAGATTACCTGATATTATCCTGCAGGTCACTGAGGTTCTGTTCATCTTGAAAGCATTTTTGTCCTCTGTGTTTCATTTTAGATATTTTTTTTTTTAGATTTTATTTATTTATTTGTCAGAGAGAGACACAGCAAGAGAGGGAACACAAGCAGGGGGAGTGGGAGAGGGAGAAGCAGGCTTCCCGCTGAGCAGGGAGCCGGAGGTGGGGCTGGATGACCTGAGTAGAAGGCAGACGCTTAACGACTGAGCCACCCAGGCGCCCCTCGTTTTAGATAGCTTTTATTTTAAAATCTTTAATTTCACTAATCATTTCTTCCCCAATGTCTACTCTATTGCTAATTACATGCAGTAAGCATTTTCCACACTGTACTTTTTTGGACTAGAAGTTTATTTTTATTCCCCCTGTTTCTCAGCCATTGTTTTTTGCCTGGCCTGGTGAAGCTGCACCGTGTGCACATGCAGTGATAGTCCGCCAAAGACTCGTGCGGGCCTCTGTGAAAATTCATGAGCTTTTTCTCAGGACAGTTCCCTGCTGTCTGGTACATTGCCCTGAGAATTCTAGCCACCTTGACCTCACTCATCTCCCATCTTTGTCCCCTCACTTTGTGAAACCATTGTGTTGAGTTTGGGGTCCCCTCCCCCCGCCACCCCGACCCGACCACAGCCAGGATCTCACCCGCCGGCAGAGTCCAGGAGCAACGGTAGGGCTCCTCTTGTTTTTTTTCCCCTTCTCTCAGGAGTCATAGTCCTGCACTGCTTATCATAAGCTGTCTGCAGCCCATCGTTTCATACGTTTTGTCCAGTTCTCCAGCTGTTTAGGGAGGAAGGACAATTCCCATAGCAGTTACCCACTACAGTCTTTTTATCAGCTGGTCAGGGATCTATTGCATGGATACGCCAGACCTTACCCATCCAGTCTCCAGCTCTCCTCCGTAAGGTTGTGGAACCCGTAATGAGTCACTTCATCCTTTTTTTATTTTTTTTATTTTTCTTTTTAAGATTTTATTTATTTGAGAGAGAGAAAGAGAGAGAGTACATGAGAAGGGGGAAGGTCAGAGGGAGAAGCAGACTCCCTGCGGAGCAGGGAGCCCGATGCAGGACTCGATCCCGGGACTCCAGGATCATGACCTGAGCCGAAGGCAGTCGCTTAACCAACTGAGCCACCCAGGCGCCCCACTTAATCCTTTTTTTAAAAAGATTTTATTTAGGGGCACCTGCTCCTGCTCCGCGGGAAGCCTGCTTCTCCCTCTCCCACTCCCCCTGCTGTGTTCCCTCTCTCGCTGTGTCTCTCTGTTTTATTTATTTATTTGTCAGAGAGAGAAAGAAAGAATGCAGCCAGGAGTGTCTGACTGGCTCAGTCGGTTGAGCATGCGATTTTTTTTTTTTAAGATTTTTAAAATTTATTTGACAGCCACCAAGGCGCCCCTGAACATGCGAATTTTGACCTTGGGCTCAAGAGTTCGTGTCCCACCTTGGGGGTAGAGTTTACGTTAAAAAACAAAGTAACAGGGGCGCCTGGGTGGCTCAGTCGTTAAGCATCTGCCTTCGGCTCAGGTCGTGATCCCAGGGTCCTGGGATCCGAGCCCCGCATCGGGCTCCCTTCCTCAGCGGGAAGCCTGCTTCTCCCTCTCCCTCTGCCCCTCCCTGTGTTCCCCCTCTCGCTGTGTCTCTCTCTGACAAATAAATAAATAAAATCTTTAAAAAAAATAAAAAACAAAAAACAAAGAAACAAACCGCCCCACAGCATACAGCCAGACAGACTTCCAGCGTAGCCGTGTAGTTGTATATTCCTACCTGGAGAGTAAAAGGAGAATTCTAATTGCTCCACATCATTCCGACGCTTGGTATCGTCATACTTTCTAATTTTAGCCACCCTCATAGAGGCAGAGAGGCATCTCATTGTCGTTTAAATTGGCATCTCCCTGCTAACCAGTGACCTTTCCCTTTATATCTTTTGGCCACGGGGGTGTTTTCTTTTGTGAAGTGCATGTCGCCTTTTGCCGGATTTGAACTGGGTTGTTTTTCTCTCCACGATTTGCTGGAATTTCTGTTTTGTTCTGCCCTTTTTCTGCTAACTACATCGTGGATGGCAGTCCTTGCTCAGATATACATACCGCCGCTAGCTCATCCCAGTTCGCGGCTTGCTTCTTCGCTCTCGCGGCGGTGCCTGCCGAGGGCGCCACGTGTCCCCTTCACTGCCTGCAGCCCGCGCCCCCGACGTGCCTGGCGCCCAGCAGGCCCCCACAAATGTCTGCTGAATGAAGACCACGTTGCAGTTCCAGCTCCGGGCCTCCGTTTCTCCCTGTGGGCATGCTAATTCCCGTCCTGCCCATATCACAGGGTTTTGTTGCGTGAGACACGCAGGAGACCCAGCATCCGCTCAGCGCAGCGCCGGCTCTGGAAATTCTCAAGCAGAGTCAGCTTTGCGATTCAGAAAAGGCGGAGCGGGATTCCCTCCCAGGAACTTGCCTGAGAAGCTCCACGTGGGAGCCCCGCCCACAGCAGACCCCACCCACAGCTGTCACTTCGTCGAGGGGCGGGGCAGGGAAGGCGCAAATGGGGGTGTGGTTAGAACCCGAAATGAGGAAGCGGGTGGAGTTATGGAGGTCCTGACCAATGAGAGGGAAGGGCCCTGAGCCGGAGGGGGCGCGGCTGAGCGGACGGCGAGGGCGTTGTCCGCGTTTCCATTGGGCGGCCGGCGTCGCCAGGGAAACGTGGTGGCCCGGAGGTGGCGGGGCGGGGCTTTCTGGGGAGGCGGGGCTTCCGGGGGCGGACCGCCGAGCCGGAGCGCCCGTCGTCAGCTGACCCGCCGCCATCTTGTCCGCCATTTGCAAGCGGCGCGGCGCGGAGCCGGAGGGGAGCGGGAGTGCGAGCGCGGCCTGCGGAGCAGGTCGTAGCCGCCGCCGCCCCGCGGACAGCCGCCGACCTGGCCTGGGAGTACGCCCCGCCGCGGCAGCCGGCAGCGCAGCGCTCCGCGGGCGGCAAGCGCGGCCCCCGGGACCCCGCACGGTGCCCCGCCGCGGGCCTCCCGGGGCTCGAGCCCGGCGGCGTCCGTCGCGATGGCCCTCAAGATGGTCAAGGGCAGCATCGACCGCATGTTCGACAAGAACCTGCAGGACCTGGTGCGCGGCATCCGCAACCACAAAGAGGACGAGGTGAGCCCGCGCGCCGCGCGGGGCCGGCCCGGCTCTGCCCGACCTCGGCCCCAGTACCGACCTGGACCCGGCCTCCGGCCCCGGCCTCCAGCGCGTCGCCGAAGCCCCGCTCCCGACTCGAGCCGTGTCTGCTTGCGACCCGGGCCGCCCCATGCCTACTCTCTCCCCGAGCCTCAGTTTACCCCCGAGGGCCGAGGACGGCCCCTGGCGGGACCCGAGCCGCAGTTCTCAGGACCTTCCTTCCCTCCCGTGTGTGTCGGATCACCTGGGGGGCCCTGCCGCGGGGTGGCCCCCCGTGCCTTCAGTTTACCCGCCGGGTGTGGGACGCCCGCCTTCCTCCTTCCCGCAGGTGTTCGCGGAGGAGACGGAAGGGCCCTAGCTCCTGTCCAGGGCTCTGGACTCCTGTTTGGGGACTTCCCGTGGGCCGCCCCCGTTAGTGCGCGTCCAGGTCGCTCTCTGGGGCCCTGTCCGGAATCGGGCCTTGCCTCCTGGGCCCGTGTCCCCGGGAAGGTGGGGCCGCCCCTCCTAGGGAGGGAGGGAGGGAGACAGCGGGAGCCCTGATTCAGAATACGGAAGCCGCCGAGGGATCCTGGGATGGGGAAGCCGCAGTCAACTAGAAACCCCAAAGGCAGGGCGAGGGGAAGGTTTTCCAGAAGTAAAACCGTCACCGTGGGCACCATTTCCTTCCCTCCGCCCCTCCCCCCAACCTGTGACCTAGATTTGAGAGGAATGGGGACAGTTAGTGGCCCTCAGGCCGCTGGCTTCCTGGAGCCCACACTCACACGAGGGGTCGCGAGCGAGCACCGCGCTTTCCTAGGGGGAGGGAGCGGCTGCCCTCAGGAGCCGGTCCCACCCCCAGGCTCTCGCGCCCTGCTCACGGTGGCGCCGGGAAGACCCGGCAGTATGGGCTGGGAGGTGCCGAGAAGTCAGGGAATTTGTGGGGAGGCCCTCTCAGCCCCGGTCCATCTGCTGGGCCTGAGTTCCTGCCGCGCTGTTGCACGTTTTCAGAATGGGCGTGACCTCCCCAAAAAGTAATGGGGTTATTTTAGGTCATTTCCATCCTCCTTTCCTTCCCCAGCTGCTCCTGGGTTTTGCCTGGAGTTAGAAGCTCTGGCCAGCGGTGTTGGTTACATTGTGTGTCTCAGTCCGGGACCTCAGTGTCTTTGACTCGGAGAAGTAGCCGGTTGGGCTGGATTTTACTTACCCAGAGCGGCCAGGCGAACGTGGAACAGGTTCACACCCTCAGGCTTCTTGTGTGCACTGGCCGACCTCCTGATTGTTCTCTGTCAGTGGCTGTTAGTGAGCAGCCTGTTCTGGGATTCCCGGGAGGGACCACGGTCCACTCCAGGCAGGGCAACTCGCATTTAGGGGGATGCCCACTGTCCCTGGGCCGTTCCCCAGGCCATACTTGATTCATTGAGAATCACTGGCACCATCTCCACCCTTGGGGCCCTTTTAACGGGGGTGTTGGTGGTGGAAGAGGCTGCTGTCGGAAGTCATCAAAGCCAGGGTTCTGTGTGGGTCCTGCCCTCGACCTGTGGGCGATTCTCAGAGGACGCGATGTCTTGGTGCCATGGTCTCCTCACCAGAAGATCGTGGTGATCCGGAGGCTGGTTACTGAGGCCCCCTTTCTGACCGCAGATGTTCTCTACGCCCCTACACACGCAGCAGAGATGACTTGCTACTCGTCTAGTTCCCCACTCTGTGCCTCCATAGGCCCTTCCCTTCTACCCACTGCACCCCAGCAAGGACGTGTGTTTTCTGCAGCGCTCTAGTTCCCTCAAGGTGTACTGCTCATAATAGATTTTAGCTTAAAACTTGTGTGTGGCATCCTACAAATGAGGCTCAACTGGGCCTTGAAAGCCACGTGGAAATGCAGCGTGATTCACAGTAATTTACTCCTGTTGTGTGATGTTGGGAGACGTGCGTCCAGGCTCTTGGGCCTATTTGGGTGAGATGAGGAGAGCCTCCCCTATACAGTGGGGTGACAGCCACCTCCCCACCTCACTGCACTTCTGAGGATACAGTGGCGCTCAAATGTGGGCTTCTGTGAGCACCAGACCACCCCACGAAGCTGTCTGCTTGGCTGTTCCAAGTCTCAGCCTGCAACCCCTTAGTGGGTTGTGAATCCAATTTAATGGGTTATGTTAAAAAAGAAACTAGAAAATCCCAGTCCCTCACGCGCACAGAGTAACTGCTGGTTATTGAAACTTACTTTAGCTGTGTGCATGCGTGTGGATTGGGTTACTGTGGAAACATATTAAAATGAGTCCAAAAAGTTTGAAAAACTGGTCTAATTCATACATTTCTAGGGTGCTTGAGTTTATTTTTAATCCTTAAGGTATCCTTAAGATAGAGCACAAACAGTGTTGGCAGATAGGGGGAAATCCACTTACGAATATCCTTGCTTCTAAACTTTGGATATGATCGGGGGAAAGACCCAAATGACTTCTAAATTTATTCTTCTGGGTACTCTTCATATTTGGGAGAAAGCTGTTTTTTCAGTCTTTTTAAGCTGTAGAGTCATACCCATAGTTTTAAAAATATGCTCGGTGGTTTGTTTTTTAAGAGATTTCTTTTTTTTTTTTAAAGATTTTATTTGACACAGAAAGAGTATAAGCAGGGGGAGCAGCAGGGAGAGGGAGAAGCAGGCTCCCTCCAAGCAGAGAGCCCCACGTGGGGCTTGATCCTAGGACACTGGGATCATGACCGGAGCTGAAGGCAGATGCCCAACCGACTGAGCCACCCAGGCGTTCCCCCCACCTTTTTTTTTTAAGATTTTAATTATTTATTTGAGAGTGAGAGAGAGCGAGCATGAGTGGAGTGAAGGGAGAGGGAGGAGTAGACTCCCCGCTCAGTGGGGAGCCTGATGCTGGATTCCATCCCAGCACTCTGGGATCATGACCTGAGTCAAAAGCAGACACTTGACTGAGTCACCCAGGTGCCCCTGCTCGGTGTTTATTAAAGAAGAAGGCAAAAGCTCCCTCCCTGTAACTCAGTTTGGAGTATATGCTTTGAGGTTTTTTTCTGTGCTTAGAAATCGTGGGCAATTCTGAGTGTCTGTTACGATTCTGTTCTGCATCCTCGGGTTCCCAGCCGGCTCAGTACGTGGAGCCTGCGACTCTTTATCTCGGGGTTATGAGTTCAGGCCTCATGTTAGGCATCATAGAGTTTACTTAGAAGAGATTCTGTTGTGCACCTGGCCGGTTAGTGTAGTGGTCCTTACTGCTTTCCAGGGTACAGCATAAGAAGACCTCCCACGGATCTTTAACATGTCCCACTCCCTGGTCTGGACGTGCCCTAGTTTATTTCCCAGCATTTAAGTGGCTTCACTTCCTTAGGCACGGGCCCTGAGTGGATCTACTAGTATCTGAATAATGTCCACTTGGATTTGCTTGGGTATAAACACTTCCAACCCGTTTAACTGGTGTTTCAGAACTTCATTCAGTTTGCGTAGAGTAGTATTTTGAAATGACATGTAGTCTGGGATTAAGATTGAACTGTATGGAATTGCTGATGCTCTGTTGTTTCTGATCTCAGAAATTGCAGTTTCCTGAGGCTCAACCCAGGAGGTTGGTGGTGGGGCCCGTCAGGCCATGGAGGCGCATGCAAGACCGGAGTCCGCTCCAGGGACAGTTACTGAAGCACAGGTCATGTCTGGCCTGGGTCAGGCACTCAGGGCTTTGTGGCTGTTTGTGAGAGGTTCCTTTTATTTAACAGCTTCTGAGGAGAATCAGATACTGAGTTTGAACTGAGTCATTTCTTTTTCTTTAATGACATTGGTCATTACCCTAAATCAGGGTCTCCCCCCTCGGCATTGCTGACATTCAGGACTGGATCATTTTGGGGGTGGGGTCTGTCCTGGGCACTGTGGGAGCTGAGCAGCATCCCTGGCCCCACCCACTCGCTGCCAGGAGCATCTCATCGTGATAACCACAGACATCCCCAGACATTGCCCAGGGGAACCGCTGACCCACATTGATAAGAAAAATCTCCCTAAATTCCCTAATGATCTTCCCTTCATCCGTGCACCCTGTGTCTCCTATATTGTCACCATGTTGTTGGTCCCTGTGATATTGTGAGGTAAGAAATATATATTTTGGTCTTTGTCCCTCGCTGTAGGCACAGAGCTCCTAAAGTCTTTGTCATTTTCTAAACAATAAAGGTATTAGGAACATTCTTGTTTACGTATTTGGTCTCTGCCCCCAGTTCCTGACCCTGAGCTCCTAGATCTGTTGGCATTTTCTGGGTGACAGAAGTGTGTTTCGTTCTAATGAGATGACCTGGTGGGCTCCTGGATGGGAGCGAGTCACCAGAGAGACCATGATTAGAAGCTTGGAACTTTCAGCCCCACCCCTATCTTTGGGGGAGGGGAGAGGGCTAGGGATGGAATTAATGATCTGTCAGGCATATCCCTAACCTGTGGGGTTGGGGGAGAGTCTTGGTTGGCGAAAGGATCGTGTGTTGGGAGGATGGCAGGGTGCAAAGCAACTCCACAAGGACAGGAGCCCCTACAGTTGGGACTGTTCTGGACACCTCCCTGTGTACTTCTTCATCTGGCTATTGATCATATTGTCTGCCATGTCCTTTATTCTGTACTCAACTGCTAAAGGCAAACAGGTGCTCTCCTGAGATCTCTGAGCTGCTTTGGCACATTAATCGAACCTGAGAGGAGGGGGTCATGTGAACTCCAGTTCATAGCTGGTCGGTCAGAGCACAGGTGACAGCCATCCTGGGCTGGGGGCCAGGGTCAGAGGTGGGGGGCAGTCTCGAGAGACTGAGTGCTGAGCCGCCGGCATCCCTCCCAGGCATGGGAGCCAAGGTAAAGCGGTCCCAGACAGACATGCAGTGTTTTCTAGATTTGCTTCTTTCCTAATCCTTATTCATTGTGAAGTTGTGGTGCATAGGATGTTATGTAGTTTATTTTATTTTATTTTATTTTTTGAAGTTTTTAATTATCTGCCAGAGAGAGAGAGAGCGCACACGCACACAAGCAGGGGGAGTGGCAGGCAGAGGGAGAAGCAGACTCCCTGCTGGGCGAGGAGCCCGAGATGCCGGACTGGATCCCCAGACCTGAGCCGAAGGCAGAGCCTTAACCCATTGAGCCACCCAGGTGTCCCTGTGATATGTAGTTTAATTAACATAATTAGCTTAAGTTCTCTGAGTATAATTTCCTTGCGTTGCTTATAACTTTATCACTGAAATTTCTCTACACGGTCTGGCGGACTATTGCCTAAAACATAATTCTCTGGGTCTGGCTCCTTCCTGACGCTCGCCCCTGTAGGGTTAGGGTAACCTGGTGCTCTGTCTGCAGCACTTTATTTACCTGTTTGGCTGTTCTGGACATCGGGGTGGTTTCCAGTCTGGGGCCTTTTATGAACGACTCTCTGGGGTGGGATTGCTGTCCAGCTGCTGGGGGGCGCTGCCCACCTACTGGCGCGCTTTTCCCGGCGCAGGTCCCAGCAGCAGGCGGTGGGAGTGCTCCGGAGTGCGTCTGGAATGGACAGGACAGATGGCAGTTCTCACTTCCCTGGCTGAGAACACAGCTAGGTGTGCTTTCCTCAGTGTGTGGCTGTTTGCATTCCTTGTGGCATTGTCTCTTAGGGGCATTCGTCGCTTTTCCTGTTTGTGTGGCTGCCCATTTGTAGGGGCTTTTTAAAGGGCCCGCTCTAGGCGTGGTGTGTAGCCAGACCGTGGGTAGGGCGGCTGGGAGGACCAAGGCTGGCATTGGGGTTGTGTCTGCATTTGAACCAGCCTCCACGTGGTTCTCGTGTGCACTACAGTTTGGAGCACCCGGTAGCGGTGGTAGAAGGAGGGCAGGGTGACCTAGGTATGCTGGAAGCCAGCTCTTACCTCAGTACTATGGGGGCCACCCTGGGTACTCGATGCCAGGAGCACCCCTGGGGGGCACAGTCACCCCCCCACACACACACACACCCCTCTGCTCTAGGAGATCTGCTGGTTAGGGAGTGGGGGCGGGAGGTTGAAGGTTAGGAGGTCTGAGGCTTGCATATGGGCTTCCTCCCCCACCCCCAAGCCATGGACCCCTCCCCTGCTTTGCCCAGGGCCTGTGGAGGGCACGGAGATGGCAGGCGCTCCCCACCTCACCATCCCTCCCTAGTCTTGGTTTGCCCAATGCTGCTTCCGTGGGCCACAAATTGGGCCACATGTTGTGATCCTATCCTTGTTAGGCAGGCAGCACCCAGGCTCACAGGTGGGTGCTGGCACCACTGTCCCTACGGGGGGACCCTGGTATGTAGGGTCACGTCCTGCCTCTGCTTGGAGTCTACAGGACAGATGTTCTTTCAGCAGAAGGACTTGGACCTTTGACCTGACTTGGCAGCTCCATCAGTCCGGCTGGGTCTGGGGGGGGGGGTGTGGCACCTGCTGCAGGGAAGAGGGGCTGCTGCTGTAGGACACAGAGGAGCGGGCACAGCAGAAGCCCTGTGAGCGTCTGCAAAACCGGAAGCAGGCCCATCCAGGTCCTGTGTGGACTAACACGTGGGGGTTCTGGATGATCCATGGTGATTTTTCCTCTACACAGTCTTACTGAGGTATGATTTACATACCATAGCATTCACCTGCTTTAGCTTGAGGTTCAGCGAAAGTTTTTAAACATTTCATTTATGGGGCGCCTGGGTGGCTCAGTGGGTTAAGCATCCAACTCTTGATTCGGCTCAGGTCGTGATTTCAGGGTCGGTTGTGAGATGGAGCCCTTCGTGGGGTTCCTCACTTGGCATGGAGTCTGCTGGAGATTCTCTCTCTCCCCCTGCCTTGCCCCCTGCTCATGTGCGCAAGCACTCTCTCTCTCTCAAGATAAAATCTTTTAAAAAAATAAAAATAAAAATGTCGTTTATTTAAAGTTATCTTTATACCCAATGTGAAGCTTGAACTCCTGACGCTGAGATCAAGGGTCACGTGCTCTTGCAACTGAGCCAGCTGGGCGCCCCCAGATTCAGTGAATTTTAGTGTTTGCAGAAGTGGACAGCCGTCAGCACAGTGTCACATTAGAACATTTCCATCACCCCCGAGAGAAACCCACGCCCATTTACAGATGCTCCACCTCCCCTAGTCCCCAACTCCCTTAGTCTTTTTCTGTTTTTTGGTTTTTGTTTTGTTTTAAGATTTTAATTATCCACTTGAGAGAGAGAGCAAGCACCAGCAGGGGGAGCCACAGGGGGAGAGGGGGAGGGAGGAGCAGGGAGCCCGATGCGGGGCGCGATCCCAGGACCCTGGGATCATGACCTGAGCCGAAGGCAGACGCCCAACGACTGAGCCACCCAGGTGCCCCTCTACTTCTGTTTTTATGTATTTGCAGCAAAGGATTTTGTTTATTATTTTTTAAAAGATTTTATTTATGTATTTTGGGGGGCGGCGCCCGAGCACGGGAAGGAGCAGAGGGAGAGAGAGAATCTCAAGCAGACTCCCCACTGAGCACAGAGCCTGGCTCAGGGCTCCATCCCGTGACCCTGAGATCACGACCTGAGTGGAAACCATGATTCAACACTTAATGGACTAAGCCCCCCAGGCGCCCCTGCACCAAAGGCTTTTGAATGGTGTTCCCGCCCCTTAGGTGGGCCTTGCCACCCCTTGGGCCGAGGGTGACGTGGGCCAGGAGGGTGATGGGAAAGTCATGATTGACTGTGCACAGGGCCTGGGGGCTGAGTTGGGGGGCGGGGCAGAGGCGGGGCTCTCTGGCTTCTGTCCTGCTTCAGCCTCCCTCTCTGCGGCCGCTGGAACTGTAGTGGGTGTGGGTGTCGGCGTAGGGCCTTTGGGCTTGTGCTTCTCCGGGCTCGCAGAGGCTCGTCTCGGTTGTAGAGGTGTTGGAGCGCAGGCGGGGCCAAGTGAGAACAAGGACAGCAGCCTCCGTTGTTGCTCACGCCGCGTACAGTCAGGAGGACGTCTTTTCATTTCCTCACCGACATTCCTACATTTGTGGGTTAAAATGTATTGAAGTGATGGTGACGCCAGACCGCAACCAGGTTCTTGTCCGAAGGTGGGTAAAATTGTCCCCACCATGTCCCAGTCGTGATGACTTGAAATTTTTCTGATCTGAGAAATTTGAAAGGCTTGGGACACTGATTAGATTTCTCACTAGGACATTCCGTGCACGCTAGGCTCTGGTGGTCCCTACCGCCTAGGGGCCCAGAGGTCACAGGACTGCTGGGGCATATGCTCATGAAGTGAGGGGTGTGGGCTCCAAGTCCCTGAGCTGGGGAGCCGGTGGGGCCCACAGCCAACTGTGGGCAGTGACAGAACTGGCCTGTTTGGGACAGTCCAGAGAACCTCTCAGAAACGTCAAGGGATGAAGCAAGTGAGATGCCCTTCAGCAGGTGAGCAGGTAGGTGGGCTGGTCCATCCAGCACTGAACATGAGCCATCGAGCCAGGCAGAGACACGGAGGCACCTCAGCGACACGTCCCTGGGTGAGAGCAGCCGGGCTGAGAAGGCCACACACCGTGTGGTTCCGGGTCTAGGACGTTCTGGAAACGGCAGAACCGCGGAGGGGGAATGAGGATCAGCCGTGGCCGGGGTGGGGGAGGGTGATCGGGCGGAGCACGGAGGGTCGGCAGGGCCAGGGACTGCTCTGTGCCACGCTGTGATGGTGGACCGCTGTCCGTGACACTCGTCCGAACCCACAGCGTGTGCGGCACCGACAGTGAGCCCTGGCGCCACCCGCGGCCTGTCGTTCACGATGTCCCAGTGTGGGTCCGTCAGCTGTCACAAACATCGGGCTCTGGCGGGGAGGCTGGTCATGGGGGAGGCTGTGCATTTACAGGGAGAGGGGGCCTGAGGGAACTCCACCTTCCACTCTGTTCTGCTCTGAACGTAAAATTGCTCTTAAAACAAGTCCAGGGTCCAGCCTTGGATGGAGCTGCACTCCTCAGAACCAACTGCAGGGCTTTGCGAAACCCACTCTGGGCCTCACCCTGGAGATCCTGACACCACTAGTCCAGGGAGGGCCTAGGAATCTATTGTGGGTTTTTGTTTGACTTTTGATTATTAGATTTAAATAAAGTTCTTCAGAGAACTCTGCAAAGTGGCCAAGGTCGAAATGGTTATTTGGTATTAGACCTGAGGAGTTCCTGTGTAATGGAAGTTTGTGTCCTTTATTTAAGTTCTCTGATAAAGAAGACGGTATGGAAAGGGCATGCATTTCAGTCCTTGGTTTGCTCTGTGCTGAAGTGTGAATTTGCACCGAACAGGCTGAGGTATTTGAGAAACTGAGTCATGCTTGTACCTCTCACTTTCTTTTCTTTCTTTCCTTTTTTTTTTTTTTTTTTTTTTAAGATTTTATTTATCAGAGAGCAAGAAAGAACATGGGGGTAGGGGGCAGAGGGAGAAGCAGGCTCCCTGCTGAGTAAGGAGCCCACTATGGGGCTCCAACCCAGGACCCTGGGATTATGACCTGAGCCGAAGGCAGACACCCAAAGACTGGTGGCTCAGTCTGTTAAACATCCACCTCTTGATCTCTGCCCAGGTCTTGATCTTATCAGGGTTGTGGGTTCAAGCCTCACGTTGGGCTCCACACTGGGCCGGAGTTTAAAACAAACAGACAAACAAATAAATAAACGTCAATGCAGGGCGCCTGGGTGGCTCAGTCATTGGGCGTCTGCCTTCGGCTCAGGTCATGATCCCAGGGTCCTGGGTTGGAGCCCCGCATCGGGCTCCCTGCTCCGCGGGAAGCCTGCTTCTCCCTCTGCTGCTCCCCCTGCTTGTGTTCCCTCTCTCGCTGTCTCTTTCTCTGTCAAATCAATAAATAAAATTAAAAAAAAAAACTGAATGCCGTGTAGTCACTTGTATCTTAGACATTAAAATCTTTCTAATTTACATTTTTATTATAATTTTCTGGATTTAGATCATGTCCACATGCCCTGATCAATTTTGTTTTCTTGTAAAAGGGGAGTAGATACTCTGCTTTTTTGTTAGCAGTGTTGTATGTGGATGAGAGATGAGCGTCCTGTGTTCCACTTTCCTTCCTTTACCTTCCCGTGACTCCATCTAAGGTAATATTTAAGTCCTCCTGAGTGAGCAGGAGACAGATTCTTCTCTGTACTTATGACTCCCCTTTTCCTGTCTGTAGGAGCCATGAGCCGTGTGCCTCTTTTCCACCTAAAAATTAATGTTCAGGCAGGGCCTTCCTGAAAGTCAGCCCTGCTTCTGTGAGGCTCATCTGTCCTCCCCGGTGAGTGCTCTGAGGTGCAGGGATGGATGTCCCCGGGCTTCATGTGTCCACCTCTGCCCCCTGGGGGATGTTGTCTTTTGTAGGGAATGCGGGTCAGCATTTTCCCTGCTGTCACGTGGCCTCCATGGTTTCTGACGACAGCGTGGATCCTTTCTCCCCTGTATGGAGCACGGCCTTTTCCTCTGGCTGCTTTCAGGATTTTCTCCCAGGGCACCTGGCTGGCTCGTCAGAAGAGCATGTGACTCTTGCTCTCGGGGCCATGAGTTCGAGCCCCGCACTGGGTATAGAGATTATGTAAATAAATTTTAACTTAAAAAAATTTTTTTTTCTCCTAATTTTCAATTTTTGGCAGTTTGACTTTGACTTGTTTGGGTGTGGTTTTCTTTTCGTTTTCTGTTCTGGGTGCTGAGCTTCTTGAACCTGTAAGTTTATGTCTTTCACCGAATTTGGGGATGTTGTAGCCATTTGTTTTTCAGATATAGTCTCTGTCCCGCCCTTACCTTTCTGGGACACCAGTTACACCTGTTACACCTTGTGGTGGTGGTCCGCAGACCCTGAGGCTCAGCTCATCTTTTCTCAAACTTTTCTGTCCTGGCTGGATGGTTTCTATTGTTCCACCTTCAGATTTGCTGACTCTCTCTCTCATCTCCAGTTTGCTCTTCAGCCCATTCAGTGACTCTTATTTCAGAAATTGTTTTTCAATTCTAGGCTTTCCATTTGCTTATTTTATATCACTTGAGTTTCTCTGCTGAGATTTCTCCTCTTTTTATTCTTTATGGGCATATTTTTTTTCTGGTCCATGAGATCATGGTTAGAGTTGTGAAGTTGAAATCTTTGGGTGTTAATTCCATCATTGGGCCCAGCTCAGGGCCAGTGCACCGTGATTGTCTTTTTTTTCTTGAGTCTAGGTAGTGTTTTCCTGTTTCTTATTTTGAAGAACTTCGGATCATATCCTGAATGTTGTGACTGGTCTGTTGTAGAGGCTCTAGATTCTGTTCTGTTCTGTGAGAAGTATTGTTTGGGGGCAGTTAGCTTGTCTGGGCTGGGACTCCAGCTCTGCCTCTCTTGTGGGCAGGAGGCAGGTGAAATGTGCTCACTTCTAGCTTTATCCGGCTGTGTGGAGTGAGCCGGGCATGGCTGGCTCCGGGTCAGCTGGGCTTTGGGCTGAGTTTGTGTGCAGAGTGTGGGCACCCCCCACCCTCCTCTGTCTGGGATTTCCTTCCTCACTTGGCAGCCACTGTGTTAGCCCTAGTCTCTGCTTTCTGGTTCTTGAAGCCAGGAGACCAAAGCCGCAGCGACATGGTGCTGGAGATAAAAGCCAGGATCAGCGTGATGCCCAGTGCCTTTGTGCTTGTTCTCCAGTGCCTCCCACCGTTTTCAAACTGTCTTTGTGGGAGGCTTGGTCTGATGGGAGCCCCTTGGACACCAGCAGCCGTGGACTGTGTGCTCTCCTGAAAGCTGGGCGGGGAGGCCCCTAGACTGTCTGGAAGATGGTTGTGTGCCGGTAGACCGCATTGTATTGATCCAGCAGCAGCAGAACATTCAAGTTTTTTCTCTGGGGCTGTCGCAAGCCATGCTGCTCTGTACGTTCAGGGGGTAGTTTTGTTTGAATCCCTGTTTTTGGTGTTCTTGGGTGTACACCCAGGAGCGGGACTCTGCTTGCCCTTTTAGGAGCTGCCAGGCTGTCTCCCACAGTGCTGTGCCGTCTCCCAGCCCCGCCCTCTGTGTGTGAGGGCCGGTTTCTCCAACGCCTGTGACCGCCTTTTTGTTCTCTGCCTTTTGTTCACGGTCGTGATCCGGGACGCAAGAGGAGTCGTCTGTGCGCCGGGCGGGACTACACTTCCCCAAGTGGGATTCAGTAGTTCGAAGCCTATTGGAAGGCTATAGTGACGCTTGTTCCATGGCTCCGACTCATCAAATATTCATAAAACATCTGTGGCGGAGAGACGGCTCGAGTAGCTCCTTTCCCCGTGAGCCTGCGTTTCAGGCCAGAACGGGCTGTGGTCTAGGGGGACGTGACTGGAGGGTGGGAGGTCAGGGTACAGGGCACTCGGAGCAGGAGTCTGCTGTCTGTGCCTGCCATCCGGGTCTCTTGGGAACCGGTCACTCCTGGGATGGCTCCGCAGGGGCCAACCATTGAATCTTGCCACCTGGTGGATGCCTGGGGATGTTCTAGTGGTTGCTGGTATCGGTCAGATGACAGACAGGAGGCTCCTTGTGCTTTGTGAAGTGCTGGGCATGTGTGGGGCTGGGGCGTTGGCTGGACAAACTCATTGTGAGCCCTGCAGTGGCCACTCACCTCATGGGTTCTCTTTGGGGCTGTGTGTCTCCAGGGCAGGGGTGATGCGAGGTTGTGCCCTGCTGCTCCCAGAAGGCACATCAGTGGCTCTGGTCCTCGTGTGTCAGAACTGCTTCAGGTCGAACCTGTCTGAGTGGTAGACATGCTGAATTCGAGAGGAAACCCAAGGGAATGCTAATACATATGTTCCCACAAACACTGCAGCTCAACTCACAAGGGTGGAGAAGTGGGAAAGACACAGGTGTCCGTCCGCCAGCAGCTAGATAAACGCCAGGTGGTCTGCGTGCATGTGGTGGGGTGGGGACCCCTTTCTTTTTTTTTTTTTTTAAAAGATTTTATTTACTGGGACGCCTGGGTGGCTCAGTCGTTAAGCATCTGCCTTCGGCTCAGGTCATGATCCCAAGGTCCTGGGATCGAGCCCCGTGTCAGGTTTCCTGCTCGGCGGGGAGCCTGCTTCTCCCTTTCCCACTCCCCCCGCTTGTGTTCCCTCTCTCACTGTCTCTCTCTGTCAAATAAATAAATAAAATCTTTAAAAAAAAAAGATTTTATTTATTTGAGAGACAGAGAATGAGAGAGAGCACATGAGATGGGGGAGGATCAGAGGACGAAGCAGACTCCCTGCCAAGTAGGGAGTCGGGACCCCTTTCTGCAGCGTGCGTGAGCCCTGACACGCTGCTCCTTGAGAGAAGCCCGCAGGAGCCACAGAGACACCCAGACCAGCTTCCAGACCGGCTTCCAGACCGGCTTCCAGGAGCGGCTGGGGATGGGGAGGGCTCGGTGTTGAGCACCCAGCTGGGCGTCAGCCTCAGAGGGGCCCGTGAGGTGGACAGTGGGCAGGGACACCAGGTGGTGGGACCTGGTGGTTGTTTCCCAGCTTTGTGCAAGTCTCAGGAGCAAATCATTAAAAGTCTACACTAGAGAATCAGGAAGATTTCCACATCTTAACTTTTTGTGTTGAAATTCTTTTAAGTTTTAGAACTTTTCCATGTAGAAAACATGAGCAAGGGGTACCTGGCTGGCTGAGAGGAGCATGCAACTCTTGATCTTGGGGACCCTGATCTCGGTCATGTTGGGTGTAGAGATTGCTTAAAAATAGAATCTTTAAAAAAAAAAGAAAGAAACATTAGCTATGCACACAAGTTGGGAAAATTGAATAAATAGACGTTGAGGCACCTGCTCCCCTCACCCTCCTTTTTTCTCCAGGAGAACTGTGAGGGAATCCTGGGCATCTTACCACACTGAAATGACTTTTTTATAAACATTTATTTTAGAAAAAAAGTGTGAGGGAGAACATATATGTAAGCCAGGGACGGGGGAGTGGGGGAGAGGGAGAATCGAGAATCTCAAGCAGACTCCCCGCTGAGTGCAGAGCCCAGCATGGGGCTCGATCTCATGACCTGAGCCGAAATGAAGAATCAGACTATCAACCGACTGTGCCACCCAGGCGCCTCTGAAATCACCTTTTTAAATAACAGCTTTATTAGATACTCACATACCGTACAACTCACCTATTTAAAGAGTACCGTTCGGTGGTTTTTAGTACATTCCCAGAGTTGTGTAGCCAGCACCATGGTCCATTTTAAAACATTCTGTCACCTCAGGAAGAAACCCCAGCCCCTGACACCCACAAACCCACCTCCTGTGTCTGTGGATGGGCCTGCTCTGGATGTTTCACATGAACAGAATCACACTGTGGCCTTTGGTGTTTGGCTTCTTTCTGCAGTAATTATTCTTAACTGTTTTAGTCAGGCACTTGTAATTTTTCATTTTCTTTTTTCCTTTCAGGCAAAATATATCTCTCAGTGCATTGATGAAATCAAGCAAGAGCTGAAGCAGGACAACATTGCAGTAAAAGCAAATGCAGTCTGCAAGCTGACCTACGTAAGTACCAAGGACTGTTTGCCCAGGCCACAGCACTTCACAGGGCCGCCCCCTCCCACACCCCTGCTGCGGTCAGGCTGCTTAGCCATCCCTCCATCCCTCCTTCTGTCCACTCATCGCCCATTTCTACCCACCTGCCAAACAGGGATCAACCACATTAGCTCCAGGTGCTGGCCTTGGCACGCCGAACTAATTTCTCAGAGTTGAGGGAGGGCGTGTCGTGATGACCCTGTGGCCCAGGGCACGGCAGATCCCACCTGGCCTGGGACAGGCTCCCCTCATCTGGCCTCATCTCTGGTCAGAAAGGAGGGGGAAGGCTTGCCGGGAGCATCCCGTCACCTTGGAGCTTTTATGAGAAGCCGGTTCACTCTCACTGGCGAGGAGTCTGCACCAGCGCTCGTGGACACTGGCATTTCAGCTGCAGACGCTTACCCTCCGCCTTTGTGATGAGCCCGTCCCTGGGGTTCTAAACGCGAGGACTAGCGTCAGAAGAAACAAAATCCTCCAGGGTGTGTGTTCGGCGAGGCCCACCCTCTGGGTGTGTGCACAGAGGGTGGTTTGCTCCCTCACCAGCTCAGACAGTGCTGAATGTTGGGGTTCAAGCCTTGGCATGTGAGTGGAAATCACTGGGCCTGTCTTTCCAACAGTTACAGATGTTGGGCTATGACATCAGCTGGGCTGCCTTCAACATCATAGAAGTGATGAGCGCCTCCAAGTTCACGTTCAAGGTGAGGTGGATGAGCTTGCCGTGGGACCCGAACCTCGTGCTCACAGGCGGAGGGCATGCCCTGGTGGGAGGCCACACTCTACAGAAACAGAGTGTGGGACATGAGCCTCAGCCCCTCAGATGCCGCTTCGGCGTTCGTCATCTTTATTAACAGTAACCTGCATGGTGTTCGTCTTTCAACTTTAAGGGATGTCCGTGAAATGGGTTCGTAGGGTTGGTTGTACATTTTTGTAATACTCGTTAAAACAAACTTGTAATTTCCCCCAAAACAAGCAAGCACTGACCGTCTTACTCGGAGGCCCCCACGTGCCCCCAGCCCCAGGGCCTCGTAGTGTTTCTGAGCATTTCCCTGCACCTCATGGAGGCCCTGCCTGAGAGTGGTCTGGGGCCTACCTCCTCACTTGGTATCGTAACGTGAGCGTGGCTCCCACTTTAGTAAATACTCTGCAGAGTGATTGTCAACACCCACGACCCGCTGGAGGGCCTTGTGTAGCTCTCTGGGGTTGGGGCTGGGGCAGGTTCCGACAGGAATGCGTGCCAGCAGGGTGGCGAGACCATCTCCAGGTCGCGGGGCCCCAGCACCCGCCTGTGGGTCACTGGCTGGATCAGTCTTGGGCTCCTCTCTGATGGACACCGTCGTCCTGCCCACGGGCCCCTCGCGTTGAAGCAGCACACAGGAGGTGCTCTGCCTGGGCATTAAAGCATCACGTGCAAGAGTGATGGAGGCGTCTGCGTCAGCCTGGCAGGGAGATCTGAGAGCTAAGGAAAGCTAGTGCGTAGGCTGGCTTCCATGCCCCATCACAAAGGCAGTTCTGGGCTGCCAAGGAGGTGGTCGGGACACGTGCTCACAGAGGACCGGGTGGTGTGGCTGACCTTACGAGAACTTTGTGTTTCAAAGCCTGCAACCTCGGAGCTCTGCGACCGGTTCCTCCTCCTCCTCCTCAAATGACTTCCTGGAGGCCCCGAGGCTGGCCTCAGGCTGTTGCTCCCTGGCCCGGGGGCTCCCTTGTCTTGTGTCTGATGCCCTCCTGTCTGACTCACAGCGGATCGGCTACCTTGCTGCTTCCCAGTGCTTTCACGAGGGGACCGACGTCATCATGCTGACAACGAACCAGATCCGCAAGGTAGGCAGCCCTCCTGCACCCGTGGCTGTCGTGAGCCCTCACTGGGCGCTCCTGTCCCCCGTACTCACCATGGTCTCCATGCCAGCCTCTCTGGTGCTCCGAGTGAGTGACGACTAGAAGGCGCTGAGGTGGCAAGCTCTCACTGTTGTGACCCTATCGTAAGCCCGTGGCTTCCAACACGGCCGCGCTATTGTCCGAAGACACCCAGAGGTGGTGTAGTGGGTCTGTCGGTCTGCTCTCAGGCGGCGGGTGAGGCCAGAGTGTTGCCAGACTTCCGTCTTCCCTCACTGGTGCTTCTGGGTGTTAGAAGGCTGGCTCCTGGCCGCTGTCCTCATGCCCCTCTCCCTCGGGTGGGAGTGCTCGCTGAGGTGCACACCCTTCCCCATGGGGGCCTTTCTGCCCACTGGGTCAGAGGGGGAGGGACAAGCAGACTCCGTGCTGAGCGCAGAGCCCGACTAGGGGCTCGATCTCATGACCCTGAGATCATGACCTGAGCCAAAACAAAGAGTTGGGTGCTTAACCGACGGTGCCCCCCAGGCGCCCCTTGCCCATTGGGTCTTCTGAGTCACACTGCATGCATGTCTTAGTCATGTATAATTTTTGTGTTTGGAGATGGTCTTGAAGATCCGTGAGTAATAAATTTCTTCTTTGGTCCTAGAGCTTTGAGCTGCTTTTGTGGAGTAGTAAGAGGGGGTGTCAGGGAGAATCAGAGGCTCGGCGACGGTTGGATGTACAGGCCAGACCCTGTGAGGTGTGCTTGTCCCCGTAAGGGGGCCTGGGAACCTGAGCTGGGCTCCTGGGCAGACCCTGCAGCACTCCAGCAGCATAGCACTGGCCAGGGTACATGTTGGCACAGGACGGGCTGCTGGGCCGAGCACTGAGCCTGTGGTTCTGAGGCAGCCAGCCATGGGTCAGGTTGTGTGGCAGCACTGGGCGTCTTGGGTGCCCCGTGGCTGTGAGGGGCAAGCTCAGCTGGGAGCAGCGCATGGGGGTGTCACGGGGGGCAGCCGAAGGAGGAGGGTGGAGGGGCTCTGGCCCAGCTTGGGTTTTCCTGCCGGCCATCTGGGCACAGGCATGCTCCCTACCCATCCTTTTGTAGCAACCTCTGTTTAGACCTAGATGGTCACCGCTTTGCACAGAGACGTGCCAGAGGCAGGTCACCTAGATCTACTCTGCTGGGGAGACCGCCCGAGCATGAGCTGTCCCTGTAATGGAGCAGAGGATATACCTGCTCTGTTATAAAACATTTTCCTCCGTTCCCGTCCCCAATGTTTGTAGTCTCTGTGTGTGTCATTTTAAATAAACCCACGACTTCTGGAATAACTTCTGCACACCATCCCTGTTCCCCACTCCCCGTGCCCTTCGAGTGGGGCTCTCCCTATTTAATGGTGACCCGTGTCCCCTCCACAAGCCTCCATTTCTGAAAAACCCTGTGGTGGCTCTTCACTGGCCCTTTGTAAGTCATGCTGAATGAGGAGTGGTCATCGAGGGCCCGAGTTCTGTGCCACGGGTCCAGTGCAGTTTTACCGTGTCGGCTCAGGCTAGAGTGGATTTTAGGAGTGTTTTTGGGTTCTTACCGCCGTCCAGAAGGTGACCTCTTAAAATGCGTCTTGGTCTGTTTTTACCATGCTGTGTGGAGTTTGGGGAGTTCCTTAGGAAAGTCTCCCCAGGGCGCCTGGGTGGCTCAGTCGGTTAAGCGTCTGCCTTTGGCTCGGGTCATGATCCCAAGGTCCTGGGATCGAGCCCCGCATCGGGCTCCCTGCTCCGCGGGAAGCCTGCTTCTCCCTCCCCCGCTCCCCCTGCTTGTGTTCCCTGTCTCGCTGTGTCTCTCTCTGTCAAATAAATAAACTCTTAAAAAAAAAAAAAGGGAAGTCTCCCCAGAGCAAATGTGGGATACAAATGTTTTGCTGGTGTCGAGGTGAGGCCATCGTGCGCTCATGCCATGGGAGCTGCACTGAGTGACCAGGGGTCTGGGCTGGGCATGTGCCGCTCTCATGGCCAGTTTTCCTGCTCACCTGAGAGAGGAAAGTCAGGCCAGAGGTGGCCTGCCTTCGGGAGGGGCCCAGAGGAGATGTCCTGGCTGTCGTGGAGGAGAAACCCCAGGAGCGGCAGAGGTTCCTGGCTCCCGCACTGGCCCCTCAGCCCCAGGGTTCTCAAGCATGCGGCCCCCTCAAGTGCCGGCCACTGGGCTGGGCCTGGACTGAGGGCCGTGCTCCCTGGAACTGGCGGCTGCTTGGTGCCCCTCATGCAGGCCCAGGCCCAGACCCCAGCCAGGAGCTGGTGTTGCCCGTCGGCACCTGCCTGCTGACTCTTCTCCCTCCTTTGCAGGACCTGAGCAGCCCCAGCCAGTACGACACTGGCGTTGCGCTGACTGGCCTGTCCTGTTTTGTTACCCCAGATCTTGCCAGAGACTTGGCCAATGACATCATGACACTGGTGAGTTTGTGAGTGTGCCCAAGCCTCTTGGCCTTTGTTCTGTGACGTGACTTGGTCTGCCAAGGGGCCTGGAAAACCACGGTTAAACGTCACATCAAAAACCCTCGGGTATGGGCGCCTGGGTGGCTCAGTCGTTGAGCGTCTGCCTTCGGCTCGGGTCATGATCCCAGGGTCCTGGGATCGAGCCCCGTGTCGGGCTCTCTGCTCGGCGGGGGGGCCTGCCTCTCCCTCCCCCACTCCCCCTGCTTGTGTTCTCTCTCTCGCTGTCTCTCTCTCTGTCAAATAAATAAATAAAATCTTAAAAAAAAAAAAAAAAAAACCCTCGGGTGTGCAGAAACGGTCCGGGTTCCCCCAGATGAGATGGGAAACTGAGTTGCTGTGTGTCCCCCCCACGCCAGTGTGGGACCCGGCCTCGGGCCATTGTCACCCTCACGTTCTTTCTCCATCTCCTTTCCAGTAGCCCTGCTTGGGGCCAGGGGTGGGTGGCGCCTGGGCGAGCACCCATGCCATCCAGCGCACGCCCCACCAGCTCCCACCTCACTGCTTCCCAGCAGGCAGTGCGCTCAGTTAGCCACCTCCTTCCTGCCCCATCCCTGACGCCATGTGTCTTTCTCTGGCCATGGAGTGACTTCTTGTGCTTCAGTCCATTTGAAGGGCAAAAATCCCAGCTGCTGCTTACCTCCAAGGTGTCCAGAGCATTTTTCTAAAAGGGGGACGTTCTCTTAGAAGTCCTGGTTCTCAGGGGCATCAGTCGTTCACCCAAATCTCCAACTGATTGGGAGGCCATTCCCCATTGGTTTTATCTGGGCAGAGCAAAAGGGTGGCTGCTTTCCTCTCTGGAGAGTTCTTTCCATATATAGGTCAGCCTGTTTGTCGTGTGGATGGATAGGTCCGGGCTTGTGGTTTCAGACCATATGTGCTAGCAGCTTCTAGATGGGGGGCCCGCACACCACAGCCCTGCCTCCTGCAGCCGGCCCCCCACTGTAAGTCGCTTTGCCCACACGTGGCCCCGCTCTTTCGCTCATGTGGTCTCCCTGGTGGCTTTTGAGCCACCACCGCAGGACCCCAGATACGGCCCTTCTGGCCCGATGTGTTGCCGATGTGCTGGTGACGGCAGCTGCAAGTGTGGGAGTACATTAGTGAGTTGTGGGGGCTGGGAGCTTTCCTGGGGTGTGGCTCCCCGGGGCCCGGGCAGGTGGTAAGTGTGCCCACTTGAGGGCCAGCAGCCTTCCTGGCCAGAGCAGAGTTCCAGAAGGACAAGAGCTCCGGGATGGTCCAGTGTGGAGGGGAGCCCCGGACACCCCTTGGCACCCTGCTCTGGGGACAGGCCTTGGACGCCAGAGGAGTCGGAGGCCAGCGTTGACTGGTGAAGGCTCTTTTTCCAGTTCAAGTCCTCTCCCTCTCTCTGTCCTTCACTGGGTTCCAGTGAGTCTGAGAAGGGTCTCGGCCTCGGGAGGGCAGGTCTAGCTAGGGTCATGGACACGGGGAAGCTGGTTTCAGTTCCACACAAGACCCTGTTGTGTGGTCCCTGTGCTCGGGGCTATGGCACAGGCCCGGCTCGAAGGCCAGAAACCAGATGGGCTGGAGAGAGGGTTGCCCTCCTGGTGACTGAGGGGAGACATGGGTAGGTGTAGGAAGGTGAGCAGGGCGGGTGCAGGGAGGTGAGGCGTGGTCAGTGGAGATGGGGAAACCTGGGTCGTGGGGGGGGCGCAGGGCAAGTGCGGAGAACAGTAGCAGTGTGGAGGAGAGGCTGACCGGCCCTCTACTCCTGCAGATGTCGCACACCAAGCCATATATCCGGAAGAAGGCTGTACTGATCATGTACAAGGTGTTCCTGAAGTACCCCGAGTCTCTGCGCCCCGCCTTCCCCCGCCTGAAAGAGAAACTGGAGGACCCTGACCCTGGTTTGTTGATTTACGATGGGACGGTGTGGGTGTGCAGGGCTCTGCCAGCATCTGTGAGGACCTGATAGAGGGTGTTGCAAGGGAAGAGTAGGGGTGCTAGGTCCTGGGATTTCCATCCTGGTGTCCCACCACAGACAGCATCTCCTTACTTCTTGGCACCATGAGACACCAGGTTTGCCTTCTGCTTTCCCTGCTTGGCCCTGGCATCTGCCACGTCTCCAGGGAGCTGGTCCCATTTGTTGGTGTGGGATGTAGACCCCAAGCTCTGGGCGCTGGGCGTCCCCTCTTCCAGGCGCTCACTCAGCAGACACCCACCATCCATGCACGGGGGTGTGCCTGGCTGTGTGGCCGTCTGTCTGCACGTTAGCATTCACGAGTATTCTGATGCCTTGACTCTGGTCCCACACCGCAGGGCTCATGCCAGCCCTCCTCCTGTTCTCGGTCAGTCCTTCCCTCATCGAGGACTCTCTGGGCTGAGCTCACGTCACACAGCTTCTCTAAACGTGAGGCAAGGCTCAGCTTGTCTCGGGGGAACCTGCCTTATATCAGGGAGAATGGCAAGGTGTGGAAAGTTCTGGTAGGGGAAGTAGGAGCCAAGGTGGCGGGTGTGGTGGATGTCCTGCACCGGAGTTACTTTGATCCTTCAAGGGACCAGCCCCACAAACTCAGGTGATGCCTGGCTCTAAGAAGTTTGAACCATGTCCCCCAGGTGATGAGCACAGTGCCAGGCACAAAGCAGGGGTGACCAGCCTACTGAGGAGGACAGTCCTCCTGGATAAGGGTGCAACCTCCATTTTGATGATACTCTTACTGATGAGGAGGTCCCCCTGCTTTACTTCAAAGGGGTGCAGTCAGCAGCGGTCAACGTCATCTGTGAGCTGGCCAGGCGCAACCCCAAAAACTACCTTTCCCTCGCCCCACTGTTCTTCAAGCTGATGACCTCCTCAACCAACAATTGGGTCCTCATTAAAATTATCAAATTGGCAAGTATCCCTCCCGAACTTCCCTTTTCTTACCGAGTGAAAAGACCCCGGCGTGTCCTGGAAGCGCCCTGGGCGTGTGGGTGGGGGTTGGAGTTGGTGCCGTCTGTTCCTGCCCCGAGTGACCCACCGGCCTCTCTCATACCTAGTTTGGTGCTCTGACCCCCTTGGAGCCAAGGTTGGGCAAGAAGCTGATTGAGCCTCTCACCAACCTGATCCACAGGTGAGCCCTTGAGCCCTTGGCCCTTGCGTGACCCCTGCCATCTGGCACGTGCAGGCCTGCACTCCCTCGGCACAGGGACCCTGGGGAGAGTCTTGTGGTGGAGAAGCAAACACACGCCATGTGCTTTTGCTCCCGAGAGTGAGCTGTGTTGCTAGGGCACCCACTGGCCCTCCTGGGACCCTGGGGGCCAGTGCGTCCTTTCCCTGTGAAGCAGTTTTTGAAACAGAACAGTAGCAGCAAAGGAAGGGGGAGCCTGCGGTTATCCTCTAGCTCACAAGGAGACCTCGGCTGTCTGCTGGAAGAGCTGTAGACAGCTGTGTCCCTGGCCGGTTCTGGAATGTCGCAGAAGCTCCCACACCACCTGGGGGCCTGTGCTTGAGTTGTGGGGGCTAAGTGGCAGGTGGCACAGGAGGAGCTGGGGCCTTGAGGCCACATCGGACCTGGGTGTACATGAGCCTCCGTCCCCGGGCTCTCCAGCAGATCAGACGGTGAAAGATAATTGGGTGGAACAGGTGCTCTTGGGCTGGGGATGTCTTCGGTTTGAAACACCCACCATCGCTGAGTGTGTGGTGCAGTGCTGTGGTTCCCAGAGGGGATCATAGGAGGCCGTCAGTGTGGTGACCACAGACACGGGCGGGCTGATGGCCCCTGCTCCCTGGGACACGTGGCAGCCACACTCTCAGCCGTCACCTGTGAGAAGGTACGAGTAGAGTAGACGCACCCGCGCCCACCCATGGTGGTCACCCTGGGCCGTGCCCCCCACGTCCCCTAGACATCCCTGGTGGTAGCACCGTGGCCATGGCCTTCTGTGCTCTGCTTGCCTGTGTGCGGCCACGCCTCGCTGCCCCCTGCGTCGCCCCAGGTGGAGCCGGGTGGTGAGGTCCTGGGTTGGGAGACGTTGATGGGGGAGTTAGCTTTCCTTCACAGGCATCACAGAATGGAAAGGTTCTGGGAATGGGTTCAGTGGGTGGTAGTGTGAGAGGCCCCCGTTGGCAGTTAGAAAGGGAGGCTCGTGTGTCCCTTGGGGGATGCCACCGACCCGGGTGACAGCTGTGTGCGTGGGGGGCCAGCAGACGTGCGCTTTCCCTGCATTTCTCAGGCGTCCTGGTCCTCACACCTCTGGTCTTCTTCCTCCTCCAGCACGTCTGCCATGTCCCTTCTCTACGAGTGCGTGAACACAGTCATCGCAGGTGAGGGGCCAGCCACCGGGTCTAGGGCAGTCGGCTGTGGCACGTGGAAAGCCCTCCCCGCTCCCACCCTGGACACCGAGGTGGGGCCCCACGGTGCAGGGAAGACCCCAAGATCCTTCGCCCCATGTCCTTGCCACCTTCCTCTGGATCCCCTTGGGAGGCAGGGATGGCTTGTGGCACACCTGTCAGCAGGACCTTTTTCCCTGAGGATTTTAGAGCAAGTCTCAGGCAGCATGCCATCCCCTGTGGATTCTAAGCATAGGAACCTGTTACGAAAAGGTTTCGTGAGATGGGACCAGAAGGCACTTCTCAAAGTCTGCTTGGAGTCCCGCCTGTTTCAGTCAGTCTCCAGCCAAGGCCCACACAGGGCACTGGCTGATGTGTTTCTGCACACGCTTGACAAGTTGAGCCTCTCTACCCACATTATTTGTTGGAGCCAGAGTCGTGACCCACGGGGTTCACCTCCTCACTGCTTGCCTGTCTGCCCAAAGCTGTTGGGAAGCCAGCTTTATGGTCCCTCCTCAAGGGCCTGTGGGCAGCCTGAAATTCAGCAGTTTGCAGGAAGCTGGCCCAGGGTCCACACTCCATGATTAGAGCCATGTGGTCCCTGAGGCTCAGTGACACTGGCAGAGAGGAAGGGTGGGCCTTTGGGGCCAGCTAATGCCCAGA
The DNA here is from genome assembly GCF_037043125.1 of Eumetopias jubatus. NCBI lineage: Eukaryota > Metazoa > Chordata > Mammalia > Carnivora > Otariidae > Eumetopias > Eumetopias jubatus. The sequence goes on from NW_028274807.1 coordinate 217,236,713, forward strand.
GGCAGCAAATGCAGGACCTGGAGAGCAAGTCTCTGTGTCTGGAGTGGTCGGTGGGGGAAACCAGGATATAGTAGGGTCAGAGCTGCCCACGGTGATGGGCAGGGGGCTTGGGGGCATAGGGCGAGGCAGCAGGCCTGGTACATGGCAGGGTTGATGGGTCTCAAGTGGTTCTGAGAGCCAGCAGGTGGGGTTGGCCCAGGCTCTGCGGACCTGTCCTGGATGGGGGTGCCTGCTGTGGGGTTGTGGTCTGTGCTTCCGGCCATAGAGCGCCAGCAACCAGATGCCATCTCGCGAGCCAGCCTCCCTGGGAGAGCAGTTGGGCTAACAGTGCCTGGTGTGGTGTCCCAGTGCCCAGGGTGGACGCGGGTGAGTGGGCCTCTGCACGTGGGTGAGCCTTGGCGAGTTCCTGAGGCGAGGTTTTCTGTTTCAGTTCTCATCTCTCTGTCCTCTGGCATGCCTAACCACAGCGCTAGCATCCAGGTACGTCCCTGGGTGCAGACCGTGCCGTGAGCTGCAGTCCAGACTGTGCCGTGAGCTGCAGTCGGGAGCAGCCTGGGGAAGGGGCGGCGGGCAGGGAATATGCCGCCCGCCCCACATCTGCAGTCGTCACTCACATACGGTGCCCTGCACTGGACCCTGGCCAGCCTTTGTCTGTGCAGTTGACAATGGGGGGGGTGGACACAAATTTTAGCACCCCTGGAAGCTGCCAGGTGTCAGTGGGTGCATCGGCAGGCATTCCCCAAACGTGTGTCCGTGTGAGTGCTTGCAGGCAACTATCCTGCTTGTGTGATGGGTGCTGCACCGAGTGGGGCCCGGCGTCCTCCACCCTCCCTGGTCCCTGGGCCTCCGGGCTGGATCCAGGGTACGAGGTGGGCCTGTGGTCACTGACTGCACTCTTGCCTCAGGAGGCATGACTACTGTCACCTTCCCCTTTGCAGCTTTGCGTTCAGAAATTGAGGATATTGATAGAAGACTCCGATCAGAACTGTGAGTTTCTCCTCTCCCTGCACACCCCATAGGTCCTGCGCCCGAAGCCTTTGCGGCGCCGGGGCTGTCGGCCTCGTAGGAAACCAGACGCTCGCACTCCTCTGCTGTGCGGCCCGCGCGCACTTGACGCCGGGTCTTTCTGTTTGGGGCAGGGAAGGGCTCCCGGACCTGGCCTGTGCAGGGCTGGACAGTGACTTTTCCCAGCTCTACGGGCCCGGCAACGTCTGCCGCTGTGGCGGTGGGAGGCACGGCCCATGCCTGTGCCGGGGACGTTCACAGAACCAGGCTTCGTGTCGGACGTGGCCCGTGGTCTGCAGTTCACCACCCTGGCTTTAGAGGCTTGTGTGTTTGGGTCGGTCAGGGGCAGACTGTGGCACCCGGCCCCCGGTGTGCCGCTTAGGACCCCTGGGGGCCTGCATGCGGCCGATTCTGATCGCGTCTAGGTGGTCGGGCTCGGGCTGCAGACCCGGCCTCGCTCTTTCTGTGCAGGCCCCGAAGCCCGTGAGGGCGTGTCCAGGTTAACTGCATCTCGCCATCTCTGCAGTGAAGTACCTGGGCCTGCTGGCCATGTCCAAGATCCTAAGAACACACCCCAAGTCGGTGCAGGCCCACAAGGACCTGGTCCTGCAGTGTCTGGACGACAAGGATGAGTCCATCCGCCTGCGGGCCCTCGACCTCCTGTACGGAATGGTGTGTGCCTCGCCCCGGGCCTGCTCGCCCCACCCCCTCCGGCCCCACCCCACCCTCACCAGCTCCTCCCCGCTCCCAGGTGTCCAAGAAGAACCTGGTGGAGATTGTCAAGAAGCTGATGAGCCACGTGGACAAGGCCGAGGGCACGACTTACCGCGATGAGCTGCTGACGAAGATCATCGACATCTGCAGCCAGTGCAACTACCAGCACATCACGAACTTCCAGTGGTCCGTGCCCCCACTGCCCAGGGGGGTGGGAGGGGGGGTGCTGGCGCCAGGGGCACGCCTCAAGGGCTCCCTCCTGCAGGTACATCAGTGTCCTGGTGGAGCTGACCCGGCTGGAGGGCACCCGCCACGGCCACCTCATCGCTGCACAGATGCTGGACGTGGCCATCCGCGTGAAGGCCATCCGCAAGTTCGCTGTGTCGCAGATGTCTGCGCTGCTCGACAGCGCGCACCTGGTGGCCAGCAGCACCCAGCGCAACGGCATCTGTGAGGTGCTCTACGCGGCCGCCTGGATCTGTGGCGAGTTCTCCGAGTGAGTGGCTCCCCGGAGGGAGAGGTGTGCTGGCAGACCTGTGTCCCCGGGCCCCTGGTGGCTGCCCTGGTCTCTCCTTCCTGGGGTTTCTCTCTGCCGAAAGCGTTTCCCACCCCGAGAACAAGTGAGAAGCCGGTCCCAGCGTGGCCCAGGACGGCTGCGTCTGTCCCCAGCTCTTCTCTTTTCCTTGCCCGTTGCAGCTGCGGACTCTCCGTCACCCACATGGTGCTGTTGGTTCGCTTTTGTTTGCTCTTCTCGATGTTTTTGCCTGCAGCTACTGTGTAATTATCTCTTGGTCACTGTGCTTTCTTCCTTAGAGTTCTCTCTCTCCCCCGGATAGGGGAGTATGCCAATGTGACCCCTGTAGCAGAGCGGTCCTGGGGCTGGGAGCCACAGGGGTGGCGTGCTCATCAGGCCTTCCCTGTCCTCAGGCACCTGCAGGAGCCCCACCAGACCCTCGAGGCCATGCTGCGGCCCAAGGTCACTACCCTGCCTGGCCACATCCAGGCCGTGTACGTGCAGAACGTGGTCAAGCTGTACGCATCCATCCTGCAACAGAAGGAGCAGGCTGCAGAGCCAGAGGCGGCCCAGGACGTTACCCAGCTCATGGTGGACCGGCTGCCACAGTTCGTGCAAAGCGCGGACCTGGAGGTCCAGGAGCGGGTCAGTGTTTCTCAGGGGGCTCCCGCCTCTGGAAGAGCCCATATCTCATGCTTGTGTTTTCCCAATAGCATCCAGCTTTGCCTTTCCCCAAGGGCAACTTGGAGAAATCCGTTTTCCAGGGCTCTGCCCCAGCCGGGGATGTGGGCAGATCTGGGCCCACCCGTGGTGGGGCAGGCAGGGGGTGCTGGCCCACAGGTGGGGCCTGGGGAGGGGGAGGAGACACGAGACAGCAAACAAGTGGGAGCTGCTGTAAGGGTGTGTCGTTGGCCTTTGAGGGAAGCATCCTGTTGGCAGCGGGGTTCTCAGTGGGTGAGGACTGGGGTTCCTGCCGTGGGGAGAGCTGGTTTGGCACGTCCTGTGCGACAGCAGCTGGGTGGGAGTTTGGGGTGGCAGTGTGGGCATCAGAGGCCAGACCGCTTCTGGTGCCCTGTGAGTGACACAGGGCCCTCAGGTATCCAAACTGCACACGAGCATTGAATGTCACTCGCTGGGCCCTGGTCCTCCACGGTTGAGAGCATCTGCACGACATTAGTGCAGCTGGTGGCTATGGTCCCCTAGCTGTGAGTCAACTTTGGGAGCCACGCTCGGGCAAAGTCCTAAGTCGGAGCCCGCAGATGACAGCAGCACAGAGGTGCCTATGTGTCTCCTGGAAGCAGGAACTGCAGGCCACTGGGGCCGCCCAGGCCTGTCCAGGCGATTCTCTTGGACAACAGTGCTCCCTCTGCTCATGACCCCCACGTCTTATTTGTGGGCTGGTTTCTTCCTCGCTGGATGCTTCTTCCACAGAGCCCATGGCTTCTGGGAGCTTTCGGATGTTCTCAGTAGGGTTCAGGCCAGCAGGGTTCAGGCAAGGGGCTTCCATGCTCGCCTTCCTTGGGCTGCGCATCCACGTGGTCCGAGCAATGAGCTGCATTGCCTAGTGGCCTTCAGGGCTAGTCCTCTGTGACCCCCTTGTGATGCCCCTGTGGTCCCCTCAGGCGTCCTGCATCTTGCAGCTGGTCAAGCACATCCAGAAGCTTCAGGCCAAGGACGTGCCAGTGGCAGAAGAAGTGAGCGCCCTCTTTGCTGGGGAGCTGAATCCAGTGGCCCCCAAGGCACAGAAGAAAGTTCCGGTTCCCGAAGGGTGAGCTGCACGGCCAGTCAGACGACATGGGTCGGGATGGGAGGCAGTGCAGCGGGACGTCGACTGATGTCTCTGTCCTGGGTAGCTGTGATCGCACGTGGCGGCTTAGCCTTCGTGTCCTTGTCTCCAAGAGGACAGGGCTGTTCCTGCTCCATGTGCCGCCGTGAGCGTCCAGGGCTAGGCACTCGGGCCGGGGCTGCTCTGTGACCTCACTGTGTCTTGTAGCCTGGACCTGGATGCTTGGATCAATGAGCCGCCCTCAGACAGCGAGTCTGAGGACGAGAAGCCCAAGGGCATCTTCCACGAGGAGGAGCAGCGCCATGCCAAGCAGCGGCTGCCAGAGGCAGATGAGGAGGAGCTAGCCCGGGTGAGCACCGGCTGTGTGGAGGCAGGGTTCCTGCCCACCGCAGCCTCCGGGGCAGATGGCCTCGCTCGAGCACGCTGACCCCTGTGAGCCCACGTGTGCTGTGCGTGGTCCTAGCAGATTTGGGCTCAGCGCTGTGGTCCTCCAGGGAGCAAGCACTCAGCTGCCCTTTGAAGTCTGGGTTGGGTTTCGTTGAAACGAGAAGTGGCTTCTCTGGAGCCCAGAGCTCCTCAGAAAGAGCCAAGGGGGCCTGACCTGGTGTCTGGGGGCTTCTGCTCCATGCCTCCTGGGTGCAGGATTACAACGTGCAACATTCAGAAAGCCTGGAAAAGAACAGAGATGCTGTGTTACCCCAGCTCCCCATCCCACTATGTGTGGTTCCTTTGTTTCTGAAATAAGAGGTGTCCCCCAGGAGTCCTTCCTCCCACCCCTATGCAGGCTGAATATCCAGGCAATGGGAGCTGACTCCCAGCTCAGCTCTTTGGAGCTGAAAGGCCTCAGACAGCTCATCCAACCTATCTGAGCTCCCATCCTTGAAACAGAGATGGTCATCCTCACCTCTTCGGGTCGTTCTTGACCCCGTTCCTGCTCCTGCTGTGGTCTTCCTTTTGGCTGAGGGCTGACAGTAAAGTTCTGTGGCCTAGCAGGGTGGGTGTGTGACCCACGTGCGTTCATGGACTTGAATCCTGTCCCTGCAGCGTCGAGAAGCCCGGAAGCAGGAACAGGCCAACAACCCGTTCTACATCAAAAGTTCCCCGTCCCCCCAGAAGGTAAGGCTGGGTCCAGGTCAGCCTCGACAGACACCCTCCCCCCCCCCCACAACCCCCTAGGGGTCCCATCTGCGGGATGGCACTTCGTTGTCACAGTAGGTCCATGTGGCCCAGCTGCCAGGTGGGTTCCACCCACAACACCGAGTACAGGCAGCTGCACGTTCCAGCTCTTGATCCAGGTGCTGTCCGCTGCCCTCATTCCTGTTCTCCACCTGCAAGGCTCCCCCAGACGGACACCGCTGCGCGTGGGTGCTCTCTTGGTTCCCTTCTCTTGGGATTGCCAGGTCACCTTGTGACTCTGCTCAGCCCTCTCAGGGCCCGCAGGCGGCCCCTGCCTGCCGCACGCACCCTCACCAGCTCCTGTAACGTCTGGTTTTCTGACTTCAGCCGTCCTGGTGGGCGCCAAGTGCTCATTAGGTTCCGGCCTGCACTGCTTTTCTAAACTAAGTAGGTGATCGAGACAGAGAAAGTGGGCGGAAGCTTTCTGACTTGTTCACACTGACAGACCAGTTCCCCAGTCTGTAGGGAGCCACGCCCCCACCCCCCCAGCGGGATCCCACACACCCCAGGCCATCTGCATGTTTCGTGCTGGGCCGCAGCCCCTCCTCAGGCATCCCCATCTGTCGTGTGTTCTGCCCAGTAACGCCTTGATTCTTGCTTCTCCAGCGGTACCAGGACATGCCAGGTGTGGAGCACATACCCGTGGTGCAGATAGACCTCTCGGTGCCCCTCAAGGTGCCAGGCAAGTATTTGCACGGGCAGTGTGAGCAAGGTGGGTGGGGGCCGGTTCTAGCTCCTGGCGTTGAAAGCCTCCAGCCTGCCATGCACGCTCTCTGCCACACCCCTGCTGCCTCCTTGGCTGTGGTGGGTCCCAACTTGGAGGGTGAATGGGGGGCACAGGCCAAGGGCCCACGCGTCTTAATGCTGGTGCCACGTCGTTCCTTCCCCTAGCCCCAGCCCCTCACCTACCCTAGCTGCTCTGGGCCTGCCTGTCGGCGTTCAGAAAGCCTCTGCTCACCTCCCTCTGGCACAGAGCACAGTGGGCTCTCCGTGCTGAGCCCCTGGGGGGCCCCCCACCCACACATGACTCTCAGGGCTGGGGCTGGTCTGGGCCATGGCAGGGCAGTGGCTGAGCACCGGGTCGTGCGCGCACCCACAGGGATGCCCATGTCGGACCAGTACGTGAAGCTGGAGGAGGAGCGCAGACACCGGCAGAGGCTGGAGAAGGGCAGGAAGAAGAAGAAGACGAAGGAGAAGGGCAAGCCCCGGCGCCACGGCTCCCTGCACACAGAGAGTGACGAGGACATCACCCCGGCGCAGCAGGTGGACATTGTCACCGAGGAGATGCCCGAGGTCAGCCCCCTGGGGTGCCCCCACTCTCACGCCCCGGGGCACAGGGAGGCTTGGAGGCCGCACGCACTGTGCCCCAGGCCCCGGAGAGGGGTCTAGAGCTGTGAGCGGGAGAGCCTGGCACATCCCGACCTCGCTTCCTGCCCCAGATGAGGGCCCCTCTCGAGCGTGGGCCTGGTTGTCCTTTTCTGAGAAGCGGGGCAGGGGTTCCACAGATGCGTTGGGCTTGGGGCCGGGTGGACTGGACACAGAGCTCCTCTCTCCCTCAGAATGCTCTCCCTAGTGATGAAGATGACAAAGACCCCAACGACCCCTACAGGGCCCTGGATATCGACCTGGACAGGTAGGCCTGGGGGCGGGGCCGGGCCTGCCCCGGGCTCTGTGTCCTCCGGGACCCTGTCCGCACACTCGTGACCCGCCTGCCCGCCCCCAGGCCCCTGGCCGACAGCGAGAAGCTGCCTGTCCAGAAACACAGAAACGTGGACGCCTCCAAGTGTGCTGACAAAGAGGACGTCCCCGGCGTGGAAAAGAAGGCCAAGAAGCCCAAGAAAAAGGAGAAGAAGCACAGAGAGAAGGAACGAGAGAAGACGGAGAAGGGGAAGGAGAAGGAGGTACGGGGGCCCCGCAGACACCCCCCCGCTGAGCCTCACGGCCCTCTGTGTCCACCGTGTGGTCACCCCGGGGGAAGAGCTGGGGCTTTTAAAGAAGTGTGGACCACGGGTCGTGCTGCTGTCTCACGGGCTGGCGCTCACGGACGTCTGAGGCTGCTTGTTCTGACGAGCAGAGAGCCGGAAGCACCGCCCCGGGCCCCAGCCCTGACGTTGTGGTCAGTTCCCTGCGCGCTGGGGTCCTGCAGAGCTGAAGCCGCCTGGCTGGTTGGCTGGAGCCTGTCTTGCTACTTAAGCCAAAGGCCTATCTTTCTGTGGTTTCAGGGCGAGGACTTAGACTTCTGGCTGTCCACCACGCCGCTGCCTGCTGCAGCCCCAGCCCTGGTAAGAGCCTGGGCGGCGGCCTGTGCCGGCCCTGCACGGTCCCCCATGGGCCCTTGATCGATCTGCCTGTCCGAGGCGTCCGGGGACACCACCTCTGGGCTCTGCCCACCCCAGGGGTGTGTGGATGTTGGGGCGCCCTTGCACAGACCAGCCAGATGTGGGCCAGCCCAGTGCCCTGCCTACGGTCTGGCCCAGTTGGTGGCTCTGAGAACGGCCCTGAGCACAAACGGCCCTGCGGCTCCTGAGCTGGGCGCAGCCTTGAGCCGTTGCTTCCTGTTAAGGATGGGGCCTGGGGGCCTGGGCCGTGACCGCACTCAGGGCCCCCAGACCGCCCCTGGGCCAGCCGCTTGCGCCGTGTGGCGGCCACGCGCCTTGGTGCTGACCAGAGAGGCCGGGCCGGGATGGGGGGGCGGGTGGAGGACACAGAGACCTCGCCGCCCCCTTGAGCCTCACCACCCGGCCTCCTGCAGGAAGAGCCGGAAGCGAATGCCATCGTCGCTGCCCCTCAGGAAGAGGGTGAGGGACCCCGGAGAGGGGAGCAGGGCGACGAGGGGGAGGACGGCACGGAGGGCCGCGAGAAGGTGAGGGCACCCGCCCTGTGGCTGGCGGGGGGCTGGCTGCCTGCGGCCCGAATCCTGCGGGGGGCGTCTGGTCGGCGTGCCTCTGGGCTCCTGGTTTTCACAACAGCTTGGCTGTCGCCCACCTGCTGTAAAGGTCATCTCTGTAGGGAACGTGGTCCAGTGCTATCGACTGCGTCCACAGGGCTGTGCAGCCCTTCTGTCTCTGCTTACTTCCATCTCCCCAAAAGCAACCCCACGCCCGTCAGCCGTTATTCCCCATTTCCTCCCCAGCCCCCGCCCCCATGAGCTCCTTTCCCGTCCGCGGATGAGCCTGTTCTGGACGTGTCACCCACGTGGACTCACACCCCATGTGGCCCTCTGTGTCTGGCTCCCTCCCTGAGCGTCGTGGGCTCGCGGTCCGTCCCTGGGTAGCGCATGTGGGCGCCTCGCTCCTGTTCAAGGCTGTGGGACGTGCCCGTGTGTGGGGGACACGCTGTGTGTATCCACTCGCCTGCTGAAGTTTCTGCCTTTCGGTTGTCATGAATTGTGCTCCCGTGAACAGGGGTGGGCAGGTTTCTTCGTGGATGTGCGTTCTCATCTGTCTTGGGTACGGCGAGGAGCTGGTGTCTGGGTTCTTGCTGCTCTCCCCATGGGTTTGTACCTGTGGGCAGCGACCTTCCACTGAGCAGTGGGTTTCCAGGTGCTCGCCTCTTCCCCATGGGCCTGGGGCTTGCTGCTCCGTCCGCTCTGCCACGCAGGAGAGTGTTGCTGACGTGTGTCCGCGGCCTCCTGAGTCACCACGGCCTGCGCCTTCCTTGCTGGGCACCGCCGGCCGGAGAAGTTAGAGTTAACCCTGATCTGCCCTTTGGGTTCCAGAAATCTAAGCATAAAAAGAAGAAGCACAAGAAGGAGAAGGAGGAGAAATCTAAAGACAAGAAAAAATCCAAGAAGAAGCCTCCCAGCAACGGGGCGGCAGAGCCTGTCGAGAACGGCGCACTTGATGAGGAGCCTCTCCCGGTGAGGGGTACTTCCCTCGCCTCCCGCGGGCCCGGGGCGCCTCCACAGCCCGCCAAGGCCTCGGCGCAGGGAGAGAGCCCAGCCGAGTCTAGGAGCTGCGTCCACGGGCCGGCGGGCAGTGGGGCCTCGGCGCATCAGGGAGGCGGTGCTGTCACATGACAGGAGTCCCTAAGGTGCAGGCTCATGTTGTCCGGGGCCCAGGGAGGCTCCTTGGGGCCCCCCCCCCCGCCCGCCCCCGGTTCTTCGGTTCCAGTGTTTTCCGCCTGGAGTGCTTGGCAGGTCGTGACAGGCCCTGTTGTGTCGGGAGCCGTCACCTTCGGGTTCTCCCTGGCCCAAGCTGAGTGTTCTCCTCTGTTTCCAGCCCATGTCCAGCTACTGCCTCCTGGCCGAAAATTCCTACATCAGGATGGTGAGTGGTGTGGGCGTTTTAGAGCACCAGGGGCTGGGGTAGGTGGAGTCCTTTCTCTGGGTATGTGGAGGGAGGCGGTGGGGTCTTGGCGACAGTGGAGGCTACGAGTGCGTCCGAGGGCTCCTGCGCCTAGAGCCTCCCCCACTGGAGCCTTTCTGGGGGGAGAGGGGCAAGGGAGTACTTTCTGGTGCGTGGGGCAAAGGGCCGGCGTGACGGCCAATGGCCGTCAGAGAAAGGGCCGGAGTTGCTGGAACCACAGGCAGCATGGAATTCTGTTCCTTGTGTAGGGATTTGGGTACTTTTTCTTCTCAGAGATGATCTGCGTTTGTATAGCAAGTGGTGCCGGCATTCCCCAGGCCCCTTGTGCAGGCCCGGAAGGGGGCTCCGGGGGGCACTGGCTGACCCTGACCTTGCCCCGCAGACGTACGACATCCAGGGCAGCCTGCAGAAGGACAGCCAGGTCACTGTGTCTGTTGTCCTGGAGAATCAGAGCCGCAGCTTCCTCAAGAACATGGAGCTCAACGTGCTGGATTCGCTCAACGCCAGGCTGGCCCGGCCGGAGGGCTCCTCCGTCCGCGACGGCGTGCCCGTGCCTTTCCAGTTGCCCCCAGGTGTGTGCGCCGCCGGCAGGCTGCCCGGGGCTGGCGGGAGGCCAGAGGCTCCTGCTGTTGCGGCCCCTCCATCCGGTCCCTGGACCCCATTCCCGTCCTGTCACCTGGCATCCCTCGGGCTGAGCCTGGTTTTCTGACCAAGGTGGACAGCACTGAGGACGGGCCCTGGGTGGGGTTGTATCCCTGCCACCCGCCAGGGTGCGGGATGGCGGTGGGGCACTGCCCCACGCCGCTCTCGGGCCCCGCTCCTTCTCGCCTCCCCCTCCCCAGGCATCTCCAACGAGGCCCAGTTTGTGTTCACCATCCAGAGCATCGTCATGGCCCAGAAGCTCAAGGGGACCCTGTCCTTCATTGCCAAGGTAGCAGGGCTCGAGGCGGTGTCGGGAGCCTGTGGGACAGTGCCCTGCTCCCCACTCATTCTGTGCACCTGCTCCCACAGAACGACGAGGGCTCGACCCATGAGAAGCTGGACTTCAAGCTGCACTTCAGCTGCACCTCGTACTTGGTCACGACGCCCTGCTACAGGTGTGCGGCACCCCCCCTCCGCAGCCCCGTCCTGCCCGCTGTGCAGCGAGCACGCAGGCAGTGCGGGTGCACAAGGCTGCTCGGGCCAGACGCTGGTTCTCTCCCGGCGCCAGAGGCCGGCGTGGACCCCGCCCTATCCCACGGTCCCTCCGTGCGTGTCTGTGTCCTGGTCTGCTCTTTTTAGGACGCTGGTCATATTGGATTAGGGTCCTGTTTCCAAAAACAGTCACATTCTGAGGTCTGGGGGTCAGGATTCACCATGGGAATTTGGGGGAGGTACGGGTTAGCCCATGACCTCTCCTAGGACCCTCAGAGACCTGGAGCTGCAGACACCCAAAGGAAGGCAGCGCCCGGAGGGGGCTGGGGAGCCTGCGTGTGCTCAGCGTCCCTGTGCTCTGTCCTACCCGCAGTGACGCCTTCGCCAAGTTGTTGGAGTCTGGGGACCTGAGCATGAGCTCGATCAAAGTCGATGGCATTAGTATGTCCTTCCAGAACCTTCTGGCGAAGATCTGTTTTCACCACCATTTTTCTGGTAAGAGATGGGATGTGGCTTTTAGCGCCTGTGTGGTGGTCCCTCTGCTCCCTGCCAGCCAGCTCCGGCCTCACGCGCCCCGTCCGTTGCAGTGGTGGAGAGAGTCGACTCCTGCGCCTCCATGTACAGCCGCTCCATCCAGGGCCACCACGTCTGCCTCCTGATGAAGAAGGTGAGCCTGGGGGCCGCGTGCGCCTGCGCCTCCGCTGCTGGGTCCACGTGGGAATAGTCTTTGCTGCTTCTCTCCTCTCGTGTCCAAGGGTCCGTGGCCTTCCCTCGTTCCTGACATGGGCAGTGTGTGTGTTTTCTCATTTTTCTTGGTCATTCTGGCCAAAGGTTTATCAATTCCCTCAATTTTTTTTTTTAATGACTTTTTTAGGGGCACCTGGGGGCTTAGCCGCTTGAGTGTCTGACTCTTGATCTCGGCTCAGGTCTCGATCTCGGGGTCTTGAGTTCAAACCCCACGCTGGGCTCTGCGCTGGGTGTGGAACCTGCTTCAAAATAAAACTACTCTTTTAGGAACTTCGCTGTTTCTATAAGCAGCAAGTAAATTTTGTGGAGTTCTGTTCTTTTTCTCCTTTCTGCCCACTTTGTGTTTATTTTGCGCTCTTGTATGTTGGTTTAGGTGGGAGCTGAGACTTTCCTTCTCTCATGTAGTATTCAATCCTATACATTTCCCTCGAAGCAGCCCGTTTGCTGATCCCCACAAATTTCCATACGTTCCGTTTTCATGTTTCTGTAGAGCTCACAACATACCCCGATGTCTGTCCCCAGTTCTGTGAGCCACAGGTTACTCAGAAGTGTGGCGTGTTTGGATGGTTTTCTACTCCCGATTTCTAGTTTGATGCCACTCTGGTTGGAGGACGCGCTGCTTCTGTTTTCAGGTTTTTGAAAGCGTGGAGGTTTGTGTTCTGGCCGCAGACGTGGTCGGTTGTGGCGGGTGGCGTTCCGTGGGTACGTGGAAACGGTTGAGTGCTCTGCCTGTAGAGCGGACCGCCCCGTGGCAGTCACCAGGCTCTGCTGGCGGTGGTCCCAACTCCTCTGGGCCCCTGCAGACAGGATCGCCAGCGACACAGACACCCGAGTGAGCAGCACACAGGTTGCCCATTCCCTGTGCCGTGGGGCTCAGTCCGTGTCTGCTAGAGGGTGTCGACGGGCGTCACGGCGTCTTGACCCTCAAAGGTCCCTCTTTCTTCATCTCACGGGGTTTACTCTGCCATCCAGTCCTTTCACGTCAGACAAAAAGCCCCTCTTGCTGTCTTGTGATCGGTGTTGACATGGTGTGTCTGTCTCTTGCTGGCGGGAGTGCTCGCACACGCTGTCCACGGGGGCCACATGTTCTTGGCGCCGTGGGCACTCAGGCCGTGCCCGGGGCTCCTCCTGCTGCCTTTCCCGTCTCTGCCTTCCAGTTCTGCGCCGGCCTCTCTGTCCTGCGTCTTGGGCTCAGCGTTTGCCGCCCGCTGGCCCCTCGGCCCCGTGGTCACCCTCCACACACTGGCCGTCCGTGGGCCGCGGGGTCCTTCCCCGGACTAGTTTTCTTGGACCTCCTTTCGGTGCTTTCAAATCCTGCCCCTTCCAGGGCACCCGGCTGGCTCCGTTGGAGCATCTGACGCTTGATCTCGGGGTCATGAGTTCAAGCCCCCTTTCGAGCCCCACGTTAGGGGTAGAGATGGCTTAAAAATCTTTCCAAAAACAAATTTAATGTCGTGCCCCTTCCTTTTGCAGCTGAGTATTCTTGCTGAGAGCCCCGGCCCTCGACCCTTCCTGGTGGGAGGGCGCGGTTTGCCGCCCTGAGGTTTCTCTGTGCCGGCAGCCGCGGCATCCGGGCAACACTGCTCCAGGGCTGTCTAGCCATTGGGAGTCTGCTCACTTCTTGACTGTTTGCATTTTCACGTTTTGCACAATTTTGGATGTTTTTAGCTATTATTTAAATCCGTTCTCAGGGGGGTTCGGTCAGTTGAGTGTCCAACTCTTGGTTTTGGCCCAGGTCACGATCTCAGGATTGTGAGATCAAGCCCTGCTTGGGGCTCCACACTCAACAGGGAGTCTGCTTGAAGATTCTCGCACTCGTGCACGCTCCCCGCCCTCCCTCCCTCCCGCTCTCAAATCAATCAGTCATTTTTTTAAAAACCCTTTGTCGGCACTGGGTTCTTTCTCCTGTCCCTGTGGCGTCCCAACAGCAGGCATCTGGAGCGGTGTGTTCCCATCCCCGCCCCCACCTTCTGTCTGTCCCGCGGGGCTGTCGTAGCCGTCGGGACACCTACCCGGTGCGCGTTTCATGCTGAGGGTTGTGTGTTTGGATCTAGAATTTCCCTGGGGGGGTGGGGCGCCTGGGTGGCTCAGTCGTTAAGCGTCTGCCTTCGGCTCAGGTCATGGTCCCGGGGTCCTGGGATCGAGCCCCGCATCGGGCTCCCTGCTCCGCGGGAGGCCTGCTTCTCCCTCTCCCGCTCCCCCTGCTTGTGTTCCCTCTCTCGCTGTCTCTGTCAATTAAATTAAAAAAAAAAAAAAATCTTAGCATTTCCATGGGGGCAGATCTTGCATTTTTTTGCTGAGATGTTCTGTTTTCCTGTTTGTTTCAACAATGTTTGGGACTGCTCACTGGGGATCCCCCTGGTAGGTGCTTGCAGACCTGTGTCAGACGGTCCCCGGCTGCCTCGGCCTGGCCTGGCCTCTGCGGTCTTTTCTGCTGAGCTGAGCTGGCGTTTCCCGGGTCTTTGGATGCGGAGTTAACTGGGGCCGTGTTAATGGCTGTGCAGGTGTGAGCACAGGCCGCAGGTGCTGGACCTCTGGTTCCAGCGCACATCTGTCTTGTCAGGGTGGCCCAGCCGCAGTGCCCCGGTGCATGCACGCGTGAGGGGGACGTTCATGCGTCCTTAGTGCCAGGGAGCCACCCCAGCGGTTCTTGGATAACTTCACAGGTTGCTTTCCCCACTGGCCTCTCCGGGATCTTCGAGGCTCTGGATGCTCCCCCCGAGGTCCCCAGTGAGGATGCAGGGATTTGCCTGATGACCCCGCTCTGCCCAGCCCTCACACGGCATGGGATAAGGGTTCTCCAGTTCTGGTCTCTGTCCTTAGTCTGCCCTGGGCCGCCCTGCGCCTCGGCCGGTCTCCTCACTTGTCCCAGGCAGACACTCCATCTGACCCGGGGCCCCTCCCTCATTTTGGTTCTCAGAACACTAAGGAGGGCACTGTGAAAAGTTAAAGGATGAACATACCATCACGAGGCAGTGTTTTCATGTATTTTAAAATTCTGGGGTGGTTTTCTCTTTTTCAGGGGGAGAAGTCCGTATCCGTTGATGGGAAATGCAGTGACTCGACACTGCTGAGCAACTTGCTGGAGGAGCTGAAAGCCACGCTGGCCAAGTGCTGAGCCTGGCCTGTGGCCTCGCCGACACACGGCGCCCACTGTTGACGTGGCGAGGTGACGCGTTGCGTTGATGTATCTTGTCGCTGTTTTTACTTTGACTCTTTGCCACTCTGTTTGGCGAAAAGCCCTGATGCCGTCCCCACCGGCAGGGCCCCCGCTAGCAAGGCCGGCCACCTGAGCAGCAGGCGTCCCCGCTCTCCGGGCTGCGGGCGCTCCGTGGACGGCGCAGAGTGGCGTGTCCTGCTTCCGTGAGGCCGTCTGAGTCCCACGAGGCCCCCAGACGCCCCGCCCGCGGGCACGAGCTCACTGCGGAGGTGTTCCCCTTCCCCCTCCCAGCCGTGGGTCAGGACGTCTGGTGGCCAGAGGGTCGTGCAGGCCGCTGTCTGTCGTGTTCTCTGCGTCCTACCTGCGTGTTCATGTGTCGGACGGGGGGCTGCCACCCGCCCTGGGGGGCCAGTCAGGATCCCTGATGGAGCAGGACCTGGACCCTGTTGGTTTACGGTTTTTTTCCCGTTCAGTGAGATGTGTGTCCGTCGGCATCGTTTGGTGGGTGGTGGGACTGTTTGGGATTCCAGGTCCTTCCTGTCGCTGGATGCTCCACAGGGTCTGTCCCATGTTATGCCTGCAGCTGCTGGGAAGGCGTACTCCTGGGGTGGCACCGTCCTCTGGAATGTACCCCACGGGGTGGGGCACAGGGAGCCCGGACCACGCCCCGTGAGATGAGCTGTCTCAGAGGTGATGGTCCTCAATGACGTAACTTCCTTTTGACGAACACTGTCACTTTAGCATGTAGAGTAACCTATTACAGAATCCTGTGCGGTGATTCTAGAACCTCAGAATTGTATGATGTGTTATATAAGAATTGATTTGCTATCGACATTCCCAGATAAAGGAGAGACATATCACACTGCTGTAATGATTTTGTGTCAAGATGATCCAATAAACTTGTAAAACAGACACTTAACCTGTTGGGTGTGCTGCCGGTGCCAGCGCGCGCCCGGCAGTATAAAGGGGTCTCGCAGCCGGGGACTCTGGACGGTCCTCGAACTGCCAGGGGGCTGGCTGGAGTCTGGGGCTCCCTGTCCCCTCCTGCCCATGTGCCCTTCCCCACATGATGGAGGTGATGTCACCCCCACACACCGTCCAGGCGCCTGAGCTTGGGCGGTGTGGCAAGGAGCTGCCTGACCCACGGGCTCCGGGGGTCCACCAGTGATGCACAGTGGACATGCCCTCCCTTCCTTTCCCAGGGCACCCCACTAGTGAGGGGCATGTGGGTGAGCGGCAGGAACAGGTGCTGCGAGGCAGGCCCTGCTCATGTTGGTCTAATTTGCCACGTTTCCACTGGCTTTACTGACACCACGTGGACAAGGGACAATTCGAGATGAGTTAGGCTGGGTCAGCAGACGGAAAGCCAGACCAGCTCTAGCTGGAATCGCAGGCGGGAGAGTGCGGAGCCCAAGCACAGACGAGGCCCCAGGAGAGCCGGGCCTTGGGCAGACCCACCTGCCACCAGCGTCCCTGCTTGACAGTCATCCGTCCAGAAGCACCAGCCACAAGGCGCTCTCAGTCTTCTCAGTGGAAAGAGCAGCGTGTCCCATACCATGTCAGACCCGATGCTGATGCAGCGAGGGCGGCACTGGCCTGGCCACCAGCCTGTGCCCCCAACACCCATCCCCTTGGATGGGCGCTCGGCCCATGAGACTGCTGTTCTCCACAGCCCGCCAGCATGTCACTCCCCACGCGCCCTGTGGACTTCTCCTGACCTGCACGGACCGCTGCCAGCACTTCCTAGCATGAGGCCACCTCCCAGCAGGACTCTGGTCCCCGAGTCCCCTGCTTGTCTGCCGCGCAGATCAAGCACTTGGAGCCTCTCATAAGTCATGTGGAGGCTTTGCAGAAGGAAACAACGCCAGGGGACACTTCCCGTGCTCCTGTGGCTCAGGTTTAGTCCAGCGTGGTATGAACCCCAAGAGATACCTAAACGCCCTGGTTTTCACTTTTGAGTCCTCAGGAGCACCTATCCGCCCACAAACTTGTTTCCGTCGAAGTCCGCCTGGATGTGTTTAGATGGATTGCACTGAAATGGGCGTGGACATCCCTGGGCCCTCAGTCCTGCCCGCCCCCCCGTTGCCCCGAGAAGGACCGCTCTGTGATGAGAAATGTCAGGGACATTTAATCATTGCATCTAATAGCTCTGTGACCCTGCCCGACACAGCCGCAGAGCCCTCCCGGGGGCCCCCAGGCTCTGATGGGAGTGGAGGGACTCAAGGCAGCAGCAGGCCTGCTCCATGGGGTCAGGCTGGGACAGTCCCGCTGAGTCCTGGCTCCACCTCAAGGCAAGGGCCGGTCTGGCAAACCCGGTGGTTGTCAGTGCTGTGTCAGACACTCGGAAGCATTTTCTAGAGTCAGGTTGGCCAGGTGTGGGGGCTCGAGACACGTGAAGCTTGGTGATATCAGACTGTTGGGGAGACATGGGTGCCCTCAGCCCTTCTGTTCCTGCTCCACCTCACAGCCCCCCCCCCCCGAGTCTTTGCTGGGGCCCTGGGGCCTGTGACAGGGCTGCAGACAAGACCATCAAAGCTCAGCTTGGAGGCCCTGGCTTGTTCGAATCCTCTAGACAGCACTGGGGTCACACCTAACACTCCCACAACAGGCTGCAAAAACTGGGTGGGGGGCTTGGGCACATTGGCCATTGGGCTCTGATCTCTGGCTTAGGCTCAAGCCCTGTGTGCGGAGCCCACCGGGGCTCCCAGCCTCCCTCTGAGCCACTCACAAGGCTGGAGTGGTTCTGTGCGTCCAGGGGAGGAGGAGCTGATGTTTATTCGCGAAGTGATGACTTGGTTGTGGTTGTGAGGTGACATCTGGCTTGTCGCGGGCGCAGAGATCCCTGCCGGCTGTGTCTGCCCTCTCCAGCCCCTCCCAGTTCATCCCCACCTCCCTTTCAGAAAGCCTGGCCAGGGCTTTGGAGAGGACAGGCCGGGGTGAGGGGGTGGCTTACCTTGTGTTCGTGTCCTGTCTGAAAGACACGACAGGGTCCCACTTGGCCCTCAGGTCCCTCCACTGGGGCAAATCCATCATGGGGGCCCTCCCCAGCGCTGACCACCGTCCTGCCCCCCCTTGTGCCCGCTTAGCCCAGAGGCGCTCGCGGAAGGAACGGCTGCGGTCACGGGCACGCGAGCCAGGTGCTGCTCCTGTGCCTGCGCCGGCTCACACTCACCCACGAGGGCTACAAGCACACTCACTGCCTTGGATAAAACTCACGTACTTGTGCCACTTATTTCTACAACGACAGCAGCGTTGGACTCAGGGGCTGGCAGGGCTGGAGGCTGGGGTGCCCTCCCGGAGCCCAGCTGCCCCAACTCACATGTACAGGAGGAGGCCCTGTACGGCTGTCTCCCACTGTGCCGAAGACCTGCGGGCGCGCGGGCGTGGAGACTGGAGATGGGGAGGCCCCGGGCCCAGAGCCCTGCCCTCCCCGGGTGCTGGAAGGCCAGGGAGGGGCGGAGGAGGGTCCCAGGCTAGCCTCAGACCTCGGGCTTGGGGCCCCCCGCCCCTCCTCACCCCAGCCTGAGCCCTACTCGCAGTTGTAGCCAAAGCAGACGACGTGCGAGTCGGTGCAGTTGGTGCAGGAGATGGTCTCGTACCGGAAGATGCCTGCATCACAGGAGAGACCGTGGCAAGCTCCCCCGCCTCGGCCTCCAGGGCGGCCGCCACCGCTGGACCCCACGGGCTGCAGGGCGGCTCACTCACCACAGTGACGCTGACAGTCAATGCGGCCTGTGGGGGGTCAAGGGGACCAACCTGTCTGTCCCCGGCTCCAGCCCACCCTTCCTGCCCTGCAAGACCCCCCCCCAGGTGGTGCTCAGCCTGGGATGGAGCAAACCAGTGTGGGAGGGCAGCAGCAGTATTCACCCATGCCTCCAGGGTCCGGCAGGGCCAGGGGGCAGGGAGGGGTGGGGTTTATCCACGAAGCCTTGCCGCTGCCCGCGGGACGAAGGGGCCCTGCCTCGGGGAGCTGCCTTTCTCCCCTCCTCCACCCACCCCCGGGCCCTTCATTCGCTCACTTTCGATGATGGCATTCTGGATGAGGTGCACCTGCTCCCGAAAGATGGCTCGCAGCTCATTGGGGAAATACCCTGCCGCGGGTGGGCAGGAGGGAGGTCAGGCTCGGGCGGTGGGAGGAGGGGGGCAGTCTCCGTTTCCCCGCGCGCGGCTGTGGCTGCCGCCCGCTTACCGGGGAAATACATCTTGCCCTGGTACAGCTGATCCATTTTCTGGTACACGGCATTCGCCACTTGGTCCAGCTTCTCCTGGGCTGGGGGCGGGCGGAGGCAGGTGAGCGCCTGGGGCGGGGGCGGGGGGCGGTCCGGCGGGGCCGGGGGGCCGACAAGCGCCCGGGCGGGCCCCCCTCCTCCCCCCGCACTTACTGATCTCCGCGGGGATGGCCAGGTGCAGCTCCTTCATCGTGTCCTGGCTCCAGTCGGTGAGCAGCGAGCCCGACACGGGGATGTCGCCCACCCACCAGGACTTGAGGTTCACGTGATGGCGGTAAAAGGAGAACTTCTCCGAGAAGTTGCTGTGGCAGTGCAGGCAGCCGCGGGCCAGCGCCGCCGTGAGGCCCAAGCACAGTAGCAGGGCCATGGCCCGCCCGCCGCCCACCACCGGCCGCCCGCCGCCCGCCGCCCGCCAACCAACGGCGCCTCCCGTGCCACGCCCTCGCACAGGCCCCGCCCCCGGCCCCGCAACGGACAACTGCTGGCCCCGCCCACGAGCCGCCCCGCCCAGGGGAGGCTTCGGCCCCGCCCTCAGGCCGCGCCCCACGCATGCGCCCACGGCACGCGCTAGCTCCTCCTTCCGGGCTGGCCCAGGCGGGAGGACCGGCTCCGCGTTGCCGGCACTGCGCAAGCTCCGCCCCCGGCCTGGAGCCGCTGGCACCAGCCAATGGTGTCCCGGCCCGTTTCCGGTTGCCAGGCAACAGAGAGCGCGGCTGCGGGGGGCGCCCCCCTTGTTCTAGACCTCGCCCCACCCCGGCTCGGCTTCCGGGGAGGCCCGGGCCGGCAGCGGAAGTACATCTGTCGGGGCGGGGGGGCGGGGGCGGGCGGCGCCCTCTGTTGCTCGACGGCTGCGGAGGGGACCGGGCGGTGGACGCCGGACGCCGGACAGCCGCGAGCGCCGCCCGGCCGGTTGGGCGTGAGACCGCAGGTGGGTCCTCTGGGGGGCGGGCGCGGGCGCCGGGGAGGCCGGATCTCTCCCAAGCGGCAGATGCGCCCTTGCTCTTGGGCTTGGCTCTGCGGCACACGGCCCCCCGCAGCCGCGTCCTTCCTCCCGCCCCCACCACACGTGAAGTTCGGGGCTCGTAGCCCGCTCTGCAGGCTCAGCCCGGAGGGACAGCGAAGGTCGCAGCCCTGGCCGACAGCGGGGCAGCGCCCCGCAGCCTCCCCGGAAGTCCCCAGTGGACCTGCTGAGGACTGGCTGTGGCCGCGCGTGTTCGTGGCCGCCTGTCGGGGCCCGTTCTCAGAACGCACTGAATCGGTCTGCTGGTTACGGGTGAGAACCGAGCAAGCGGGCGCCCGGCTTGCGCCTCCGCTCCCGCTGCAGGCACCACGCCCTGCAGCGCCCTCTTGGCGCCATGCCCCCCACGCGGCGTGTCCCCTCTCGCTCACCCGAGCGGAGCTGAGTTGGCGGGTGCCCCAGCCGAAGGCCCCGTGTGGCGAGAGCCCTTTAAAGCGGGCCTTGTCCAAATCGGGATGTGCTGCAGGCACCACATGCGCACCAAGTCCCAGACACAGAGGGCGCCTCGTTTTTCCAAAAAAAAGAGGCAAAACGTCCGTAACGTCTGTATCCGCTAGGTATTGAAATGATATTTTGGTGTTCCTGGGTAGAATGTGATATACGGTATTAATAGTAACCTCACCTGTTTCTTTGCACTTCCTCGCTTTTTAGCAACGTTACTGGAAAATCTGAGATCTTGCCCATGGCGCATGTTAGAGTCCTAGTGTTTTCTGTGAGGTTCTTTCCGCAAATGTCAGTCCAGCTCCTGATTTCACAGGATTCATTGTTTTCTGTGGCTTTAGTTAGTTCTTAAACGGGGTAAGCTCCTCAAGGATTGAACCAAATGCTCGGTGTATTGTCATTGAATTAGTGTTGGTTATCATTTTGTTTAAATCGAGGTTCAGAGCAGAACAGAGTGGAAGGTGGAGTTCCCCCAGGCCCCCTCTCCCTGTAAATGCACAGCCTCCCCCATGACCAGCCTCCCCGCCAGAGCCCGATGTTTGTGACAGCTGACGGACCCACACTGGGACATCGTGAACGACAGGCCGCGGGTGACGCCAGGGCTCACTCTCGGTGCCGCACACGCTGTGGGTTCGGACGAGTGTCACGGACAGCGGTCCACCATCACAGCATGGCACAGAGCAGTTCCTGGCCCTGCCGACGCTCCGTGCTCCTCCCGATCACTCTCCCCCACCCCGGCCACCGCTGATCCTTATACTGACTCCCAGTTCTGCCGTTTCCAGAACGTCCTAGACCCGGAACCACACGGTGTGCGGCCTTCTCAGCCCGGCTGCTCTCACCCAGGGACGTGCCGCTGAGGTGCCTCCGTGTCTCTGCCTGGCTCGATAGTTTTTATTTGAACCTCTCTGCAGGGAGAGCGTGTCCTTTCCATCTTTACATCTCTCAGAACGCTGATGAGCACAGTGTTTGTGTACCAGGCGCCCCGAGTAACCTGGCGAGTTGAATTCTAGGTACACCGCCCTTCTCTCTCTCTCTCTCTCTCTCTTTCAGCAGAAGCAAAAGTGGTTATTTTACTTCCTCAGGGAGTTCTCAGAAATGCTAGTCCAGTTCCTGAACTTTTTTTCTAAACAATTTTAGTCCGTTTGTTTCGTATGTACAGACACACCAAAGCCAAGGCAACTCAGTGAAGTCAGCTATTAATCACGTTTCCGGGAGCTGTTCTCCCTTCTCCAGAGCTTCGTAAAATGGAGCTTTAACAAAAATTCCCCAAGCAGCTGGCTCAGAGCTTGGGCTTTTACTCAGGGAAGTTTTAGACGTGCCCCAGCTGGAGAGCCCTGTTCCTGATTTCCTAGAATTTCGAGGTTCAGATTGCTTAAGCAGAAAAGGCAAATCCAATTTCAGAAACCAGATTCTGGAAAGGAGACAGGCGCTTCTGCGTCTCTTGAGTCCAAAATAAGACATCTGTGACGGGGTCACTATGTTCAGGGCCGTCCCGGGCACTGTGGGGGATGAGCAGCATCCCCGGCCCCGTGCGCTCGGTGTCAGGAGCACCCCAGGGGTCCCCAGACATGGCCCAGCATCTCTGGGGGCAGAGTGGCCCCAGGGAGACCCCCAACAGAGCTGGGCGCCGGGCACGGCACCCTGGAGAGAGTGCAGTCCGTGAGTGGACGGGCCTGGCCTGCTGCGGACACGCGGTGTCCCCTTCAGACCAGGGTCTTCGCAGAGTCAAGGGCACGTCCTGAGCATCCTGATGCTAAAAGGAAGCTTGGACAGCCAGTGGGGGAGTCCGTGTTTGGACAGCAGTGAGGGGGCTCTGCTTCTCATGTCCTGCCCTTCCTGACGTGCGGGCCTCTGCTCGGTGAAACAGGCGGGGGGCCTCGCGAAGAGGCGCAGCTCCCAAACCGACACCAGCATCCCTGCCGGCTCGCTGGCTGTCCCCCAGGTGACGTGGTTTTGTCAAACAGTATTTCAGTACTTGTCCCCATGGTGGAGGGGGCGTAGAGTCTGTGCGGGCCCGTGTGCACCCAGCACTCCCTCCGCCCTGGTGCAGCACAGGTGGGAGGCACAGGACACCTGGGCCCACATCCAGGCCCCCCTGCTGTTTGCTGTACGCTCTGACACTGACGTCCTTCCTGCCTCTCCCGGCTTCTGGGAGTCCCAGGTAATCCTAGGCGCCCCTCAGCTCGTACACCTGTCACCCGCTCTCTGCCACTGTGGTCGCATGGCCCACTTCTCCGTGTGTCTGCGTCCAGATTTCCCTGTTCTTATAGAGATGCTTGTCATTGGGCTGGGGCCACCCTATCCAGTGTGACCTCATCTTTATTTCTGCAAAGACCCTATTTCCAAAGAGGGTCCCATTCACAGGTGCCAGTGGTATGTTTTGGGGGACACGATTCAACCCATAACAGACGGATGGGGAGTGACTGCTGATGGGCACAGGGTGTTTTTTGAGGTGATGAGAATGTTCTAGAATTGTGGTGATGTTTGCCCTACTCTGATTTTATTAAACGCCATTGAATCGTATACTTTAAAATTGTGTACTATTTACAGTACGTGAATTATATCACAGTTGTTTATAAAAGGGTTGTCAGGAGGGCTGAAGTATGCAGAACCCCTTGAGAGCGCCTGGCCTGGTGTGGTCTCAGCAAACCACTTCCTGCCTTCCTACAAAACAAATTGGGGAACTTCACCCCAGAAGCAAAGACATGAGGGCCAAATGCCAATAGGACGCCGTACCCCGTGGGGGGGGGGGGGCGGGGGCTGGAGCCACCTTCCTGTGAGTCCTGCAGGACGGCAGGTGGCTTCCCACCCAGGGAGCAGTGCTGATATTTAAAAATCAACGTTTAGGTGGTGGAAGACAGCTCTGGGGTGCGGCCTTCTTGGGCAGGACTGATCCTTGGGCTTCGAGCATCTTCGAGCCAAACACTCTGCTTCCCGGCCGGGAGCCAGGGTCTGCATGCTGGTCTGGAACACATGGGGCCGACCTCTGCGGTTGGGGCCTGTCTGTCTAGACCCCCCGGCTCCAGCGCAGTGTCCCCGGAGCAGGGGCGCGGCCGCGGCTGAGGCAGGATGTGGAGGCACCGGAAGGAAGTGGCAGGGGCCGCGCTGCACCTCCCCAGGAGGGTCATGCAAGGCAGCTGCTTGGAGGAACTGTGTTTTGTTTGGTTTTCAGAAAAAGAGAGGGGGAGGAGGCTGTGTGTTGGGGCTGGGGAGTTTTGTCATCTCACCTTCATCAGTCTAGAAGTTTCTAAGTACCGCCCACATTCGTCTGAGGGAAGAACCTGGGCCACCAGCGGAGCCCTTAGCGTTGAACCCCCAGAAGCCTGTCCCACCCCTGCGCCATCCTCGGACGTGTCTGGGAAGAGCCGGCAACCAGGGCTGGGGGTGGTGATGGGGAGTCGCCTCCTGCGGCGCTTCTCAAGGCAAAGGCACTCTGAGGTGGCTGCCACCCCTCGGCCATGGGGCACATGTGTCCCCATAGAAAGCCCTTTGCATGTGAGGGGAATTCCATCCATCAGGGGAGTTTTGCAGAAAATCCTCGCACATTCTGCGAGGAGACAGAGAGCGAGCAGGAGGCCTGTCAGCCCTCCCCCCATCTTCCAGAACTGGCCTGGTGTGCGTCTGGTCCCTGGCATGGAGGCACGCGGACCCTGTCATGACCCTGAGGCCCCCCCCCATCCCACAGGGCCCGCTTCTGTCTGTGCGGGTTGCGGGTCCCCAGGTGACGTGGTGGCAGGCCAAGCTCCCAGAGCCGCCCCGAGAGTCCCCAACAACAGGGCAGTGGCGGGTGCCTTTCCCCTGTCCTGGGATTGCTGCCTGGGTGCAGCTCAGCTGCGGGGTACATGAGGAGCCCAGAGATCAGGCGGCGCACGGCAGGAGCCGCAGTGACCCCAGCCCGGGCGGACGAAGGACGCAACCCCCACCTGGTCTTCTCAAGCAGAAGGGTGTTTGCAGGTTGAAATGAGACCGTCAGTGCAGAAGTACGCGAGCCCTGCTGTCAGGCGGCGAGGGCAGAGGTGACTTGCTCTTCCCATCGGTCCGCAGGGGATTGCTGCCCCTTGACCTGCACCCAGGGTGACCTGAGAGTGGCCAAGTTCGCAGATTAACCACCGGGGCAGGTAGGCAGGCTGCTTGGGCATGATCGGTCACAGGTGGTGGGCCCGGGGGTCCCCACCGGCCTGTCCAGCGCACCCGGCCGTGGTGCGGAGGGGCCCTGGGCTGCAGGTGGGGTGAGTGTGGCTGCACCTTGTGCTCTGAGGTGCCACCTTCCCACCATCCAGGCCCTGAGTGCCTGGGCCTGTGCCCAGGCCTGGGACCTGGAAAGCACCCCAACCTGTGTGTGCAGGGGTGCAGTAGGGGAGCAGCCCCGACCCGGGGGGTAGCTGGCCCTGCTTTGGGGTGAGCCCGATGGACACCTGACTCATGGACAGCCGCTTTGCCATGGAGGCGTGTGTCCTGGCAGAAAGGGTGGTGGCTTCACCCACGCAGCCCAGGGTTCAAGCTCAAGGTCCTCCCTGCCCGGTGATGGAGCTAATCCTTAACTGGGTAGCGCCGAGTCACTGTCTTTAATGCAGGGTCTTTGACTCTGCCCCCCGGGGGACACTGGGCAGTGTCCTCACGACTGGGGGTGCTGCTCAGCCCCCCACAGCACCCGGGACAGCCTGATGTTAGCAGGGCCCAGGGTGCAGACCCGGTCCAGGCCCGTGTTCCCTTCTGCTCGGTGCGGCTGCCGCATCCTTGGAGGGTGTCCAGGAAGTGCCTGGCCGGGAGCCGGCACGGCAGGAAGTGACGGGAGCAGCCGTGGGGAAGCAGGTGAAAGCACCTGTGTTCACGGCCACGCGTCCCTCTTGCTTCAGAGCGGGCCTTGTCTGGAGTCGCCCACGTGGACTCACACCCCGTGTGGCCTTCCGTGTCTGGCTCCCTTCCTGAGCGTTGTGGGTTCGGGGTCCGGCCCGGGGCAGTGTGTGTGGGCGCCGACGCTCCCCTGTGTGGGGGACACAGCTTATCCACGCATCACCTGCTATGGACGTTTGGATTGTTTCCACCCTGGGGTGATGATCATGAATCGTGCTGCTGCGAAGTGTGTAAGTTTCTGTGTGGATGTTTGTTGTCGCTTCTCTTGGGGGTGGACCCGGGAGACAGCCCTGTCTAACTGCTGGGCTGTTTCCCCAGCGGCTGCCCTGTCTTAGGCTCCGCCCAGCCACGCACAAGGGGTCCGATTTCTGCGTGTCATCATGGGCCCTGGTGATTGTCCTTCGTGGTGACAGCCGTTCTCGTGGAGAGTGGTGGTTCCCTCCCCTTCTCGGTGGGGTCTCTCCCGTCCCTCTGGCTCCATTGTCTTTGGCCAGCTTTTCCATCCCTGACGCTCACTTCCGGTGTTCTGCGTGGTTTATGCTGCCTTGAGCAGACCTTCCAGCACCCATGCTGCACAGCTGGGCCCAGAAGGTGGTCGGGCTTCGCCGGTCAGCGCAGAGAAGGGGAGGCCTCGGGCCCACGTGTACCCAGGGCCTGGATGTCATTCACAGCTACTCTAACCAGTGCTCATTAGGATACCGTGTGTAGCCTGGGACTGTTGGCTCCTCAGGGTTGCCTGGGGCTGCTCTAACAAGTGACCACAAATTTCATGGCCTAAAGCAACACGGATCTGTCATCTCACGGTTCTGGAGGTCACATTCAAAATGGCACAGGCAGGGCTGGTCCCCCCAGGAGACCCGGCTCCGGCCTTTCCCTGGCCCGCAGCCCCCCCTCCATCCTCACCGCCAGCAGCGCGGGGTCTGCCCATCTCTGGGACTCCCACCCTCTGCCTCCCTCTTGTGAGGGCCTCGTGAGGACGCCGGGAACCCAGGGTCACTCCCACCTCGGGGCCATGACAAGGTCGCCTCTGCCACGTGAGGGGACACATCCCAGGTCCCGGGACCATGATGGGGAGGTCTCTGGGGCCTTTATTCTTCCTACCACGTCCTCTCCCCTGACCAGGGCACATCGGGTGCGTCTGAGCCCTGTGAGCAGGGGTCCCGGGGACACACCGAGGGCGAGGCCGATGCTGGCCAGGTCGGGCAGCCGTGGTGGGGGGGGGTCGCTCCATATCTGCTGCCGCCTCCCATCTGGCCCCACACCCCTCGGTGACCCCAGGAGGACCAGCTCTCGAGGCCCTGCACGAGTGTTGCGGTCCCTAAGCCCCAAGCGCCCCGTGGGTCTGCACAGCCACTCCACAGCCGCAGGGGCACAGTCGTCCGGCCCCAGCACCGGGTTAAGCCGTTGGCACATTTCGCGTGGCGTCTGGAACGCCATTGCTGGCATGGGGGGGCCAGCCTGGCCTTTGGCCGCAGGGTCTCGGCTGAAGGTGAAGGAGCATGGGCACACTGCCGCTGCTTCCCGTGTGGCCCCCACGGGAGGGGCACCGGCTCTCGGGGGCCATGCCTGCCGCAGTCGGGACAAAGCTCTTACCGCACGCTTGCTGGCAGCCGGGGCACCCCTGTTGTCAGCCCGACAGCTTCGTCCCGGGGACCCTGCATACGCTCACTCGGCTCCGCCGTTGGCGGAGGTGCTGACATCGAGTTGGGCACTCTGCGGAGGCCGCCCTCGGTCGGGGGGAGGGGGTGAGGGCTGTGCCCATAGAAGCAGGTGTGATGAGGGAAGCAGAGGTCAGAGGGGGCGGGGGGGCCTCCAGAAGCCGGGAGAGGCAGGAGCCCCCAGGAGTCCCGTTCCAGATGTGGAACCTGCAGAACTTTCTGCAGTCGGGCTCCTAGGAGCCCTAGGTCTGGTAGGTTGCTGCAGCAGTGTGCTGGGGCTGGAGGGGCGGGCCGCCTGGCAACCAGCCAGTCCCGCATCAGAGGAATGACCTCCACAGTTTAAGCAGAGAGAAACCGGGCGGGCGTTTGCTGTGCCGTAGATGGTGATTGGGCGCAGGGTGTGCGATGGGGGTGGGGCCGCCGGCGGGTCCTTCCACTTCCCTGTTGTCTGCAGACTTCCCCTTCTGTGCCTTAGGCCTGGTCAACTGCCAAGACCCCCACCCCGCCGGTCCCTCCGCGCCCGGCCTCCCCTGTCCCAGCCCGGCCCACGCTCCCAGGAGCCATGGTCCCGTGTTGGACGGGCCGGACCCAGACAGGCTCGTCCAGGCTTCTGAGACAGGCACTGTGGTGGAGGGCGTCCCCCCAGAATTCATGTCAGCCCATTGGGAATGGGGCCTTTGCACACGTCCTCGGGCGGCAAGACGAGGGTGTCCTAGATTAGGGTGGGCCCCGATGCAATGAGGAGATTTGGGTGCAAATGTGGGAACACAGAAATTATCCTTTCCCGTCTCTGGAGGCCAGTGCCCCAGCCAGGGTGCGGGCAGGGCTGGCTCCTTCAGAGGCCGTGGGGACGGCGCTCCTGCCTCCGCCCTCTTGCATTCTCCTTCCGTGTGTCTGTCTCCTCTTATCAGGACAGATGTCATCACACTAGGGGCACCTGGATGATCCAGAAGGAGCAGAGCCCAAGATCCTTAATCACGCCTGCAAAGAACCTTCCTCCAAATGAGGTTCCGTTTGTAGGTCCCAGGGATGTGGGCCTCTCTTCACGGAGGCCACCACAGACCCGCTGCAGGCCGCCTTAGCTTCTGTGCAGATTTCCACACTCCGTCCCGCGGTACAAGAAGGCCTCCGGGCATGGGGGAGATGCCTCCAGCTCTGGCTTGTCGGGGGCTGTCTCTGCGTCTTCTGCTCTGAGGCAGTTGGGACCTGCCATGGACCATTTTGTCCGCGGAGGAACTGGTGCCGTCTTGGTGAAACTGAAAACCACGAGTCCTGGGAGCCTCCCGGTCCGGCCCCCTGGTGCTTCCAGAGCGGGGTCTCCAGAAACAGCTGACAGGTCCTCCCCTTTCTGTGTTGCAGGTCTTAGCGAAGGCCTGGGGCCCAGCGAATCTCCGTCGCCTGGGCTGCCACCTGACACGAACATCCTGCCCGGGCCCCTCTGCAGAGGCGTCTCCAGGGAGCGTGCTGACCGGGCAGGGGGCCGAGATGTCCAACCCCTTCCTGAAGCAAGTTTTCAACAAGGACAAGACCTTCCGCCCCAAGCGCAAATTCGAGCCGGGCACCCAGCGGTTCGAGCTGCACAAGAAGGCCCAGGCGTCGCTGAACGCGGGGCTGGACCTGAAGCTGGCCGTGCAGCTGCCCCCTGGCGAGGAGCTCAGTGACTGGGTGGCCGTGCACGTGGTGGACTTCTTCAACCGCGTCAACCTCATCTACGGCACCATTGGCGATGGCTGCACGGAGCAGTCCTGCCCGGTCATGTCGGGTGGCCCCAAGTATGAGTATCGCTGGCAGGACGAGCACCAGTTCCGCAAGCCCACGGCGCTGTCGGCCCCCCGCTACATGGACCTGCTCATGGACTGGATCGAGGTGCAGATCAACAACGAGGAGCTCTTCCCCACCCACGTCGGTGAGTCAGGGGGCCGGGCGGGGCCGTGGGGGGTGCCAGGCCATTTAAAGTGTATGGTTTAGTGGCATTTAGGAATACGTTTGCAGAGTTTCAGAACATTCCACCCGAAGCAACCTGGTCCCCGTCAGCCGTCATCCCCACCCCCTGCCCCCGCCCCGGCTCCCACCCTCTCCTCTCTGTCTGTGTGGACGGGACTCCTCTGGGGACCTCCTGGGCGTGGGGTCCTCCTGCGGGATGTGTCCTTCTGGGTCTGGCTCCTCTCACTGAGCCCGGTGTCCTCGGGATCTGTCCACTCTGGTTGTTAGTACATTCACTGAGTTGTGCAACCATCACCACTGTCTAATTCCAGAACATTCCATCACCTGCAGGGAATCCCTTTCCCCAGAGTAGCCCCTCCCCATCCCCCCCCAGCCCCCGGCCCCCACGAGCCCCCGGCCCCCACGAGCCCCCTTCCCGTCCGCGGATGAGCCTGTTCCGGACGTGTCACCCATGTGGACGCACACCCCGTGTGGCCTTCTGTGTCTGGTTCCCTCCCTGAGCGTCATGGGCTCGGGGTCCGGCTCCGGGGCCGCACGTGTGGGCACCTTGCTCCTGTCCGCGGCCGAGGGATGTGCCTGCATGTGGGGGACACATTCTGCTTTAAGTTAAGGACCCTGAGATGGGAGATACCCCTGGATCATCCTGCTGAGCCCTGAATGTCATCACAAGGTCCTCGTAAGAGGGAGGCAGAGGGAGATTGGACACGTGAGGGGAGAACGTGTTATGACAGCAGGGAAAGGAGGAAGGGGCCGTGAGCTTAGGAATGCTGGCAGCTTCCAGAGGAAGCAAGGAGACGGATTCTCCCCGGAGCCTCCAGAGGAACAGTCCTGCCGGGACCGCGACCCCGGCCCAGTGACACGGACTCAGAACTGTGAGAGATGCATGAGTTGTTTAAGCCGCTGAGCCGGTGGTGGTCTGTGACGGTGGCACTGGGAGACTCCCCGCAGACGTGGCTTTCACGTCACTATCGGCGTTGACGTGGTCCCGGAACACCAGTCAGGCAAACAGATCTCCGGCCCAGCTCTGCACCCGCTCCAGCTTCTCCCCTGGGACCCCCCTCGCCGCCTGCACCAGGAAAGGGCTGACACTGGCAGAGGGCTTTCAGGGACCATCTGGGGAGAAGCCACCCCAGACTTGTCCTTTCCCAAACTCGGGATTCCCAGTGGTCCCTCCATCAGGTCGCCGGGTTTACCAAACTGGATGCTGGTGAGAGGCAAAGAAAAGGAATTGGGCAGGTGCCACGCAGCCGCCCAGCGGGACTCTGAGGCCAGGCCGCCGTTCTTCGGGCTCTCAGCACCCCTGGCCTCTCCTCCGTGCTCACATCGGGGGGCCTGCCTGGCCTGGGTGGTACCTGCCAGCCCTGTTTCGGGACCCCAGCTAGGTGGCCAGAACGACGTGCTTCCCACAGGCGGCTGTGTTTCTCTGCTTTCTGTCTGTGGTGCTTCTGAGAATCGTGGCTGGGCACGCCTCAGGGTCAGATGTGTGGCTTGGCCGAGGGGACGGGTCACGTTACATGCCGGCCCCTGTGTTGGTTCTGCTCACACCTGTACACCCACTTAGGCCTCAAGCCACCGGCCTGTGCTCTTAACGTTAGACCGGCGGCAGGCCCACCTCTTCTCATGGGGACCAGATGGTAAATCTCTCCAGCGTCACAGGCCAGTCTGTGTCTTGACCACTCGGATCTGCACCGTAGGCCAAAAGACCCCAGAAGCAATTTGTAAACAAACAGGTGGCTCTGTGCCCCCATTAAACTTCATTTATAAAAGCAAGGGGTGGGCCAGGCACGCCCTGTGTGAGTATCATTGCAAGCCTGTGCAGTGGCCGTTTCTGAGCCCGTCCCGGCCGGGCTCCCCCTTCACCCAGGCTTGCCCTTGGTGGCTGCCCGGCCGGGAGAGGGACACAGAAGGGGCAGGGTCAGCGTCGGACCCAGGCCCCGTGTAGGCTCAGAGCTGACCAAGGTGTTCCATCCCGCCTTCCTCTGCTTGCCGTGGGCTTGATCCTCTTTCTGAGCTTATACCCTTTTATCCACCAGTCGAGGACCCAAGTGCATAGGGATTCCCACCTCCTCAAGGGGACCTCCCACCACGTGGCCTTCAGGGGTCTGCAAGGACAATAGCTGCTCCTCAGGTACCCACAAACATGGGTTTGTGGATGACCTTTGGGGTTCATCTCTGCAGAGTCAAGTGACGGGGAAAACTCAGAGGTCTCAGTGATGCTGAACGAACCTTCCATGGTATTAGCCCAGGAACTGGGCCCTGGTCACCATTCACAGATGCTTAGCACCGACTGAGTACAAGTGCCACTGTTCTGGGCCGAGAGGCCACCTGGACCCAGACACCAAGGAGGGGGCAGGGTGCACCCGGGAAGGCACGGGGTCAGGCTGGACCTGTCCCGCACAGCTCACGGAGAGCCTTTTCTTTCCCGCTTGCCCTCGGCTCCACACCCGGCAGGCCTGCCCCGGTTGGAGAGCAGCCGCGTGGGCTCCGTCGTGGCAGGGGCTCGCCCGTCTTCGGCAGCGTTACCTGTCCCGTGCACCCCGATGCTCACTGCCGTCCAGGTGCTGCGAGTGAGCGCCTGGTGCACCGCGGCCGCCCCGCGGCATCTCCGCGTGCACCCCCTGGGCTGCTAGCCCGCGGGCCGCTCGCGCGTTCTTCCCAGGCCTGGGCAGCCACCTGCGGGTGCTGGCTGCACCCGGCTGTGCTGTGGGACAGACACGTGCTTGGGTGGGGGTGCCTAACAGACTGCGCTGGTGGGGGGGGTGCTGGCATGGGGACCCCCCCCATAGGGGCATTTCACCACAGTCAAGAAAAATGAAGCATTAAACCCCACGGTAGGAGTTACAACGTGTGCACGTTCGCGATTAAGTCATGTCGTTGCTCGGATGTAGGTGACATTATAAAGACGCACTCAAGGTGGGGAGAAATACACCAAGTGAAAGATGGCAGACGTCAAAAAACACATTTCTATGGGTTGCCCCATTTTATTAGGAGAAATAAGCCTAACCAGAAATACACGCCCAGGGCCCAGAACCTGCTGTGGGGCTCACAGATCCCTGGCCCGCGGATGCGGAGGGAAGGGGAGGGAGGGAGCGCTCCCCGTTCTGACGTGGGCCCCGGGTCCAAGGGGGGGGCATGTGGCCGGCGCGTCCCCTGCGGTCCTGGCTCCACGGCGGGAGGGTGTCCCTGGTCCGTGAGGGCTGCGGGCCAGGGCCGGGGCGGGGGGCTGTTTGCCAACCTGTCTGAGCCCCTCGCCCTGTGTGCAGGCACACCGTTCCCCAAGAACTTCCTGCAGGTGGTGAGGAAGATCCTGTCGCGGCTGTTCCGCGTGTTCGTGCATGTCTACATCCACCACTTCGACCGCATTACGCAGATGGGCTCCGAGGCGCACGTCAACACCTGCTACAAGCACTTCTACCACTTCGTCAAGGAGTTCGGCCTCATCGACGCCAAGGAGCTGGAGCCGCTGGTGAGCGGGGCGGCTGGGGGTGGGGGCGCTGGGTCCCCGGCTCGGGCCCCCCCAAGCCCGCACGTCCCACTTGCGGGGCAGCCCGGAGCGGACAGAGTGAGCTGAGGTAGGTTCCTCGGATTTCGGCCCAAGTTTGTGACGTGGCAACACTGGGCGTGGCGGCAGATGGAGGGGCCCCCGCTTGGATTCCCGGCACGTGGGACCCACCCGCTGGCGTGGTTTTGGGTTCTTTTTGCTCCCTGCCCCTGCTGGCGGGCCTGGTGGGGATGGGGCTGCCCACGTGAACACCCCGGCCCCCGCGAGAGGCGGAGGCCCTGAATCCTGGGGGCCTCCCCGGGGAGGTCACCCCTGTCACACAGCCCAGAGCCATCCCAGGAGGGGCCTGGAGACGTCCGTCCTTCCTGCGGCTGTCCGCCTTGCCCTGTGGGAGACACTGGCGGGGGGGGGTGGTCTCCAGTGCCGTAAACAGCAGCGGCCTGGGGGGCTGGCCCGGGGCATCCCCGTCTCCCCTGCCTGGCCGCAGAACAAGCAGTGATTTATTTCTAATTGAGGTAAACATCACATAAGTTAAAATCATCCGTTGTGAACTGAATGATTCAGTGGCATTTAATACATTCACAAGGTGCTACAACCATCACCATGCCTTCTAGTTCCAGAACATTCCATCACCCCAGAAGAAGCCCCATCCCCATTGGCAGGCACTCCCCAGCCCCCATCCCAGCCAACGGCACCCTCAAGCCCACCCTCCGGCTGTGGATTTGCCAGCTGGAGCCGTGCCAACCCCAGCCCAGACATGGCACGATTCAGGTAGCAAGAGTGGCTCACCGGGGCCCCTCCCCCCCCGCTCTCCCAAACTGCTGTGGGCTTTTAGCGGGACCTGTGAGGTCCGGGCGGCAGGGGGCTGCTCTCCAAGTACCCACCAGCTGCCACCACCGCTGGTCACAGGGGTGGAGAACACCCCCCCCAAGGAGGTCCAGGTGAGGCCAGTGCTCAGAGCCCCCCAGGGCCATTCCAGGGGGTGGGCATCCCCCCAAGCGTGGAAATGCTAGAATGTTCCAGGGCCCGTGGGCCCTGGGCTTGCGGGTTGGCTGCTAGGGGACAGAGATCATCACTCTGGGGGTCCCCCACGGCTTCCTTTGCGCAACCCCAGGACTCCCATGCGGGCCTTTCTTCTTCTTCTTGTTTTTCGGTGGATTTCTCCACTGATTCGGGTCTTTGAACTCTATTCTTGCCCAGTTTTCAACAATTGCTGAGTTATTCTTCACACAAACTTTCCCAGTGTCTCTGGGTCCTTGCAGGCTCTGCCTGTCAGTGGACTTTTCCAGAGTTGAAGTTACTGCAGGCATGCCTAATGGGGAGCAGGTTACTCCGAGCCAGTGGAATGTTCTGGAACTGGATAGACAAAGGGCACACGCCATTGTGGCTGTGAATGCTGATGAATTGTTCGCCTTACGAAGGGTACTCTTATGTGACGGTCACCTCCAGCCATGTATTACTTACAAAATACTGCAAATTGGAACCTGCAGTTTTATGATCTGCTTGCTTTTCTTTTTTTTTTAACTTAGTGCCTTGATTCCCTTGTCATTTCTTCCACATCAGTGCTTAGAGTTTTTCTTGTTTTTTTTTTAAGATTTTTATTTATTTGAGGGGCGCCTGGGTGGCTCAGTTGTTAAGCGTCTGCCTTCGGCTCAGGTCATGATCCCAGGGTCCTGGGATCCAGCCCCGCATCGGGCTCCCTGCTCCACGGGAAGCCTGCTTCTCCCTCTCCCGCTCTCCCTGCTTGTGTTCCCTCTCTCGCTGTGTCTCTTTCTGTCAAATAAATAAATAAAATCTTAAAAAAAAAAAGATTTTATTTATTTGAGAGAGAGAGCGCACGTGCGCACCAGAGTGGGGGAGGGCCAGAGGGAGAAGCAGACTCCCCGCGGAGCTGGGAACCCAGTGCGGGACTTGATCCCAGGACCCTGGGATCATGACCTGAGCCGAAGGCAGACGCTTAACTGACGGAGCTCCCCAGACGCCCAATGCTTCGAGTTCTTTCTGGCGCCAGGCAGAGGATAAAGTGCTTAAGCTCGTGACTTCCCGAGGCCGTGTGTAGATGAAGTGGGTGCTGATCTGCCCGGCTGCCCTGTGCACCAAGGCTTCCGGGCTCTGTCTTGGAGAACGTGGCGGGGTGCCTTCATGCCTAGCTTTTTTGCATTTGTCGTTCGTCTGTTGGGACAGACTCTTGAGGCTGCCATCACCGGGTCTAAAGGCTGTATCATAGTATTCCTCTTTATTTCCGGGCTGCTTTCCAGAAGTTTCCTTGCAGTGTCCAGTTGACTGTAGAAGGCACGAATCAGTACACTGTGGCCCCGGGCTGACCGCCTGGTTTTGTGAATAAAGTTCTCTTGGCATGCAGGCAGTTAGTTGTTTCTGCGTTGCTGGGGCCACGCTCCCTCAACAGGCCGGGACACTGCCTCTCTGGCCCTTCCCAGAAATAGCGTGCCACCCCGGGCCCACAGCGCACTGTTACCTGTCACATTGTTTGTAAGGTTTGGCGTTAAATGAGGCCCGCGGGCCCCTGGAGACTGGATCCCCTGCTTTTCCATTTGTGTGTGGTTTCCACCCCTTTTGTGTCGATACCTGACATCCTGCTTGTTCTTAACAGAAAGAAATGACCGCACGGATGTGCCACTGAAAGCCCCTCAGGCCCGCAGTCACTGAGGCTGTGCCCCGGGGACACCCGCACTCGAGGGCCACGGCTCCAGAACACGGACCCGTGCTTTATAGAAAGCCCAGCCAGTGAGCGAGCTCGGTGCTGTGGAGGCTGCACTGAATGCAGGGGTGGAGTCCTCCCCGATCCCGGTGGGCAGCCGCCGTGGGTCTGCACGCGGCCATCCTGAGCCCGGCTCCTTGACAGGCGGCGAACTTGAACTCCGTGGTTCTGCGTGTTGAGCACCTGGGCAAATCCACTTTGTGAACCACTAGCATTTGCCCTGTGGTTTGGCCCAGACCAGCCGCCGCGTG
Source organism: Eumetopias jubatus (assembly GCF_037043125.1). NCBI lineage: Eukaryota > Metazoa > Chordata > Mammalia > Carnivora > Otariidae > Eumetopias > Eumetopias jubatus. Next base: position 217,271,872 of record NW_028274807.1, read on the forward strand.
CAGCCAGCGCCCAGGGGTCCCGTGTCCGCTTCGCGACTCGCACGACGGGGACCCCACACCTGCTCCCCAGCTTTCCCGGGCCCCTTCACGGATCGTGAGAGATTGGAGTATTCTCCGTGTGAGTCCTCGTCCCCTTTAGAAAACTGTCTCGTCTCCCTTATGAATAACGCAGGATGAATCTCCCGTGGAACCCCCCTCCCGGGCTGGAACCTTTCAAATTTTGCCAAATGTTTAGCTGGAGTTAGCCTTTCTGCAGATGCCTGCCAACTTTTTGTGGAAGCCCTGTGTTTGCGTGGCCTTGCGTGGCTACGGGACCCAAATCTCAGCACTGTCTCCCATGGACCTTGGGAGGGTGGCCAGGGCCCCGTCTGGGCCACGCTGAAGTGACCACAGGAGCCCCATTCTGCCTGTGCCTGCATCCCGCCCGCGTGCAGCGTCCTCAGTGGCCTTTTCCGTGGTACCCTTCCAGTCTGGACCGCACCGACTCTTGAGTGCCTCTGGGTGTCTGGGATGCTCGCAGGAGCGAGGAGCACCATCACCCAACGCCAACAAGTGCAATTAACATGACCTTGGCCTCGGTCCTTCTGGAAACCCCCGGGGTCCAGCTCGAGGAGGCCCCTTCTGATCGAATGTAGCTCCCTTTAAGTGCAAAACTTTGGCCAAGCACCATGACCACTGTGTCCCACGGCGCAGCCAGGTCGGGGAAGGTGGCAGGGACTTCTCTCCACCCTCCCTGCCCACGGCTCTTCCCGCACGAGCATCAGAATACACTGTGCCCTCTGTGTACCCGTGTCTGCTGCTTGTCATTTCCACTTCCCTGGCCTCAGGGCCTGGTGTTGGGCCATGTCCCTGCCCTTGTCCCCGGGGTACCCTTGTCCCCACCGGCTGTGGGCTCGTGGCTCGCCAGAGTGCCCCCAAATGGCTAAACAGATACACAGAATCGGTGGGGTGCAGGCTGGGTGGGGAGGTCAGGACTGAGAAACTGAGGCAGGCGCATGCGCCCTCTCCCATTTCTGTTCTGTCAGCGTTTTTCCGGCCCTTGAACAAACACGATTTTAACTCTTGCCTTTCTGCTGTGTGAGAGGGAGCCAGGAAACAACCGTTGTGCGGAGCAGGAGAGCGAAACCAGAGAGGGGTTTCCTGCCAGCTAGCTCTGGCCGGGGGCACCTGGTTTGTGAACCCCGAGAGCCCTTTCTTCTCTGTGGGAAGCGGGACCGGATTGGGTTCTCTCAGGGGTCCAGGCTGGGGTCTTTGGCAAAATGGGAGCAGGTGGGGCTGGAGCCTGGGGCCGGGGCTGGCTGCTCGCCCCTAGAGGGCGCACCGTCTCCACGCGAGGGGAGCCGCCTCTCTGGCAATTACGTTATTTGGAAAGACCTCAAGGAGCCATTGTTTCCTTACCCACTGATTTTGCAAACGCACCACAACAGTTTCCAGAACCCGCTAAGAATTTGAGAGCTGTTGTTATTTGTAATGTCTGCCAAGGATGTCCCCATCCTGCCCCCGCCCCGGGACCTGGGACGGGTCCCCTCACGCGGCAGAGGGGACCTTGTCAGGGCCCCCGAGGAGGGGGTGACCCTGGGTTCCCAGGGGCCCGGTGTCCTCACAAGACCCTCACGAGGGCGAGGCAGAGGGTGGGAGTCCCAGAGATGGGCAGACCCCACGCTGCTGGCGGCGAGGATGGAGGGGGGCCGCGGGCCAGGAAAAGGCCGGAGCCGGGTCTCCTGGGGACCCCGGGGGGACCAGCCCTGCCCACGCTGGGGTTTTGGGACTTCTGAGCCCAGAACTGAGAATCAGTCCATGTGGTTTTAAGCCCTAAGTTGGCCGTGACCTGTCGCAGCGGCCGTGGGAGGCTCAGACCCCTGTTAGAAGGAAACGTTTTGCCCACAGAAGGCCTGGCACCCCTTGCCCTGGGCTCCTGGGAATGCCAGAGTCCAGAGTCGGAGGCCGGCTCCCGGGGGACCCCTCCCTCCACACCCAGAGTCACTCTTCCTCCCAGGGCAGGTCACCCCTGAACCTGTCCAGCCGGGAGAGGTGATGGGGGACAGGCGCCGGACTGGGAGGGGGTGGGAGAGGGCGGCAGCCGTGTTGCTGGGACCCGGCCAGCACACGAGGGACTGTCCTTCCAGTGGACGTGACACAGCAGGCAGCCTCTGTGTCCGGGAAAGCGCTCCTCTGCAACTCGGCAGCTGCTTGCTGAGCCCTCTGAGATCAGGAGCCCCCGCTACTGGAAATCTCCCCCCGGGGGCGGCATTATCCCTAGACCCACGCCGGCGAGCGTGGCAGCCACGAGCCCCCGAGGACAGTGAGAACCGCTCAGCTCCTCAGTCACACGAGCCCTGCTCAGCCGCATCCCCAGACGCTCCTGGTCGGAAGCAAAGTCAAGGCGGGGACGGTTCGAATCCTCCCCAGTTCATAACAACCGACGGCTGAGCCCGGGAACATGGTGCTGGTTCCCGTCCTGACCACAGAAGGGAGAGGCAGCGTGGGGCCACACGTGGGGGCGGGCTGGGCTGATGCAGGGCAGGGCTCTGCGGGAGGCCGGGCCCAGCATGGGACACATCGCTCCTGGCTGTCGGCGGCACTTACTGGTGACAATTCTCCTCTAGTCAAATCTTTACAAATACCACTGATTATGGATGTAGGTAGAATGCCAGGGTTGGTGCCCATGTCAGAGGGCATCATGTGGTGGGACATTTCGAGGTGCTGAGGCGTACCCTGCAGAAAGGGGGCACCAATTTACGCTTCCAGCAACACATTTCATGGATCCCATGCCCTTACATCCCCCTCCCAACGCTGGATGGTAGGCCGTGTGTCATTTACCAGTTTGATAGGAAAACATCCTGCATGCACTTGACCATTTATAGTGTCAGTTTATAGCCTTCGTCCATTTTTCCATTGGGAAGAGGTCTTTTCTTACTGGTTTATAAAAACTCTTTACATATTGGACTTACAGACCTTTTAATATACTTGTTTATTAAAGCTCTTCTATATATAATTTGTCATATGTTACACAAATTTCTCCTGGTTTCTTGTTTATCTTTAACATTATGATCATTTCAACATTTTTTTTTTTTTTTTTTTGGAGCTTTCACATTTTTGGTCATTCTTTTCCTTGATGTTTTCTACCCTTGGTGACAAGCTTACAAACTTGGGCTGGGGAAACCTTTATGCAAATATTCACCACTGTTTTCTTCCGCTTCTTACATAGTTTTCTTCTTTCTTTTTTAATACTTTTTAAAAAGATTTTACCCATTTCCCTGACAGAGAGAGAGAGAGAGAGGGAACACAAGCAGGGGGAGCAGCGGAGGGAAAGAGAGAATCTCAAGCAGACTCCCTGCCGAGCACAAAGCCCAATGTGGGGCTTGATCCATGACCCTGACATCATGACCTGAGACCATGCTGAGTCAGACGCTCAACCGACTGCGCCCCCCAGGTGCCCCAGAAATGTTTATTTTTTTAATAACTGGGAACCCCCTAATCCAGCACAGTGTGATCCTTCCACACGGAGCAGAAATGCTGCTTAACTTCCACGGTGCTCCGTTTCTGGGGATCCTAGCAGTTTGCTCTGCTCCCTCCGGTTTTAAGGCACCTTGTAAACTAGAGTAATTACAATATCTGGCATCATCAATTCCTCACTATTATTGTTTTTTAATATCTTCTGGACTATTCTAAGTACATAGTCCAAATGAACTTTAGAATTCTTTTAAGTTCCCAAAACATTGCTTCTGTGACTTTGGCGAAAATCGTCCATTTCCAAAACAGTGTGTGTGGGCCCGGGTTCATTCTGGAAGGTAGTTTGGTCCCTGTGGCCTCGCACAGCTTTCCGTTCACCCCAGCCACACACGTCCCTCTGTCATTTCCAGCACGTGGCAGCTCTGTGCTTCATTTCCCTTTCTTTTTCCTTCATATGATTTTTTAAATGGTATATGTGACATGCTGTAAAAACCGCCATTTTAGGGGCGCCTGGGTGGCTCGGTCGTTGGGCGTCTGCCTTCGGCTCAGGTCATGATCCCGGGGTCCTGGGATCGAGCCCCGCATCGGGCTCCCTGCTCGGCGGGAAGCCTGCTTCTCCCTCTCCCCCTGCTTGTGTTCCCTCTGTCGCTGTGTCTCTAACAAATAAATAAAATCTTAAAAAAAAAAAAAAAGAAAATCACAAGGAAGAGAAAATACATTAATATTGCTGTATCGTAAAAAATCTGCTTATAAATGGACCCACACAATTTGTGCGTGTGTCGTTCAAAGGTCAACGGTATACTTCTTTTGATGAAGTTTTCTGATTAGAATAGCTATATGGAAAATATATTAGGAAACTTTATGTAGTGAAATACAGTAAATAAAATAGAAAGTTAAGGAAAACGTGATAAAATGATTTGAAAAGCATTTAAAGTTAATTTTCTTGCAGGCAAAAAAAGTATTAATATATTGATATATTAATATAAAGATATAAACTATAAAAGCACAATGAATTTCTTAACTTATACCATGTAATTCCTTTATAAATCAACATACCAATTTAATATAACTAAAATAATATTTTACATAGGTGTAATTTACTAAAGTTTATTATACTGGCTGGTTTTTCAACTTCTTACCTGACAACGAAGAGCCTCCTTTTTTTTGCCAGACTACCATAAAAGCATTTGTGAACATTGATTTCCTTTTTTAACTGATTATATATTCAACTATATGAAAAATAACAAATTCCAAAAAAAGCCATGAGACAATACCAAAAATTGTACATGCTCTCGCCTCTAATCAGAATGCTTTGTGACGTGCTGGTCTCAGCCCATCCATAACTGCGTCGTGGCTGGTCCGGTCCTTACAGTTCTTATAATGATTACAAGACACGCTTCAGCAGTAACCATCAGGAAACTCTGCAAAACAAGTATAATCCTCGCACGACCTGGAAATTTCACGGCACACCTGGGGCCACACACTGAGGTCACACACCGATGTCACACACGGAGGGTAGAGAGGGAGCATGGACCTGAGGTTCTGCTTTTAATGGGGTTGAGGGCGGGGGCCTTGCGTTTCCCAGGCTCACTCCTTGTTGGTGAATTTAAAACATAAGAGCAGGGATGACTGGTGGCTCGGTCGGTTAAGCGTCTGCCTTCGGCTCAGGTCATGGTCCCAGGGTCCTGGGATCGAGCCTCACATCGGGCTCCCTGCTCAGCGGGGAGCCTGCTTCTCCCTCTCCCTCTGCCTGCCGCTCCCCCTGCTTGTGCTCTCTCTCTGTCAAATAAATAAATAAAATCTTTTAAAAAATAAATAAGTAAAATAAATAAGAACCAAAAAAACCCTGTCAGGGCTACACTATAGCAGTAAAACCAGAAATTAATAGCCAGGCGTTAAACAAGTCTCAGCCACTGGAACATACAGCACCTTCTCCTGAATGCCTCTGGAGCCGGGGAACAGCCTCAATCTTAAGGGACAAGCCCCTAAGTAGAGGAGGGTCAAAGTCTGTGAACATCAGCTGCACTGTGTAAGCTGGAGCTTGCACACACGTCTTCAAGAGCCGCTACATTAGCTGTTTATTGTAACGAGTCAGCTGTATCAGTCAGCTACTGCTGTGTAACAAATCGTCAAAGCAAAGCCACTTGAGACAACACGCAGTTGCTCTCTCACGGTTTCCACGGGCCGGAGTCCCCCGGACTGCTGGCAAGGTGTCTGCAGGGGTTGGGGTCCCACCTGGAGGCTCCACCAGGGATGGATATGCTTCCAAGCTTCCATGGTTGGTGGCAGAATTCGACTTCCTGCAGTTGCAGGACTGAGGGCTTCAGTGTCTTGCTGGCTGTCCAGCAGAGGCCCCCTCAGCTCCTTGCCCCACGGGCCACCCCAGTGTAGCCACGTGCTTCACCAGAGCCCGAGGGGGCCAGACAAGCCCTCCTACCTAATGTGACCGTCACCCCCACTCACTGGTCAGAAGCGAGACCTGGGTCCCACCCACACTGAGGGAAGGGGACCGAACAAGGCCACGGCCACCAGGAGGTGGTCACTCACTGAGCGGAAGCGATGGTCCTTGAATCCCGCGGTGTGACTGCTGGGTCATACTCCATCACGTGAAAGGAACACAGAGCAGGTTGGCTTTGAGGACATGAAGGTGGTTGGAGCTGTTTGTCCCTAGAGACAGTACTGCTCCTGGAACATTCCAGATGTTTCCGCCTGCACCCACCTGGGGAGAGTCTCTATAGACCAGGGTCTGTCCCCCCAGCACTGCTAACATTCAGGGCTGGATCATTCTCTTGAGGGCGTCCCAGACACTGTGGGGGCTGAGCAGCCCCTCTGGCCCCGGCCACTGGATACCAGGAGCACCCCATCCGGACGACCACAGACGTCCCCAGACGTGGCCCCTGGGGCAGAACCAGGGCCAGCTGCAAAGGCTGTAGGGGAAGTTCCTGGGGACTTCACACCCTCCCAGCGCGGTGTCCCAGCATGTCTTGTAACATTTCTTGTGAGCGAGGTGTTCTCTCAAACGCCTTGTTTCCTGTTGCCAGTGTTCTTCAAAAGCACGGTTCCGGGCTCAGCTCTCGATGTGCAGTGTAGCCGACTCCCCCGGGCCCCCGCGGGCTTCCTGCTCTGTGTTCATGCAGAGATTCTTTCCGTCGCTGACCTACCGTGGCCAGGAAACGTGCCAGGCCCTGGCTGGCGTCTGCATCCCGTCCAGGCTCACGGGACCGCGGGCTGCCCTTCATGTCCCCCCGTCCCTGGTCACCACGCTCTGTCACAAACGACCAACGTGCCGGCTTCTGTTGTTGTTAAACATCATTAATAAGAGCGTTGGCGTGCTACCCAAGTCACCCATCTGAAGTGAACAGTGGCATTTGGCACGTTTGCAAAATTGTGCAATCATCACGGTTCCCGAACATTCTCACCACCCTAAAAGCAACCCCGTCCCCATCAGCCGTCACACCCACCCCGAGCCCCCACGAGCCCCCTTCCCGTCCACGGATGAGCCTGTTCCGGACGTGTCACCCACGTGGACGCACACCCCGTGTGGCCTTCTGTGTCTGGTTCCCTCCCTGAGCGTCGTGGCCTCGGGGTCCGTCCCCGGGGCCGTGTGTGTGGGCGCCTCGCTCCTGCTGGTGGCCGAGGGACGCTCCCGTGGCTGGGGGGGATGCGTTGTGTGCAATTGTCAGAGTTTTGGGAGCCACAGGCAGAGTTTTGTGCAGGTCTGCTGTTCTGAAGCCACTGTTGACACTACAGTCTTCTGACCTCTGGTGCCACTGCTGGTCACCACCCGGGGAGGGGGGTGCGTTCCTGGATATTTCTGGAGCCATCTGCCCTTCTTTCCAAACCAAAGACAGCGGATGAAAAACAAAACCAGCTGCTCCGCTTTGCCCTCCCTGCTGTGGGCCTCGCGTCCCTGGATGAGAAATCTGCTCCCAGGAAGGCCCCCCGGGGGCAACAGCTCTGTCTGTCCTGAGCAGACCGGGGGGAGGCTGGCCCCCCCCCAATTCTGATGCCCAGCCCCAGGTCTGTCCGACCTCCCAGGAGACGCGGGGTTGACCTGAATCTCACACTGGTGACACTTGGCATGTTCCAGCACTTTGCAGGGACATGGAGACGGAGTCAGGTGGTCACCCTGCCGCCCCCCACGTGGACCCCAGCACTGACTTACTCCAGTGCTGGTTTTCCCTCTCGCCAGGCCCTGGGCCCTAATCCTGGCCTCCAGGAGGGACGCACAAGGGATGGCTGGGGGCCCCCAGCAAGTCCCTGGTGTCGTGGCACAGGAGGCGGCCCCGAGCCCAGGGTCCCTGTACCCGCCCCGCATCTGTTGGCCCTTTTCCCCGCCACCCCACCCTTCTTCCTCACCTTGTGGGATCAGATCTTCCCGCCTGTTCTCCGGCTCCGCTCTGGGATCAGCCACGAGTTCCAGCAGCAGCCAGGCCAGGGCAAGAATGGGCATTGGGGTGGGAGTCCTGGAGGAAAGGCCCAGAGCAGGCAGACTCCACCCCACTCTCTGTCTGTCTGACCGTCCACTCCCCACAGGCCGCCAGGGAGTCATGCTGGGGTGTCTGAGCAGCCGCAGAAGCCCGGGGCAGCTCATCCCTCAGGGTCGGCCTGGCTCAGGGCATCGTGGTTGGCCGGGTCTGCTATAATAAACCACCCAAATTCCATGGCTGAGAACCACACACATCCTGGGCTTAGAAGTCCCCCTCAGGTCTCCAGGTGTGGGCAGGGCCACTTCCTTCCAGACGCTCCAGGGAAGAATCGTTTCTGGGCTTTTCCAGCTTCCGGAGGCGCCTGGCCCCTGCCTCCACTGTCACCACCATTACACTGCAGGCTGGCCCCAGGGGGCAGAGCCCACCCTAGCGGGACCTCTGGCAACCCTGGAGAGTCGGGGCACGTGGGCGAGCTTCCCGCTGGCTGGGGACCCTTGGGGAGTGTGGAGATCATGGACAGCGGACGGGGAGGGCCTCGATGGGCCAGGTGCCCCACTCCCCCCTCCCCGGCCACAGCCAGCCCAGAAGCAGGGAAGGCTTCTCGAACAGGTAGAGGCACCTCAGATACGCATCCAGCTGCATGCCTTGGAGGGCCACGCCGCCCCTGCGGGTCATCTTTGGTGGGTCAGCAAGGGGGGTGGACAGCAATGTTTAGAAATTCTTAACAATTGGGGTGCCTGGGTGGCACAGTTGGATGGGCAGCTGACTCTTGGTTTTGGCTCAGGTTGTGATCTCGGAGTCGTGAATCAAGCCCCACATTGGGCTCCCCGCTCAGTGTGGAGTGTGCTTGAGATTCTCTCTCTTCCTCTGCCATTGCCCCTCCCCCTGCACCCTCTCTCTGATAAATAGATCTTTAAGAAATACGTGTACATATATTTTTTTAAAAAGAAATTAATAGTGGTGTGCTTTACAAGATTTTATGTATTTATTTCACAGAGAGAGAGAGAGAGAGAGCACACTCGCAAGAGAACACAAGCAGGGAGAGCAGCAGAGGGAGAGGGAGAAGCTGGCTCTGATCAGCCGGGAGCCCGATGCGGGGCTCGATCCCAGGACCCCAGGATCACAGCCTGAGCCGAAGGCAGACGCTCAACCAACTGAGCCACCCAGGTGCCCTGGTGTGCTTTTTTTTTTTTTTTTTTTTCATTTTACTTCATTTTGAACTAGTTGTGGACTAGAGAAAAGTTGCAGAACTGGAACTGAGAGTTTCCAGATGTCCCCACCCGGTTTCCCCTAAAGCTAGCATCTTACAAGCCAGGGAACAAGGATCACAGCAGGACACCCCAGGGAGTGGTGTCCAAGGAGGCTGGGGAGGGGGCTGATGGAGGGACAGGAAGGCAGGCCACGGGGGGAAGCTGGGTCCACATCCCAAAGCCTGACCTGGTCCGGGGACCCTGCCCCGGTAATTGTCCCCCTCCTCCCCAAATCTCTGGGTCCTGCCACCCTTCCAGATGCCAGTTCTGTTCTTTGGGGGCAGCCTCGGCAGGGGTGCTGGCCTCAGACATCTCCAGTCCCTGCGGGCCACCTCAGGGGCACTCCAGGTTCGGAACACAGGAGGCAGTGAGTGGCCTGGGGCATCACGTCTGCTGCCGTCTGCACCCGGGGTCAGCCAAGGTCACTCTTTGCCCCTAATTTGTGTTTCCGGACCCGTTGAGAGTAGAAAGGAGGGCCAGTCCAGGGAGGGACACTGTGGCCATGGCCACTGGCCCTCAGAGCCTACAGGGACCAGATCTTCACCACCAGCCCTCTGCTTTCGGCTGTCAGAGCGAGAGCCGGTGGGGAGACCGCCTGAGCATTGAGACCTGCGGCCCAGGGGACCGACCTCCCTGACCCTGCAGGTGGGGAAGGGAAGGGGTCCTGGTAAAGGCTGCCTCCCGACGCCGGGGTTAGGGGGCGCGGCGCAGGGGCCCAAGCCCGGGGCCACGCTCTGCCGCCACCTGCGGTGTGGCCTTCTGAGGGCGCGGCCTGACGTCTAGGTGCACACCGTGGCGCCGCATAAATGCAGGGGTCCCCTTCCGGGAAGCAGCAGGCTGTGGCTGCGCCACTCCCGTGCCCCTGATATGCGCACCTGAGGTAGCAGGCTCAGGAAAGACCCGGGGTCCCGGCCCGCGCACCCCCGACTTCCCGGCCGCGCCTTGGGTCCTGACTCGGGCGCGGGGAGATGTGCGCGGTCCGTTTAAAAGGGGCGCGGCCCTCCTAGCGTGGCCCTGAGGACAACAATCCCATTGGCTGGAATGTGGACCTCGGCCACGCCCCTCGCGCTCAGTCCCTGGAATCCTATTGGCCCAGCTCCAGGGCCTCATCTTCCACAACCTGGGAGCCTGGGTGTCGGCCAGGTTCGGTGACGCAAACGCGTTGCCCGGCAACCGCTCCCGCCTCGGGGCAGAGGGGCCCAGCAGAGTAGCCAGGGCGCAGGCGCGGCGGCCGCGGGTCCCCAGGGCGCGCGACCCCGACCCCGCAGTCCGCCCTGTCCCCCGCCGTGCGGACGAGGAGGAGGAGCCCCGGGGACGGCCTGCCCGGCGGGGGTCTCGGCGTGGGAACGGGCTGGGCGCCGCGGGCGTCCGGCTGCCGAGGGCGGGGAGGGTGCGGAGGCGCGGGGTCCCAGGCCCCGCAGCAGATCCGCTGGAGCTTTTAGCAGCATTAGCAAATCCAGCCCGGGGGGAGGGTATTCCTGGAGGCTGGAGCCGGGTCCCTACAGCCGCCGCTCCCGGCCGCAGGCTCCCGGCCTCTCCCGGCCTCCGTCCCAGCAGCCGGGTTTGCCTCCTCCGGGCCTGGCTGGACCTGCCTCACTTTGCTCATCTGCAAAATGGCAACTCGAGGCGTCAATGCCTGTGTGAGCCTTCAAGGCCGCTGTAAGAATTACCCGATTTAGGGCCTTAAAATGACAGAAATATATTCTGTGACACTTCTGGAGGTCGGGAATCCCACACCAGACTCGCGGGCTAAACCCCGGCGTGGGCAGGGCTGGTCCCCCCCGGAGCCCCCAGGGAGACCCGGCTCCGGCCTTTCCCTGGCCCGCGGCCCCCCCTCCATCCTCGCCGCCAGCAGCGCGGGGTCTGCCCATCTCTGGGACTCCCACCCTCTGCCTCCCCCCCCCCCCCCCGTGAGGACGTCCGGCCGAGGAATCCCCACCTCAGGGTCCTCAATCTCATTTGCAAAGTCCCTTCTGCCACTAGATTTCATAACCACAGGTTCCCAGCATGAGGACAGGATGTCTGCCTACCCCAGAGCCTGACTGAGCTTTCTGCAGCAGCCCCCTCTGGGCGAGGCCCTGAGCCGCAAGAGGGTTTGGGGCAGGTGACCTACGTGGTGTGACCTGGTGGGGCATGGGGTTTCCCCCCACATCTGCCTCCTTTTCCCTCCCTACCCCATCACCTGTCCTCTTTGGGCCCCTCTTTGGGCCCCTCTTTGTGCCCCTCTGCACACATGCCTGAAAGCCGCCACCCCTCCCCAAGACTGGGGGCTTGTGTACATGATGCCCCAGGTTATTATTGTTGGACAGGTCAGCCAGGAGTGGGAGATCTGGCTTTCCCAAGAGCCACCTACATGTCCACCGCCCTGGACGACTGGGCAGAGAGGAGACAAGATGACAGGCCAAGGGCCCCATCCTCAGTCACTGGGGCAGAGTGGTGGCCCTTGGCCCTCTGCTGGGCCCACCCTGCCAGCCCCCAGCCCCGCCCCGCCCCCACCTTTGGGACTTCCAGTGACCGATCCCTGGGAGATAGGACATGCGCGGCGGGCCCCATGGCTGCTGAGGCACCCACAGCCAAGCAGGCGGGGCAGCCCAGAGCTCCTGGCCACACCCACCCCTGCTTTCTCTTCTCCCTGCCCTCCCCCCACCCCCACGGAGGACAGCGGCCCTGGCCCCAGCCCCAGGACTGCTGAGCCACCGGAATGGAGCGGGCTGTGAGTCAGTCAGCAGGAAGGGACACTTACAGCCACTTGCATCAGATGTTCCTGCCATGTGGCCCCACAGCCAGAAGCCCCAGCTCGTGACCCTCACTTCTCTGGGGAGCTCCTGGGGCTTGAGGTTCCTGTCCATGGAGGGCCAGATGTGTGGGAACACGCGGGGAGAGTACAGGCCTGGTGGGGCGCCAGCCCGGGACTCCCAACCCCACCTGTGCTCTATTACCCACAGCCACCCTTGCTCCAAATGCCAGTCCTGATCCCAACAGCCTGATCCTGCTTAGAAGCTGCACTGGGACCCAGGTCCTCCCACACCAGCTCAGGGCTCTAAGGCAGCCCTGTGCCCCACTCTGAGTCAGGGGCCTGGCTCTGAGCAAAAGAGGGAGAGGCCCAGCCCTTTCCCCAAAGGCACTGGCTTGTGAGGATACTGCAGCCATCCCAGCACCACGCACGGGCCCCCACTGCTCTCCCTTATGTGTGCACACACCTCCACTCTGCTCCCACACGTTCACAGACACACGTGCACACCCAAATCTGCTCGTACTCGCACACACGCCAAACAGGTGCCTTGTTTTTTGTTAAGATTTTTTATTTATTTATCTGACAGACAGACACAGCGAGAGAGGGAACACAAGCAGGGGGAGTGGGAGAGGGAGAAGCAGGCCTCCCGCCGAGCAGGGAGCCCGATGCGGGGCTCGATCCCAGGACCTCAGGATCATGAGCTGAGCCGAACGCAGATGCTCAACGATTGAGCCACCCAGGCGCCCCTCGGTGCCTTGCTTTAAATGTTGGAGGAGAAAGGTCTTTACCATCACCCCCTGCTAAGGTTGTCGGGTAAAATATAGGACACCCAGTTACGTTTGAATTTCAGATAAACAATGAATAACTGTTTGGGATATACTTATGCATTCACTGAAAAGTATTCCTTGTTTACCTGTCATTTCGTGTTCTGTATTTTATTGGCTAAATCTGGGAGTATCTGCTGGGTTGTGGAGGCAGACCCTGAGCTTCCTGGGTTCCCCCAAACACTGCCCAGGAGGTGAACGCTGCACACCCAAGCCCCCCAGATCCCAGGGCTCTGGCCACTTAGCCAGGCCAAGGAGGGGGTGGTCAGAGGGGGTACCACCCATGACAGCCAGCTTGCCTCCTGGCTCAAAGGAGGCAGGGGGAAGCAGGGGCCCTAAGGGGGAAGTCAGGACCTGCCTCGTGTCTCCTCTGGGGTTTTGGGGAGTCCTGAGCCCTACCTGTCCTGCCCACCAGCTCTCTCTGTCCTTAGCCTTGGCTGGAACTGCACATTCCGCGCCCCCCCCGAGCCCCCCAGTGACGGTCACCAAGAGCTGGGCAGGCGTGAGGAGCAGGGGCTAGGACCTAGTCTTCCTGCCTCACTTGCCTGGCAGACTACCTTCCAACCCCCAGGGCAGGTGAGAGGCAGGTGAGACCCCTGGGGGTCCGTGGAGAGGTGGGCAGGGTGGCTGGCAGATACCTCTCAGCCCCCTCTCCCTCCCTGGGGAGGGCACCCAGCACCTCTGGGAGCTTGGCCTATAAACAGGGCCTTCCTGGAGGAAGAAGCCTGGCTGTCTGGGTCTGCGGCTGGGGCTCAGGCCTGCGAGGCTTGCAGGCTGGGCACAGAAGTCCCTCCACTCGCCCATTCCCATTGGCAGCCCCCATCGCCCCCAGTGCAGGCGACACTGGGGTGGGCCTGGTTGCCTCTCCCTGGCCATCATAACTCAGGCACCCACAGGCACCTGTCCTGGGGTCATCCCCAGGGCTCAGACCTGGGGGCTCAGGCACCTCTGGGGGCATCTCTGACCTGACGTGCTCAGGGGATGTGTGTGGACGAAGTGAGCACCCCTCTACGTAGCCACGGACACACACACGTGCAAGCCCCTCGGGCTGTGCACAGAAGCCCGTCCCTGTGTGCACTCACACACGGCCCCCACCTGTGGGGAAGGACCCTGTGCGCACCATGCCCCCCCAGCTCTCACAGAAGGGTGTGCTCCCCCGTGGTCCCCACCTTCTCACACACAGGGCAGGGGATTACAGGACTTTGCTCCCTGGGTGGGCAGAAGCAGTGGATATCATCCAGGCGGGAGCCTGCCCCCCACCCAGGGAACACTGGGTGAGGTGCGGAGACATTTGTGGTTGTTATGACTGGGGTGCTACTGCATCGAGTAGGTGGGGGCCCTGGATGCTGCTCAGTGCCCCGCGTTGCCCAGGGCGGCCCCCACAGAGAGTGACCTGCCCGTGTGTCACTAGTGCTGAGGGGGGGCTGCTGGAAAGACCCCAGATGGGGGGCCGCCTCCCTGTTTTCCCACCTATGACACGGTGCCCAAAGAGGAACCAGCTGTTCCGGCTGTATGAGGGTGAGGCGGCTGTCTGACCTGTCACCAGACCTGGGAACAAATCTGTTCCCCTGCCCCCCACCCCCCACCGGCGGGGCTCCAGGATCAGCCCCCCGGACCTGAGCTTGGCTGCACTTGGGGAGATGGCCCCGGGGGTGGCCTTCATTCTGTTCCCTGAGGTCAGTGTGAATGTCAGCCCCCACAGGTCCACACACGAGAGTGAACACGGCTAAACACCCACCCTGGGGTGTAGACCTGCTTTGCTGCTGTGGGTTGAATTGCGTTCCCTAGGAACCCATGAATGTGGCATCTGGAAATAGGGCCTCGTTAGGTGGAATTCGTTAGGATGAGGTTGTATGGGATGGGTGATGCCAGAGATGCAGAGCAGACAGCCACCTGAAGGCGGGGGCAGGGGCCGGGGTGAGGCGGCTGCGGGCCTAGGGACTCCAGGACTGCCAGCCAGCTCCGGAAGCTGGGAGAAGCAGGAAGGATCCTCCGCGGGAGCCTTCAGAGAGGGTGTGGCCCTGCCTAGACCTTGATTTCAGACTCCAGGTCTCCAAAACCTGAGAGCATAAATTTTTGTTGTTTGAAGCCTCCCAGTATGCGAGAAGCTAACACACTTACACAACCCCTGTACGCACACACACCCCCTTGCACACACGCGTGCACACACGCTCAAACACATCTATTCTTCTCAGCAGTATTCAGGGGGCACGTCCTGCGTGCCAGGCCCTGTGCTGGGTGGGCTCTGGGCGGGCAGCGGACAGATCTGTGCTGTCATGAAGCTGAGCTTCCGAGGAGGGGCAGTGACCCATCTGTACTCACCTGAGCCCGCCAGGTGACAGGGAGGGCCCTGGCCTGGAGGCTGAGGTGGGAGGGGCAGCCAGGAAAGGACGGAGGGAGGGCGAAGAGACTTCTCCTGGGCAGGCAGGTCTAACAGCCCCACCCCAGGCACCTGGAGCCAACGTGTACGTACACACACACACACACACACACACACACACACACGCAGGGGATGGCGGAGGATGGGGGAAGTGCTTCCTGAAGGAAGTCAGGTGTGGCCTTGGCAGGCAGCACAGAGAGGCTGCCCCACTAGAAGGGGACAATTCAGCTTCAGGTCAGCGGGGCCTGGTTGGGGGACAACTAGATTTGGGTGGCAGGAAGTCTCTAGCAGGACAAGCTGAGGCCTGGAGGAGAGGGAGGTCGGTCCACCCCACAGACTTGTACTTCCATGTGCCCAGGGTACGAAGTCAGGACTCTGCACCACAGTGCTTTGGGGACAGGGAACTGGCCCAGCTCAGGAAGGGCCGATTCTACCCAAACCTGGGTCAGGGCGGGGGGAGGGGGGGCAACAAAAACAGAATGGTATTTTACCCCCTGTCCTGGCTGCTCCCACCCTTTGGACTCTTTCTTGGTCCTGGATCCCTGCTCTCCCTGAAACATTCCTTTGCAGAACTGAGGGAAGGTCCTTCATAGATTTCAGTCCCCATCCCATACAGTGGTCCCCTTTCTCGGCCGACTACAGGGCAAACTCTTGGGGAGCTCCCTGGAGGAGGCAGCTGGGTCTCAAAGCCTGTTGGGGTGCATCAGCAGGACAGCCGGAGCCAGGATCAGGGAGGTGCACCAGGAAGCCTTGGCAGGTTGTAGGATCAATCAAGACAGAGCCACAGCAAGTTCTGGGATTGGGGAGCTGCCAAGAGGGAGCCATGTATGTTCTAGGGAAGGGAAGTCGCCCAAAGGAGTCAGTGTATTCGAGGCCCTGGCCGGGCATCCTGGGGGAACTGCCAGAGCGCAGGGCCCGGCTCCAGCTCGGTGCCAGGGACCCGCGGGTCTCCCAGGGCCTCAGGCAACCCCCCCCCAGCAACCGTCAGCAGCCCTCCCGGGTCTTTCTCCCGAAGCCCCGCGCACCTCACCGCGCAGGCGCGTGGACACCCCTCACGGCCCGAGTGCGCAGCCGCACTTGGCCCGGAGGGCCCTCCAGCCGAGCTCCCGCTGTGCGCGTGTGGGCGGGGCTGGCGGGGGCGGGGCATGCGTACGGGGCGGGGCGAAGCCTGGCCTATAAAGGCGGCGGCGGGGCGGCGCGCCCGGCTCCTCTCGGCGGCGGTGGCGGCGGCCCAGGCGGAGGAGTCCGCGGTGGTGGTGGCGGCGGCGGCGGCGGCGGCGGCGGCGGCGGCGGCGGCGGCGCTGTTCCCCGCGCGGTCCGCGCAGCGGGGTCCGGGCTGCGTGTCTCGGGCGGTGGCGGCGGCGGCAGCACTGCGGCCCCGGCCCGAGCCCGACCCCGGTAAGTGCGGCCCGGCGACCCTGGCCCGGCCCCGACCCGGTCTCGGGAATCAGGCCCCGCGGAGCCTCGCCGGCCCGGGCTCCCGGCGCGCTGGCCGCAGCCACTCACGCTCTCCTTTGTCTGCTCCCGCCTGCAGGGTCCCTTCCCCGGCCGCCCCCCGCCCACGGGCCGTCCTCCCGGGCCCGCCGTCCCCTCCCCCGCTGGCGGGGCCCGGACAGAAGATGGTGCAGAAGAAAACAGCCGAACTTCAGGGCTTCCACCGTTCGTTTAAGGTGAGGGCCGGGTGGGTTTGGGGTCGCCTGGGGCTGGACCACTCGAGTGGCCGGTGGGGGGCGCGTAGCCCACCCCCAGGATCCCCCCCCCGGGGCTCGTGCCTGCCCCCCCACCCAGGGTCTGGGGCTGCCCCAACCGGGTGTGCGCTGGCGGGGGGGGGGGGGGGGGGGGGGGGGGGAGGTCAGTGGGCCACAGTCCAGGCCCCAGCGCCTTGGGGACTGTTGGGGTCTTTCCTCCAAGAACCCCAAGTGGGGCCGGGGGCAGCCTGTGGGGGCACCTAGCAGTGAGTCCCCTGCAAACCCCAGCTGGGTGTGCACTGCCAGGGAGCTCAGCAGGCCACAGTCCAGTCCTCAGCGCCCTGGGCCTGTGGGTCTGTGGGGTCTTTCCTCCAGGGATCCAAAGTAGGGCTGCAGGACCGCAAAGCTCTCCTACGTGGTCTAAGGAACGGGGGAGTGGATTGGATGCCCCCCAGCCCTGCACCTCCCAGACACTCCAGGCCCAAGTGCTACTTCCTGTGGGAGCGGGAAGTTTCTGCGGTGGCCCCACGGCTGCAGCCGAGTCCGGGTCTCAGATGAGCGCGTCTGGGGGGGGGGGCGGCAGGCAGGTGCTGGGCTGGGGCCCCACAGGGCTGGCTCAGGGGACGCAGTGATGTCAACGGCCGCCCCACCCTGCCAGCCGCGTTATGTAATGGCTTCCCTGGGCCTCCTTGGGCAGGGACCTGTTGCCCTGTAAAGAAGGCAGGACCTGCGCGCGCGCTTGTGTGTGTGTGTGTGTGTGTGTGCAGGCGCGTGCATGGGCACGCGCGCGTTTGCGTGTGTGCGTGTGTGTGTGTGTGCGTGTGTGTGTGTGTGTACACTGGCGCGCTGCGCACCGAGGTGGGAGGAGCAAGTGGAGACTGTTTGGGTTAGAATTCCCAGGCCTGTCCAGCCAGCATCTCGGGCCAGCGTGCCCCACCCCTGCCCACATGCCTGTCATCGTGCTTCCCCCCCACCCCCAGGGCAGCGACGCCCTTGGCTCATCCATGTGTCCAGGGCTGGGCTGAAGGGGGGGTGAACCTGAGACGTCACTGGCAGTGGTCTGTCCCCTCCTGGGGCTGGGCAGGAGCTGAGACAGGGTCAATGTGAGGGGCCAGCACGGCGGCCAAAGCAAACTCGCACTTTCTGGATGGTTCCAGCTGCCGCCTGCCAAGGGCTGCTGACTGGAGGCCTGAGGCCAGCCCCAGGCCCAGCCCGCCCACATTGCTTGGGACCAGAGGCTGCGCCCAGGTGGGCCTCCGGGAGTGCTGAGCGGGTGGGAAGAACACTGGACAGGGAGCCTCGCCTGTGAGATGGCCCTTCGGGCCACTCTAGGACTCTCCTCGCACCACACTGAGGTTGTTCCCTTGGGCTGGGGCCAGCTGCCTCCCCCCACCGTCCAGCAGCCGCACAGCGGGGACAGGCTTCTGCCAGGCATCTCCCAACACACTTTCCCCTTTGTAAGTGAGGAAATTGGAGGCACAGCCAGCACCGGGGTTTGCCCTATTCTCCCCTGCACGTGGTGCGAGGGCACGGGAGCTGGCTCTCCCCTGGGGGTGGCTTGGCCACCCTTTCTGCCTCCGAGTTGGAGGCCGGGACAGGCGTGTGGGGGTGGTGAGGGAAGCCAGCAGGCTCCCTGGGGTCCTCGCGCCCTTCCTCCAGCCGACGAACCGTGGGCAGCTTCCTCCCATGTCACCCACCGATGTCGGTCAGGCCTGGGGCTGAGGTCACCAGACCAAGGTGAGGTAGCTGGAACGTGACATCGCTGGCTGCTGACTGGGAGCCTCTTGTCTACCCTCCCTCCTCATCACCCCTTTATGTGGTTCCCTGGAGCCCCTCCTCCCAGGTGGAAGCAGTAACCTGGCGCCTCTGGAGGAGTCTTATCAGACAGCTGTGTGCCTGACTCCCCCAGGGGCCGGACCCCTCAGCAGGCAGGGCGAGGGGCTGGTGGGTGAGCCCTGAGTAGGCTGGCTGGAGTACTCCCTTCTCCCCGCTGCCCTGCCCGGCCTGGGCCTCCTAGCAACTATCTGCAGGGTGGGTAAGGAGGCAGGGAGGGCCTGTGCGTGTTTTCAGCCGCTCCCTCTGACCTCTGCCTGCCCCCCCTGTGCTGCCGGCCTGGCTTCCAGGCCCCGTCTGTAGGAATCTGGCCCAGCTCCTTCGGCAGCGGGCCCCTCAGGGTCTCTCTAGGGCTTTCCTGGACTTCCTTCTCTGGATGACCCTCCAGCCAGAGCCTGGCCCCGGTTGTCTTGAGGCCCAGAGAGGGGCAGTGACTGGGCCCGGGTCACCCAGCACCAACAGCACCACCGTGCACACAGGCCGGCCCACACCCACCCGAGGCCCTGGCCACCTAGTCTACTAGCGTTCGGGGAGCGAAATTAGAGCTAACTCCTGAGGGAACCTGGCTGGGCCCCAGCCTCAAAGGCCTCACACCTCATGCTGGGGGCCATCAGTCCTCACCCTGGACCATCTGCTCTGCAGAAAGTTCTTCCAGCAATCCTGTGGGGCATACGAAACAGTTTCTCCAACCCCCAGCCGCCTTCCTTTCCTAGTCAGGGTCTGGCGCCCTTCCCGCAGTCGTGGGGGCTGGCGGGCTGCCTCCAGCGGGCCCCTCTCTCCCAGGGCTGCTTTCTTAGCTGGGCACGGGGGCCTGGAAGGGGCTGTGTCCTGCGGGTGAAACGGGACTGGGTAGGGCCAGGCAGAGGGCAGCCCGGGGTTTATGCTCTCCCGCCGGAGGCCTTGCAGGCCCATCTCATGAGCCTCCAGAGTCTGGGGGAGTGACACAGTCTGGTAACAGCGCGGCCACACAGGGAGCAGTCTATGGGCAGGAGGGCGGTGGCTCCCCCTTTGACAGCGGGGAAACTGAGGCCAGAATGGCAAGGGCCTTTGCGCAGGAGGCCGTGGGAAAGCAGGCAGGGCCGCCCCTGCTGGGAATCCCGCCTGGAGGCCGGTGACTCATCCCCTCGCACTGACCACTGACCGTCCTGCTGCCTTTGATCCCAGGCAGCCCAGAGGGCCAGGTGGGCTAAGGAGGTTGAACCCATTCTGCAGGGTGAGCAACCAAGGTGTGAGGCATGGCCTGGCACCCGGGTGACTCACGCAGGGCCCTCTGCCTCTGCTCATGGCCCCTCCCCGCACCGCATCCCCTTCCTGGACGCCCCAAGGGCCCTGGGCTGGTGGGGGGAGGGGGGAAGGTCCATTTCCTCACAGTCAGGCAAAGCCAGGCTTTGTTCCCCTTGACTTGTGGACACAGGGGGGGCTGGGTCACTCTCTGGGCGGGGCCTGAGCGCTCTCCTTTCCTTTCCCTACAGGGGCAGAATCCTTTCGAGCTGGCCTTCTCCTTAGATCAGACCCATCACGGGGAGACTGACTTCAGCCTGGAGTGCCCTGCCCGCCCTGGTGAGGGCCTGAGCGGGAGGGGTACTTCCCTGGCTGTGGGTGAGGGCCGTGGCCAGGGAGCCGCAGGGGCCGGCTGCCTGCTGGGCAGGGTCGGCCTCACCTCCGGGTCTCCCAGTACAGATATGCCCACGAGCCAGCCCATCGACATCCCGGATGCCAAGAAGAGAGGCAAGAAGAAGAAGCGGTGCCGGGCCACCGACAGCTTCTCGGGCAGGTTTGAGGGTGAGTGGGCACCAGCAGGGGCGGGGGAGGGAGGGAGAGGGGGGCTGGCCTGGGGCAGCTCTCAACCACCACCCCCCCCCGGCTCCATAGACGTCTACCAGCTCCAGGAGGATGTGCTCGGGGAGGGCGCCCATGCCCGCGTGCAGACCTGTGTCAACCTCATCACCAACCAGGAGTACGCTGTCAAGGTGAGCGCCAGCGCCCAGACGGCCCTCCTCACCTCCCCGCAGCGCCTGGGATCCGGCACCAGCTGAGGGTGGCGGGAGGAGGGGAGCTGGCATCTGAGCCCCTGGACCAGCAGCTGGGGAAAACTGGTGTCTAAAAATGGCCCCAGGGCCAGTGACTCAGGCCACCCTTGGGAATCTAGGTCAGACTGGTCTGAGCCCCCAAGGCTGGGCAGGAAGTGACCACAAGGGGCAGCTCCCTACGCAGGTGGCTGAGGACCAGTGCGGCTGGGGGCTTCGGTCAGAGTTGGCTCTTGTCTGCTGGTTCACCTCGTGCCATTCCTCAGGAGCGGCAAGTGGTTCTCCATGTTGGTCACAAGGATGGAAAGGCCACACTTTACTTGGGGCCTGAGGAGGCTTGGCATTTGGGGCGACTAGGGCAGCCTCGGAAGAACCTCTTCAGTGTTCCTGTGTAGCCCCTGACCCACAGTATGGCCAAGTGGTCTGGAAAACCTGTTTCTTGGCCAGGCAGTGTGACCCTGTGTTCTGGGAAGTCTTCCAGTCCTCCCTGGCGATGCTACATCTGGGTGGGATGGGGTCCCAGGAGGCTGGCGGCCCAGGAGCGAGGACCAGGTGCCCCCTGGTGAGCGGAGCGGGGCAATGGTGCGAGAGAATTGGATGCTTAGCCCCAGCACTTTCTGCACTGGGTGCTTTCCTCCTCAGGATCCTCCTGGGCAGCTGGCTTCCTTACACTGTTGTGTGACCGCCCGTAAAGCCATCCCTCTCCCGAGGGACCACATTTTTCTCATGAAGTAGGGGTCCTAGCCAGGTTGTCAAGAGCTACTCCAGCAGAGTGTGGCTGCTGGCATTGTGTCAGGAGGCCCTGAAATCTGGTTGTCCTGCCTCTCTGTGGCACTGGTGTTTGTCACCAGACAGGTGGCACAGTGCATAGGCTGGGTCCCGGCAGCAAGTGGACGTCATGCCTGCCTGCTGCGGGAACTAGCTGGGGGAACACACTGCATCCCCCTCCAGGCCAGTGCACTGGACAGGGAACCCCGGGCCAGGGGGTGACTAGCCTCCCTCACCGGCCCAGTGAGAGGGGGCCGAAGATCCAACCTGTCCAGAGAGAGCCAGCACGTACCTTTTGCCCCCACTTCTGGGAGCAAAGGTGGCTGGGGGACCCTCCGGTCCTCAGAGCTCCTGGGTGCCCAAGGGGATTGAAGGCAGAAGCTGGCTTTCTGGGGCTGAGTCCCAGGAGACTGTGCCTGCTGGTTGGCAGGAGGCCCATCTGGATGGGCTGCGTGAGCCCAGGCAGCTGCCCGGACGGTCATGAAACTGGAGAGGTAGCACTTGGCACTGAGGTAGGCGGGGGCGGTGTGTCTGGCAGCCAGGCACCCCAAGGCCCCTCCAGTCCCCTGGGTGGTGTGGGAACCCGTGCAGTGGCCACCAGTCTCCTGGTCAGGGAGGAGAGGCTGCCCAGTCCCAGGGCCTCTGACACCCCTGAAGGGGCATTTTGTAGGAGTCCCAGCCCACAGACATGCCCCTGAGGACTGTGGGGTCGGGAATGGAGAAGGCCCAGCTCTCTTTCTGGCTTTCTGGTCCAGCCTGTCTCTCCCCTGGTGCCACTCTGGAAACATGTTGCACCTCCCCGCCCCCCCGCCCCCAGGCTTGTGCTGATGCCATAGTTCTTGACTTCTGGCGAATTCTGGGCCCCAGGAGGAGAGCTCAGCTTCTTAGAACTTCAGATCTAAGCTCTAATGGGGTTTTAGGCATGGCACAGGGCAAATTTCTGGTAGGGGCCCCTTGGGCTTTGGAGGGTCTGGCTGACCCAGCTGCTCTGTCTCCTGCCCCACCCCCGTCTAGATCATCGAGAAGCAACCGGGCCACATTCGGAGTCGGGTTTTCCGGGAGGTGGAGATGCTGTATCAGTGCCAGGGACACAGGTAATGTGACCCACCTCACCACAGAACTGGGCCCTGAGCCATCTCTCTGTGGATGAATGGGCCTGAACAGCTCATCATCCCCAGCAAGCGTTCCGGGAGCACCCAGTGCGTATCTCTGTGCAGGGTCTTCTGCGGTACACCCAGTGTCACGCACGCAGTCCCCAGCAGGCAGGGTGGAGGCAGGCCCAGGGCCCCGGTGCTAGCCTTCCTGTGGGCAGGTGGGAGTGGAAAGGGTGGGCCCCAGCTGGGCTGGGCGGTGGGTGCACAGGGTCCTCAAAAGCTTCCCTCCTCTCCTGCCTCTCCAACCCCCCCATGGCCCAGGAATGTTCTAGAGCTGATAGAGTTCTTTGAGGAGGAGGATCGCTTCTACCTGGTGTTTGAGAAGATGCGGGGCGGTACGTGGGGCCTGGGAGCCACCTCCAGCTGCATCTTAATGGTTAATGGGCTGTGGGCCCAGCCACCAGGAGGGACTTTTCAGAGCTGCCCCTCCTGTGCATCGGGGGGTGGGGGGGTGGATTGTGGGGTCTGAACTTGCTGTCCAGGCTTTGAGCCCACGGAGGCCAGAGTGGGCGTGTGCCTGCGGGGTGGAAGTGGGTGCTACTGGGCGGTGGCCTGGAGACACACGGGTGACCTGTACACGTTCTCTGTCCCCCCCGGCCTGGCCCCAGGCTCCATCCTGAGCCACATCCACAAGCGGCGGCACTTTAACGAGCTGGAGGCCAGCGTGGTCGTGCAGGACGTGGCCAGTGCCCTGGACTTCCTGCACAACAAAGGTGGGTGGTGGGGCCCACGGGGCCCCCAGCGGTGTGCAGCCTTGCGCCCGCTCCACCTGCCCCAGACTCCCAGACAATGCCCCCACTCCCCCCAGTGACTCCGCTCCCCCTTGGTTCTCACCGCAGGCATCGCCCACAGGGACCTAAAGCCAGAAAACATCCTCTGCGAGCACCCCAACCAGGTGAGGGCGCCCGGGAGCGGCCTTCCCAGCGGCCGGGGCGGGGTTGGCCTGGACCCCCGCCTCACCGCCTCTTCGCACCCCTCCCAGGTCTCCCCCGTCAAGATATGCGACTTTGACCTGGGCAGCGGCATCAAACTCAACGGGGACTGCTCCCCCATCTCCACTCCGGAGCTGCTCACCCCGGTGAGGCGCGCAGGCAGCGGGCACGCCCCGACCCGCTCCCGGGCTGCGGTTGCGTAACCTCGAGGTGCCGCCGGCCGAGCGCCGCCGAGCTGGGGCTTTTCGCTTAGCAACAGCCGCTGATTGGCCCCGCGGAGGGGGGCGGGGCCGGCTCCTGGCCGCTGATTGGGTGGCTAGGCGGGGTGGGCACCTGCCACCTGTTGATTGGGTGGAGGGGCGGGGCTGGGCCCCTGGCCCGCCTCTGATTGGCCTGGCGGGGCGCTGGGCGCAGAGGCCCCGGTGACCCTGCCTTCGGGCCCTCACGTGACGCCGGGAAGTCCCGGCCTGGCCGCGCTGCCCTTCCCCCTCGGCGGGTTCCTGACGCCCGGTCCCCGCCCGCAGTGCGGCTCGGCCGAGTACATGGCCCCCGAGGTGGTGGAGGCCTTCAGTGAGGAAGCCAGCATCTACGACAAGCGCTGCGACCTCTGGAGCCTGGGCGTCATTCTCTACATCCTGCTCAGTGGCTACCCGCCCTTCGTGGGCCACTGCGGCAGCGACTGCGGCTGGGACCGCGGCGAGGCCTGCCCGGCCTGCCAGGTGCGCGCCCCCTGCGCCCCGCGGGACCCCCGTGCGCCCCGTGCGCCCCCTGCGCCCCGCGGGACCCCCACGCACCCCCTGCGCCCCGTGCGCCCCCTGCGCCCCGCGGGACCCCCACCCACTGCCATGTGCTGCCCTGTCCGTGCACCCCGCGGGGATCCCCACCCCCCCACACACACACCACACACACCCCGCTGGGACCCCGCCCCACCCCCCCACCCCCTTGCACTCCATAGTCTCCCCCATCCCCTGCACCCCGCCATATCCCCTGCACCCCTGCATCCCACCACTGCCTACTGCCTTGGTCACGGTCTCCCCCTTGCACCCCGCGGGACCCCGCCCCACCCCCCCCCACCCACCCACCCCCTTGCACTCCATAGTCCCCCCCATCCCCTGCACCCCGCCATATCCCCTGCATCCCACCACTGTCCTGGTCACGGTCTCCAACACCCCACACGCCCACAGGATAGTGCTGGCCTGCCCTCTTGGGGTTACACAGGCTTCTTGGTTCTGCGGCCTGAGAGAAAGCAGTTGGGAGGCAGGGAGCTGCCATGAGGAGAGGCAGGGGTTCCAGCCTCGTGGCCTGTGCCTCACGGGAGCCCGGCTGCCCGTCACACTGTCCCAGGCAGAGTTCACTGAGCACTTGGCTGAGGCCAGCTCTCCACTGCAGCCTGCATCATACCCAGGCATTTAGTCCTCCAGAGCGGCCCCGCCCCCCGCCATCCTGCCAGCTAGGTCTCAGGGGCCTCTGCAGCCCCCAGTCCAGCCTGTTGTCGGGGGGGGGGGGGTGAGGGGGGTGGCAGTGTGTCCAGGTCATGGGTTAGGCCGCACGGTTGGGTCCTGGGCCCCTGGCAGGGCTCGTTCCTAAGCTGGCGTGCCCGAATCTGGTCCCAGCTGGCACGTGTCTGTGTGGGGCTCAGTCGCCTGCAGCGGACCTTTCACCTCCTTACTTGTCTGCCCCGCAGAACATGCTGTTCGAGAGCATCCAGGAGGGCAAGTACGAGTTTCCTGAGAAGGATTGGGCCCACATCTCCTTTGCTGCCAAAGACCTCATCTCAAAGCTCCTTGTCCGCGACGCCAAGCAGAGGCTGAGCGCCGCCCAAGTTCTGCAGCACCCTTGGGTGCAGGGGGTGAGTGTGAGCTCCGCTAGGGCCTCCTGCCTCCACACAGCCTCCAAGGGGCTAGGGGTGACTTGGAGCGGGTGTACGAGAGTCCTTGGGAAGGCCAGCAGCAGCTCCCCACCTGCCGCATGGGTCTGGGGCTCAGGCCATCTGGGGTGGGGGCACGTGCGTGGCGGGAAAGTCCACCCGCTGCTACCAGCTAGGGTTTGGGACTGCAGGCACTGCCGCTCAGTGAATTGCTTGGTTTTGTGCCCCAGAGGCGCAGGGGCCTCTTCCTGTCTGGCACACCTGCACAGAGCAGCAAGCCGAGGTCGTCCAGGTGTTGGGCAGGTCACAGACCCCCGGCAGAGCCTGCCAACCCCAGCCCAGCTCTCTGTCCCCACCCATCTGGGAAGAGCCTGCCATTTCTCTGGCCAGCGGTCACCCGAGCCAGGCTGCCAGCCCAGGGCAAGGAGGCCACAAGGGCAAGGGTCTTAACGAAAAATAGAAGTTGGCACTGGGCCTCCCCAGGGAGCGAAGGCAGGCCCTGATCTCAGGGCAAGTGGTGGAGGGGCACCTGTGTCCTTCTGGAACGTCAGGAGATCCATGAGTAGACAAGGGAGGGGGCAGGGAGCAGGTGTAATGGACCACTGCCAGGCTTCTGCCACATCCTGTTCCCCCTGGCCTGGCTCCGTTCTAGCAGGTATGCCCCTTGACCCCTGGTCACAGCCAGCTGGGCACTCGGAGGGCAGCGGGGCTCTGTGCTTCAGCCCCGCCCCTCCTGTCGCTTTACAGTGTGCTCCAGAGAACACTCTACCCACACCCATGGTCCTGCAGAGGTGAGGCCCGCGTGGGGGCATGGGGCCCAGAACAGAGGCCCTGAGGTGGGGGGGGGTTAACATTAGGTGTTTAAAAAAGGCAAGAAACCTTACTTAAATCATTGGGTTGGGGAGCCACCTAAGTGCTTGGGTTTTCTTGGACCAGTGATGGTGATAGATTGGGCCCCCAGTTGGGGGGGGTCCTGGGGCCTGCAGCCCCTCCGCCAGGGTACTGCACGCCTTGGGGGGGTCCCGAGGGGATCGGGGCGTGCCTGGCGGCCCTCCTCCACCTTCTCCACGACTGCCCCCTCCCCAGGAACAGCTGTGCCAAAGAGCTCACGTCGTTTGCGGCTGAGGCCATCGCCGTGAACCGGCAGCTGGCTCAGCGAGAGGAGGACGCAGCCGAGGAGGCGGGGCAGGGCCCGCCCGTGGTCATCCGAGCTACCTCACGCTGCCTGCAGCTGTCCCCGCCCTCTCAGAGCAAGCTGGCCCAGAGGCGGCAGCGGGCCAGCCTGTCTGCGGCCCCCGTGGTCCTGGTGGGAGACCACGCGTGACCCCTCGCCCCCTCTGTACATAGGTCACTCCTTCCCCTCCCCCCACCCCCCAGTCACATCTAAAGATTTTTTTAAGCTGTTGCCAGCCGGTGACCAGCAGGCTGCCCTCCCCTGGCTGGACCCCGAGGCCCTAAGCTCAGTTGGGGGGGGCTCTTTTTATATGAGGTTTTTGCTGTTGGGTTTTTTCTCCTTTTTTCTGCCCTACCCCCATTTTTGTTCCCCTTTAAAGGTGTTGAAAGCAAAGCAGACGCCTGGGGAGGAGAGTGGCGGATGCGTGTCGCTGGGCTTGCCCGGTCCCTGCCTCCCCAGTCCCAGATGCTCACCTGTACTGTGAAGGTCCCCCGCCCGCCCGCCCCGCCCCGATGTGACTCAGGAGAGGAGGCGTTTGTCGTCTTCCAGAGCTGGGGGCACAGGGACGCGCCCCCTCCCCAGCCTCACAGTATTTCAGGGACGGGCCAACCCCACACCTCCCCTCAGTGACACAGCAGCTCCTTCATCCCGCACCCGGGAGACACCCTGGTGGCCGGGTGGGGTGGGGGCTTCTCAGGTCTCCCTCGTGGCAGGAGGGGTCCTGGGTGCAGGCAGCTGGACTCCCCCCTCTGACTGACAATCGGGGCTCTCTCAAACCTTGACCTTAAGCTGCAGCTGACCTGGGGTGGGGGGCTGCACCCACTGCCCCCTCCCCTGCCCACCCAGGAGGGCGGTGCCAGAGGAAGTGGGAGGGGCTGGACAGGCGCCCGTCAGCCAACGTGGGGGTCCCAGAGACCCCCACCCCGGGCACCCGAGTGCCCCTTCTCAGGGCTCAGTCTGACCACGGCCACGTCCCGCCCCTTGTCACCCTTGGGGTCTGATGTGGAAGCTCTGTCAGCCCCCTTCCTCCTCAGAGCCAGGGCCCACCCAGGGGTCCTGCTGAAGCCCCCCACCCCCCAAGGGCAGCGTCTCGACTCTGCCCACCTTCAGGAAAATGGCCGCCGCTGCCACGGCCTCCTTCCGGGCACCCAGGAATCGCCATGCCCGCCTCTGCCCACCTCGGCGCTGGGGTCACACGTCGAGGGGCCTGCTAGGCTTGGGGAGACCAATGCCCCTCCTCGTCCTCGGGTGGGAAACACTATGCAATACAGGCCCCCCTTCTCCACGCACACGCGCTCCTGCCGCCCGGGGAGGGTCCCTGCGACCCCCGCCGAGGCAGCGTGGCCTGGGGTCTGGCCGGGTCTCCATGGCAGGCCAGGGCCTGGAAAGCCCTCTGGCTTCTAGTTGTTCGTCCTGTTCTGTTAATTTTTTAAAGACATCAGTTGACTTCCCTTCCCTGTTCTTGAATACTTGAATGTTGGGGGGCCTCGTGGGTGGGGGGGCCCAGATGCTGTTTCTGTGGCAGTCTCTGGTGGCTGGTGGGGACTGACACCCCCTCCGGTCCCCCTGCCCGCCTGGATCTGTGGACTGGCCTTTCCAAAGACCCCGGGGGGGGGGGGAGGCCGCCCCCACCCCCACTTCGTGCCCACTGGTGATCCTACGCGTTGCAACTGGGGATTCCGCCTTTTTGTAAAAAAGAAACAAACGGACCCCCCGCCCGCCACAGGCGCCTTGGCCGTTTTACTCTGGAACGCAGAGCTGTGAGGAGCTTTTTTTTTTTTCCCAAAGGTGGGACAGCCACTTCCTCCACCCGCCACATGTCACGTGGGCCGTGGGAGCTGGAGAGACTGTCGGAACCGTTACTGTGAATGAGCGCCTGGCTCCCAGGCCACCTGGCCCTGCGGGAGGGGAACGGCCACGTCTCAATGTTAAGATGTGTAAAAAAAAGACAAAAAAAAAAAACTCAAGTTTTTTAAAAGTGGGGGGAAAACACCCAAGCACTTTAACTCCACCGCACCAGGTGAATCGATACAGCTCATTTTCCTTACACCAACTGTCAATGCCGGAATTTTGTATTGTTTTGTAAGGATTTAATAAAAGTCATAAAAACTTGTGTGCTCTCGTCCTGGTTTTGTGTGGTTTTTTTTTTTTTTAAAGAAATCAGGTGTTTTATTTTGTTTGTAAAGATTTCATTTATTTGACAGAGAGACACAGCGAGAGAGGGAACACAAGCAGGGGGAGTGGGAGAGGGAGAAGCAGGCTTCCCGCCGAGCAGGGAGCCCGATGCGGGGCCCGATCCCAGGACCCTGGGATCATGACCCGAGCCGAAGGCAGACGCCCAACGACCGAGCCACCCGGGCGCCCCCTGGTTTTGTGTTTTGTAACAAGTGGCCCCAAACCATTTCTCGTCCCCAGTGACACCGTGAGTCCGGAACGTGGACAGGCGCAGCGGGCTTGGCTTGCTGCCTGGGGGGCCCTGGCTCCCGGCCGGTGGGCTCGTCCTCAACGTCCTCACGACGTGCTGGGCGGCTCAGCAAATCTGTGGAACCGAAGAGGGAAGGGGGGCAACAGGGCTGGCCTGACCTTGGACACTGCGCCATCACCTCCCCACAGCCAACGCCAGGCTCGGGGCCGCCCCAGATCCAAGCTCAGGGAGAAGGAAGGGAGCAGCTGCTGCTGACTTTGAACACTGCAACCCAACAAGACCTAGTCATTCACAACCCCCCTCATGTGGCTGGCCCTCGGCCATCATTGAATCCTCACTCTGCAGGCTTCTGTGGCCTGATAGCCCAGGGCTGACTTCCCATCCTGGCGGGGAGGGAGCAGATCAGGGAGGGCTTCCTGGAGGCAGGAGCCAATGGGGTGGGGGAGGGGTGGTGAAGTCGGGGGGTTGAGGTGTCGTCGGCCTGGCTGCTGTGTGCTTCAGCATCCTTATCGGACCAGCGGGGATCCGAGAGAGGCCAGGTGTGGGAGCAGGTGGCCGACCCACATTGGGCGCGGGCTTCCGGGGCGTCTGCGTGGGCTCAGGGTCTGTCCCTGGGGCAGAGCATCGTGGCCTCTGGGTCTGTCCCCCGGGCGCTGCGCCTCGCTCCTGCTCACGGCCGAGGGACGCTCCCGTGCGTGGGGGACACGTGTGTATGTGTTGATTGTGTTGTTTATATCTGTTAAGTGTCCGCGAACACTTAGCTTGCTCCCCGTTTTTGGCCGTTGTGAGTTGTGCTGCCGCGAGCGCTGTTTCCGTTGTCCCTGCGTGGATGGACACCCACAGACAGGACAGGAACAGGGCACAGACCCGACTGGATGTCATTTCTGGGGGGACCATCTTGTCACCGTGTGGAGTGTGGACGCAGCCTAAAGGGCCTGGTGAGCTCTTGTCACTTTGCAGCCAGCCCGGTGAGGGGTGACAGGCCAGGGCAGGGCGGGGGCCAGGAGGCCAGAGAGAGGGCCAACGGCTGGCTGGCAGTGGGTGACCCGGGAGCACCTGGAGTCAGCCTGGACGTGGCACTGGGAAGGGACGGGTGCTTTCTGGGCTGGTGACAGGCCTCCCTGGACAGGCATAGGCGCTAGGATGTCCTGCGGCAGCAGGGGCCCGCAGGCCACCCCCGTCCTCCCTGGGAGCGCCAGGCTCAGCCGTGAGCACACCCTCCCCCCACCTGGCACCCCAAAGGAAAACCTGAGCACCCTTGAACCTGGCTCCCACCCTGCATTTGTCCAGCCGCCCCCTAGAGCCCTCCTCAGAGACCCCACAGTTACCCTGCCCCCTCCAGGACCTCCCCCCCCAGCCAGGTCCCCCTCTCAGTGCCTCTGGGCCCCTCCCCTGTCCCTTGCCCAGCCTGGTATATGTGTGTGCGCGGAGGAGTGGGGGCCCCACGCCAAGCTCCTGCCCTCCCAGGTGGCACCGAGCCCTGCCCTGGGCCCTGCCAGGCCTTGCTGACCTCTCCCAGCCTCCTCCTGCCTGCCGGGGCCCAGCACCGGGCACACCTTGTTCTTGGAGTTGCGGTTTCTTCTCGGCCCATCCTGCCACCTCCGCGTCCGTCTCCTCCAGGAGTGGCAAGAAAATCCCGGAGCGGGAGGAACTGGGAGCCTTTCCCAGGCTGGTGACGGGCTCCAGCTGGGTCAACGGAGAGGTTGGTTTGGGGCTCACCAGCTGCCCTGCAGCCGCCTGGCCTTGCGCATCCTGGGACCAGACCGAGATGGGGGTGCGCTCCCCTTGATAGGCAGGGTCACAAGCTGATGTTCAGTGCTAATGATGGGGAAATGGGCAGGCCTATGGGAATGGTATCATCTTCACAATTCTTTCTGTAAAGCTAAAACTTTAAAAAAGTAAATTGTGTTTAAAAAATAATTAAAAGATAATAAAAGGAGGAATGCCTGGGTGGTGCTGTCGGTTGAGCATCTGACTCTTAACTTCGGCTCAGGTCCTGATCTCAGGGTTGTGGGATCGAGCCCCGCATCCGGCTCTGTGCCCAGCGGGGCGTCTGCTTGAGAGTCTCTTTCTTCCTCTGCCCCTCCCCCCATGCTCGCTCGCTCTCTCTCTCTCTCTCTCTCTCAAATAAGTAAATAAATAAAGTAGAAGAGCATCCACAGCCAGGCAGGGGCTCTGTGGGTGTCAGAGACTGGGGCGGGACGTGATGGCTGATGGGGACGGGAGAGTGTCTCCCCTGGGGTGACGGAACTTTTTGGAATTAGAGGGCCGTGATGGTTACACAGCACAGTGAATACATGCCACCGATTTGTTCTGTGAACTGCGGCCTTGATTAAAGGTAAAAGATGACCAGAGCGAGGGGTGCCTGGGTGGCTCAGTCGTTAAGCGTCTGCCTTCGGCTCAGGTCATGGTCCCAGGGTCCTGGGATCGAGCCCCGCGTCGGGCTCCCTGCTTCACGGGAAGCCTGCTTCTCCCTCTCCCCCTCCCCCTGCTTGTGTTCCCTCTCTCGCTGGGTCTCTCTCTTCCAGTAAATAAATAAAATCTTTAAAAAAAAAAAAAAAAGATGACCAGAGCGAGTCTGTGTAGGATGTGCTCAGTGTTCAATAAACGCATCAAGGACTCATTTATCACCCAAGGGGTCGGGTGAGGCCGCACAGCCGTCTCCCCCCGGAGCTGGGGTCTTCTGCAGGTTTTGCTCCTGTCTCGGTCACCCACCCCCGTGGCAGGCTCTCCCATGGGCCACCCCAGCTCGACGCCCTCCTTAATCGTCCTGTCTCCGGAGGGAACCCTTGCCTGCCCCAGTGTCAGACTCCCCCACGAGGGAAGAGTGACAGAAGCAAGACAAACGTGAGGAAGAGCGGTGCCGTCGGCCTTGTCCGTTCCCGACCCGGGGCTGCATTCATACCTCTGTCAATGGGCATTTCCCTCTTCCCCACACAGGGTTTGGGATTTGTGGCAACCTCGGCAAGATGCTTCAGGGTTTCTGTCCTGCCCATCATTTCCCGCCTGGAGACTCAGTTTCCCCATGTGGAATGTGGCAGGAAGCGCTCCAGCTGCCCCCGAACTCCGTTTCCCTTTTGTGACCCCCTGTGAGGCAGCAGCAGGCTGGGGCACCGAGGAGGGGGGACAGGGTGCTTGCCCAGCTCAGGTCGCGGAGTCCCACAGACATGGGAGGAGCTTGGCGCGGCCAGCATCGTATCAGCTCGGGCAAGGTGGCACCTGAAGATACCGGGGCCACAGAAGCTTGTGACCCAAGGTAATTAGCTCAGTGACTCAGCCCTGCCCAGTCTCTGGTCCCACAACGTTCCTTCACTTGAGCCTGGCGCCAGGCACGCAGCGGCGAGAAACGGGCTCGTGGCCGCTGCCAATGGGAGAGTCAGGGCCGGGGGCGGGGCAGCGCGGGCCTTGGGGGGCTCCAAACAGTGGGTCCCTTGGACACTCCCTTGTGCTGGGAACCTTTGCAGGACAGTTGCAGATTCGCCCAGTCTCCCCAGGGGGTAACATTTTGCAAAACTCTTACAATGTCACAACCAGGACACGGGCTTTGCTACAGTGCAGCCCCGGGGAGAGTGCGGTAGGGGTGTCAAAGGACCAGGAGAGGGGCCTCCCTGTCTTCCACAGCTTTTCCCTTCACTGGGGCAGTTCACGCCCGTGACAGCCAGTGGGGGTGGGCTCCTGGGGGGTGTCGCCGGGACCCCACCCTGGAGTGAGGGGTGGAGGCAGGGGGCCCAGTGGGAAAGAAGAGCTCCTCGCCCTGCATTTGAGGCCAGAGTGGGGTACTGCAGGCACCGCAAGTGGGGAGGAGGAGGCGGTGTTCAGATGGGGAGACCGAGGCACGGAGCAGTCACGTCCCCGGCCCACGGAGAGAGAAGCGGTGCACGCGGCCGGAGCCGTGGAGCTCTGAAGAGCGCACGCCTCGGTCCCTTGCCTCTCAGAACGCTCGCCCTGCCTGCCTATCTCCGTCCGTCTTTCCCTCCTGACTCCTCTGTCCCTCCCTCTGCCTTTCTTTCTGGAATAAAATCGGCACATACTTGCTAGATGTGCACCACTATTTCACTTCCCAGAAGGAAAACATATAAAGTACATTTGTGAAAAATCCACCAGCGAATTAGAGGTTTCCATGCCCGGTGTCTGCGCTGGGCGGGGGTGGGGGGGGTCCGACGATGGTGTCCGGACGACTGGGGGGGGTGGGGGAGTGGGGGTTCTCCAGGCACAGCTCAGGGTCTCTGCCCACAGCGGCTCCTCCCACGCGCTGCTCGGGAGGCGAGTCCCGCTCCAACCTCTTGTCACCGGGAGGCTCGCCTCTTTGGCATCCAGCCCTCTGGGTTGGGGGACCCCAGCACCCCGGGCCCTCCCTCCGTTAGCCCAGATGCACCCAACCAATCCTGCGAGGTTTCTCAGGAGAGCTGATGAGGGCTGGGCTTTGCAGCTGGGTTCATGTCGGGGGTTCAAGGCCAGACTGGGTCCGCCCAGAGGCGTGGCAAGGATGGGATGGCACCCACCCCATTCTGCTGTGGGGAGCCGTCGGACAAAACCAGGACAGGGGAAAGAGGGGCGAGGTCCACGTGTGGTTGCCTGACAAATAACCCCCAAACTCACCAGCTTAACACAACCATTTTATTTTGCTCATGATTCCGTGGACCAGGAACTTGGGAAGGGCTCTGCTGGACAGTGTGCCCTGGGGCCGGACCCCGAGCCCACGACGCTCAGGGAGGGAACCAGACACAGAAGGCCGCACGGGGTGTGAGTCCACGTGGGTGACACGTCCGGAGCAGGCTCATCCGCGGACGGGAAGGGGGCTCGCGGGGGCCGGGGCTGGGCTTGGGGGAGATGGGGAGTGATGGCTGATGGGGATGGGTTTGCTTTAGGGTGATGGAATGTTCTGGAATTGACTGTGGTGATGGGTACACATTATGTGAATACACTAAAAACATTGAATTGTACACTTAAAATGGGTGAATTGTGTATCAATAAAGCCATTGAGGGGGAGAAACATAGGCACAACAGCATGATTCACAGCACTGAGAAGGGTCCATTAGCAGATGAGGGGTACACACGGCGCGGTCCGTCCCCACGCGGGGACACGCTCCAGCCTCAGGAAGGAAGGGACCCCGACGCCTGCCACGACTCGGAGGGACCCCCGAGGACCCCGGGCTCAGTGAGAGGAGCCGGACCCAGAAGGACACATCCCGCAGGAGGACCCCACTCCCAGGAGGTCCCCAGAGGAGTCCCGTCCCCACAGAGAGCAGAGGGTGGGAGCCGGGGCTGGGGCAGGGGGTGGGGACAGAGTCTCCGTGGGGGGAGACGGAACGTTCTGGAGACGGCGGGTGGGGTGGTTGTAGGACCGTGTGAATGGGCTTCGTGCCGCGGAGCTGTGCACTCAGAAATGGTTAAAGTGGTACATTTATGTTATGTGTATTTTATCATAATAATTTTTAAAAGTTAAAGCAAAAACCAAAGTGACAACAACAAAACACACATAGATTTATCTCTGGCCCCGTTCCTGGGTGGCAGGTCCTCTGCTCACTTCTCCGCACTCCCGGGCATGCAGCCACCAGTCCCAGTGGGACAGAAGGGACAAGGGACCTGGAGTGTGTCACTCTGTCGAGTCTCGGCCCTGATATCCAGCACTCCAGGCTGGCCCAGTCTAAGGCCGGGGGGTGACCCAGGCCTCGGCTGTATCCAGGCCTCTGCCACGATGGCCCTGCAGCAGGGGATGGTGGCCGGGGGCTGGGAGCTCTCCAGAGAAGGGGGCTCGGAGGACAAGCGAGCCCACCCTGCCACCTCCTTCATGCCACACGACCAGCGGAAGACAGAGCTAGAAGGTCTTCCCTGCGTCCAAGACGAGGCTGGCTTCCTGCTTGTCCCTGTAACACGAGTCCCACACTGGCCTCCTTGCAAATGCCGCCTTGCGAAAAGAGACATTACGACTCTCACAGCTCGGAGGATGCCCTCTACGACACGCGGGGGCAGGACACAAACCCCAACGCGAGGTCTCTGAAATAAAGAATCTCGTGATGCAGAGGACTTTGGATTTGCCAGGTCCTGGGAGAGATTAAGTCTGAGGAGGGGTGGAGGGAGAGGGGTAGGATTTCCCAGTCCCTGTGGTTCCTGAGAGCGGCACAAAGTGCTTCCAGAAGAACATTCCAGAATATTCCCGCCTGTTCTAGACTCATCTCGGGTCAACATTCCCGGAGTACAGTCGTCACCCTGTGAGCTCGTGAAGTGTTAAGCAGGCCAGTCTCTAGAAGAGTTTGGTGTAGGAACAGAATTTGAGAGTCAAGGGGCGCCTGGGTGCCTCAGTCGTTGGGCGTCTGCCTTCGGCTCAGGTCGTGATCCCGGGGTCCTGGGATCGAGCCCCGCGTCGGGCTCCCTGCTCGGCGGGAAGCCTGCTTCTCCCTCTCTCGCTCCCCCTGCTTGTGTTCCCTCTCTCGCTGTGTCTCTCTCTGTCAAATAAATAAATAAAATCTTAAAAAAAGAAAAAAAAGAATCTGAGAGTCGAAACAAATCAGTGCGTTAATCAGACCTGTCACACCGAATCTCAGAGGCCCTTCCCCTTCTTTGGGAAACTGGCCCCTGATGGAGTTTTTCCCCTTGCCGTCTCTCCTGGGCCAGGCTCCCAGAAGCACACGGTGAGGCGGGAACGCGTGGGAAGGCTTTGTTAGGGTTCCCTGGGAAAGTCCAGTAGGGCGATGCCTCTCCATAGGGGCAACTGCCCCCCTGGTGTGCGGGGCCACGTCTGGGGGTGTCTTGCTGTCACACTGGGGTGCCCCTGGCATGGTGCCCCTGTGCAGCCCCCCATGCCAGCAGTGTGGAGGGGCAGAAGCCCCGCGGTGGGGGGCGCAGAACCAAAGGGAAAGGCAGGGGAGCAACGGCAGCAGACATCAGAGAAGGTCTGGACAGGGCAAGGGTCACACCTCAGTTGTCCCCCCTGGGGCAAGAGAGCCGGGGTAGTCGCACCCCACACCCGTGGGTCATCAGCTTAGGGCTGCTCCCATGGCGACGTTACTCCCAGGTTCTCCCGGCTCCCGCTGAGTCCAGCAAAGTGGGTACCAGCTGCCTGGGGGCCGCTCGGGGGGCGCAAAGCACAAGGTGCCGGCTTGGGGGGAGCATGAGGAAAGCACCGGGCGGCACCTCCTAAAAACAGACATCCAGGTAAAGGGCAGCGGACTGTGCGGGCGGCCCGAGGTCCAGGCCGCCCGCCGGCTTCAGGGCCCCGTCAGTCTGCTCCCTTCGCGCCATGTGGCCACCGCCCCCAGAATGGCCGCCCACCGCTGCCCCCGCGGAGGAGGATGGGCCTGGGTCACCAGGACTCCTGGCTGGCGGGCGCTCAGACAGCACTGTACACACAGGCTTTCAGGAGCTGGCCCCCTCCCCACCCGGCTTCTCGCAGAGACTAAGCACCTTGTCCTGCAAGACACCACCTCCTGGCAGGTCCCTGGCTTCTGAAGTTCCTTCAGCTTGTTTTCTGGCCCAAGGGATTTCTCATCAGTGGGAAGTTAGGCTCAAAGCCTTGATGGGAGTCCAGGTACCACTTTGGGCTCGAACTCTTCGGCGGTGGCTCCGGGCACTTCATGCTGCACCCCCCGGCCATATCTGGTGGTCCTGGGTTTGGAGGTGCTCTGACTCATCCCTGGACCAGGGCGCTGCAAGCCCCACGGGCGTGACGAGACTCCCGCGCCCCGTACCCCTCTTCCTACTCACCTAGTGATCTCAGCACCACTGACCGCCACGGCTGGGAGCGAGAATTTCATGAAGAACTTCCAGCAAACATGTCTCCTTCCTTCCCCCAAACCCGGTCACGTACTCAGTTCGTGACCTCAGGAGGCCATGTGAATAGTCCATTCTATGCCCAAGCAAATCCCGTGGTCTGACTGGGCATGAGACTAAATCCAGGCAGAGTCCGCCA
The DNA here is from genome assembly GCF_037043125.1 of Eumetopias jubatus. Taxonomy (NCBI): domain Eukaryota; kingdom Metazoa; phylum Chordata; class Mammalia; order Carnivora; family Otariidae; genus Eumetopias; species Eumetopias jubatus. The sequence goes on from NW_028274807.1 coordinate 217,308,720, forward strand.
GCACCTGAGTAAGCAGGGTCCTCACCTGTTCCAGGTCACTGACCCACTTGTGGGAGGGGCCTTCCTGGGCCAGGGTGTCAAGGAGAAGGCTGGGCTGGCTTGTTGGCGACGTTGCCACCTTCAGCCCAGGCTAACGTAAGCCAAGTGGAACCAGGAAGCATTGACCCACAGCTGATGTCACTGGCAAACTTCAGTTGTGTGGGGGAGAGAAACCATTTCCTCTACCCTCTTAGGTTCTATACTGGGGATCTGTCAATTAAACTGATGAAAGACATTTTAATAGGAGCCACACAACTTTATTTATTTTTAGTTTGATGTGCTCAGGCATCACAGAAAGAAGTGAAGGTGCAAAGGAACGGTCAGATCTGAGAGCTCATATACCACCATAACAGGGAAAAGGGAGGGGAGAAACGCCACTTACGGGAGAGCAAATGAATTTTAGGAATGATAAATGGGCCCTCAGGAGAATAAGTGGGAGATATGATAGTTTGTGACAAAGTCTATCTGGGAACAGTGCCAGCTTCTCTTCTCCAAGAGGAGACATTGATCCCCGGAAGGGATTTATGATGAGTGAGTTCTTTTGGGAGGCTCTGTTTTTATCTTATTTTTAAGATTATTTATTTATTTGACAGCGAGAGAGGGAACACAAGCAGGGGGAGTGGGAGAGGGAGAAGCAGGCTTCCCGCCAAGCAGGGAGCCCGATGCGGGGCTCGATCCCAGGACCCCGGGATCATGACCTGAGCCCAAGGCAGACGCTTAATGACTGAGCCACCCAGGCACCCCATGGGAGGCTCTGTTTTTAGGCAGATAAGGGATTTCAGGAGCTCAGACGCTCTCAGCTCAAAGTAATACTTACACCAAAGTGGCATATTTTGGGGGTAGCATGTCTTGGTCCCCTTCAGTTGCTCCCCCCAAAATTTTGCTAACCTTTCCTTTTTTTTTTTTTCTTGTGTCAGGGATTTTTGGTGTGAATGATATATTTCTGTGTGACAGCCCCGGTGTCCTAGAGTCGGGGCGGTGGGATAAGGGAGATGACATCCCACCCTGCCCTCCACTGATGGGTTCAAAAAAATCGTAGTCTCCGGAAATGAATCCGAATTCCTGGGCTGGGCTGTGTCAGCAGCGCCCTCTAGAGGCCACCACCAGCATAGACAGGCCCGGGAGCAGTTCAAAGACCCCTGGCTGTGAAATTCTAACACCTCAAAGACGCACTGCAAGAACACGCACAGGTGTTGGGTTGGCAAACAGCGCCAAGCGTCAGTTAGATGAGGCAAACGGCCTGTGGACCTTCCCTGGTCACCCCTGGGGCCGGAATGCCCTCAACTTTCAGCTCCCACCGCTCATCTCTGTCTTCCAAAGGACGCCAGAACACAGGTAAAAACATCACATTTCAAGGTCAGCTGAACTTAGCTGAGATGTAGCTGACTTACAGTGATGCCCACAGAGCCTAACTCAGAGCAGCTGGATGGTCCAGGCAAACGCAGGAAACTATGTCGCCCATATTCCCATCAAGATCTAGAGCATTCTGGCACCTGGGAAGCTCCCTCCGCTCCCCAGACAACCATTTTCCTGATTTCTATCTCCATAGAAGTTACACCTGTTCTGGAACTTGATCTAGTTGGGGCCAAAACAGGACGTCCTCAGCATCTGGCTACAGAGTTGTGATTTTGCAATTGTATGGTGTGAGGTAAGAAAATTTGTGTTCAGATGTATCAAGACCTTTTTTTTTTTTTTTTAACTGGAAACATAAATACCTTCATTGATAGATGCATTGCTCTCTTCTCTGGCCAGGCATGGAAGTGTGAGATATTCAAGAAATAAATAAAGAGGGGCGCCTGGGTGGCTCAGTCGTTAAGCGTCTGCCTTCGGCTCAGGTCATGGTCCCAGGGTCCTGGGATCGAGCCCCGCATCGGGCTCCCTGCTCAGCGGGAAGCCTGCTTCTCCCCCTCCCACTCCCCCTGCTTGTGTTCCCTCTCTCCCTGTCTCTCTCTGTCAAATATATAAATAAAATCTTTTTAAAAAAGAAAGAAAAATGCATGCAATGCAAATAGATAATTTAACAAGTTATCGTAAAGCCAACATATGCCCCCAGTCCAGACTGAGAAGCCCTCCCCCGCCCCCTGCAACCAACCATAAAACCCATCTGGACCCAGTCCTCCCTTCCCCCACCAGGGTCAGTAACTTGAAATTTATGAATATCACTTTCTCACCTTCTTTATAGTTTGACCACAGAAGTATGCTGCCTAAATAAATGTAGTCTTGCCTCTTTTAAAAGTTTACATAAGTGGGATGATACTGCACATAGTCTTTTTTTCTTAAGATTTTATTTATTTATTTGAGAGAGAGAGAGAGAGAGAGCATGAGCAGGGGGAGGGGCAGAGGGAGAAGGAGAAGCCGGCTCCCCACTGAGCAGGGAGCCTGGGGCTGGATCCCAGGACCCTGAGATCATGACCTGAGCCACCCAGGAGCCCCGGGAGCTGTATATTTAGATTCACAATATGAGCAACACAATAGGGCCATACAAAGCTTTTCTGCAGTGGGCCATGCCAGACGCGGTAAATACAGTAGAAACGGACAGGTACCACTGAGACTCGGCAGAGACCACAAGTTTTGATTTTTTTCTTTTTCAGCAATGGGAAAAAGAAAAACATTTAGAGAAACGAAAGCGGTACAAATACATAATTTCCCCGTCAGTAATGTAACTTTTCAGCTTCCTTACCTGCTTCCTTACACAGGTTAGCTGAGCTTGGAGAAAGTGAACGAGATCAGAACGTGAAAGATGTTCCTTGTTTTCTCATCAAAGGATTCCACTAGGATTACCACGAGGATCTTTCTGGTGCCCGTGTCTGTAGGTCAGCCAAACACCCAGGATCTCTGTAAAGCTGAGGAAGAGGCCAGGGCCCCCGGCAAATCTCAGAACCTCTCTGGCCTCTGTTCCTATTATTGGAGCACACGTGACCGCGGGCAGCTGCTGGTGTGCTGGCCTGACAGGTGTCATTTGGGTTAAAACTTCAAAACCCCCTGCAGTGGAAATTTCTCGGGACGTCATTTTGAGCACTTGCTGTATTGTTCCAGCCCACTTCCGGAAGCTGACCCTGTTGTTCCTGGTTCAGGGCTAAGCAAGCACATACAGAAAACAGAACAATAAACACGAGTAAGAGAATAATCGCGTTAAAAAGAAAACAACGCAATGCACTGCAGCGACCCGGCCAAGCGCCCAGAGGCCGGAAATCAGCCGGGAAACCAGTGCGCCAGCAGGGACTCCAGTCATCAACAGACTAAGCAACGTGTGGAGCCGGGGGAGCACCCACCCGCAGTTCTTGGAACACGCGAGCCACCCCACCCCCACCCCCCCACCCCCCCACCCCCGCCCCGCAAACCATCTTGGGGCCTGTGATTCCCGCAGCAGCTGCAGGGAAACCTGACTCCAGGGAGCCTCGAGGACAGCCTCCTTGTCCTTGCTTTTGGGGCCTAGCCAAGGCCGGGGCGGGGAGCCCCAGAGCTGGAGCCCTCTGCGCCCCATGCGCCTCATGCGCCTCATGCGCTATGGCTAGAACCCGCCCTGGCACTTGCGGTCTCTGCCGCAAGAGCGCGAGTCCCAGCCCCAAATGCTGGAAAACAATTTGACTTCTTTTCCCCACCAGCATTTGATTTTGAAAATTTCCAAACATACAGCCAAGTTTAAATAATTTTGCAGTGCACACCACCTACCCAAACATGAATTCTACCATTGCCCTTCTGCTATGCCTCCTACGTCTCCGGCTCAGCGTCCCTCCACGGCTCTGACTCGTGTTGGTCGCATTTCACGGTTGCAGACATCAGTCCGCTGCCCCCTGAATAATTTGGCGTGCATACCGTTAGCGTACGATTCACAAAGAGTTCGTGAATTTTGTTTACATTTTTTCTTTTGAAGTAAAGTTCACAATGACTTTCATAAATCTTCGGTATACATTTGCTGAGCTTTAACGAATGAATGCACACATCAGTGCACCAGGAGCCTCTACGAAGATCGAGAGCATTCCATTCCCCCTGTGGGGGGCAGAATAACACCCACCAAAGATGTTCATGTCCTAACCCCTAGAATCTGTTACCTCCCATGGCAAAAGGCACCTTGCAGATGGGATTAAGTTGAGCACCCTCAATGAGGGTGACCCTGTATTCCCCAGAGGGTCCAATGATCTGACAGGGTCCTTATAAGAGTGGGCAGGGGGGTCAGGGTTGGAGGAGACAGGGCAACGGAAGCAGAGGTCAGAATGAGACAACCACAGAAGCAGCTGGAGACGGGCAGGAAATGGACTCTCCCAGGGCGCCTCCGGAAGGAGCCAGCCCTGTCCGCCCGATGGAGGGGGCGTTGAGAGGTTGTGGTGCTGGTCGACCTGTGAGCGGGCCCCGGGCACTTGGAGGCTCCATCCTCCTCCCTTGTGCTGGGAAGGTGTGGTCCCCTGGCCTTCCCTGCTTTCGAAGCTGCCCAAGGACACAGCCCTGAGACAGTGAGGCGGTGTTGAGACCGACCATCTGGATGCTACTCAGTTCAGGCCTTTATATGAGCTTTAAGATTCGGGCAGGCGGGTACAGTGCGCTAGAGAAGCCTTGGAAGGATGTTCCCTTGCTCATAAACCCATCTACCCATCTGGAATGGCCCATCCCTTCCTTCAGTTTCTCCTTGCCCAGCATGTACAGGGGCCTGTTTGCAAACCAACACTGCACCTTGATTTTAGCCCCATGAGACCACATCAGCCTTCTGACCTCCAGAATTGTCCAGAGAGTAAATGTGCTGGTGATAGTTTGTTACAGCATCCTTGGGAATCTCATACACACTCATCGGCCAGGACTGGTCACATGCCCAGTCCCTTGAACCAAACAGCAGGCCAGTCATTCACACCCACCTCCATAGCTCCTGTGATCTTAGATCTTAATCTCCAACCCACAGGGATTGTAGAGACTGTTGATATTACTACTAGGGTCTGTCCTTGTATTTTATGCTGACAGATAAAATGAATATGAGATTACACAAGTTATAATCAGGATCTTCAGAAACTTACATGGTTCACCAAATGATAAAAGAAAAAGGTAAAATTATATTTCGGGTGAGGGGCTAAAAATCTCGGTAGGTATCTATTTTTTTTAAAGATTTATTTATTATTTATTTTGAGAGAGTGAGAATGAGAGAGAGAGAGAGTACATGAGAGGGGGGAGGGTCAGAGGGAGAAGCGGACCCCCCTGGTGAGCAGGGAACCCGATGCGGGACTCGACCCCGGGACTCCAGGATCATGACCTGAGCCGAAGGCAGTCGCTTAACCAACTGAGCCACCCATGTGCCCGGTATCTATTTTTTTTAAAAGATTTTTTTATTTATTTGACAGAGAGAGATACAGTGAGAGAGGGAACACAAGCAGGGGGAGTGGGAGAGGGAGAAGCAGGCTTCCCACTGAGCAGGGAGCCCGATGCGGGGCTCGATCCCAGGACCCTGGGACCATGACCTGAGCCGAAGGCAGACGCTTAACGACTGAGCCACCCAGGCACCCCTAGGTAGGTATCTATTGAGGAGGGTCTGCAAATGTTTTTTTTTTTTTAATAATTTTTATTTTAGCAGTTTCAGACTTTTTTTTTAATGTTTTCTTTATTTATTCATGAGAGTCAGAGAGAGAGAGAGAGAGAGAGAAAGGCAGAGGCAGAGGGAGAAGCAGGATCCCCATGGAGCAGGGAGCCCGATGCGGGGCTCGATCCCAGGACCCTGGGATCATGACCTGAGCCGAAGGCAGATGCTTAACCATCTGAGCCACTCAGGCGCCCCTGCAAATGTTTTCTGTAAAGGGATTTGCCTGCCCTTTGGGGCTCCATGGTAACTACTCAAATCTGTCCTGGAAACTGGGAAGCAGGCATAGACAACTTGCAAATGAATGGGCATGGCTGTGTGCCAATAAAACTTTATTTACAACAACAAGTCGTGGGCCAGGTCAAGCGCTCAGGCAGGCCATATTTGCTGAGGATACCTGTTATAGAGTATTGTTAGAGCTAAAGTGGAAATAACAATATGAACTCACACTCTTCAAAATCGATCATTTCTACCCGATCACTCAGGTAGCCATTAAACAGTTTTGCACCAAAAATTAGCATGCAGTAATGGAAGAGGTGTCTCCGATACTAAAAATGCAGTCACGGATACTCTTCTCCACCCCTAGGGAATGAGGGTTTTCTGGAGAATAGCTGGTTTTGTGTTTCGGGGCCGGGAAGGTGCACTACGGGCCTGGACTATGTCATTGTGAGAAGGCCAGGGGTGCTTCTCCATGTTCTGGGGGTGCTGAAGGCACACAGGAGCCCACATAGAAGTAGCCTTCATCCATCATGATTACAATTAATTAAAACTAACTAGTCTGAATGCCATGAATCCATAATTATCTTCAAAAGGCAAGAACAAGGATTATAGTATATCCAGGCCTGATTTATTCAGATGAACCACTTCTCAGCGTCCCCACATAAAAAGTCTGGTATCCTCTTACCACATGAGTTAGATTCAGGGTCATCCCAACTATATAAAAAGATGTAACTCAGGCGCCTGGGTGGCTCAGTTGGTTAAGCGACTGCCTTCGGCTCAGGTCATGATCCTGGAGTCCCGGGATCGAGTCCCGCATGGGGCTCCCTGCTCAGCGGAGGGTCTGCTTCTCCCTCTGACCCTCCCCTATCTCGTGCTCTCTCACTCTCTCTCTCAAAAATAAATAAAAGCTTAAAAAAAAGAGAGACGCTACTCTTTGTAAAAAAACAAACAAGAAAAAAAAAGCCAACAAAAAATACACTAAAGTGTTAACACTAGTTACTTTGGGATAGTAAGACAGTAGGTGATAGTCATGTGCTTTTCCGTATTTTTCTGGCGTTTCCAAGATTCCCGCCTTTCTTTTTCTTTTTCTTTTTTTTTTAAAGATTTTATTTATTTATTTGACAGAGAGAGACACAGCGAGAGAGGGAACACAAGCAGGGGAAGTGGGGGAGGGAGAAGCAGGCTTCCCGCGGAGCAGGGAGCCCGATGCCGGGCTTGATCCCAGGACCCTGGGACCATGACCTGAGCCGAAGGCAGACGCTTAACGACTGAGCCACCCAGGCGCCCCATCCCGCCTTTATTTTTCATATGTTACTTTTAGAATGAAAAAAAAAATTATCCCCAGGTTTTGGGCTGCCTTTGTCCATGGCTATAAGTTGCATGGTTTGGCCTTGGGTCAATTTCTCTCCCCAAAAGAGCAGAGGCATGAACTCGTGCACAAGGTGGCATTTTTATTAAATCCAGTGGCCAATGGGCGCCTGGGTGGCTCAGTTGGTTAAGCGACTGCCTTCGGCTCAGGTCATGATCCTGGAGTCCCGGGATCGAGTCCCACATCGGGCTCCCTGCTGCTCAGCGGGGAGTCTGCTTCTCCCTCTGACCCTCCCCCCCACGTGCTCTCTCTCATTCTCGCTCTCTCAAATAAATAAATAAATAAAATCTTTAAAAAAAAATCCAGTGGCCAAGGCTGCTGATGGGAGCACATCCTGTGAGGTGGGGCTGGGAGGTGTAGAGCTGCAGGATGCCCCGGGCGGTGTCCTCATCCCCAGGGTAGAGGTTGTCCCCAGGGGAAGAGCACTGGCTATCAATGGAAGGAAGCCCCTGAAAGGCTTTAAGCAAAGGCTCCAAGACACCCGATTAAATTTGGTGGAGATTGGATTCTAAAGGGTAAGGAAGAGTAAGTGGTTGAGGCTGGGGGTTGTCATGAGAAGCAGGGGACAGTGCAAAATTAAAGCGTGGAGTCCCTTGTTCCAAAATTATTACAAATCTCAAGATGGTGACAGCAGAGCATTAAATCAAACATGGGGCCCTGGATGACCCCCTGGGCTGTGTGCCCGATGAAGCTGGCCGTGGCAGGATCCACGAACAGAGGCCCCATTCAAGGTCTGCTTTGGAGGTAATGAGCTGATCAAGATTTGGGCAGAGACTGGACACTGGGTGGGATGTCTTGCCTGTAGCTCTCCTAGGTGTCACTGGGCCATGCACCCCTGCCCCCAACGAAAACCCCTTCTCCATGGGAATGACCAGGCTGAGACGCTGGTGTGTGTGGGCGGGTGTCTCCCAGGCACTAATTAGATGCTACATTGTCGCAGATGTTATGGAAGTGTGTCCTGAAGTCCTGTGCTCAGGTAAGGGCCAGAGGAGAGCCTCATGCCCACCTTTGGGGATGGGTCTGTGCTGGGGCCTTGACCTCTCTACCCAGCCTTCTGGCCACCCTGATGTGGCTCCAGGACCTGGAAGAGGCACTTCCTGGTATTCATCTTCCTAACTGCTGGTCACTGGTCCGCGTCCCTTCTTCTTCCAGGAGCGCCGCCCCCAGGCTGCAGCTCCAGGTCTTGACCCCCCCACCCCCGGTTGCGCAGGGAGCCCGGCTTTATGCTCTCCGACCTCCCCGTGTCCCCTCTTCAGGGCATTGGGGTACTCTGACACTATGAGTGTGCGTAGCAATTTGGGGGTTCCAGCCCTGTCTGCACTTCCCATCAGGTACCTGGCCCAGAAGGGGGCTCATTTCTCCTCCTCTCCTCTCTCCCCACCTCCTCCTCTCCCCTGCCCGGCCCCTCCCCACCCCTCCGCGACCCCCTCCCTCTCGCCCCGCCCGTCTCCCCGCCCCTCCCGTCTCCCCGCCCCCTCCCTCGCCCTCCCCCCGCCCGCTCGCCCCCTCCCCTTCCCCTCCCTTGCCTTCGTCCCTCCCCTCCCCGCCCCTCCCGTCGCCCCGCCCCTTCCCCTGCCCGCCCCCACCCCTTCCGTCGCCCCTCCCCTCCCTCGCGTCGCCCTCCCCTCCCCTCCCGTCTCCCCTTCCCTGCGTCCCTCCCCTCCTCTCCCGTCGCCCCGCCCCCTCCCCTCCCCGCCCTCCTCCCGCCCGCCCCGCCCCGCGGCCGCCGCACCGACAAGATGGCGGCGGGTGGGAGCGGCGGGCGCGCGTCGTGCCCGCCGGGGGTCGGCCCGGGCGCGGGGGGCGGCCCCGGGCCCAGCGCCAACGCCGCCCCCGCCCCCGGCAACGCGGCCGCCGCCGCCGCCGCCGCCGCCGCCCCGGCCCCCGCCGCCCCCGGGCCGCCCCCCGCGCCCGCGCCCGGGCCGGGGCCGGGGCCGGGGCCGGGGCCGGGGCCGGGGCCGGGCGCGCAGGCCGCGGCGGGCGGGGAGCGGGCGGCCGAGGAGCCGGGGGCGGCGGCGCTCCTGCGCGAGCCCGTCTACAACTGGCAGGCCACCAAGCCCACGCTGAAGGAGCGCTTCGCCTTCCTCTTCAACAACGAGGTGCTCTGCGACGTGCACTTCCTGGTGGGCAAGGGGCTCGGCGCGCAGCGCATCCCGGCGCACAGGTGGGCCGCCGCCCCGGGCCCTGGGATCCCCACCCCCCACCGCCCCATCCCCAGCACCCAGCCACTCCAGGAACCCGCCACCCCTCAGGACCCCTGGCACCCACTTTGCCGCCGTCCGGTGACCCTGCTGGGCCCCCGTCCACCCCTCAGCCCTCTGATGCTCGCCATACCCTGGCCTTGGGACCCCCACCTCTCCGTCCCCCAGCAGACTCCGGCCACCCTGTCCAGGATCTCCGGGCACAGCCACCCCCACCACCCTGCCCCAGGGACCTCCTGCACCAAGTGCCCCATCCTTCCCCGGTGGTGACCTCCAGGCCCCCACCAGACCCCTGCCTCTTGAACCCAGAAGCCCAGACTCCTAAACCACATAACCCCCTCAGCGATCCCAGTTCTGTGACACCCCAGCCCCATGTCCGCCCTGGCCTCCAGGCCTTCTCTCTGAAAAAGGGGGCATTGTTGGCCCAGGTCCGGCCCCCCCCCCCCCCCCCCCCCCGCCAGTCTCCAGGATGCAGCCCTCAGCCCCCAGGGCAGGGTGGGACTGATGTCAGACTCCCGGTCCGTTCCCCATCTCTCTGACTCTGCTCCCCGATGCACTCCAGGGAGCTGGGGGAGGGGGCCTCACGGGGAGGGCTCCATTGGGGGAGGGGGGCTGGGGGTTTCTTGCCACTGACCTGGAATGTTCCGCAGCCTGCTGTGAGTGGTCCTCCCTGCCTTTCTGACACGTGGCCTCTGTTTAACCTGTGCCTTTGAGATGTTTCTTTCTGGCTTTTTCTTGGTTATTTACGTACGACTGGATCTAGATTCCTGCCTACAGAAGGTTCCAGGCTTGTGGTTGGGTCCCCAGGACCTCCCGTGGCTCCTCCCTCCCCTGTGTGTGTGCAGCCACATGGGCCTCACCCCCACCCAAGCCTGGAGTAGGGGGCCTGATCCCAGAAGCAGCCCCCCACCTCGGCCTCCCTCATGTCCACCTGTGCTCCTCAATACTGCTCAGCCCAGTCTGGCCTTTACAGCTCCCCCTCCCCCACCCCCACCAAGCTTCAGGGAACACATGGAATGAGCAAGGTGAGGCTGCATGGGCTCCTGCCCCCCTGACTCAAGCCCTTTGGGGATGGGGCCACGTGGATGCCGCTGGAAACCCCACAGGGAGGGGGAAGGGGGACCTCAGGGTTTCTGCTTCAGGGGAGCGAGGGGGTCCCCCGGGCACCACTAACCTTAGGACATGTACTCGACTGTGTGTGGCTGTTAGTGGTGAAGAAGGGATGAGGAAGGTGGGCGTGGGGCCCCCCAGAGAAGTGGGGGAAGGGTGTGGCGCTGCTGGGCTCGGGAGAATGGCTGGGAGCAAGGGCTCTGGTAGGAAGGCCAGCCCGGCGTGGTATTTAGTGAGCTTTTCTGAGAGCAGCAGGGAGATACAGGGCCCTGGGAGGGGGTGGCAGGGATCCGTACCCTGAGCAAGTGCTGAGCAGGGCGAGGGGGAGGGGAGACCTGGAGACCAGAGGGGCTGGGCACGCAGCAGGGGCAAGGGGGCACTGTGGGCCAGAGGGACAGTCGGCTTTGACGGGGGGCCTGGCTGTGGATGGAGCCTGCAGGCGCTTGGTGAGGACCATAGAAACAGGGCTCCTCTCCCTGGTGCGGTGAGGTGGCAGCTTGGTAGGGGAGGGAGAGCGGGGGCTGCGGCGGGGGGCCCCCCCGGACCCTGGCTCCAGCATCGGAGGGAAGGACAGAGTGGTGGAGGTAATGGGGCAGCCTGGGGGGAGGGGTGTGGATGGGGCCGGTTAGTGCTTGGGAATGGCTGTGGGGAGCCACCCTGAAAGTGTGGTCTGGGATGCGGCTCTTCTGGACATGCTGACATTCATATTCACCTTCAGGCGGGCCCACCCACTGCACCCGTGGCTTCTCACACTAGTGGCCACACGAGTCCCAAGTCCCCAGGGAGCCCGGCCCCCGGCACACCTTGCTGGTTCCTGCAGGCATCGGTCGGGGCCCCAGGGACTCCCTGGGTGTGTGTGTTTGATGTCCAGAGAGGGTCCGGGGCAGGCCGAAAGCACTTTTCTTGTCCCATTTACCCTGGTATTGATGCCCCACCATTTGGCCTTTACTGATAGAAGGTTCTAGTTCTTTTTCTTTCTTTTCTCCCTTTGGGTTGTGATTTCGTACAGATTGGTGAAATTTTACCTGCAGTGATCAGGTAGATCACTGCCCAGCGAGTGGCCCTGGGCTTTCTGTGCCTTAGTTTCCCCACCTGTGAACTGGGACTGACCACTCGGATGCCTCCACCCCAGGACTTCTGGGAGGATTGACTTGGTGACCCAACCGAGTGCTTATCACAGCGGTCCAGGGTGAGCTTAAATAAAGGTGCGGACATCACCCAGGGCGTGAGGCAGGCAAGTCTAGAGGCTGAATCCGAGTGCGGAGCGTGGGGGAGGTGAGGCTCCGTACCCCAGAGCCCCGGTGGTGTGTGCGGGTGCTCCCTGCCTGGGCCCAGGCCCCAGGCCCCAGGAAGTGATGGTAACCCCACCGTAGGGAGACCTGGCACACCCCACCTGGGCCCAGGGGTCAAGTTCAACTCCAGAGTGATGTTGAGCGGCCCGTCAGGGACCCCTGTTGGGACAGGACCAGAAGGGCACCCCGGCTCTGTAGTTCTTCCCCAAACCCATAACCCCAGTGTCGTGGGTTGAATGGTGGCCCCCCAAAAGGTGTGTCTTCATCCCAGGCCCTTGTACCTGTGAGTGGGACCTTTTTTGGAAAAAGGGTCTTTGCAGATGTGATTAAGTTCAGGGTCTCGAGATGAGATCATCCTGGATTATCTGGTGGGCTCTAAACCCAATGACACGTGTCCTCCTAAGAGACACGGAGGAGAGACAGAGGAGAAGCCCCTTGATGACCATGGAGTCAGGCACTGGAGTGCCGTGGCCAGAGGCCGGGGGACCCCTGGGGTCCTGCGGAGCTGGAAGAGGCAGGTCGGACCCTCCCCTGGAGCCTCCCGAGGGCCCTGCCGCACCTCCGTCTGGGGCTTCTGGCCTCCGGGACTGGGAAAGGATGAAATCCTGTTGTCGGGAGTCGCCCTGCGTGTGGGGCCTTGTTAGAGCAGTCGTGGGAAACCGAGATCTCCAAACTCCACAGGAAAGCAGCTGACAAGCCCGGATCGGGGACACGCTGTGGGACACCTGGCTGGGCGTCCAGGAGGCTGTCAAGGTCACGAGAAACAAGGACAGGTGGAGATGTTGCCACACGCTATGGGCTCTGAAGGAGGTGATCAGATGCCATGTGGGGCCCCAGGTGGTGTCCTAGGGCAGAGAGAGGGGTTAGCGCCAGAACATGGGCACCACTGCGGTTGAGGCCGCCTCCAAAAAGTGGGGACTTGAGCGAACACCTGCCTCCCCCCCGCCCCCCGGCGGGCATGGGCTCCGGGCGCAGGCTGACCCGGGCTGTGGGGCAGGAGGGCCGGCATCCGTGCAGGCTGAGGAGCGGGCCCTGGCCTCTGGTCCCGAGGCTCTGCCTGGCCTTCACCCTGTACGCTTTTCCCTCTAAGCTCCCAATGACGGGCACCCCCCTGGTGGTGGTCATGGCCTTGCTCCTCTCCTTCCCTGCTGCCTTCGGAGCCCCAGGAGAAGGCCTGGCATGCAGTAGGTGCTCAGTAACTGCAGGGCATCGACCTGCCCGAATCAGATGTCTGCTCTCCCTTGCTGGCGGGCTCCGCGGAGATGCCGCGGGGCTCAGGGTAGGGCGGCCCTTGCGAGCGATCCGGGCGCTGCCGCAGTCAGTATCGCAGACGCCCGAGCTCATCCGTCTTGGAGAATGGAGCAGAGAAGGCCAGCAAGCGGAACGGTCTTTCTGGGGTCTCTCCGGGCATTGATCCGTGTTCTGCTACAAGAACATTTTTTGATGACTCTGGCTTTCCGGTATGTTTTGAGAACTGCTGAGGCCCTTGTTCCCAATTTTATTCTTTGTCAAGACTTCTTCAGCTGGTCGCACATTGACCCTTTTGGCATCGATGGCCCCACCCGTCCCTCGGGCCCCCCTCAAACAGTCACAGACACATGGTGCTGGCGGGAAGCATCTCTGTCCCTCCACGGCCGACATTCCAGCCCGGCATCAGCCAACTTAGGTAAACAGCCTCCGTTCCCCGTACTTAATTCTGCCCAGCAGGACAGGTGTAGACAACACATCAGTGAATGAACACGGCCATGTCCCAATAAAACTATTTGCAGAAACAAGGGGTTGGCCAGTTTGCGGGCCCCTGGGCAGACTCATGGTTCCGTTGGATCTCTAGAATCAGTTTGTCAAGTGCTGAAGGAATTTACTGGGGGGACGGGTCCCCCAGCGATACCAGGCTGCGGAGAGCGAAGGTTAGGGTACAGAGCGTATCTGGGAGCAAGATCTCTCTCCATTTGTTCCGGGCAGTTTTTGTGTTCCTAGGACAGTTTCGTGGTTTTCTACATGTGGCTTTTGCACATTTATTGCTGATTTTGCTCACTTACTTTTTTTTTCTCTGTTGTGAATAATCTTTGTTATATTTTTCCAGCTGGTTCTTGCTGGGAAGCTGTATGTTTTTTGCATATTTATTTCTATCTGATTTGAGCGATTTCTGTCCAAGCCCTTGTTCATGTTAATAATTGTTCAGTGGATTCTGTGGTCTGGCACTGTCCGATACTTTCCTGTGATGATGGGAATGTTCTCGATTTATGCCGTCCAGCGCTAGCTACACGTGGCTACTGAGCATTTGAATATAGCTGTCATAACTGAGGAGTTGAGTCTTTCATTTTTTAAAAAGATTTTATTTATTTGAGAGAGAGAGCAAGCACGAGCGGGGGGTGGAGAGGCAGAGGGAGAGGGAGAAGCAGACTCCTCACGGAGCAGGGAGCCGGACGTGGGGCTTGATCCCAGGACCCTGAGATCATGATCTAAGCTGAAGGCAGATGTTCAACCGACTGAGCCACCCAGGCGCCTTCTTACTGCACTTCTGACCACAGGACATTGCTCCCTAACAGGTGAGAGCAAGGAGCCTTTGTGTTTTGTGTTTTTCATCGACAAATGGGACCACGGATGCTGGTTTCCGACGGCTTCTCTCAAGTTTCTCTCGATTCCCTGCTTTCAGAGGGTTTCGTGAGTGTGGGTGTGGGGTGCTCCCAAGCCCTTTCCCCGGAGCCTGGTCCGGGTCCTGACAACTGTCTATGTGGAAAGTGTGCACCGCCGTGTGGCCACCGCCCCCTGAGGTCCCCCCGCCCACTCGCTGCCATCACCGGCCTGCCTTCTGTCTCTCCCAGTCTGCTGTTTTTAGAAATTTCATGTAATTAGAGTGATACAGCATGTCATCTTCAGTCTGGCTTCTTGAAAGTTTTTGAGGGGTGCCCGGAGGGGCTCGGTCAGTTAAGCGTCTGCCTTCGGCTCTGGTCGTGATCTCGGGGTCCCGGGATCGAGTTCTGCGTCGGGCTCCCTGCTCGGCGGGAAGCCTGCTCCTCCTCCTCCCCCTCCCCCTGCTTGTGTTCCCTCTCTCTTTCCCTCGCTCTCTGTCTCAAATTAATAAAATGTTTAAATAAAAGAAAAAGTTTTTGAGATTCATCCACGTTGTTGTGTGTATCAGTACACTCAACCCTTGAACCATGTGGGGGTTAGGGGCGCCGGCCTCCTGCACAGCCAAAAATCCACATGTAACTCCACCCCTGAGGCCTCACCCACTGAGAGCCCACTGGGGACCGCAAGCCTCACCAGTGCACGGACGGGGACGCTTTATGTATCTACCGTGTACTGTGTTCTTAGAACCAAGAGAATCGTAAGGAAGAGAAAGGGCGTTTTGAGTCCCATGCTGCCTTTACTGAGAAACATCCGCCGGTGTGTCGACCCGCACTGTTCAAGGGTCAGCTACAGCCCAGTTACCTTTCTTTTTTTATTTTAATTTTATTTATTTATTTGTGGCGGGGAGGGGCAGAGGGAGAGGGAGAATCCCGAGCAGGCTCCTCGCTCGGTGCAGAGCCCGATGCGGGGCTCGATCTCACGGCCCTGAGGTCATGAAGGAAGCTGAAATCACGAGTCCGAGACTTTTTTTTTTTTTTTAGATTTTATTTATTTGAGAGAGAGAGCGTGTGAGCAAGAGAGTATGAGTGAGGGGCAGAGGGAGAAGCGGGCTTCCCGCGGAGCAGGGAGCCCGATGCGGGGCTCGATCCCAGGACCCCAGGATCACAACCTGAGCCGAAGGCAGACGCTTGGCCGACTGAGCCGCCCAGGGGGGTCCCAGCTCAGTTACGGTTACTGCTAAAGTTACTCACGCAGTCACTGAATTCAGCTGCAGGGACGGACCGTGGTGTGTCCACTCACCAGCCGCTGGGCATCCGGGCTGTGTGCGGTTTCCAGGCTGCCGTGTGCGCTGGGGCACGAGTCTGTGCGTGGACACACGGTTCCTTTCCTCTTGGACAAATACCTGGGAGCGGACCCTTGGAATTGGGGGTAACTCTGACATTTGACAGTTTAAGAAAGCGCCAGCCTGGGGCGCCTGGTTGGCTCGGTCGCCTGGGCGTCTGCCTTCGGCTCAGGTCGTGATCCCAGGGTCCTGGGACCGAGCCGTGAATCGGGCTCCCTGCTCCGCGGGAAGCCTGCTTCTTGCTCTGCTGCGCCCCTCACTCATGCTCTGTCAAATAAATAAAATCTTTAAAAAAAAGAAAGCAAGCAAGCGCCAGCCTGCTCTGCGGTGCATCCGCACCGCCTGCCCCGCGTACTGGCCTCGCGGCTGCCCTGCTCCCCCCTCCCCCCATGTCTGGGAGAGTCTGCCCACAGCTGCTATCCCTTCTGAAATGCCTGGGGGCTTCCCTTTGGGGAGAGGTTTTCAGGGGCTCATTCTGTGCTTGCGTGTGTTCCGAGCGTCTCCGGGAGTCCGTCCCAGCTGGTTGCGTCTTCCCAGGACATCATCCCTTCATCTAAGCTGTCCCAGTTTGTTGGCATGAAACTGTTGGAATTCTTTCATCTTTAGGGTCCGCAGTGACGGTCTCGCCTGCGCTGCTGATTTTGTGGCCTGTGTCTCTTCCGTGGGCGGCGGGTTCTGGGTGCCCCCCTGCGCCCGGGCTCACGAGGTCCTGCTGTCCCCCTGTGGGCTTCCTTCTCTGCTTGCGGTGGGTTTGCTCCCCACTGTCTGGACGCCTGAGGCGGGAGCTCCCCTGGCCGATCCCCAGGCTTTGCCTCGTGGATTTGCCACGTTTGCTTCTAACGGCGCCTCTTTCCTCGTGGCGGGTGGTGTTTCCATTTTCAGGCCAGCCGAGATCTTTTCTCCTTTGCCGCCCGTTCCTCCCCCCCTGGGTTGCTTCGAAGTGTGTTCGTTTCCAGACATTTGGGGATTTCTCAGATTTCCTCTGGTTGTGGATGGCTAATTCCTCTGCAGAGTGTGGTGTGGCCGACGTCAGCCCTGGTCGTGCGTTCACCTGGGGACCGTTCCGTGTGCGCGTGGAGGGTTCGGTCAGGCCGGCGGTGACGGGTGGGCCGCGGTCTGTGCGCCGCTCTGCCAGCCTTCGAGAACAGTCCAGAAGCTCCAGCTCTGGTGGTCCGGCTGTCTCTCTCTCCCTCAACGCTCAGTTTCTGCCTCGCGTATCTGGGGAGCCCGTTGCCAGGCGCGTGCTCATCCATGACTATTCCCCGTTGCCGGCGCACGGCTCCCTGAGCCCAGGAAACGTGCATCTCCAGTGAGGGCCGGATCCTGCCGCCCGTCGGGTGGGATTCACGCCGTCTCTGCGGGCTGTGCCTTCCTCATCCCCCGGGGCCACTCCCGCGGTGTGGCTGGATGTCAGGCAGTGGCCTGCGTCCTTCCTGGGGCATCGTGGCCAGAGGCCTGCCACCGCCGTCCCCTCCAAGTGGCTCTCCCCGGGGGACACCGCGAGGCTCTGCGCACACCCTGTGTCTTCTCCCTGTCGCCCCAGGCCGTCGTGCTGGGGGTGGGGGTTCTCCCCGCGCACGGCTGCGGCCCAGGTGTTTGCTGGTGGTGCTTTTCCGCGTCCGTGACCGCGTCTGCGTCCGTCCGCTGGATTCTGCGAGGAAGTGCGGTCCCTTTCCGTCCCTGCGCTCACGCAGTTAGGTAACTCCGTCTTTGTGGCCGAGGGTACGCGTACGTTATGCAGTATGCGTGCGAGGCTGTGGCTCGTGCCGTCCCAGGTTTGGCCGTCCTGCATCCTCCTGACGCTTCCCCGTCGCGCTTGGAGCGTTTCTTTACTTGCTGGCCCCACGAGACACTCCAAGCTCGTCTTGTCCTTTCCCCGCTCCGGCCCCGGGGTCCGCCGCGTCTCCAGGGAGCTGGTCCCGTTTGTTGGTGTGGGATGTAGACCCCAAGCTCCGGGCGCTGGGTGTCCCCTCGCTGCCGGGCTGCCCATGCGTGGAGCCGCAGGATGGTCCCCATGCCTCTGCTCCAGGCCAGCACCCCGGAATCCGCGCCCCTCCCACACTTGACACCCTGTGCCCTCGGCAGGGGGCCCCGGCTCGCACCGTCCACCACACGCCTGCTCCGTGGCGCCGCCCAGAGCACACGACTCTCCGCTCAGGAGCCACACAGAGGAAGTGCGGGGCCGCGGCCCCTCCGGGCAGTGGGGTCCTCCTGCGGGATGTGTCCTTCCGGGTCCGGCTCCTCTCGCTGAGCCCGGTGTCCTCGGGGTCCCTCCGAGTCGTGGCAGGTGTCGGGGTCCCTTCCTTCCGGAGGCTGGAGCGTGTTCCCGCGTGGGGACGGACCGCGCCGTGTGTATCCTTCATCCACGGACACGCGTGCGTCCCCCTTCTGGCCGCTGTGACTCGCGCTCTGTGAACACAGGTGTGCAGGCCGTGTGGACGCGTGCGCTCGTCTCTCCCGCACGTGCACCAGGCGTGAGCTGCTGGGCCACGCGGCCGCTCGGGCTGGGCCAGCAGAGGAGCTGCCAGACGGTTCCCACGGCGGCCGCGTACCTCGCGCTCCCGCCGGCCTCGCCGCGGGTCCTGCTCTCTCCGCATCCGTGTGGCCCCTCGGCGTGGTCTGCATGGCTCATCCCAGCCCTCTGCGTGGGGTGAGGCGGCGTCCCCCGGGGGGGCAGATCGGGGCTTGGAGAAGACCGGGTGGCCAGCCAGGCGGGGAGGGGCCGGAGGCGCGAGGGGTGTGAGCAGAGGGCCCCGGGGGTGCAGATGCCCCTCAGACACGGCAGTCTTGCGGGGGGCGTGGGGGCTGGCAGCCTCTTACTGCGGCGCTGGAGCCCATGTTCCGGCGAGAGAGTGAGGTGCTTCCCCCAAGCTGGAGAGGAGGACCCGGAAGGCACTTTATCTAAGGAGCGCGTGTGGGGGTGCAGTGAGGGGCCTGGGGCCGCCGAGGATGCGGGTGAGGCTGGCTGCGCTTGGGGCAGGGCCCCAGAGGCGTTTCCTGTCCCCGTCCTGGGGCCAGACGTCCAAGGCCGACGTTTCATGGAGGCTCCGGGGACGGTCCTTCCTGCCTCTCCCAGCTCCTGGGGCTCCAGGCATCCCCGGGCTCATGGCCGCGTCCCTCCCATGTCTGTATCTGTCGCCACGTGGCTTCTCCCTGTGTCTGTGCTCAAAGTCCCCTCATGAGGACACCAGCGTGGGACTAGGGCCACCCTGCTCCCATATGACCTCACGTGAACCGGTCACGTCTACGAACACCATTTCCAAGTGAGGTCCCATTGCGGCTTTCCGGGTGGACATGACTTCTGGGGGAGGCTGTCCTCCCCACTTGGATTCCCATCTGGTCCCCTGTCTCGGGTCTGGTCCCCAGACATGCTCAAGCCCCGTGCACACGGCGGTCCGAACGAGGGCCTGGGAGGCGCGCCCCTGGATGGCGGGGAAGGTGGGAGCTGGGGAAGGAGGTCCTTCTCCCCGTTAACATTTGGGGGCTTCCCAGCCTGGGGTTCGCTGGGAGCCGTGGGCAGGCTGGGAAGGAGAATGTGGGGGCCGCTCTGAGCCCCGCGTGTGTCACGATGGGGACCCCCAGGAGGGGGTGTGACGCAGGGCCTCGCGGACCCGGGGACGGGTGCTCTGCGGCAGACGGGCCGCGGGGTGAGCCCTGGAGACTGCGGGTGGACAGCACAGAGCACGGAGCAGTGCTCCGGCGGGGGGGGTTGCCGCTGCCTCGGACGAAGGCTGGGGGGGCGCCTCTCTTGTCCTCGCCCACTGGGCCTTCCTGTCCTTGCGCTGAGAAGTCACGGGCAGGTGGGTCCCGCACGGTCATACCACTCTGGATGAACCCTTCGGCCTCACGGCTGCCACCTCCTAACGCTCCCCTGCGCTCCTACCGTTCCCCGGGCCCTGATGCCCTTCCCTGGGGCCTCACCCCGCTCCAGTGTCCCTGCCAAGCCTTCCCTGACTCTCCTCCCATCACAGGCTTACGTGCTTCCTGCCCCACAGTCAGGCTGTCCATGCACTGGACCTGCACCTGCCTCCCTCCAGGACGGCCAGGACCCTAGTGCCCACAGCCTGAGCACGGGGGTGTGTGCATGGGGGGGACAGCCACAGCCTGAGCACGGGTGGGTGTGTGTGTGGGGGGGACACCCACAGCCTGAGCACGGGGGTGTGTGCATGGGGGGGACACCCACAGCCTGAGCACGGGGGTGTGTGCATGGGGGGGACAGCCACAGCCTGAGCACGGGTGGGTGTGTGTGTGGGGGGGACACCCACAGCCTGAGCACGGGGGTGTGTGCATGGGGGGGACACCCACAGCCTGAGCACGGGGGTGTGTGCATGGGGGGGACAGCCACAGCCTGAGCACGGGTGGGTGTGTGTGTGGGGGGGACACCCACAGCCTGAGCACGGGGGTGTGTGCATGGGGGGGACAGCCACAGCCTGAGCACGGGGCTGTGTGTTTTGGGGGGACACCCACAGCCTGAGCACGGGGGTGTGTGCGTGGGGGGACACCCGCAGTCTGAGCACGGGGCTGTGTGTTTTGGGGGGACACCCACAGCCTGAGCACGGGGGTGTGTGCGTGGGGGGACACCCGCAGTCTGAGCATGGGGGTGTGTTTGGGGGGACACCCGCAGTCTGAGCACGGGGGTGTGTGTTTGGGGGGACACCCGCAGTCTGAGCACGGGGGTGTGTGTTTGGGGGGGCACCCGCCGTCTGAGCACGGGGGTGTGTGTTTGGGGGGGCACCCGCAGTCTGAGCACGGGTGTGTGTGTTTGGGGGGGCACCCGCAGTCTGAGCACGGGGGTGTGTGCGTGGGGGGACACCCGCAGTCTGAGCACGGGGGTGTGTGCGTGGGGGGACACGGGGGACCTGCTGTTGCTGGGCCGGTTGCATAGCCTCCCTCCTGGAAGCATCTGCCACTAGGATATTCTGGGCCAGCATCTGCTGGGGCACCGGCTGGAGCCGCTCCCCGAGCACCTCCTGTGGGGACACATGGGGCCCCGACAGCCCCCAGACTGGGGTGCCGGGAACAGGCGGGGCCGCATGGAGGGTAACCGGGCTCTTCTCTGACGCCAGGTTCGTGCTGGCCGTGGGCAGTGCCGTCTTCGACGCCATGTTCAACGGGGGGATGGCCACCACATCCACCGAGATCGAGCTGCCCGACGTGGAGCCGGCCGCCTTCCTGGCGCTGCTCAAGTAAGACTTCTAGATCTTTCCCGGAGGCCCCCACCCCGTTTTCATTTTTGTATGTTTTTAACAGACGTAATTTTCAGACGGACAGTCCACCCATTGGCAGCACACACTTCAGTGGTTTGTAATGTGTCCACAGCGTTGGCGACTGATTCCACACCCCGTCACCCCACCCCCCCCCCCCGGCCCCCGCGAGCCCCCTTCCCGTCCGCGGATGAGCCTGTTCCGGACGTGCCACCCACGCGGACGCACACCCCGCGTGGCCTCCGGTGTCCGGCTCCCTCCCTGCGCGTCGTGGGCTCGGGGTCCGGCCCCGGGGCCGCGCGTGCAACTCCCCGTTCTCACCCGTCGTGGTCAACGGGTTGTGGAAGAAGTAAGATAATGTGAGAATGTTCAGTACCAGCTCTAGCGTTTTCTTCTTGAGCCTCAAAATTCCCTCAAGCGCGTTAGCATCAGAGCGGTGAGCACCCAGGGCGGGGGTGCGCCCTCCGAGCAGGGGGCAAGCGAGGCTGTGGGCTGGCGGGGCTCTGCCCCTCCGCTGAGCACAGGCCTCTCGCTTCCAGAAACACCGGGGGTAAATCACGGCGGGGAACTTTACAGACTGTCCCAAACAGTTAACATTTCTTTTTAAATGCAGAGTTTATTTTTTCTCTTTGATTATAAAGATGGCACAGACTCACAGGGGGAGGAGAGAGAGAGGAAGGAAGGAAGGAAAGGAAACAAACGAGCGTGCAGGACGGGAGGAGCCGCCCCCTGCCGCGTCCGAGGCCGCGTGGGTGCTCCCCTCCCCCGCCGTCCGCAGCTCACTGGCAGGCGGGGCTTGGTTCCCGTTGGTCCCGTCGGCGGACGCCCCTTAATGCTTGGCGCGGTCTGATACGCTTGGACGCTTGGTCCTGTGCGCCACTCCCGGCGTCTTCCCGAGGACAGGTAGCACTTTGGGGAACAATCTCAGGGATTTGTCATCGTGTAACTTCTCAGGTTGCTAAGACCAGCGGCGGATGGGCTCCGTCCCCAGCACTCACCCTGCGGCTGGTATTGTAAAAGCAGCCGGACTATTTGTAAACGATCGGGGAGGGGAGGCTGGGAGCCACTAAAACCTCAAGTACAAGAACAGGTGACAAGAACAGGTGACAAAACCATGATGAGCTATCACTTCATACCCACCTGGGCAGCTATTACGAAAAACACAGAAAAAACAAAAGAAGATAACCAGAATCAGTGAGGAGGGGGGGATTGGGACCCCCGTGCGGGGCCAGTGGGGTTGGGAGACGTGGCCACCTCTGCGAGACAGGAGTGAGGTCCCCCAAGAGGTTTAAACGTGGAGTCACCGTGTGACCCAGCAATTCCGCTGCTGGACGTCTCTGTGAGAACTGAGAGCAGGGACTCAAACAGGTCCCCGCGCACCCGTGTTCACAGCAGCACGATCCTCACGGGACAGACACAACTCAAGTGTCCGCCCCTGGGTGCAGGATAAACACCACGTGTCCATCTACACGCTAGACGGTTAACAGGGACAGACCCCGAGGACACTGGGCTCAGGGAGAGGAGGCAGACCCCACTCCCAGGAGGTCCCCAGAGGAGTCCCGTCCACAGAGACGGAACGGAGAGGGTGGCAGCGGGGGCTGGGGCAGGGGCTGGGAGTCCGTGCTTCACGGGGACAGAGTCTCAGTTTAGGGAGATGGAAAGTTCTGGAAACGGAGGGTGGGG
Source organism: Eumetopias jubatus (assembly GCF_037043125.1). Taxonomy (NCBI): domain Eukaryota; kingdom Metazoa; phylum Chordata; class Mammalia; order Carnivora; family Otariidae; genus Eumetopias; species Eumetopias jubatus. The sequence continues at coordinate 217,331,310 of NW_028274807.1, forward strand.
GTGGTCGCATGACACTGAGGCATATGCCTAAAAATGCTTACAGTGGTATTATTTATGCTGTGCATGTATTTTTTAAAGTGTCATTTAAGTAATTTCTAGCCCCGATGTAGGGCTTGAACTCCCAACCCTGAGATCAAGAGTTGCATGCTCTTCCGACTGAACCAGCCAGGCGCCCCCTTGTTGTGTGTAGTTTATTGTAACTTTAAAAAAAATAAATAAAAGATGTTCATGAGAAAACAAACAGGTGACCGGTTGCAGTTTGCCGAAACCCTGGCTTAGATTGAACTCAGGTGGGGTGCTGGGTTCCGCCCTCTGGCTCCCGGTTCCCAGCACTCCCGCTGAGCTGCTGCCCCCAGGGCTGACGCTGTCCTCCTCGCTGGTGTGTTAAGCGGCCGACCCCGTCACAGGTGCGCCCACTGCGCTGCTGACCTCGGGTCCGGGGTCTCCCTGACCCCAAAGGATTACAGCTGCTGATGTGGGAGGCTGTGTGGGGGCTTCCAGCACATTCTCGGGAGACCCCGGACTCGGGCACAGCCTTCTGGGCCTTGCTCTTGCTCTCCGTGCTGCATCCCGCCGGCTTCGGCCCAGGGTTCTCATCTCTCCACCGCCTTGTTCTGTAAAACTGACCGTACCTCCACGTTCCCAGTGCGGCGATGGTGGTGGTCATAGTGCCTGGTTCAGGCTGGCCTTCCTGGTCCTGCGACGCGCCCCGAACTCGCGGAGCCTTGCAGCCACGTGGACGGCCGTCCCACGGCAGATGCCACGCAGCTGCCTCCAGGGGAGTCGGGGGGCCTTCCGCGTTGGTGCCCTGGCACGGGGCCGTCCCACCAGGAAGGAAGGGGCCCGCCGCATAGACGCGTGTTTCGGTGGTGGAGTGTGGGTGGGATGGTCTCTGGCTGGCCTTGGTGGGTGATGGTCTTTGCCAGGTCATAGGGCAACAGGCGCTGGTTCTGGAAGGCTCCTGGGGCTGGGCTGGGGGGGCAGGGGCTGGAGTGATGTCTGCCAGCCGGGTCTGACGGTCCTAGCGTCCTGTCTTAGGTTTCTCTACTCGGATGAGGTTCAGATCGGACCCGAGACGGTCATGACCACGCTGTACACAGCCAAGAAGTACGCGGTGCCCGCGCTCGAGGCCCACTGCGTGGAATTCCTGAAGAAGAACCTCCGGGCTGACAATGCGTTCATGCTGCTGACGCAGGTGCGCGGGGGCGGGGCGAGGCTGCGCTCGAGCGGGGACCAGGCGAGGACGCCAGGGTGCGGGGGGTGCGCGGGGCCGGGGCAAGGACGGGTGTGCTGGGACGGCGGGGGGGGGCAAGTGAGGTCAATGGGACCCGGCGAAGACGAAGGCGCGCGGGGCCGGGCGAGAGGCGGGTGCTCCGGAGAGGGTACAGGTGCGCAGGGGCCGGGCGAGGACACGGGATCGCGCGCGGGAGAGGGCGCGGGTGCACGGGGGCTGGGAGCGCGAGGCCTGTGAGAACGTGGGTGTGCGGGTGCGGGGCGAGGATACCGGTGCGAGGGGTCCGGCGGAGGCCTGGGGCAGGGGGACCAGGTGAGGATGACGTGTGCAGGGGCCGAGTGAGGATGGAGGGGCGCAGGGAGCCGGCGATGACGCGGGTACGGGGTTGGTGCGCGGGGGGAGGGGTGAGAGTGCGGGGGCGGGGCAAGGAGGAAGAGTGGATGGGGGGGTAGTGGATGGGGGGGGGTGGTTGGGGAAGGTGAGGACGCTGGGCCGGGCGAGGAAGCGGGCGCGGATGCAGTGGGGGGCGGGTGGGAATGCGGGTGCATAGGGGCGGGGCAGGGGCCCTGAGACTGGGCGCAGGTGCGCGGGGGCGGGGCAAGGATGCTGCTGTGCTGGGGTTTTTGGAGGTGGCCTGGCCCCGGGCCAAGGTGGGGGGCAGCCCCGATCGTGCTTCCTGCTCTGTGTGGACGCAGTGCCGCCGGCCTCCTCTCCGGGCTCCGGGGCTGGTGGGTCCCGGGGAACCCCCCCCTTGGGTTGCCAGATTGAGCAGCAGCGGTAAAGAACTGTTTGGCACGGCGGTCTCCCACGCGCTGTCCGGCTGTGGAGGTGCGGGCCCTGTGGGCCTGGGCTCCGGGCCGCGGCTCCCTAGTCTGTGTGGGCTCCGCGGCCCGCGCCGCCTGAAATTCATGACGAGGTGTGACCCGAGGGGCGTCCGGGGCCCCTGCCTCGGGCCGTGGGTTGACGCACGCCCTCTCGCCAGGCGCGCCTCTTCGACGAGCCGCAGCTGGCCAGCCTGTGCCTGGAAAACATCGACAAGAACACAGCCGACGCCATCACCGCCGAGGGCTTCACCGACATCGACCTGGGTAAGGCCCTGGGGTGCGGGGGCGCGCAGCTGCCGTGGGGGGGGGGTCTCCGAGAGCCCGCGAGGCCGCTGAGCCGGTCCCGTCCCCGCAGACACGCTGGTGGCCGTGCTAGAGCGGGACACCCTGGGCATCCGGGAGGTGCGCCTGTTCAGCGCCGTCGTCCGCTGGTCCGAGGCCGAGTGTCAGCGGCAGCAGCTGCCTGTGACCCCCGAGAACAAGCGCAAGGTGCTGGGCAAGGCGCTCGCCCTCATCCGCTTCCCGCTCATGACCATCGAGGAGTTTGCCGCAGGTAACGGTCAGGGGCCGGGGACCGCTCGGCAGGAGCACGACCCCCAGGGACCCCAGGTGTGACCCCGAGCCAGCTGTGGGCAGCGCGGGTGGGCCTCTCTGCCGAGGATGCCCTTGCCATGTCGCGTGGACAGCGTGGAGCGCATGTCTGTGTGTAAAGACCCAACGCCCCACAGACGCCACCCGACGGGCGCCTGGGTTCCCTTCCCTCCGTGTCCGAGTGTCTGCGCGCGCGCTGGGCTCCCACGGGCCCCCGGCTTGGGTTCACGTCCTGGGGGCCGGGCTCTGGCGTCGGCATCCTCGACAAGCCTGTGTGGGCTGGGAGGTGGCCGGGCCCCGGGCCAAGGTTGGGGGGCAGCCCCGACCGTGCTTCCTGCTCTGTGTGGACACAGTGCTGCCGGCCTCCTCTCCGGGCTCCGGGGCTGGTGGGTCCCGGGGAACCCCGCCCTTGGGTTGCCAGATTGAGCAGCAGCGGTAAAGAACTGTTTGGCACGGCGGTCTCCCACGCGCTAGCCGGGACGCCCTTCTGCAGAGTAGTTGTCTCTGACGGGAAGTTCGGGTCCGGCTGTTCCGTCCGTGCCCGGATCGCTCATTCATCGGCCGCGTAGTGAGTGCCTCTCGTGTGCGGGGCCACGGGGGCCTGGGCGCTACGGACCGGGGCCAGGTGGTTGTCAGGGGGCCAGGAGCACCGATGTCCCCAGAAGTGGCCCAGGGGGCCCGGGGGCACCCGGCTGTGACAGAGCCGCGCTGTCCCGTCCCCACACCCATGGCAGTCTTGCTGGGCCCCTCCCTTCCCAGCCTGGCTTGCACCCCCAAAACCGCTCTCCCGGAGGTCCCCCTGCCCACGGGGACGCTCAACCCCCCGGGGCCCCAAGCCCTGCAGGTGCCATCCGCTCACCCTTGGCGTGGAGCCTCTGCTGCTTCCTGTGCCCCCCACTGCCCCTTACCCCGCCTGTGAGGGCCCCCCCGGGCCGCCCTTGCTCTGCCCGAGGTCACTGGGAATGACCCCGTGTGTGTCCTCTGGGGTCGGGCTTCCTGGCCCTTCGTCACTCAGCATGTTTTAGAGAACGCCCCTGCTTCTATGTCCCACTGGAAAATACCAGACGAGAGAGAAGTTGGAAAAAACCCCGCCCAGCTGAGTGCGCCACGGCCGCGGTCTGATGTATTTTTCTTTCTGCATTTTCTATGCAGAGATTAAAGAGAACCATGGTTAACACCGTATTCCACTTTGTATCTTCCTTACTCACCAATAGCTGTCCCCACGGGTCCCTCGGGGCCACCCTGTCCTGAGCCCCAGGCTGTCACCAGCCGGAAGAGGCCAGCTCCCAGCGCTCGCCACCCCCTCTGCCTCTGGGTTGCCCCCTCCCGGACCCCCCTCTGGATCAGGGCCTGTCTCGCGAGTCCCCCCCTTGCCAGCTGACTGCTCCTCCTGAGCCTGGGCAGGGCGGCCGCTCCCCCCTATTCCCCCCCCCCCCAGGCCGCTGTTTGCCCGGCGACCTGGGGCCGGGAGGGGCATGTTGCCCCGGGAGCCAGTGAATCGGACGCCCCCCCCAAGTGCCAGGGCCGGGCTGTCCTGCCCCAGGGTTGCCCAGACCCCCCCTCGGCCCCGGGCGTCCTCACCTGAGATGCCCGTGCGGTGCCCTCGGAGGTTCATGGCCGCCCTCCCTGCCCGCCCTCCCCAGCCGCCAGGCCGGCCCCCACTGCAGCCCGACCTCCGCCCCCTGTGCCCGCAGGGCCCGCGCAGTCGGGCATCCTCGTGGACCGCGAGGTGGTCAGCCTCTTCCTGCACTTCACCGTCAACCCCAAGCCGCGTGTCGACTTCATCGACCGGCCGCGCTGCTGCCTCCGGGGAAAGGAGTGCAGCATCAACCGCTTCCAGCAGGTGGAGAGCCGCTGGGGCTACAGTGGCACCAGCGACCGCATCAGGTGGGCCCCCGGGCGCGGGGCTGGGGGAGCTGGGGAGCCGGCCGGGCACGGGAGGGGGTGGGGGCCCCGGCGGGAGGGTGGCAGCCGCGACGCTCAGCCTTGGCTTAGCACCTCCTCTGTCCGCGGCTCAGGTTCTCGGTCAACAAGCGCATCTTCGTGGTTGGCTTCGGGCTCTACGGCTCCATCCACGGGCCCACGGATTACCAAGTGAACATCCAGGTGCCCACCCCGTGTCCTGCCCCCCATCAGCCTGCTCGTGGGTCGGTCACAGGCTGGATTCTGTGCGGCTCGCCCTCCGTGGGGTCCTGCGGTGGGGGGGCGCGGGGGGCCCTGGTGAGCAGCACCCGCTCCCGCCCCCACAGATCATCCACACGGACAGCAACACAGTCCTGGGCCAGAATGACACAGGCTTCAGCTGTGACGGCTCCGCCAGCACCTTCCGGGTCATGTTCAAAGAGCCGGTGGAGGTGCTGCCCAACGTCAACTACACGGCCTGCGCCACACTCAAGGTGTGCCTCTCCCTGACCCCCGACCCCGTCAGGCCCCCGACCCGCAGTCACGGGGCGTAGGGCGCAGCCATCGCCACGGGGGGGCTGCCACCCCGAGGCCCCCAGTAGGACACCCTCAGGAGGGGCTCTGCCGCCCCCCGCCCTGCTGGGGCCCCGGGGTGCCTGACTGCTGGGACCCCCCTCCCCCCTCCCCCAGGGCCCGGACTCCCACTACGGCACCAAGGGCCTGCGCAAGGTGACCCACGAGTCCCCCACGACGGGGGCCAAGACGTGCTTCACCTTCTGCTACGCGGCCGGCAACAACAACGGCACGTCCGTGGAGGACGGCCAGATCCCCGAGGTCATCTTCTACACCTAGGCCCCCGGGCCCCCGACGCCACCTGGTGCAAGGAGGCCGCCCCCCGTCCCAGGTCATGTGTGCGCTCTCTGCCCCGTTTCTGGGCGTCAGGAGAGGGTCACTCCCGTGGCAAGCCTGGCTGCCTGCTCAGAGGAGCCGGGCAGGGGCTGTGAGACTGGCCCCTAGGACTTGGGGCGGGGTGGGGGGGGGGGCAGGGCTGGCCTGGACCCGCCCTGGGCGGAGGGTCCGCTGGGTCCTTGGGCGTGGGAGTCGTGCACGCCATCCCTGAGCTCGGGGCTGCCCGACTACAGGTTCCAGACAGGATCCTGTCTCATGTTTGTCCGCTCTCAGCGCACATGGCAATGCGTCTTGGATCCCCACTCCTCGGGTAGGAGGCAGTCTGTGGGGGCACCCCTAGTGCATTTGCTTGGGGTCTCGGGTTCTGGCCTATTCACTGGGGATGCTTAGGCCACCCCAGCCCCGGTCCCCAACACACTGGCCTCGGCCCACCCCCCCCCCCCCTTGAGGTCCTGCAGGCTGGCTTTCTGCCAGGCCTGGGCCCACCCAATGGGCCCAGTGAAGGGCCACCCTCTTCCAGCCTCTGCAGCCACGGGCATGGATCACAGACCCCGTCTGCCCGGGCAGTGCTGTGGGTCCGCCGTGGTGGCCAGGTCCTCGGCTGGCCCGCCTGCCCCCCACCTTGTACATACTGCAGCCCTGCCCCACCCAGCCTCTGAGTGAGCACTCTGGCCAGAGGTGCTGGAGGGCACAGCCCCTCCCCCAAGTCCTTCCCGCCTCCCCACCATGTGTTTCCACCCCAGTGATTCCTTCTGGAAACTGTCCTCCCCAAAGCCATGGAAGGTGTGCTCTTCTCACACCATACCCCCAAATGATTTTTTTAAATAAAGGAATGAAACGTAACCACCCTGACCCGCGTGCTTCTTCCTGTTGGAGGTGGTGGACAGGAGCCTGGCAGCTTTGAGGTCTGGCTCTTCTCTCTGCAGCTGCTTCCCCCACTGTAAGACTGGGGGGCCTAGGGAAGGGCCTTCTGCCCATGTCTGGAATCTCAGTCCCCTGACGTAGACGCCCCCGCCTTGGGGCATCCAGTAGCGTTGGGGACCCTCCCCATGCCCTCTGTCCTCTGTACAAACTTCTGGTTTGCGCATCGTGCCCCTGCTGTCCAGCAACGGGGGACCCCAGGGAAGGCTCTGCCCGTTGGACCTGGGGCTGGGCTTGGCACACAGTAGGTCCCTAGGCCGTGCCTGTGCAACACGGGTGACCTGACCCGGCTTCCCTGCTCGGCTCTGCTCCATGTGTCAGGGAATCCCCAAGAACAGGCAGAGAGAGAACAGGGCCTGAGAGCTAAGAATTTTCCAAAATGAGTAAAGACCTCAATCCATACATTTAAAAATCTGTGACACAAAGTGAGATTAAAAAAAACAAACTCGTGGGGCGCCTGGGTGGCTCAGTTGGTTAAGCGACTGCCTTCGGCTCAGGTCATGATCCTGGAGTCCCAGGATCGAGTCCCGCATCAGGCTCCCTGCTCGGCGGGGAGTCTGCTTCTCCTTCTGACCCTCTTCCCTCTCGTGCTCTCTCTCTCTCATTCTCTGTCAAATAAATAAATAAAATCTTAAAAAAAATCTTAAAAAAAATAAAAAAATAAACAAACTCGCATATACTCAAACTGCCAAAAACCAAAGGAAAAAAAAATCTTAAAAACAGGAGAGGGGCGCCTGGGTGGCACAACTGGTTAAGCATCTGACTCTTGGTTTTGGCTCAGGTCATGATCTTGGGGTTGTGAGATCGAGCCCTGTGTCGGGCTCCACGCTCAGTGTGGAGTCTGTTTCTCCTTCTGCCCCTCCCCTAAGTCATTAGCGCACACTGTCTTTCAATAAATCTTAAAAAAAAAAAAAAAAAAAACCACCAAACTAGAATTCTCTGCCCTTCAAAAATGAAAATAAAGCTAAATGAAGTTAAAAGAAAACAAACAGCAAGACGGGGGACCAAAACTCAACTATGTCACTTACATTAAACGTATACAGATCTAAACACTCCAAGTAAAAGATAAAAACTGTCAGACTGGATACAAAACCAAAACTAAACTAGTTCCTAATTACCAGAGTCTCACTTTAATTACAAAGAAACAGAAAAACTGAAGGCAAAGGGTGTTAAGTTTCACTATGCAAACGCTAACCTTAGAAGAAAGTGGGCGTGCCTGCATCAGTATCAGGCAAAGGAGGCTGGAGGGCACCAAGGGCTCCTGGAAGTGTAGGACATCTCAGCGATGAATGGGTCAACTCGATGGGAAGAAAGAACAGCCCTAAGTGTATGCACCATAGCACGGCTTTGAAATTGCTAAATCCAGAGTCAACAGAACAAAACGGAGAAACCTCTGATCCTAGTTGGAAACGAACACCATCACACCCTCTCAATGTGTAAGATTTCACCTGATCAGCATCTGTAGAATGCTGCACTCTGATGGCAATGGAATCAAACTGGAAATAAATCATAGGAAGATAAAAACATGTTTACATAAATATAGGCTAAAAAGCCATACGGAAATTAGGAAATATTTTGAACTGAACAATCATCTCATTGTACTATTCCAAAATTGTAGGATCCTGTTAAAGTGGAATTGGGGAAATTTATATTTTATGCACAGATTAGAAAAGAAGAAAGTTTTTTTTTTTTAAGATTTTATTTATTTATTTGAGAGAGAGAATGAGAGATAGAGAGCACGAGAGGGAAGAGGGTCAGAGGGAGAAGCAGACTCCCCTGGAGCAGGGAGCCCGATGCGGGACTCGATCCCGGGACTCCAGGATCATGACCCGAGCCGAAGGCAGTCGCCCAACCAACTGAGCCACCCAGGCGCCCAAGAAGAAAGGTTTAAAACCAAAGGTCTAAGTTTTCATCTTAAGAAACGAGAACAACAGCAAAGTCGATCCCCAAAATGGGAAATAAAATGCTGAGACCAAAAATGAAGCAGAAAATGAATGAAATACAAAACAAACCATTAGCTGGTTTCTTGATGGAATCCTAGCAAAAACATTTTTTTTTAAGAGCGAAAAAGCCAAGAGCGATGTCAAGACTGAAAAGGGGACAGCACTACAGACCCTACAGATACTGAGGACACAGTAAGAGGGGTTATTTCTGGTTAGGATATAGACAGTCACGGCAGACTGTAACTTTGGTTTAAAAAAGACGAGAGATGCACTACGGAAATCACATATAGGTACAGCCACTATTGCAAACAGAACTGGAGGTTCCCCAAATAATTTAAAATAGAAATATACAATGCAGCAATTCCACCTCTGGGTGTACATCCAAAAGAAATGAAATCAGTATCCCAAACATCTGCACTCCCACGTTCAGTGTGGCATTACTAAGAAGACATGTAAATGAAGTGTCATGGCGGATGAATGAAGAAAATGTGATATGTAGTGTGTATTATACACTATTTATTTATTTATTTATTTATTTATTTATTTAGCTAGCTAGCTAGCTAGAGAGAGAGAGACACAGACAGGGACAGAGCACAAGCAGGGGGAGCAGCAAGCAGAGGGAGAAGCAGACTCCCCGCTGAGCAAGGAGCCCAACGCGGGACTCCATCCCAGGACCCTGGGATCATGACATGAGCCCAAGGCAGCCACATAACCGACTGAGCCACCCAGGAATCCCTATTTAGCCCCCCCCTTTTTTTTTTAAAGAAAAGCTCTGCCATTTGCAACAACATGCATGACATTATGCACACAAAGACAAATGCTATATGACCTCTTACATGTAGAATCTGAAACTAAAACAACTCCATAGAACCAGAGAGTAAATTGGTGGCCAGGGGTGGGGGAAATGGGCAGATGATGGTTGGCGGGGGGGGTACCAGATCTGTTATAAGATGCACACATTCTGTGGGTGCACTGTACAGCCTGGTGACTACAGTTAGCACAGTCCTTGTACCTGAAAGCTGCTAAAAGGGGGACCTTGTGTTTTTACCATATACACACAGTCAACTCTGTGAGCTGATGGATGTGTTAACTTCCCTGGTCGTGGGGATCCTATACAATGTCCTATTGTATGCATGTATCAGGCCACATCGAACATCCTAAATTTTTTAAAAAGTTAAAAGAAGTATTTAATTGTAAATATATCAAAGGAATGTGGATGCTGAGGAATCTAGAGAGGCTAGGTTTCAGGGGAAGAACGACTGGCCGGAGAGCAGAGGCCAGCAAGTGCCCCCCAGAAGCATATGCTTGAGCTGGGTGTGCTGTGGGTAGGGCATTCTCTGCCAAAGAGAAGCCAGCTGGGGCCGACGCCTGTGTGGGCTGGCAAAACAAACCCGAACCTGAAGGAGTTCGAAAAATGGCAGGTTTTCTCCCATGGGATTTTGCTTAGTGCTTGGCTGGTGATGCAGGGTGGGTGGGGGTGGAAAGACAGAGTGAAATCTGTGGTCTCTCCATGCTTGGAAATTGGAGTCCTGCTAGAACCCCGGACTGGCAATAAAAACAAGGCAGCTCAAGACATGAATAAAGTTCAAGACCTGAAAACTAGAGGTGACCCAAAGCTCAAGTGGGAACCCAGCCTGATCAGCCGGCCCAAGTCCGTCATCCAGGCCAGCCAGTACAGGAAGGAGTGTCCTCTTGCTGGGGGGGCAGGTGGGCCTGGCTTCTCAATGTTCAAATGCAATGTTTGGAATGCAAAAACAATTCTGAAATGTGAAGGAGGAAAATGTAATCTATAATCAAGAGGAGGAGAAAACAGCCAATAGAAGCAGACCTACAGGGGCCCCAGATGTTGAAACTAGAGGTCAAGGACTATTACATCACTGCTCTACATCTGTTAAGGAATAAAGACAGTGAGGCAGAGGGACGAAGGAATGGAGGATTTCAATAGAGAAATAAGCTCTACAAACACAAGTGGAAACTTTAGAACTAAAAAATACCTAAAATATATTGGCTACAGGGCGCCTGGGTGGCTCAGTCAGTTAAGCATCTGCCTTCACCTCAGGCCGTGATCCCAGGGTCCTGGGATCGAGTCCCATGTTGGCTCTCTGCTCAGCGGGCCTGCTTCTCCCTTTCCCTCTGCCTACTTGTGCTCTCTGTCAAATAAATAAAACCTTTTTAAAAAATTATATACTGGATAGCTTAAGAGCACACAAAGCATCACCAAAAAACAAAAAACAACACAAAACAAAACAAACAAAAAAACAGGACTAATAAAATCCAAAGACATGTCAAAATTATCCAAACTGGAAGCATAAAGGAAAAAAAAAATAGAAAAACATAAAACAAAACAAAACCCCCGGAGTATCAGAGACCTTTGGGGTCAGATGAGACGGTCCTATGCATAGATAACTGGAGTCCTGAGGGCGGGGGAAGCTCGGAGAAACACTCCATGAGCTAATAGCAGGAAATCGCCCAAAGCTGATGAAAAAGACACCAACACACAGATCTAAGGAGCTCAGCAAATTGCCCTGCAGGATAAATACAAAGAAAACCACACATCACAGCCAAATGACTTACAGACAAACAGACTCACAAGCAGCAAGCAGCCAGACAAAAAGGTACGTGACTTTGAAGTGAATGATGACAATCACCTCACATCACAATCAACCGAATGACATCTTTAAAATGCTCCAGAGCAAAAAACCCAAAACACACCCCACAAAAAAACAAATCCACCTGCCAACCTAAAATTCCATTCCCAACAAAACACCCACCGTTAATGGAGACTAAACATTCTCAGGCAACCAAACGTTGTGAGACTCTGCTGCCCCAAAACGCACACTACAGAAACCACTGAAGGCAGTTCTTCAAGCTGAAAGGACAGGACACGAGACGGAATCCCTGGAGGGCAAGAAGCCAGAAAGAGCACTTGGAGTCAGTACACGGACACGTGTGTGTGTAAAAAGTGTATTCGCGGTTACATAACACAAATGTAACAGGGAACTGTGGGCTTGTAACATTCGTCAAAAATAAAAGAAATGGCAAAAATAGCACAGAAGGGGGGTCAGTGGAAACAGGAAATACGTGTACACGCCAACACGCATCTGCACGTCCCTATTTTTGCATTTATCTCTCTGCTTCTATATTAGGAGCCACAGTTTGAGCTGACCCCTCTGGCTCTAACCCAACACCCCAGGGCTCATGTCGGTCTCCTTCCTCGGGCTTGAGCTTACAGCTGGGTTTTCTGTGCTTCTTTTGGTCGTGGGTGTACGTGCTCACCCGCAGTCACAGCCCACCCATCCCCCGGGCGAGGGCTGCAATGCTGAGGCCCTGCTACGAAGCACAGCCTGGCGGCACGTGGACCCTCGGCTCACGCCCGTTTTACTGAGCTTTTCAAAAGGCTGCTCTGTCAGCCCTTTGCATTGTGTGTTGGTTTGGAAAAGTCTCATTGCTAAACCCTCTTGCCCTGGCAAATTACCTTCTTCCTGCCGGAAGGCCCCAAGGACCATTGTCATCTCTGAAACAGGGTCGTTTTACTAGGAGATGCCTCGTAGGTGGCTGTTCTGTTCCTTAGGCGCCCGTTCAGTGTGGAGGTTTGGGGGTTTGCCTCCATCTGGAGGAAACACTAGCTCCAATTTGCTTCTTCGAAGGCCCGGCTCGCGTGGTGTTCCTCCATGGCCTCTGCCTTCCTCCTGACGCGTGGCCCCTCGTGCTTCCTCTTTTATCCTGTTCTGCTTCTGTGCCCTTTCGTGAATCTCTCCTGGAGTCCTGGGCGCCCTGCAGAGGATTCCCCATCTCTAAAGTCATCTTCCCACTTCTGTATTTCCTTCCTGAATTCAAGCTTTTTCCGCTTCTGGTTTTTGCCCATTTCTGTCTTTAGTTTTTGAATTTCTGATCCAAGATGATTTTCACAAAAGTCTTCGAATGCTGTTGGGAGCCAGTCTCGCCGTCTTCTTCAGCTTCGAAGTTACCTACCCAGGGAGGCTGGGAGTTCCCTGGTCGAACTCCCTGGTCTGTGGTGTGCAGGGCCAAGGTCTGGTTTGGTTAAGAATCCACTCCCTTTGCTTCTGGCCACAACACTCAAAGACCCCTTACAGGGGCACTAGTCCCACCGGGGGGGTTCCCCCCACAACATGACCTCACCTAACCCTCATCACCTCCAAAGACCCTGTCCCTAACACCGTCCCACCCCACTGGGGTTACGTTGTCAGCATATGAACGTTGGGGGAACACACGCAGTCCACGGCATCCGCCAGAGAGATCGCTTCTCCTCCGTGCTGCATGCAAGGCGACTGGTGAGGCCGCCCTGGGGCTCCCCACTTGGTCGGGGCACTGGAGACCCAAGCATCCAGCTGCAGCTGCCCTCCCCCCCATTTCTCCTGGGAGAACAAGCCACTTCGTTAGGGTTTCTAATGTGTTTGCGTGAAGCCAGGCCCCAGGGGACCTTACCTGTTCTTCGCTCTCATCTTGACTAGGTGAACGGCAGTGTCTCCAGCCCCCAAACACAACCAAGCCCCGCTCCAACACTGACCGGAGCTCTCGGTCTCTCGGTTCTCCTGTTCGGACTGTCCAGGTCTCCTGAGCAAGGGGTCACCCCGAGCCTGCCCCTCCCAGGGACGTAAGCATCTGTGCTGCCGTTGCTGCTTCAGCCAAGCCTCTTGGAAACACCGGACACCACACTCAGGAGTGCTTTCATTTTCCTTTATTTTTTTAAAAAAGCCCCTAAACTCTATGGCTTCCAGGAAGCGTCAGAGAAACCGAAGTGCCATTTCTGTACACTGTGTAAAGCAAGACCTAGACACACACACCGCTGCCAGGCCGTCCCTGGCTGCTCCACCCCGAGGCAGCACAGGCCCCCCAGGGAGGCCCAGGAGGACCACACTCCCACCAGGACTGCCCGACCCCGGACGTGCCTGCGGGGCTGGGACAGGGCTTTAAGGCGCTTGTCTCCTGCTGGTCCGCTGGCGGCATGGAGCACAGACACGAGAAGCCCACGCACACCCGGGCACAGACCGCGGCCTGAGCGCCAAGCAGGAGGCCGCCCCCGGGGCTCCAAGGCCCCGGACACGACTCCACAAGCAGGTGTGGCAGGGAACCCTGTGGGGCTGTGCCCGCCGGCCCAGGCTTTGGTGCAGCATTTTGGTTTGGGGGGCCTCCCCCACCCCGCCTTCCCCTGTGGTGCAGGGAGGCCCAGGGCGGGCTCGCCCCCGGCAGCAACGCCCACAGCACCCCCTCGAGAGAACGGCCTTTGGATCGAGGGAGACAAGCTGGACTTTATGAGACTAACAGGACGGGCTGGCCGGCGCGGGCGGCCGACTACTCACTTCAGCAGGCGGGCGGGAGGGGCGCAGGGCAGGGTGGCCACTGTTTCTCTTCTCCTTGTTTGAAATAGTTAATGCTCTTGGAGGGGAGGACCAGACACGGGCGTAGAAATTTCGGCCAAAGTCTCGTGTGAAAGAAGTGACCCCGCGTGGGGGGGCAGGCAGCCGCGGCCGGCCCTGCAGTTTGTCCTGGCTGTGGGCCACACAGCCGGGGCCAGGCTCGCCGGGGTGGCTGCGGCAGGAGGGTCCAGGGCACCCGGGCCCAGCATCACTTGTGACGCTGCACTGCTTTTCTCTTCCTTCTCTTGAAAAAACAGCAGCACCTGCACAGGGTGAGCGAGGGGACATGGACATGTGGCCGGTGGTGGGGAGGGGGCCCACGGTGTCCCCGTGCCCAGCTGCTGCCCAGGGCCTTACTTGGTGTCATCGGCCACCTCCACCTCCGCGGGCGCCGTGATGGGAGCATTGGAGTGCCCGGCAGTGGGGTCGTCTGCATTCAGCTCCCCGTTGGTGGAGTTCAGTGCCTGGGTTGGGGGAGGCAGCAGGGGGGTCAGGTGGGCCCTGCCCCACCGCCCCCATGGTTGGGGTCCTTGGCCCAGCCCCTCACCTGGTTTTTGCTGTGTAGCTGGGCTTTGTCCCGAGGCTGAGGCTGCGAGGGCAGGTCGGAGTGGACCGTGCCGATGGGCGTCGGCTGCAGGGGGCAGGACGCAGCGCTGAGGCCGGGCAGCCTACGCCCACCCACCATGCACCTGGGGTCCCATGGGCATGGAGCACCAAGGCTCCCGGCCCCACATCCTGGGGCCTCACCCACTGCAGGAACCAGGACTCTAGCGGTCCGGGGACCCCCACGTACCAGGGGCTTCCCCGCCCAGTCGTACTCATAGTCGAACACGAAGCCGCTGCGGTCGAAGAGGTCGGTAAAGAGCTTGCGCAGGTAGTCGTAGTCCGGCTTCTCAAAGAAGTCCAGGCGCCGCACGTAGCGCAGGTAGGTGGCCATCTCCTCTGTGGAGAGGCAGCGGGGGTGCACGAGTCAGTGGGGCATGGGGGGGGGGCAGTGGGGCCCGGGGCCATGGGGCTGGGGTGCTCCTCACCTGGGAAGCTCTCGCAGAGCACCTCAATGGGCGTGGCCCGCTTGGTGTCCCCGATCTTCTGGTAGCGCTCCTTGAGTGTGTCGGCCTGTGGGGAGAGCGGTCAGCCGACACCGACCCACAGGCCCCCCGCACCCGCACCCCTGGCCCTGCGCCCACCTTGAGCCCCTGCCAGGGCAGGCTGCCACGCAGGAAGTACATAAACATGTGGCCCAGCGCCTCCAGGTCGTCGCGGCGGCTCTGCTCTGCGGGGGGAGAGCAGGTCAGCGCGGCCCGTGAGCTCCCCCGCCCGGCCCGCGCGAGGCTCACCCTTGCCCAGGTGCGTGTTGATGCTCATGTAGCGCGCCGTGCCCGTCAGGCTCTTGTGCTCCCGGTACGGGATGTGCTTCTTGGTCTCGGGGTCGATGTACTCCTTGGCCAGGCCAAAGTCGATGATGTGGATGGCGTGCTGCCGCTTGGTGCCCGGCCGCCCCACCAGGAAGTTCTCGGGCTTCACGTCGCGGTAGATGAGGCTCTTGGTGTGCACGTACTCCATGCGCGTGATCTGTGGTGGGGAGGGTGGCTCAGGGCTGTCCTCCCCTCGGCCCGCCCGCCCCTCCCCTGCCCCACGGCCCTCCCAAGCACCCCCAGCCCATACCAGCTGGATGGCGATCATGAGCACCGTCTTGAGCGTGAACGTGCGGTCACACAGGTCAAACAGGTCCTCCAGGCTAGGCCCCAGCAGCTCCAGCACCATGGCATTGTACTTCCCACACGGGCCAAAGTAGTAGACCTGAGGGATGCCCTCTGCAGGGGCGACACACAGACTCGTGTGGGACCTGCGTGGCACCCTCCGTGGCCCCCACTGTGCCCCCACTGTGTGGGGCCCAGGTACCTGCGGCACTGAGCTGCTTGTAGAAACGGTACTCCAGGTGCAGCTGAGGCGCCCGGGACTTGATGGGCTCCTGGGAAGGGCAGGTGGACATGTGGTCAGGGGACCCACCGTGCATGCACCCCCCCCTCCACCCAGGAGACCCACCGGGCCAGCCTGAGCTCAGGACCCCTGAGGCCCCACTGGGCGGTGTGAGGGAAGGCCTGAACTCACCAGTTTAATAGCTACGTATTCATTTGTATAGAGATTCTTCCCTGTGGGAGAGAGGTGCGTCAGCGCGGCAGGGCCCCTGGCACGGGGGAGACCCCACCTGACCCACGCCTCCAGGGCCACCTCCTATTCCCTGGCAGACCCCCTTGAGCCTGGCCATGTCCTGGGAGTGAGAAGAATGCCTACAAAGCCCCCTGCCCCGCTGCGGGTGGCCCCCCCCGCCCCACACCCTCATCCTCCAGCACCCCTCCCGCCAGCCCTCCCCTCCCCCCACCAACCCAGGCCCGCCCAGTCAAGGAGGCCGCTCCCAACGCCTCTCTAGGGGGCCCTTCCCGCCAGCACACCAACTCGTGCCCGTTTCTCCCATCTAAAAAAACAAGGAGAGAAAACAGACCCACGATGACCCCGAGGCCCCTCTTCAGCTCCCACAGCGAAGCAGCAGAGGGTGGTGTTCCCCTCCCTGTTCCATCTGACCTGCGGCAGCCCCTCCTGGCTCCCCGGAACACCCCCGTCCCTTCTCCGGCAACTCTACGCTCCCAACACCTGCTCTGCCGAGGACCAGCCCCCCTGCCCCTGGCTCTTCTCCTTCAGCAGACCCCGACCCTGTGGAGCACGGCCCCCTGGCAAGAAGCCGCATGGAGAGGCCTGTCCAGGTCCTGTCTTGCGATGACTCACCCAAGGCGCTCCACACCGGCCATCAGCATGGGGAGCTCCCTTGTGGTGCAAAAAGGGAACAGGCGTCAGGGCCCTGCCCCTTGCTGGAAACTGTGGCTCACTGAGACACTGCTCAGTGGCACCTGGTGGGCAGAGAGCCCCTGGCTGGCTTCCCAGGGCACCAGAGCTCACCACGCCTGGGGCTAGGAATCTGTGTGCCTCACAGGGAAGAGCAAGCCTGGGGCAGGGTCTTCCCAAGCCCATCACTGACCAGCAGGACCTCCAGGAACCCACACAGAAAGAGCCCACACGCCCAACCTCAGAGAACTGAAAACACATGAGTTCCGGAACCTGCCGCAGCCCAGATTTCACCTGCTAGAGCCCCACAGACGGGACTTATGGTGAGACAGCCCCAGCCCCGTGGCTCAAGGCTTCTGTGAAGGGTCTCTGTGCCCTGTGTGTGGACACCCGGCACCCACTTGGCTTTGAGGTCGGGTGACCTGCTGCATAATAGAGGGCTGCCCTAGCCCCTCAAACCCAAGCACTTGCCCCTGCCCCCCCGACCCTCTGGCACAGTACCGTGGACAGCTGTGCCCCCGTCTCCAGTAGAGGGCCCCTCCCAGCATGATCCTGGCCTATGGCCTCGGACTGGCCTCACCGGACCCTAAGGGCCATGAATGTGGCTCCACATGGTATACCTGCTCCTCCAAGATGCCACACGGTCTGCCCCACTGGACTTGAGCAGGATCCACTGTGGGAAGAGGCCTCAGCTTACTCTCCCCGTCATGGTGACATTCACACCTGGGCTGTTCCTCCAACGTGGCGGTGGAGACCCCGCTGTATACCACCCCACAGGCTGAGGCCGGGGCTCCCCGTGCCTGTCAGCCCCTCCCCCCAGTCACCACCCCATCCCGGGCATATGCTCTCAGGTGTGTGTGTCGCTGTGGCACTGGTGGGGGCGGGGGGGGGTCTTCGGTGCGGCCTCAGCCATCCTGGGGCCTTTGTCCCCAGGGGCGGTCGAGAGCCAGCGGTCAGCTTCCCCAGCACACTGCATGCCGAGGGGTCACCGCAGGCCTATAGGAGAACCTGAGGGAGGGGACAGCTGAACTCCAGCTGCCCGGCCACGATGTGCAATTTCTCTCACAGAGGTTTTTAGTTCTCGGTGGGGAGCGTGTGCACATCCTGCTTATTTATTCATTCATTCCACGGGCACTTGGCAGGTTTGGGCATGCTGACCATAGGTAGTGTGTTTAAATTTTTCTTTTCCTTCGGTTGCTTGAACAAAACATTCATTTCTGACTGCACCTTGGGAGACTGCTGAGGCCGCTGCGTGCCCACGACGGTGCTGTCCGGGAGGAGCCCAGCTCGCCTCTCCCCCAGTCTGTGTTCTCTCCTCTCCCATTTCTTGCCGCGGTCTGGGAGGGGTGGGCAGAGGGGCCCCGTCTTCCCGAAGACCTCCGTTCACTTGGGCAGACAACTCAGTTAAGAGGTTCTTCACAGATGCTCATCAGCAGGGAAGGAAAGCTCTCCTGAAGCCCTGCTTCCTGGGCTTTGATAAAAAACAGGTTTTGCCTCTTATGTTTTTCCTTCAACATTTTATGATGAAAAGTTTCAAACATAAAAAAATGGAAAACCCCTGCAGGGAAGGCCCACATCCTCACCCCCTAGATGACATCAGAAACAATCTGCTCTTCATTCTGCTGTGTCTGTGCACCTATCACCCACTCATCTCCCTTATTTATTTTCTGAAGATTTTATTTATTTGACAGAGAGACAGCGAGAGAGGGAACACAAGCAGGGAGAGTGGGAGAGGGAGAAGCAGGCTTCCCGCTGAGCAGGGAGCCCGATGCGGGAATCGATCCCAGGACCCTGGGATCACGACCTGAGCTGAAGGCAGATGCCCCACCGACGGAGCCCCCCAGGCGCCCCTCATCTCCCTTAATTTTAACAAAATCAGAGCATTTCAAAGCAGCAGACATCAGTACCCTCCATATTCCAGCCGATGAAGAGCACAGACTAGGTTCAGCAGGACCTTGGCTGAGGGGAGACACTGACCCGTCAAGTGCACGCACGTGAAGGGCCCCATGCAATGAGCATGTCGCCAGCACACAAACTGGGCCTGGCCCCACCTTCACGACCCGAGACGCATCCACCGAGGGGCACCATCCGGCACGCCCCCTCCTTCCCGGCTCCTTCCATACAGCTCAGTGCACCGGAGGTTTGTCTGTGCTGCGGCAGGTCCGCTGCCGGGACCCGGTCTGGCTGGCTTCGCCGGCCAGCTCCTGGTGTTCTTACAAGCTCCGCGGAGGTGAGTGTTAAGATGTGGGACTTCCTCCCGGCACGCAGGCCCACTCTGCCAAGTCTGCTGCTTGTGCTGCGAATGTGCAGTGTAACTCACGTGGCTGCCTTCCCTTGTGGCCGGTGAGGTGGCGTGCCTTCTGAGCTCCCTGGCGATTCATCTGTCTGCTTTTGTGAAGTCTCTCTTCACATCTCTTGCCTGTTTTTAATGTTTTTTTAAAGTCATCTCTACAGCTGACATGGGGCTCAAACGCACGACCCCGAGATCAAGAGTCAAACAGTCCTCCGACGGAGCCGGCCACGCACTCCTCTCGTGCCCATTTTTAAATTGGAGTGTCTTTTTATTACTGAGCTATCCTTCCACAGGTGCAAACGCCGGGGCTTTGTCACATGGTGCTCTCTGACCACTGCCCGTCTGTGGCTTGCCTGTCCATGCTCCTAACAAGGTTTTCTCACAAATACATGGTTGTTTTTTTTAAAGGTTTGTTTATTTGAGAGAAAGAGAGCACGCATTAGTGTGAGTGGGGGGGAGGGGCCAGAGAGAATCTCCAGCAGACTCCCCTCGGAGCACAGAGCCCCACATGGGGCTCAATTCCACGACCCATGAGGTCACGACCTGAGCCAAAACCAAGAGTCGGACACTCAACCAACTGAGCCGCCCAGGCGCCCCTCATAAAAAGATGTTTTAAACTCTGATGATTCTAATCGATCCTTTATGGTAACTGATAACTTTATTGCGTCTTGAAGAAACTTTGGCATTTTGACTGCCCATGGGAGTTCTGGGAGAGCCAAAGTCCTTGAAGGCCAGTGTGATTTGAAGGGGAGCATGTGCACCCGTGCCCACGCGTGTCTGAAGTCGGGATGTGCAGACAGCTGGAGGGGTTCAGGTGCTTGGGGCTCCGAGGGCCTCACCAACGTCAGCAGCCTCGCCTGTGTGTGTTGGGGGCACGCTCCTGAGGGGCTACGAGCAGAAGGAAGATCCTGGGGGCCACACAAGGCTGGAGCTGCAGCCATCCAGACACAGAGGTCTTCCTGAACTCCCCCGACCCTTGGCCGAGAACCCAGGATGCCCTCGCCTTGGGACAGATGTGACCCCAGCCCTTGAGTCAGGTCAGCTCTCAGCTGCCCACCAGACCCTCACGACGTCAAGATGAGCCTCCAGGACAAAGCATAATGCAGACATTCCACACGTGGCACCCACCATTTCCAACACAAAATAAAACAGTACTAGACGTGTGCAAAAGGAGGCAAATGAGACAGTAACAAGAAACAACAAAGTCAAGGGTGCCAAAGATTTAGCATTTTAAATAATCACAAGGATGTGTGAGGATTTCAAGGACAAGATGGGGAAAATAAACGAGCAGATAGGAAACCTCAAGGGAGAAACAGGGGAATCCAGTGAAGTGAGAGATGCCATGTGTGAGGTGAGAAATTCACCGGAATGGCTCCAACAATAGATCAGACAAAATAGAGAAAAAGAAGGACGAACTTACAAAAGAGTAAAACCTAACCAGACTGAAGCAAAGAAAGACAAAAAGGCTAAAAGAGAACTCAAAAGAAGCTTGAGGGACCTGCAGAAAAGCATCGAACACTTAATGTACGTGTAGCCGGAGTCTGAGGGTGCCAAAGACATGAAAACGAAGGCAGGGAAAGATCTGAAGAAACAATGACTGAAGTTTTTCCAATTTAATGAAAAAGTATCACACAGATCTATGAAGCTTAATCAATCCCAAGCAGGATAAACACAAAGAAATCTCCCTTCAACAATGAGGAATCAAAATCTGAAACCAAAAATAAAAGGAAAACCTCAAATCGCCAGGAAAAAAGACACACGATGTACAGGAGAACATGAATCATCAGGAAAATGCAAATGAAAACCCCTTGACACCCCCGAGCATGCTCAAAACAGAAAAATCCAATGACCCCAAATGCTGATGGGGACGTGTCACACGCAGGACCCTCGGACGCTGCCCGTAGGAGTTTAGAAAGTTACCATCACTGTGGAGATCAGTCTGGCAAGACCTGGAGAGGGATGCTGAGGACGGTTTTATTCACAATGGCGAAAATGTCCCTGAGCAGGAGAACGGATGAAGAAAATGGGGTGCAGACACACAGATGGGACAACCAGCTACCTACACACACAACACCGGGGACACTCAAAATCATGCTGAGCAAAAGCCAGGCAGAAAACACCACATACCTCAATTTTGAAAACGTTTTAAACCCAAAGCTGCTGTACCCCATGGCCCCACTGTACACTCTCATTTGTTTATGCAGAGCCGTACTGTGCAGGCTGCTGATCCTGACACACCCCAAGGACAGGCCCCGTAGCCCCCAGGCTGCAAGTCAGGCCTGGGCCTGTGTGTGTGTCCTGGTTTGTGCGAGCATGTGTGTGCACACACGCACATCCTAATAGGGAGGCAGGAGGGGATGAAGGCGGCTCCATCCGGGGTCAGCTGTGGAACTGGCTATTAGGCGGCCGGGGCCCTGCTGTGCCAGGACGGCTGGACACGGCTGCACTGCGCTCTCTCCCGTGAGTCTGGCAGTGTTGCAGACAGACAGATAGACAGACACATCCGCTGTTCGAGCCCTGCACCTGCCCTGCACACCCCCCATCAACCAGCACACAGAGACCGGACCCCCAGCCCTTGACAGTCTGCTGGCTCAGAAGGCCCAAGCCCAGGGCTTCCTGAAGCCACAGACAGGCAGTGAGACTCCACGGCCCAAGCCCAATCCTGCAGCGTCTGGAGCGGCTGTGGTGTGGCTCTGGCTCAGGACAGAATCTCAACCCAGGCTCTCAGGGTTGGGGCACGCGACAGTGACACAGGCCACTGGACGGGGCTCAGGCTTTGCCTGCGGTTCCTAACAGCTAAGTGCTCAGCAGGAGCTAAGCTTGCATTTCACGTTGCAAATGCACCTGGATCCACCAGCTAGAAACTTCCATGTGGGCCCCCCCTGTATGGGGGGGCACACAGATTCCCCACAAAACTGTCCCTCAAAAACACAGGGTGAGGCTAGGGATCCATCCCCCTGGCAAAGCCTCCCCCTTGGGGAGCAGAATCTCACACTTACCTGGACTCCCAGGCCCAACCATCTGGAAGTCATCTGGGAGTGGTGGCCGCAGCCCCGTCAGGCGCCCCCCCGCCACCCCGCGCCCCGGGATGTAAACAAGGATGCTCACCTAGCCGGAGCTCCCCGAAGTTGCCACAGCCTATCTTCTTCCCGACCCGGAAGTTGGGTCCCACCATCAGGACCCCTGAGCTGGTCCCCGAGCTCCGGACGCCATGGCTGGTCCGGCCGCCGGCCTTGGACATTCTCCGACCCTCCTCCGACTCCCCTTTCCCTCCTTTCTTGTCAAAATCCATAAGTTTGTGGTACCCTGGCCTCTCCACGGTGACTCAGCTGCCGTGCAAATCCCGGGTCTGTGCAGACCTGAGGCTGCGGCCGGCTCTTCGGGGCTAGTACACCATGGTGGCCCGGCGCTCCCGGCTAGTGAGACGTGGGCGCTTGCCAGGGCCCAGCGGTGCTGCTCATCTCGGTGGCCTCGGGGTCGCATGCAGGGGGATGACACATTCTGTTGACAGGTCCCGCCGCCTCAAATCTCGTGGTTCCCGGCTGGCAAAGAAATAAAGACATGGGTCAGGAGGCCACGCGTGTCCATGACGCAGCCCTAGCCTGGCAGGTGGCCCCGAGGGCAGCACCATGAGAGGCTCTGGCCGCCAAGCACATGCTGAAAGATCTATGAAGGTACGAGCTCAAGGCATGACTTCTGGGGCCCGGACAGAGGGGTGCAGTGACTCCAGGCTGTGAGTGCCTCATGTCAAGCTGGTGTGAGACGTGCTGTCGAGTGACCCGCACCCCCATGATTCAGGGACAGCCCCACTGGCAGAAGTCGGGGCTAGTCACGTGACTGAGGCCCTAGAACCCCGAAGCCAGCTGTGGAGCCCCCAGTCTGGGTGCAGAGAGGGCTAAGAGCCACCTCACCCACAGCCCCTTCCCCAGGCCGAGGGGCTGCTTCTCAGGACAGGGAAGATGACACACAGCAGAGCAGAAAGAGCCCGAGGCTGGGAGACAGGCCCTCGCCACTGACCTCCAAGGCCTCTGGCCTGCCCTACCGGCCCCCACTGCACCCCACCCTGTGCTGTGCAGGTGATGCCAACGTCCCCGGGCCTAATTCCAGGAACTTGTGACCTATGGCCAGGTGGGGCTGGAGGAGGCCTTGACCCTGGCAAGGCTTCACTTGGTCAGCAGCTGCCGAGGGAAGTCAGGTGGGCTCCCAGGCTGAGAAAGCCAGCGATCTGGGCACAGGCTGTGCATGCGCCTGGGGTGGGACCAGCCTTGGCCCCTTAGGGACGAAGCAGGGGCCATGGAGGGCTTGTAGAAGGAAGGGCAGGCACTGCGCAGCCCCCAGGACGCAGGGAGGAAGGGCCAGCCACCCAAGCTGGGTGTGGCGAGGGGCAGGTACCCACAGAAACAAACCCGGGCCGGTCCTTGGCCCTGACCAGACGCCTCCAGCCCACCCTGCATCCCCAGGCCCACCCCCATCCCCTCAGGTTCTGGGCGCCAGCCAGCCAGACCAGGCCTCTCAGCCACACCTCCTCCTCCAACCCCCACCAACTGCTCACATCAAAGCCAAAGGATCTCTTCAAAAAGAAACCACCAACATGCTCCTGTAAGCGCCCCCGACCAAACATGTCCTCCTCTAAAATCTGAGTGTGGGGCGCCTGGGCGGCTCAGTCGGTTGATGGACGACTCTGGATTTCAGCTCAGGTCATGATCTCAGGGCTGCAGGATGGAGCCCCACGTCGGTCTCGGTGCTGGACCGACATGGGGCTGGGTATGGAGCCTGCTTGAGATTCTCTCTCCCTCTGCCCCTCCCCTCTCCTCCCCTTCTTAAAATTAATTAATTAGATTAAGTCTGAGTGCGTGCCAGAGGCCTGGAGAAAGGGCTCTGCCTGTGCACACAGCTGTCAGGCCCAGAGTGGCCATGACCCAGCTCACGCGTGTCCCCGCTCACTGTGGATCAGGGCAGGCGGGCTCTTTAATGCCAAGACAAGACATGGAGTCTGAGGTGCATGAGCGGGGCTGCCCGCACGTGGGAGCACCCTGAGGTCAGACTGCTCCCCCACCAGCCCTGCAGCTGGATGTGCCAGGGAGACAGGGATGGCGTTGCCTCCCCATGGGGGCCCCCAGAACGCCCCTCCACTGACCAGGCCAGGACCAAGAGTCCTGGGAACAGCTGGCTCAGAGCAGGCAGGGGCCCCGCAGAGGGGATCCCCAGTCCATGTGCTCAGGGAGAGGCGATGGCCCAGGGTTGTGGCGCTCACACACCCCCTCCCGTGCTCTCACACCTGTGTGCACGCCCACATCACACACAAAGCGGTGCTGCTCCGGAAGCCTGGGTGGGGCCTGGCTCAGTACCCTGCCCCGCCACAGAAGAACCTCAGGCTTGGGGTCAGGAAGGAGCAAGGCCCCGCCTGCTTTGGGGACCATCGCTCTGGTGGGCACTGGGGGTAGAGTGAGTGAGTGAGGTGTGCTGGGCCTGTCAGTCAGGAACGGGGGCCAAACACAAAGAAGGGGGTTTACAGGTATTCCCAATTTCCCTGCTCCATCAGTTGTGCCCCACACATCCCTGGGCAGGGCCTAGAGTATGCAAGGGGGATGGGGTCTTGGGGACAGTGGCTGGGCTGCCCCAGGAGGGAACACGTCCATCTGACATCAACGGAGCCAGCCCCCTTCCCATTGCGCACACCTGGAAATACCCCAAGAGCCCCTCTGAGCACACCTGGGGCTCCACCTGAAGGTGAATCTACACAGACCATAATCTCAAGTTTACTATTAAAAACAAAGCCGCCGGGCGCCTGGGTGGCTCAGTTGGTTAAGCGACTGCCTTCGGCTCAGGT
Source organism: Eumetopias jubatus (assembly GCF_037043125.1). NCBI lineage: Eukaryota > Metazoa > Chordata > Mammalia > Carnivora > Otariidae > Eumetopias > Eumetopias jubatus. The sequence goes on from NW_028274807.1 coordinate 217,355,976, forward strand.
CATGATCCTGGAGTCCCGGGATCGAGTCCCACATCGGGCCCCCTGCTCAGCAGGGAGTCTGCTTCTCCCTCTGACCCTCTTCCCTCTCGTGCTATCTCTCATTCTCTCTCTCTCAAATAAATAAAATCTTAAAAAAAAAAAACAAAAACAAACAAACAAAAAAGCCGTCCACAGGCTCCAGCCTTCCTCCTGAGCTTGGGCCAGACCCTGCTCCCTGGACACACGGTGGGGGCGTCGGAACCATACAAGAAAAGCCAGAGAGCACTTCTCTCCTCACGAGGGTGGGGGGGCATCTTTTGCTTCTAGGTCCCTGCTTTATTGTTACTCCTATCATGGAAATACAATTCCCATACCATACGTTTCACCCCTTAAAAGTGTACAATTCAGGGGCACCTGGGTGGCTCAGATGGTTAAGCATCTGCCTTCGGCTCAGGTCATGATCCCAGGGTCCGGGATCGAGCCCCGCATTGGGCTCCTGGCTCAGCGGGGAGCCTGCTTCTCCCTCTCCCTCTGCCTCTCTCCCTGCTCATGCTCTGTGTCTCACATGAAAAAAATAAAATCTTTAAAAGAAAATAAAAAAATAAAAACGTACAATTCAGTGGCCTTTAATACAGTTATCCAACCATTACCATGGTCTAATTCCAGAACATCCCATCGCCCCAAAAGGCACCCCGCCCTATCAGCCATCACCCCCCAGCCCCACGAGCCCCCTTCCCGTCCGCGGATGAGCCTGTTCCGGACGTGTCACCCACGTGGACTTACACTCCATGCGGCCTTCTGTGTCTGGTTCCCTCCCTGAGCGTCGTGGGCTCGGGGTCCATCCCCGGGGCAGTGCGTGTGGGCAGAGGAACGTGCCCGTGCGTGGGGGACCGTGAGTGTCCATCTCTGGGCACTGAGAAGCGAGCGTCGGTTCCTCTGGGTGCACAGCTGGCCGTGCTCAAGTGGAAATTCTACCGCAGCCGTCTGAGGAGCTGCTGGGCTGCTCTCCGAGCAGCCGCACCGTTTTCTGAAAGCCTGCACACCGCGCACGAGGGTCCAAGCGCTCCTTGGGCTCCAGCCCGTGCTGCCGTCCCCGTAGCGGTGCTTCTGGTCTGCATTTCCCCGAATGCCTGCTTTCTTTCTAGACACAAGTCTCCTCCCCCGACCGAGACAAAGGAAGCCAGACTCATTTCCTCGAGAGTGACCGTGGCTGAAGCAGGAGAGTCATGAGAAAGGAACGGAGGAGGGGACGGCGGGCAGCTGCCTTTGGAAGAGCCCCCACTGCCTGCAGGGGCGTGAGGAACAGAGCCCACACGCAGGGCAGGCACCCAGACGCACAACCTGGTCTGGGCCCGTCCAAAGGGCCGGATGGAGAAATGAGCAGGACGCGGGCACTCCCTGAGGTGGTCACCAGCCAGGGCAGGATTTTTGCAAAAAACACCTGGTTCTTTACTTGGTAAAACCTTAAGGGCAGAACACTAAAGCCACACACACAGCCTCTTAGCGACCGGGTAGAGACTCAGCACACATAGCAACCCACATGCCCTTCGTACACCCGGCACATGCTCACTGCTCCTTTGAAAGTCGGGATTCCACACCAAGGGGCACCGGAACCTACCTACTGTCCCGTTAACAGACACTTAGATCTTCTTTCCAGTCAGAAAGTAATCAAGAACATGAGCATCGGCACACCCATGCACTCATGCGTGCACACATGCATGGACACACACACAGACACTCGAAACACAAAGGCCCAGAGTGCTTCAGATGTAAAATCCACAGGAATTTCAAAGATCACAAGCAGACACTTTGTGTGGGACACAGAACATTCTCGCATCTCATGACCTCTACTATCCTGATGAAGGGTGAACTCAAGGGGCGAAGGGGTCCCGGGGGCTCCCCGCAAAGGCAGTGCAGCAGAAGCCAGCGACAGGACATCCTCAGAGCCTTCAGCTCAGCGGACGCACCCCAGCAGAGAGCACTGGGACATCTCCATGCAGACCAGGCCGGGACGGCCCATAAAGACAGAGGTCTGGTCTTTGTCCTGGGGTCTGGCACAGAGCTCCTCAAACCCGGGGCATTTCCTGAGGGACAAGAGCGGCTCTGCTCTGCAGAAGCACCAGAGGTCACGCCGGATCCGGTCACCAGGAAGACAAAGCTGGGAGCGGAGCTGGGGAGGCCGGGGTGCAGAACGCCAGAACACAAGGTGGGGAGCTCTGCTCCCTGCTCAACTACCGGTACCGCTCTGCCCGAGGCCCACGGGAGGAGCCCCTCTGGGGTCCTCCCGTCTCAGGACCTCAGCCCCCATCCCTCCTGGGAGGCCCCTCCTCGGCCATCAGCACAGGGCCGTCCCTAGCAGCCCCCTTGTCCTCAGCCCCCACCCCGGATGGGCATCTCCACCCGGCCTCACGACCCAGGGTGCAAACCCCTCCTGGGCCTGCAGAGCTGCCCTCGAGGACCAGAAAGCCAGGGAGACCCCTGTGTCTGGGGGTGGTTCTTAGGGTCCCCTCTGAGAAACCCATATTCTCACTCCAGGTAGCTCCCTGTGATGGCGGGGTCCGGGGTCTGACAGCACCCTCCTCCCTGGACACCTTCTTGCTGCTACCTTCGAGAATCCTAACCATGGTGGCGGCATGCCCGGGGCTTGCGGACAGTCTCCACATACCCTTCACTCCCTCTCCAAAGCCTCTGCCAGCGCTTACAGGGGAGGACTCCCATCGGCTGTCTCACTCCAAACAGGCTCCCTCTGCGAGAGCCTCCCCAGCAGCTCTGGTGGCCTCCCCATCCAGAAGGGGCCTCCAATGGTTCCAGGGGTCGCAGAGACAAGGCACCCGGGCACATCACTGGAAGGATGCTCGTGCACGCACTGCCCCCCTCAGGCCTCTGGGCCCACAGGTCCCTCGACACAACACCAGTGACCCATTCCTGCAGCTCACCCAAGCCCCACGCTGGCCCCCGGCTGCTCGACGCCGGCCCCCGGCGGTCCCCTTACGACAGGGCAGGTCCCCACATGGGTCACCGCCTGTAGGGCACAGCGGGCACCGTGGCAGCAGACGGGAAGCCCTTCACGCTGACCCCTTCCCGGGAAAGCCCACCAGCTAGTCACCCCCACAAAAAGAGCCGCCACCCCCCAACCCAGCAGGCAGCACAGACCTGCGAATGTTCTGGAAGGCGGCCGAACTCAGGATGCCCGGGAGGCCACCCCACCCAGCACGGGCCACACAGGTGCATTCTGGGTCCTGTTTGGGGACATTCTGAAAGCCAGGTGGGAGCCGGGGACCAGCAAGAGCGAGTCACATGCCGGCCTGTGGGAAGCAAGGCCAGGGCCAGGGCCAGAGCCTAATAACGCTCCTCCAGGATCCAGGAGCGGGCAGGTGTGCAGCCTGGCACACCTGGGTGAAGCTGGGTAACCCAAGATCTGAGGGCAGCGGAAGTGTCTGCTGTTAGCCCTGGCTTAGGCCCAGGCGCCAAAGCTAAAAATAATTATCCTGGGGGAAGGGGCCTCCCGTCCCTCACTCAGGCCTAAAATAAACCCAGTCTCCACCCAACCAACATGGCCCCTAGTTCCTGACACAGGGCAGGCCCTCGTGGCCCCTGACCCGGGGGGGGAGCCCCGGCCTGCCCCTGCCCCCACCACGAGGACCACGGACCAGTGCCAGGCAGCCCCCGGTCCACACCAAACAGGTCTTGTAGAGACCGCTCCGGGTCAGGGCTATGCTCCTCTGCGAGCACCCACCTCAGGTGAGTTACCTGCCGTGGTTTTTTGGGGGTCCTCCATCTTGTCAGGGCCAGGGGCCAGCTCCCCTGGTGGAGGCCCCAAGAACCCCCTTCTCTGACCATCTCCACTCAGTGATGTCACAGTCCCTGGCTGACATCACCAGCGCAGCCCCAGCCCAGAGCCAGGGCAAGTCTGGGAGCTGATGCAGAGAGGCAGCCTCCCTTCAGGGAGGGAGGGCCCTCTGAAGCTGCCGAGCACCAGGGCACATGGTGGACCCAGTCCTGGGTGCTGACTCACAAGTACCCACCTGGCATGGGATCCAGGCTGTGCCCCCCAGGGGATCTCTAGACACGCACGTCCCTCCCGAGCCAGACACACCTCTGTCTCATGGGGGCTTAATGACCTGTAGGCAAGGCCTCCTCCCCGGGATTCACCTGGGCCCAGGGTCACAAGTACCCCTTATGCCATATCCTGGCATTTACACAGCACTCCCCAAGAATGACCTGGACCCCAGAGACATGGCCAACCTTGCAGTCACAGCCAAGAAGTCCAAAGTCACCTGCAAGGGCGCCTGGGTGGCTCAGATGGTTAAGCGTCTGCCTTCGGCTCAGGTCACGATCCCAGGGTCCTGGGATCGAGTCCCGCATCGGGCTCCCTGCTCCTTGGGAGCCTGCTTCTCCCTCTGCCTCTGCTTCTCTCTCTCTCTGTCTCTCATGAATAAATAAATAAAATCTTTAAAAAAAAAAAATCACCGGGCGCCTGGGTGGCTCAGTTGGTTAAGCGACTGCCTTCGGCTCAGGTCATGATCCTGGAGTCCCAGGATCGAGTCCCACATCGGGCTCCCTGCTCAGCAGGGAGTCTGCTTCTCCCTCTGACCCTCTTCCCTCTTGTGCTCTCTGTCTCTCATTCTCTCTCTCTCTCAAATAAATAAAATCTTAAAAAAAAAAAAATTAAAAATTAAAAATTAAAATTAAAAAAAAATCACCTGTAAGGTCGTGTTATGACAGAGAAGGAAGTGGGCCCAAAATGGCAGGCACGGGAGCCTGCCCAACTGGCCCCCATGATGAGGCCAGTGTTGACGTGTTAAGCAAAACAGGTCATAAATCAGGGAGTTACAGATGGAGGACTCCAACCCCAAATAAACTGGGAGAGGAGAGAGCACACGCCCACCCCACTGGGGCTGCCAGGTAACCAGTGGGGATGAATCCGGGGAGAAGCATCATTGGTGGGTGCCACAAACAGGGGCCACTTCTCAGCGAGCAGGAAGGAAAGGTCCCGGTCGGGGGTGAGCGTAAGCTCAGCGGCCCAGAAGGCACAGGGAGACAGTGTGGGGTTCCCACCCGAAGTCCCAGCCGGGCTGCGCTGCGAGGACACGGCAAGTGAGGGAAGGCCGACCGGAGGCACCGTGGCTGAGAGGGATGCAGGCACAGGTGACGGGCCACCAATCAGGCCACCAGAGTCTGCTCTCAAGCGGTTCAGGCCCGGCAGACGCTGACAGAGCTGTGCAAACACGGCCCAGGTCAGCAGGCCCTGAGAGCACGGGAATTCAGAGCACTTGCCTTGCAACCTTTGGACAGACCTGCATTTTCTTTTTTTTTTTTTTAAAGATTTTATTTATTTGACAGAGAGAGACATAGCGAGAGAGGGAACACAAACAGGGGGAGTGGGAGAGGGAGAAGCAGGCTTCCCGCCGAGCAGGGAGCCCGATGCGGGGCTCAATCCCAGGACCCTGGGATCAAGACCTGAGCTGAAAGCAAACGCTTAACGACTGAGCCACCCAGGCGTCCCTGGACCTGCATTTTCTCACAACAAACCAAATTACAAAAGAGAGGCAAGGTCCCAATGACAAGCCCCAAAACTGCGGCCACGCAACCGGCAGCAAGTGGAGAATTGTAAGACCTGGGCACCAGAAGACACCTGAGATCTGCTTTAAAATGTTGCCTCGAGAGGTGCCTGGGTGGCTCAGTTGGTTAAGCGACTGCCTTCGGCTCAGGTCATGATCCTGGAGTCCCGGGATCGAGTCCCACATCGGGCTCCCTGCTCAGCAGGGAGTCTGCTTCTCCCTCTGACCCTCCCCCCTCTCATGCTCTCTATCTCTCATTCTCTCTCTCTCAAATAAATAAAATCTTAAAAAAAAAAAAAGTTGCCTCGAAAAAGCCAGGCAGGCCACGGAGATCCCTGGGTAAGCTGCTGGTGACCGTGCAGCTTCGTGCTTCGTCCGGGTGCATTTGAAAATCGCTGTGATAAAGAGCTGAAGGGAAACAGGAGGGGTCTGGGCAGATGAGCAGCGCCCTCACGTCCTGCCCCAGGAGACGGGTGACGGCGGGGACGCCTGTGGGGCCTTCCCTGACAGTGAGGGTCCGAGTGCGGGCCCTCTGCCGGACGGCTCGCACGAGACACTGGACCACCCGAGGGACGAGTGTCGGGCGGGGCCCTGCTGCTCAGGCAGTGTGGAACAACCCCCCAGCCCGGAAGTCACCAGTCACGACAAATGTGTGGAAATGTGCTCGGGCGAATGAGGTGGGTGCCGGGGGCTCAGTGGATGCCTGGGGCAGCACAGGCCAGCGTTGGTCTCTCCTCCGACCCCCCACAGCCACCCAGAAAAGCCCTCACCCATACCCTTCCACAGAGCTAACTACCTGTCGAGGGGGCGGGGGGGGGTCCCAGCCCCACGTGACGTCCCCGGGGACCCCTCATCCTGGCAGGCTGGCTGGCCCAGCGTGACCACGATGATGATGCACTGCAGCAGTGCCTGGTGCGGGCGGCTGAGTCCCCTAAAAGGCACATCCTAAGCCCCAGAATGTGACCCTACTTGCAAATTACGGTAGGCCTTCTCCTCAGACAGGTGTCCTCATGAGGAGAGGACAAAGATGTCCAGGAAGGGCAGGCCACAGATGCAGCCACAGCCAAGGGGCAGCCAGGATGGCCAGCAACACCAGAATTTGAAGGGGCAGGAAGGACCCTTCCTGAAGCCTGCAGAGGGAGTGTGGCCCCACCACACCTTGATCCCAGGCTTCTGGGCTCCAGAACAGTGTGCGGCCCAGCCAGCACGCCCGGCCAGGACACAGGGCCAGCATCTGCAGGGAGGAGCCGTGTGGGCAGTGGGGGCCCCTGATGGGACGAATGTAACCTGGGGACGTCCTGCGGGACCCCAGCCAGCCCTCCTCCGACCGCCCAGGGCATCCACACAACAGGGGACCCGGGGACCAGCCTGGAGGTCCCGCAGGACCAGCCTGGAGGTCCCGCAGCACTCTGCCGAAGCAGAGTGACAACCGAAATCCCGCGGTGTCAGGATGGGGTCCTGGCACAGAGCGAGGATCTCTGGTGAATAACGAGGTATCAGTGTCTGCTCGTCAGCTCTGACGAAAGCACCACGCTGATGTGACGGGTGAACAGAGGGCCTGGGCGTGGGGCCCGTGGGAACTCCGTGCTGCGCAGTAACTCGGCACACAGACCTGCTCCAAAATCAAGGGTATTTAAAAAAACCCAGGGGCAGGCGCCTGGGTGGCTCAGTTGGTTAAGCAGCTGCCTTCAGCTCAGGTCATGATCCTGGAGTCCCAGGATCCAGCCCCGCATTGGGCTCCCTGCTCCGCGGGAAGCCTGCTTCTCCCTCTCCCACTCCCCCTGCTCGTGTTCCCTCTCTCGCTGTACCTCTCTCTGTCAAATGAATAAATGAAGTCTTTAAAAAATAGTAATAATAGGGGTGCCTGGGTGGCTCAGTCGTTAAGCGTCTGCCTTCGGCTCAGGTCATGATCCCAGGGTCCTGGGATCGAGTCCCACATGGGGCTCCCTGCTCGGCGGGGAGTCTGCTTCTCCCTTTGTCCCTCCATGAGCACGCCGCTCGTTCCCATGCTCGTACACTCACTCTCTCAAATAAACAAATAAAAATAAAGTCTTTAAAACATAAAAAGGCACAGTGAGGGGCACCTGGGTGGCTCAGTCGGTGAAGCATCCGACCCTTGGTTTCAGGTCAGGGTCATGAGATCAAGCCCCACAGAGGGCTCTGCGCTCAGCACGGAGTCGGCTTGGGGTTCTCTCTCCCTCTGTCTGTCCCTCCCACTTGTGTGCATACACCTGCTCTAAAATAAATCTTAAAAAAAAATAATCAAAAATAAATACATAAAAAGGCAGAGTGGGGTTCGGAGACGGGTGCAGATCAAAGTCAGACCTGCAAGCCGGCCCACTGTCAAAGCCACACATCCTGCCCCCGGACCTGGGTTTACCTAGCTTCTGTGAGATGCTGCCTGTAAGTACTTCAGAGGAGTCAAGCGGTGCATGCCCACAGGAAGTGAAAGATGCAGAAACTGACAGGCCGGGTGGGAGAGGTATGAGGGCTGATCTGCTACTGTGTGAGAGCTCAGCGGCCCCAACCTGCAAGCCTCAACCCCTCGGTGGCCCTGGGCGAGGGTGGCCCCCACTGCAGCCACCCAGGACAGGCCCAGCCCGCAGGGCCTGGGGACCCTGAGCTCATACAGCACCCCAGGCGCTCACCAAACCCAGTCAGGGCGCACACAGGGCTCACGCACCAGGAGGCTCACAGGAGCCGACGCCCAAGGCCCTCGGGAGGCTGCCCCCCCCCCCCCACCGCCATAGGCCCAGGTGGCAGTAGGGACCAGTTAAAGACCTGGAGAAATCCCAGAGCTACCCAGCCCTTGGCTCTGGCCACACACGTGGCAGTGCAGCCCGCAACTTTGGTCCCCAAGTTCAGCCCCGGGATGGAACAGCCCCCGGTGCCCAGAAGGCTACATCAGAATTCATATGCAGCACTGCTGAAGATCCAGATTCCCAGTGCACCCCGAGGTGCTGATGCAAGGCGCTGGAGTGGGACCTGGGAGCCATCACTTAATCCTGAAGGTTCTACTCCAAACTCTGCAGGCCCACCAGCCACCCACCCCAATCCCAAACAGCCCTGGCACCAACAGCCAGATACAGCAGACAGAAGTGCAACGTACTCAGTTAACAATGAACCTCAGACAAGCAACAAATCATTGAGTATGAGGACGTCCCCCTGAAGTATATGGGACATACTCATACGAAGCAACAGGCTGGCTGTCTGACACTAAGGTCCTCAGGCACAGCAGAACTGACAAACCTCCCAGGAAGACTCACTGCTCACAGGGCCACTAATGTTTTCTACTCAATTCTGTACTTTTTTTTTTTTTAAGATTTTATTTGTTTGACAGAAAGAGTCACAGCGAGAGAGGGAACACAAACAGGAGGAGCTGGAGAGGGAGAAGCAGGCTTCCCGCCGAGCAGGGAGCCCGATGCAGGGCTTGATCCCAGGACCCTGGGATCATGACCTGAGCTGAAGGCAGACGCTTAACGACTGAGCCACCCAAGCGCCCAATTCTGTGTTACTTTTTTTTTTAAAGATTTATTTATTTGAGAGAGAGAATGAGAGAGAGAGAGCACATGAGAAGGAAGAGGGTCAGACAGAGAAGCAGACCCCCCGCTGAGCAGGGAGCCGGATGTGGGACTCGATCCCGGGGCCTCCAGGATCATGACCTGAGCCAAAGGCAGTCGCTCAACCAACTGAGCCACCCAGGCGCCCCACCCAGGCGCCCCAATTTGATTCTTAAAATCAAGCATTTCCAATGAAAATTTAGCTTCCAAATAGTGATGAGCCACGAGTATCAAACGCACACCGAACTATGAAAGAAATAATGAACATCTCAACCACCACTTCTTACACCGGTAACGTGTTTAAATGATCCCAGATACACAGAGTGAAACAATAAAATGAGTTTCACCTGTTGCTTTTTTGCCAAGGCCACTGGTGTGCTGTCAGCCACCCACGTGGTCCAAGTCCCATTTCCACCGGGGGCTGGAGCTCCTGTGCCTCAGAAACCCTGTCACCCCCAGAAGCCGAGGCCCAGGGGGTGAGCGGCACCTGGCACAGCCTGGGCGAGGGCCGCCAGGTGCACTGGGACCCACTGAGCTGGGCCCCCACGTCTGCAAGGACAATGGAGTACCTGCCATGGCCCTCTGCTCCCCCAAAACCAGGGCAGATGACCTCCCAAGCTGCCCCCTTCCTCCCACCTGGCTGTAGAGGAGCTCCACTTGCAGCAGTCAGACCACACCCCACCCCAGGGCGGGGGGGGGGGGGGGGGGCAGCGGGTGTAACCCTTCCCCCTGGCAGCCTGCAGGGAAGAACCAGGAAGGAGCACGACACACAGAGCGAGCGAGCGAGCAGCGGCAGGCCCGGCTATCTCCTGCCCCTGCCCTGCGCGTGCAGGGGCCTTGGCCACCACGCAGCATAGTCCGCAGCTCCAGGCCGCCTCCCGGATGGCTGCTGGGAGGACCAGCCCCCAGAGCCCTCTCCCCGCTTGCTTCCTCAGACGTCCAGCTCCAGGATGCAAGGGAGGGCCGTACGGCACAGGCCCTGGGGCCTGTGAACCATGGCTGCAGCCACACGCTCTGGAGGCCCCTCTCAGCTCCAGCTCCCTGTGGCAGCTGCAGGGTGGAAGCAAATCTCCAGGGCGGGGCTCTCACCGGGGGCGATCCTGCCCCCCAGGAACAGTGGATGACACCTGGGGACATCTGCGGCCATCACGACCGGAGAGCTCTTGGCACCAAGTGGGTGGGGCCAGGGAAGCTGTTCAGCCCCCACAGCACCCAGGACGCCCCCCAGAGAGTGATTCAACCCCAATGTCATCAGTGCTGGAAGAAAGGGAGCGGGGATACAAAGTGTCCTCAGCATAAATTTCCAACAGGCCCATCAGTGCAGCTTACAGAAAAAGGAGGCAGCCCCCGAGTGGGGACCAGCAGTGAGCACCGTGCTGTTCTGACGTCAGAGCAGAGGCAGGAGGGAAGGTGCTGGTGGGGCAGAGAGGTGCACACAGGTGTGCCGGAGGGCCCTGGAGCTGCCGCCCGGGACGGTCAGCTCTCCCGGCCCCACTCTTGCATGCGGAGCTGCTAGGGGGGTTGACTGGGGGTGATGTGTGGGACCCAGCACAGCCTCCTGCATGGAGCGGTAAAGACATCGGTATCCCATCACAGACCCGGAATTACACCCAAGACCATTTCTAGAAGCAGTGAGAGAGCCCTCAGGTGTCTGTGTCCCAGTGAACCACACCTGTCTCTCCCGGAAGCCCCCAGCCTTTCTGGCATCTCTGTCTGGGATTTTTATTTTATTTATTTGACAGAGAGACACGAGAGAGGGAACACAAGCAGGGGGAGAAGGAGAGGGAGAAGCAGGCTTCCCGCCGAGCAGGGAGCCCGATGCGGGGCTCGATCCCAGGACCCCGGGATCATGACCTGAGCCGAAGGCAGACGCTTAATGATGAGCCACCCAGGCGCCCCTCTGTCTGGGATTTCTAATCCCTGAGGCACCCAGCTGAACCTGGGGAAGCTAAAATGTCCCCAGGCCCTCTACTGGGAAGCCTCCAGAGGCACCACCCCACCGAGGGGTGCTGTCTGGAGCTCCCATGGCCACAGGCCTGCAGAAGGGCTCTGCAGGGCCCGCTCCCTGCCTGGTCGGCCAAGGATTGCTCCTTGGGGCGGCCACCCTGTTCAGTCAGCGCTCACCGGCTGGGCCCTGGGAGCACAGCGAGCAGAGGCCGTGATGACAGGCACACCCATGGGGGAGCGCTGCGTACGCTTGTCTGGGGGGGCTGTGCACGGACAACCGCTGCCCTCAACCCCCGTCCCCAGCAAGGACAGTCACCTGCTCTCAGACGGGGGCTCAGTCTGCAGACCTAAAACCAGATGAGGTGTCACTCAGAGGGTGCAGATTTCCAGATAATAGTTTTCCTTTAAACACAATTTTCTTAAGACTCTTAAGATATCACAGACCGACGTGAAACCAAGTGACGACGTATTATGTCCACTTCTACCTCTTAAACAGTGAATGCTCGCCCCAGGGCCGCCTCGGATCCTGCTGTGACCCAGGATGGTCCAGGACCCACCCAGGAGCTACCCGGGTTCTGGCAGGAGGCTCTGACCGGCGTGGAAAATGAAGGCACCTTGCCCACCCGCCAAGAACACTCTGCTGGACTCGAGCTTCGGGGTGGGGGTGGGGGGAGCTGCTGATTGGAACCTCAGTAGATATAACCTAAGAGCCAACTTTGCATCCCAGGTCTGGTGTATTAATCAATTTGACTTCTGACACACGGCAAAAGCAACTTACAGGAATAAAAATGTTTTGTAACCTGACGTTTTAACCGTAGATGTTGCTGAGCTCCCAGAAGACAAAGGACCCAAAGCAAGGGGGAAGGCTCCCAGAAATGGGCCACCAGCTGCCCTCTGAGGATGAGCAGAACATGCGCGAGGCCTTTAAGGGAGGGGACCCCAGACAGGGCCTGGAGAGGGGCCAGAACCACGGCCTGTTCTTGTGAGCAGAAAGACTGGGCGGGGGTTTCAGGGCAAGGACTTACCACCTGCCAGAGTACCTCCAATCCTGTGCATGGACCCCCACACCACAAGGGCCCTGTGCGAGCATGGCGTAGGCCAGAAGCGTCTGTGGACGATGGGGCAACAGGGAGACATCAAGGCAGGCCAACACCCAGGGGATGGGGAGGAGAGATGAAAGCCCCCAAGCAGCAGGAGCCCCAGGAACTCCCACCACACCTACTCCTGCTTGGACCAGTCCTGCCTGGCACCATGCACACCAAGGGGCACAGGTGTGCATGCTGGCCTCATCAGGGCCCAGGCCTCCATACTCAGCAGGTTACTCCGGACTCTGTTTCCTCATCCACACAACAGGGACTTGGGAGGCCGCCCAGCAATGCCCCCCAAAAGGGAAGGGGGCAGACTGGAAGCCAAGCAAGGTGGGGGCCTTCCAGACCCACCGGGCCTTGGCTTGGTTGTCCCTTTCCCTGAAGGCCCACTGACTGCACCACATGGAAAGACGTGACCTGTGGGAACACTCCCGACGAGTCGCCAGAGCACCCTGTGGCCTCGCTTGAGCCAGCAAGGCACTGACGTGGACCACAACCCCAACCAGCATGCACGTATGCCTGTCTCCCCATCAAAGCCAACACAGCCATGCTGACCTGCCCAGTGCCACCAGAGGCCAGAAGGCTGGTGGCCCCCAGCAACTGGTGCCCCATAGCCCCACCTCTCCTGCTCCTTCCCCAGCCCTCTGCCCACCACCTGACCTATGGCGGCCTTGATGGACTTCGAGCTCCTCCTAGGAGGAGACAGGGCCCCAACCGCTCACCCCTGGGTTTTCAGGGCCCACCTGGAAAGAACCTGCCAAGACAGATCCAACCCCACCACAACCAGGATGAGGGACCCCACTGTTCATGAGGTGGTCTGGGGGCTGCGAGGAAGGGGGAACGCAACAAAGTCAACTACGGGACAAGGGGTTACAGGGCATCCCACGGGAAATGCCACCGTCCTTAAGTACAGCCTTGAGGGAACCAGGCCAGGGGGGCCCCCAGGCCCGTCCCAGTAAACCCCCATGGACACAAGTGACCCCGTAGGTGTCTAATGCCTACTGGCTGGCATACTGGCTTCCCCAGAGCTGGGATGCGCAGATAGGAAGGCTTTCAACTTTAAAAAAAAAAAAAAAGCAAAACAAAAAAAACCTCACCTACTTCCTCTTGCAACCCAGGGATAATTACTATGTAATTAAGAGGAGAAGGAAGAAAATCAGCTGCAACCAGAACCAGCAGCTCAAAGAGTCTGTCTTCACACGGGCTGGTCGACACAGCGAGGACACGCCCAGAGCCAGGTAATGAGACACTCACCCCAATCCACTTGAGAGAAATGAGAAGTAACCAAAATCAGATGCGAAGCCCCTTTAAACAAGAAGGTCCAAGCGTCAACTTCAGACAGAAAAGACCTGTGCCCCATGACCCCTGCCGAGCCCCTGGGGTTCTGTCCAGCCCGGAGCCGGGCAGGTGTGTCCAGTGGCTCCTTCCAGACCTCCCTCCCCACGCCCACCACACAGGCCACACCTCCACCGGCAGCGCCCGGCGGGCCCAGGACCCCTGCCCCTCCCAGCACTCAGGCACTCCCCCCTTTCTGTTTCTCAGATGCAGGGCCACAGACACCACCCCAGAGCGTGAACAGAACACCTGGGGTGTGTGCAGCCAGTCCCCACCCACCAGCTTATCCATCTGCCTGCAGGGCCCAGCGGTCCCTTTCTTGGGGCACAATTTGGTGAAGACACAAGCGAAAAACAAAAACTATCAGCAAAACTGCAGACTTCCCCCTTCCGAACCTGTGGGCCTGGCTCCCAATCTGTTCTTGTCCAGGAGCCACCTCCTTCGGTGGCCAGATAGAGTCCCTGCGGACAGTACCCCCTACACTGGAGCCGGTGCGCTCCCACTCATCCCTCACTCCCAGCAGCTACGGGAGCCTGTGGGGCTGGGAAACGCCAGCTGAGCCTGGCCACGTCTTCCAGGCGAGGGCCGAGGGCCCACGGAGCTGGAGACGCATTGGACCGAGCCCCAGCGGAGGGACGACGTGTGGACACCCCCAGAGTCTGAGACACTGGCCAGAGGGACTGGGGACAACGTGCTGGAGCCCTGCGAGGCCACTGTCCACAAACAATCCCGTCCAGAGGCCAAGAGCTCCCAAGCCTACCCAGCACGACAGCCCCCAGCCCCCACCGTGAAAGCTTCCCTGAGAAAGTTGGGGCAGGAGGGGGTAGGGAGGAGATCCGTGTGTCCACCGCCCCCAGGCGCACAGACATCTCACCCCCTCCCTGATCCAAAGTGTTTCCGGAAAACAAAACCAGTGGCGCGGGCGGAAAGGGGAGGGCCCAGCCACAGCGAGGCGGCGGTTCCTAAGCAGTGCCCTGCAACAGGTCACCCCGGACGAGACCCCTCCGGCCGCATGCCCCTTCGCCGCCGTCCCTGCTCTCCCCTCAGGGCCTTCCAGGCCACAAAGCCAGGAACGGGTGGGCTGGGGCAGGGGTCCAGGGTAGCAGGGGGGACGGCGGGGAGGGCCAGGGGAGTGGGCAATGGGCCTGAGCACCGGGGAGCAGGGAAGGCGAAAGTGGAGTGCCGCTAAGTGGACAGCGGGGTCTCGAGTCAGGGCCAGTGGAGGTGCGCAGAGTCTGCGGCGAGGGGCCGGGAGGCAGCTGGGCCTGGAGCGAGGCATCAGTGGGGACCGTGAGGTCTGCGGTGGACGCGCCGGCGGGAGTGCGAGGCGGCCAGGCCCGAGTTTGGGGAAGGGGGACAGCGTGGAGAGAACGGGGAGTGAGGCGGCGGCGTCTGGAGGGTGGGAGTCAGGGGCCTGGGGGGTCAGAGGCGGGCGGACAGGGGTCCACAGGTGCGGGGCCGGAGGGCGGGCGAGGGGGTGGGGGTCCGCAGGGCGCGGCGGCCCGGGCGCGTGGCCGTGGCAGCGGCGAGGGCGCGCGCGTCCTTACCTCGGGGCCTCCGCCGTGGCCGTGGCCCGCGGCCGGCCGGGCAGCGTCCCGGGCTCCCTCAGCAGCGCGGCGCGGGGCCCTGTTGCGGGCCCCGCTCGCGCTGCGGCTCCGGCTCCAGCGCCCGCTCGGGCCCCCGCTCCCGCTCCCGCACCGCCGCCGCCGCCGCCGCCGGCCTCCGCATGTTGGCGCGGGCCGTCCCCGCCGCGCGGGCGCCCGGCTCGCCCCGGTCTCGCAGCGTCGCCGCGGCCCGCGCTTACGCCCCGGCGTCGGGGGAGGACCCGCGCGCACTGCGCAGCCGCCGTCGGGCCCGGGACGCACGGCGCCCCAGCGCGGGGCGGGGCTTGGCGGCCGCGGACGCCGCCGCACGACGGCCGCCGCGCTTTGCGGCCGCTCCGGGAGGGCCAGGCCGCGGCCTGCGGGGGGTTCCCGGAGGCGCGCGACCCGCCGGGTGGGGTGGGGTGGGGCGCGCGCGCGCGTGAGAGGCAGGAGCCGGGCCGCGTCCGCCCTCCCGGGGGGCGGGGCTCCCGCCATTCGCCCGGGCCCGCCCGCCGTTGCCATGGCGACGCGTGGCCGGCCGCCCCGCCGCGCTGCTGTGACGTCACGGTCTCGCCACCTGACGTCACTGCCGGGCGGTGGCGCGGGGAGGGGGGAGGGGGAGGGGCCGGGGCGGCGGGGCGGGGCCTCGGGGTGGTGGCGTCGGGGTAGGGCTCTCACCGCCGGCGGGAGCCCGCGGGCGGCGCGCGGGGCAGGCCCACCCACGCAGGCGCCCCTGCAGGGTGGAACGCCGATCGGGCCTCCCCGGGAGTCCCCAGGCCTGCGGGCGCTCAGGCGGTTTCAGGAGGTCCAGTGAGGCAGCATGGACCAGAGCGACCCCGAGCTCAGCCGGGCACAAGGACGTAGATGGGAGCGGATGCTCGGGCTGTGGTCCTGCTGGTGGTGGCCAGACGGGAGGCTCGGGAAAGGGGGTGGGACGGAGGCTAAGCTGGAAGGGCCAGCGGCAGGGTGCGGTGGGCGGCCAAGCCAGGTCCTTGGAGAGGCTGGCCTTGGGGGCCGAGGACGCCAGCCGCCACCACTAACCACCTCAGTCTGTACTTTCTTGTTAGGTTCTTGCCGGCTTCTCTCTGACCTCGAACAAAAGACCCTGCAGGCGAAGCGTCCCCTGGTGGGGTCCAGAGCTGCCCCCTCAGGAGCAGTAAGGACTGCCCTGAGCCAGCAGGACCCTGATGGGCTGGACGTGACTGCCCACCCGCACGACCCACGGGCCTGCCTCCCAGTCTCCTTTTAGAAACCTGGCAGTATTTTCCCCGTTTGGAAGACAGTCTGGAGACATGAGTCCGCTGTCTTCCCAGTGTCGGCCTCCGTGAAATAAATGTGTTTTGCTACTGCTCGTTTCTCTACCTTTGGATTTTGCCAGCAGCCAGTGGCTGAACCTGGTCTGTTTGGGACCCCGGAGCCAGCGCTCTTGCAACCCTGTGTCCTGTCCTTCTCCAGTCCCACGTGCAACGTCACCACCTCCAGGAAGCCCAGGCCACATCCCCGTGCTGTTCTTTCTCACTGGATCCTGACCCTCTCCTGCCTGAGCCTTCCCACGAAGAACTGTGTTTGCCTAAAATCAGCCTCCTCCAAAATACAAGCTCTTGACAGTTGCTCAGTGGATTACTAGGAAAGAGAGGAAGTGAGGAAGGAAGGGGAAAGGAAGTGAGGAAGGAAGGGGAAGCGGGGGAAGCCACCCTGTCCACCAGCGACACCAGGCCAGGGAGCACATCTGCTTTAGCTCACGGCTGCGTCTGTGCACCCAGTGGGCACTCAGTCTGTGTGTGGTCAGTGTGTGCGGCGAATGAATGAAAGAAGGCACCAGCGAACTTCGCGGTCCTCCCAGATTCTGGAGAACCGGGGTTTTATTTCGTCAGAACTCCTGACCCCTCTCTCACTCCTTCGGGAAATCTGCTCTCCAGTGCTCGACTCCCAGGGGGTCAGGAGGCACAGTTGCTTCTCCTCTAGAGGTATTTGAGCTTTAAATCGGAGCTGCAGCCTTGCCCCTGTTAAAAGCAGCATCCCAGGCAGCCGAAAGAACATGGAAAGTGAGGCCAAGGCTGGGGTGGTGCCAGTAAAAGGCTATGTGACTCTGCGTGGGTTGCTGGCCCTCTCTGGTCCCCTGAATCCTCATCTGTAGGGAGGGACTCTCCATACCCCCTCAGGTATATCATGGGAATTCATGAACTCACAAATAAAGAATTGTCAGCTGAAATGGTTAAGCGGCTGCCTTTGGCACAGGTCATGATCCCAGCTTCCTGGGATCGAGCCCCACATCGGGCTCCTGGCTCAGTAGGGAGCCTGTTTCTCCCTCTCCCTCTGCCTCTGCCTCTCCCCCTGCTCATGCTCTCTCTCTCTATCTCTGTGTCTCAAATGAATAAATAAAATCTTTAAAAAAAATTGTCAGCTGAACATCTCTCTCTCAAATCACTTGGAGTCTTTGAAAAAGCAAACAGCCTTTTGTGCTTCCCCTTTTTTAACCCACTTTGAATGTGGCCCGCAGGTGCCTGCCCCCTTCTAGCTTTGATCATGGGGACACCATTTTTGGGGAAGCTGGTGCGGGAAAGGGCCCCATTGGGTCTCTCAGTGCAGTAAGAACCTTGTAAAGAGGTTCAGCCGGTTACCCCATTGCCCATTCCCCCACTTGGGAAAGCTGAACAAAATCCCAGCCTCCCCATAAATCCCAAACAGCTGTGGATTTCAGGGAGGAGGTGGGCAGGCAGCGGCCCCTTGTGTTCCCTTACCCCTGGAGGAGGCAGGCCCATCTCCCTGGAGAGACCCCGGGGGGGACAGGAACAGGCCAGCCCACTGACACAAGCAGGTGCCCCAGTTCACTTTTGTGGAATTGAGCTGGATTCGTGCTCCCTGCAGCCAGGCCTCTCCCCCCGGCCCCCACTGTGGGGCAGGGAGGCAGACGGACACATTCCCATTTTCAAGAAGTGGAAACAGGTTTACAAAGGAAAGGTGACTTGCCCATGGTCCCCTGGCTTCGCACCTGCAATGCTGCAGGCCCCCACCGCTGGGTAGCGCCGGCTCCCCCTCTTCTGAGGGTGGCCCAGCACCCCCATCCCAGGCCAGCCGCCGTGGTGGAAGAGAATGCGTGTTCAGAGCTGGGGCAGGTCAACGTTCTCGCGGGATGGTGTGAGCTCAGGAGGGGAAACCGAGGCCAGAAGACACGCAAGCGGCAGCGAGGGGTAGCCCGTGAGCAGAAGCCCAGCAGTCTGTGGGAGAGAGCGCAGGAGCTCCAGGTTGGAACTCCCCATTCCGGGGGTCTCCCGGCCTCTTGAGAACGGACCCCAGCCACCAGGTCTGTACCATGTGACCCCCCAGCCGCCTCTGATTGGCCCAGAGCAAGCCCATCCAGCTCCATCTCTGGGGTTGCTGAGCAGGAGAGGTCCCAGACGGTGGTGGTCGTCTGCTTTGTGTGGCTTCGCAGGCGTCTGCCTCCCGCGGTGCTGAGACACATTGTAGGTGCACAAGCGCCCGGTGCGCCCAGGCCTCCTGGGACCCTCCGTGCTAAAACCGGGAAAGTCCCAGCAAACCTGAGCAGGGGACGGGCAATGTGTCACCTGTCACGAAAGATCCCAGATGAGGAGTTCCCTGACCCCACTCCTAGGGGGCCAAGGCCTGGGAGAGGTACAGAGTTGAGTAGTGTCTCCTCCAAACGCACATCCACCTGGAAACTCAAAATGGGAGCTTATTTGGAAATAGGGTCTCTGCGGAGGTGATGTTGAATTCAGACGAGGTCACGCTGGATTAAGGTGGGCCCTAACTCAATGGCTGGTCTCGTTATAAGAAGATATGCGGGGCAACTGAGTGGCTCAGTCGGTGAAGCACCTGACTCAGCTGGGGCTCAGGTCGTGATCTCGGGGTCCTGGGATCGAGCCCCTTGTCAGGCTCTGCACTCAGCCCGGTGTTGGCTGGAGATTCTCACCCTCAGCCCCTCCCTCTGCCCCTCCCCCGCACGTGCTCATTCCCTCGAAATTTTTTTTTTTAAGGTTTTATTTATTTTGACAGAGAGAGAGACACAGCGAGAGAGGGAACACAGGCCGGGGGAGTGGCAGAGGGAGAAGCAGGCTTCCCGCTGAGCAGGGAGCCCGATGCGGGGCCCGATCCCAGGACCCCAGGATTATGACCTGAGCCGAAGGCAGACGCTTAACAACTGAGCCAGCCAGGCGCCCCAAATCTTTTTTTTTAAGGAGGAAAACAAAGAGAAAGTGGACACTGGAGGGGGTCAGCCACAGACCCAGGGACCTCTAGAGCCCCAGGAGCTGGGAGAAGCTGGAAGGACACTCCCCTGGAGCCTCCAGAGGGAGTGCAGCCCCACAACACCTTGATTTCATGCTTCTGGGTTCCAGAATTTAGGAGGATGAGGGGCGCCTGGGTGGCTCAGTCGGTTAAGCAACTGCCTTTGGCTCGGGTCATGATCCTGGAGTCTGGGGATCGAGTCCCACATCGGGCTCCCTGCTCAGCGGGCAGTCTGCTTCTCCCTCTGACCCTCTTCCCTCTCGTGCTCTCTGTCTCTCATTCTCTCTCTCAAATAAATAAATAAAATCTTTAAAAAAAAATTTAGGAGGATGAATTGTTTCACGCCACCCAGTTTGTGGTACTTGGATGTGGCAGTCCCAGGAAACTCCCACAGATGTGGACCCAGATCGGCCACTGTTACGGGTTGAACTGTGGTCCCCGGAAAGATATGCGGAGATTCCAGCCCCCCGACCCTGTCCGAGGACAAGGGGTCACAAGTTCGGTTCCTGCTGAGGGAGAACCTGTCCCAGGCTCCCCCAGCTTCACGGGGCTCCTCCCTGCCTGTCTGGGCCCACGGGTGCCCTTTTTATTGTCATATTGGATTGGAACCACTCTATGCCTTATGGTCTCACCTTACCCTGAAAAATTACTCCCATGACCCTGTTTCCAAAGAAGGTCACCTCCTGGGGTCCTGGGGGCTAGGTCTTCAACATATGAACAGAAGGGTACACAATTCCCCTCGTTACAAAACACACAGAGGTATGCACACATCCATACACGCACACAGACCGGCACCCACTGCGCTCCACCTGAGCGCAGAGCCCAGGCCCTCCATCGCCCAAACACGGAGGGACAGCCTGAGACACGGTCTGCGCCTTCCGAAGGGTCCCAGAGGGGCTGAGCCTCGGCGGCTCGCGGCTGTGACTGGCGCCTTGACGCCTCCCTACTGACCCCTGCGCACTTGTCTCCAGTAGACCTTTTGCCCCCAATCTTTACATGGGGCCCAAACAGGTCACAACAGAGAGAACCCAGCCACCCTCTCTGCAAAAATGAAGAATGCCACTCACCTTTTTCTAAAAAAAAAAAAAAAAAAGTTACTTTTTTAATGTTGAAGCGTAACGAACAGATTTTTAGATGACATTAACAAATGTTTTTAAATTTTGTCTTAAATTCTAATAGAGTATTAGTATTCACCTGGGAGAGGCAGGGAGGGCGCTTCCCAGGAGGCTGCAGAGGGGACACCGCCCCGTGAACACCGACAGCTCTGACATCTGGCCCCCAGGATGCGGGAGCACTGAGCCCCCCAGTCCGTGGTCCTAGGTGATGCTGCCAGCATCCTGCTGTGAATCCCAGCTCTGCCCCCCAGAGGGTGGGAGGAGAGACCCCTGTGGCTTCAACCCTGAGTCTGTGGTTCTTTGATGCGGCTGCCCACACAAAGGGTCCCTTTCTCAACTTGGGCTTTGGCCTCTCAACTCCAGCCCCATCCTGCGTCCTTACAGGTCACCTGGGAGCTCAGGGCACACACATCCCTGCACCCGGGCTCCATTTCCCCCCTTCCTGCCCTGTCACCAGTCCGGTCCCCCCACCCAGCCCAGGGACACCCACTCCCTGTCTACCCCTGCAATCCACGTCCCACTCATCAACAGGTGCGTCCCCACAGCACACCCCACCCCACCTCCTCCTGCACTGCTCTAGCATCTGCGGGGGCCTTCCTGGGGCAGCCTCAACCCTAACCCTCACAGCTCGGGAGGGCACAGCCCAAGAAGCGTTGCAGGGCTGGTTCCTGCTGAGGGAGAACCTGTCCCAGGCTCCCCAGCTTCGGGGGGGGGGGGGCAGGGGTCCACCAGTCATCTCGGCATGCCTTGGCCTGTAGAAGCATCACCCCCTGTCTCGGCCCCGTCTCCACAGGGCTTCTCCCTGCCTGTCTGGGTCCACACATCCCCTTTTTGTAAGGACACCTGCCATGACTTTAGGGCCCACCCTACTCACCTTAACTAAGTACCCTTGCGACCGCCCCATTTCCGAGTAATTCCCGTTCTGACCTGCGGGGCGCTAGGATGTCAACACGTGAGTCCGGGGGGGGGGGTTGGGGGAGGGCACAATGCAACCCGTGCCATTTGCTTGGGGCTCAGTTTGGTCTCTCTCTGTGGATCTAGTCTCCTTCCTGTGGTGGCAAAGCGCCCCGTCCTCCCTCCCGTGTCCACGTGGGGTGTCCACACCGTGAGCCCTGGGGAGGCCCCTGCAGCTGGGCTTCTGTGAGGTCCTTCTGTTTCTCTTCCAGCCACGTCTACTATTTTTTCCTTTGGGGCAAGTGATACTGGTTTCTCATTTTCTGTACACTTCCCTTTTTCAAGTTAAAACAGTGGAGCATAAAAAAAGCAAGTTGACTGAAAGGAAAAGCATGAAGTAAACGCACTGTGGTGGCTCAGAGGACATGAGGGCGACGCCGTGTGGGGCAGGGTCACAGGCAGGGGCAGCATGTGGCTAGGGCCACAGACGCGCACGCCCCTAACAGCCCCGCAGAGGCCCCGTGATGCAGGAAGGACTATAGTATTTATTTCCAGGATACTCTCCCGTAACAAAACCCACTACGAAGTAACAAAGGTGGATGCGCATGCGGTTCTCCTACCTGGGGCCACACCTGCTCAGTCCCGCACGCAGCAGGGGACTCGGCCCCACGGTCAGTGCAGCGCATGCCTCTCGGTCGCAGAGGCTGGCTAGGGGGCGTTCAGGGACACCCGGGAGACCTACAGCTTGAGACCCGAGGGGACCCAGGCCCGGGCATGTCCTCAGGAACCACGGCCACCTTGGGACACCACATGGCGCCCAGCACGAGCAGCCAAAGCAAGCATGGGTGTGGAGTGCAAAGAACAAGGCTAGCTGGTCCAGGCTTTTGGAGAGGCTGGCATCTGGCGCGGCAGTGTGTGACACAGAGGGTCCCTGTCCTACCCCGAGCCGGCCAGCCGGGAGCCGAGGGGCAGCATTCGGGGCGCCTGGGGAGCCTGGCCAGCAAGGGCTAGGAGGCAACGAGGGCTCCTCCGGCCGGTCAGCTCACAGGCGTGCTGCTGAGATCCCCGCGGAACATTCCAGTCCTTCATCTCAGAAGGAGCTACGAGAGCCGGAGGGAGGTGACCTATCGTTTAGATTGCTTGCTAAGGCACAGGTTTGTCACATCTTAACCTCTAGAAGGCCACTCTCCTGAGAAACCCCGTCTCCTGCTTCCTGCAGCTCGAGGGAGGGCTGTGTGGTCGCGGGCTCCGAGCAGCCGGCCCACCCCACTCTGCCTGCTGCTGAGGCTTTCCCTGCGTTTGCACAGAGGGGAGATCTGGCCCCGGCCCCCCAAAGGGTTCTGCCCCTGCCTTCAGATCCCCACAGCCCCCGTCCCCCAAAGGGGTTCTGCCCCAGCCTTCAGATCTCGACAGGGGCCCACTCGACGTTCCCATGAAGACAACCACTGGGGGCAGGAAGGCCAACGGCCCTGCACAGAGCCCATGGGGCAGACGGACAGATGGACAGGGGCTCAGATCATGGTGCCCAGGTGGCTCATCAGCCTCTGGCCGACCCCGCAGGGCTGTCCACAAGAGCCCTCTGGCTGCAGGTGGACAGGGACACAAAGTACAAGAACACAAAGGACCCGGCCAAGCCCCTCCATCACCCACGGGGACGGGAAGGAGAGAAGAAGGGCTGAGGGTAACGCCCTGGTGGAGTCCCCCTCTGTGCCATCAGCTCTGGAAGTCAGGCGGCCGGCCTGCTGCCCCTTCTCCCTGCAGAGGCCTCCAGAGGAGGGGGTGTGCTGTGCAGCACGGGGGGCGTCCTGCCGGACGGCACAGGCTGAACGGTTTCTGGGTGGCGCTCGCGAGGACCTCGCTGCCGGAGACGAGACAAACACGAGTGCGGGTCCCCGAGTGCTCACAGGCTCCGCCGCCCTGGCCAGGGGAGGGGAGGGGGGCGGGCAGCGGGGCTGGTCGGCCCCTCTATGGCCACTGGCTGCCGGCTGCCGGGTAGCTGGGCACAGTGGGGTACTCGGGCAGGGTACTTCCCGAGAAGTTGTTGTACTGAGCCTCTCGAGACGGTGGGTTCCGCCAAGCTCCCGTGTTCCACTCGGTCTGCGCCTTCTGGAAGCTTCCGCCAGCCCCCCGATAGATCCTGTGCACCTGCAGGGCAGAGGACAGAGAATCCAAACTGAGCGTGTGTGTGGCGACAAGAGACCTGCTTGTGTTCAAAGCAGGCCGTCTCGGGTGAATGACAGAAGTCATAAAAACATCTTGGCGGACACGTTAGAAAATGCACCAAAACCGACACGGGCAGACTCAGAGGGCCCTGCCCTGATCTACGACCACGGTCCCCCCGCTGCTGACGTGTGTGGCCACCAGCACTGCTCCCCTCCCCAGCTCCGGGGCCAGGCTCTCGGGCCACCCACCTGACACTTGCGTCCCGTATGTGGCCCATAGTCTCCTAGGAAGACGCCCCCAGGAAGGACTGACTCCCCACTGCACCTCAGGGAACGTGGGGCAGTGCTAGAAACTCTAGAAGTTCTGGAAAACTCAGCAAGTGAAAAATGGCATTTTAACTGGACGCTCTTGATGACCAGTGAAGCTGAACACTTTCCCCGTTTCTCACAGGGATCTTCTCCCGCATGACTATTGAATTATCTGTCTCGGGCGCCTGGGTGGCTCAGTTGGTTAAGCAACTGCCTTCGGCTCAGGTCATGATCCTGGAGTCCCGGGATCGGGTCCCGCATCGGGCTCCCTGCTCGGCGGGGAGTCTGCTTCTCTCTCTGACCCTCTCCCCTCTCATGCTCTCTCTCTCTCATTCTCTCTCTCAAATAAATAAATAAAATCTTTAAAAAAAAAAAGATTTAAAAAAAATTATCTGTCTCTCCGACCTCTCTCAGTGGGAGTAGGCGGTGTGCAAGAGAAAGCTCACGCGGCGGGCCTGAGACTTCCCTCCCCGGAGGCTGGCTCGCAAGGCTGGCCCTCGGCGGCATCTGGAACCGGACTCCGGGCTCCCACCACCCTCGCTGCTGGGGGGCTCGGGTCCCTGGACCGTCTGTGCAGACACGAGGCTCGGGCTGAGCACCTGCTCCCCTCCCGGAGTCTGGGGTCCGGGCCCAAGCCGGGCAGAGGGGCCCGTGAGACCGACCCCCGCAGAGAACCGGGCGCTGGGTCTCTGCCGGCCCCCTGGAGACCACACCTCACACGCGCGGTCCTGTCTCGTTTGGCGGGAGCTGAGCGTGTCCTGTGGGACACCCCGGGAGAGGACTCTGGAAGCTCGCGCCTGGTGTCCCCACCCCTGCCCCCCATGCCCCTGCCCTGAGCTCATCTGGCTTCCTATCCTCTCTGTATAAACCACAGCCGTGGGGTCGACCATCTGCTGAGCCCTGGGGGTCCTCCCGGCACATCCCTGCACCTGGGCCTGGTCCCAGGGATGAACACGGGGTCCTCCCATTGTTTAGGAAGAACACTCTATTTGAGTTCATAAATCTTTCCTTTCTAGCCTTATAGGCATTTTCAGTTAGTATTTGCTTTCTAACTTAGGATGTTTGCTGCTGAACAGAAGTCCCCAATTGGAAACAGCTCCTGTGTGGGCTTGATCCCGGAACCCTGTTTAGATTCACTCACTGTGTGTCTCCTTTGTGGTTTCTGCAGTCCCCTCCCCGCCCCCAACTGTCCACACAGCTGAAAGCCTTTGGGGTGCACATATGGGGGGCATGGAACAATGCTCCTGTCTTCCCACACAGCCGGGTGCAGGGGGAGAAAGCCTACGTAAGCCAGGAAACGGGCTTTCACAGCTAGAATCTCGTGGCAAAAGGCTAAAGAGATCCAATCACAGCCCACCACACAGCCCATGCTGGGGCACAGTGCTGGGGCGCAGTGCTGGAGTGATGCCCTGTCTCTCCGCTTTCCTGTGGGGACTCCACGCACATCCACAGGCTCTGACCAACACCTGAGGGCTGCAGGCCTGGTGTCCACCCCCGGGAGAGCCCGCGGCTGCCCACCAGCTTTCACGTGGATGCAGCATGAGTGTTCTGCTGCAGTCTCTAAGCACCCGGGGCCGTACTGCCCACGAGAACTTTCCGTGATGGTGGAGACGGCCCACCAGCCCCACGCAGCCAGCAAATACTTGAAATGAGGTGGGTGTAGCGGATGCCCCTGGGTTTTCAGTTTTACTTAATTTTACTTAATGTGAATTTAACTGTACAGGGCGGCAAGTGTCTAGTGGCGGCCAAATCGGGCAGCGTGGAGCACACCCGGGGCCACACACTATGCTGTTTCCCCAGGCGTGCCTGAGCAGAGGTCAGCTCGTTCCCGGACATTCGGTCTCTCGCTCCCCAAACAGGGATGAGATGAGCCCAAAGAACTTGGGGACGCAGGCAACGGGATGCATGGGAAGATGCTGGCAGTCCCAGGACCCAGAGGCCTTACCTTTATGATCGCAACGGCCATCATGGCAGCTGACATGGAGAACATGATGGCTGGAAGCAGCATGACCACAGCGGCTCCGACACTCGTCTGGAAAAACCCAATTGCCGCCAGCCAACCACTGCAAGGGGCAAGAGAGAGCATGGGTGCTAGCACGTCGACCAAACAAGGGCCCAGCATCCTCTATATGTAAAGAGCACCAACAAATCAGCAAGAAAAAAATAAACGATTAGCAGGGAAATGGGCAATTGGTACGAGGACTTGCAGGGCCTGGTGAATACACGAAACGATGCTCAAACCCAGCAATGAGGAACGCACGTTAGAATGGGGTCTCTGCGTTCCCCTGCCACGCAGGCAAGCGTCGTGTGTGCAAGGGGCTGAGGAGAGGAACCCTGCCCTGGTGGGAGCATGTCCCTCTGCAGGGACAGCGGCAGGTACCTACAAAAAGCCCTACATGCTCATCTCTTGCACCCAGCTCTCCTCCTAAGAATTCACGCCACAGAATTCCTTGTCTTTGTGAAAACCCGGGAGTATCCTAAATGTTCACCGGCTGGAAAGAACACAGGTGTCCGGTGTGCCACAGCCACTCAACGGCATGCCAAGCAGGTGTTGAGGAAGCGAGAGGGGAAAAGAGTTAAAGAGCAGTCAGTACAGCAAGACTCCACGGGACCTGTTTTGTCCCGTACACACGCAGACGAACACCCACACTTGCCTCTTGGGGCGAGAGGTGGGAAATAAGTGTATTGTGGGATTTTATTTTTCTGAACAGGTAATAAAAATACATAGCTCAACCTTCAGGGACTTAGCAGAATGTATGGTAACTTGGAAGTTAGCACTAGTTCACTATTAACTAACCCACGTGCTTTATTCAGGCTTCCCAGCTGTTCCACGGGCGTCCCTGTTCCAGGAGCCCGCCGTGCGGCCACATCCACGGATCAGCAGGCCAGGCCCCCATCCACCTGGGCTGTTTCCAGCCCCCACGGCCACACGCGCACTGCCACCTAGAGCCCTGCAGGAGCATCAACCCCGAGAAGCAGAAGGTTGCGTCCAGCCACCCCCATGGGAGCCCTGCCACGCCCCACGCCGGAGCCGTGACGCACCTGCGGCCGCCCAGTTCACACGAGGCCAAGCCCTGTGTGGCTCGCCCCTAGAGCAACTCTTTAAATTACGATCTATTGGGCACCTGGGTGGCTCAGTCGGTTGAGCGACTGCCTTCGGCTCAGGTCATGATCCTGGAGTCCCGGGATCAAGTCCCACATCGGGCTCCCTGCTTGGCGGGGAGTCTGCTTCTCCCTCTGACCCTCTTCCCTCTCGCGCTATCTCTCATTCTCTCTCTCTCAAATAAATAAAATCTTAAAAAAAAAAAAGAGTTGCTCTAATTTTTTACACTTTCAAGTAGGCTCCACGCCCCACATGGGGCTGGAACTCTCAACCTTGAGAGTTAAGAGTCACACGCTCCACCGACTAAGCCAGCCAGGCGCCCCTAAAAAGCCCACTTAAAAGCCAGAATTTAAGCAAGGGGGGGCGTGAAGGAATCAAGGTTGGTTTCTTAGGCGTGAAGCAGACTGTGGTCTCACATGCACACGAGTGCCGCGCAGCATCCCCTCCGAGGATGAGCCTGACGCCCTGGGGAAATGGTACTGGTGGCTGCCGGGTGTGCCCCATGCGGGAGGCCGAGAGCAGAGCCCGGCCGGCCGCAGCTGCAGTCCACCCGCCCCCTGCTGGTGGGCCACAAGCCTGCCGCCGCCAAGGGCCAGGAGGGTGGGAAGACCCTGGGCTGGGCTTCCAAAGGGAATGTGGTTTGGCAGGCCAGCTCCTCGGGGGACCCCCATTCCCTGCACTGAGCCCTGGGGAGGCCAAGGGGCTCCGAACCAGTGGGGCCTCCCCAGACTCTCGCCCACTGGCCCCGCCCCACCTGTGCAAGCCAGTACCTAGCAAAAGAATGAGAGCGATGACAAGCCTTTTACGAGAGCAGATGGGGCTACAGCCCCGACCGCAGGTGCTGTGTTCTCCTGATTTTTCAGGAGAGGAAAAACCCTTCAAAGCAGCTCTTTGCCCAAGCTCACCAGCTGGTTGGTCACCTGTCCCCTGCCCTGTTTGGCCCGCATTCCCGCAGGAAGGAAAACTCCTGAAGTCCCCTTTCTGCAAGCCAGCCCCCGAAGAAGGTGCACACCATCCCTGTCCAGTGTGGAAACCAGGGTAGCGTGGCACTGGGCTGAAAAGAGCTCGCGCGGCGGGCCTGAGACTTCCCTCCCCGGAGGCTGGCTCCCAAGGCTGGCCCTCGGCGGCATCTGGAACCGGACTCCGGGCTCCCACCACCCTCACTGCTGAGGGGCTCGGGTCCCTGGACCGTCTGTGCAGACACGAGGCTCGGGCTGAGCACCTGCTCCCCTCCCGGAGTCTGGGGTCCGGGCCCAAGCCGGGCAGAGGGGCCCACGAGACCGACCCCTGCAGAGAACCGGGCGCTGGGTCTCTGCCGGCCCCCTGGAGACCACACCTCACACACGCGGTCCCATCTCGTTTGGGGGGAGCTGAGCGCATCCTGTGGGACACCCCGGGAGAGGACTCTGGAAGCTCGCGCCTGGTGTCCCCACCCCTGCCCCCCACGCCCCTGCCCTGAGCTCATCTGGCTTCCTATCCTCTCTGTATAAACCACAGCTGTGGGGTTGCCCGTCTGCTGAGCCCT
Source organism: Eumetopias jubatus (assembly GCF_037043125.1). Lineage (NCBI taxonomy): Eukaryota > Metazoa > Chordata > Mammalia > Carnivora > Otariidae > Eumetopias > Eumetopias jubatus. The sequence goes on from NW_028274807.1 coordinate 217,384,382, forward strand.
GGGGGTCCTCCCGGCACATCCCCGCACCTGGGACCCCAAGACAGCCCCTCACTGGCCCTCCAGACCCAGATTTGGGAGAGCATCAGCCAAGAAGAAACCCGATACTGAGGGTCCACGCAGAGCTCATCTGCTACGGGGCAAGAAGGAAGCAACAAGGGAAGGCTGTGCTAGAAACAATCCCAGGGGAGAGCAGAAGGTGACTTGTAGGCTTTGAAAAGGGGACGGAAGACACAGAAGGGGACAGACAACAGAAAGGAGCCGAGGGGCAGGCTCAGGAGGCCACAAACACCCTAAGGGATGCCAACCGAGAGGTCACACAGGGCACACCTGAGCAGACAGGACTCCAGAGCATGGACAAGGCCGAGCATACGCACGCGCAGCCTCAGATGTCATCCACAGGACACTCGACACCAAAGATACGACCCACGGCCAGCCAGCAGCCCCACATCCTCATCCTGGGACCTGGGACGTGTCCCCAGAGGGAACCTGGTCACGGCCCCGAGGAGGGGTGACCCTGGGTTCCTGGGGGGCCCGGCGTCCTCACGAGGGGGAGGCAGAGGGTGGGAGTCCCAGAGATGGGCAGACCCCACGCTGCTGGCGGTGAGGATGGAGGGGGGCCGCGGGCCAGGAAAAGGCCAGAGCCGGGTCTCCCTGGAGGCCCTGGGGGGACCAGCCCTGCCCACACCAGGGTTTTGGTTCCAAGAGGCCCACGTCAGACTCCTGACCCCAGAAGTGTGAAGTAACTGTTTAAGTCACTAAGTTTGTCCTAATCTGTGACAGCAACCACAGGACTGGGTATAAAACCTTAAAAGCAAACAAAAAACCAGCTCTCCCTCAATGGCGGGGTCACAGGAGGCCATCCCAGGGAGACCCTTGTGCTGTCTGAGCCGCTCCTCCCAGACACCCCCCAGGCCCACTTCCCAGCCTTCCAGGTGGCCCATAAGTGCATCCCGGGCAGGACCCTCAGGGGCAGGCCCCAGGTGGCACGGGCAGCAGACCCCAGCCCCAGCCCCACCAGTGCCACCCCGAGAGCTCACGCACGAGGGCACACGTGCCTTCTCTTACACCCTGGGAGGCTTGGGCTCTACTGTCCCACAGTGAACGTGTGTCACACCCCTGCGCTGCGGCCCGGGCTCCCGGGGGCCTGGCTCACCATGCGCCCCATCCCGCGAAGCCAATCGCCTGGAGGACGGTCAAGACAAACTGGGCTCCAAAGATGAAGAAGAACGCCATGAAGTTGAAGGAGCTGTCGGCTCTAGAGAGAGAGAGAGAGAGAGAACAGCCGTCATGGCAGCCGGCACGCGGCAGGACCAGTGGGGACGGGGCTGCCGCCCTCCCCAGAAGCGGCAACCCGAACGCGCCATCCCACGCATGCTCAGCCCGGGCTTGGACTCTACAGGGCCACGACACGCCTTCTCTGGGAAACACTGCGCCAACAGATTCCTGGCCGCAAAGGGGTCTGAGAGATCTCAGTGCAAGCGACGACGCTCACGTGAGTGCTGGAGGTTAACCCGGGGGAAGGCGTGTCGCAGATTTAAGGGGCTCTGCATGCTCCCCAGAGGACGGGGGGCAGCAGCCGAGGGGCCACGGCGCAGGCCACCTCCAGGTCACCGAAGCAGGACAGGGGCAGGACCCTGAGGGTGGTGGGAGGAGGCAGGGCCGCTCACAGGCTGTCAGCAGGCCCCGAGCATTGCTGAGCGAGGCTGCCGGAGCCAGCCCAGAACCTGGAGGAACAGCCTGTCTAGCTCCAGCACACACGTGGGTTTCTAGTCCTTGTCTCCAAGGAGGGCCTCAGGGACGCTGTCTGACGGACCCTGAGAGCCCGAGATTCGGGAACCCTCTAGGGGCAAAATGGCAGCTCCTGAGTAACAGGGGGCGCACTGGGGGCAAGTGTCCACAGACAGGAGCGTCCTGCGGCCGAGAACAGGAGCGAGGCGCCCACACGCACTGCCCCGGGGACGGGCCCCGAGCCCACGACGCTCAGGGAGGGAACCAGACACAGAAGGCCACACGGGGTGTGAGTCCACGTGGGTGACACGTCCAGAACAGGCTCATCCACAGACGGAAAGGGGGCTGGCGGGGGCTGGGGGATGACAGCTGACAGGGACGGGGTTGCCTTGGGGGTGATGGCATGTTCTGGAACTACACAGAAGTGATGGTTCCACAGCTCTTTGAAGACACCAGAAACGCTGCTATGAGTAGGTGAGTGGACAGATGAATTAGTTACTAAAAGACAGAACAGGCTCTCGTTGGCCATAGTCTGCAGCCCCTGGATAGAAGCTGTCCCCAAACCGAACAGAACGGCTCTGGGCACGTGCGCCAGACGCCAGGCTGGCGAGGGCGCAGGCCCCGAGCGCGTGGTCAGGCGTCTGGCTCCTGCCGGTGCTGAGCACCAGACACTCCCTGAGGCCCCCTCAGAGATGCAGCCCACCCCACGCCCCAACTTACCGGAAGGCCTTATACACAGGCCGGAACCAGCACATGTAGCCACAGGGGGAGAAGAGCAGCAGCCAGACCAAGGCCAGGCCAACGTTGGCCCCCGAGCCACCACCGATCCACCAGGCCAGGCAGGCGACGAGGTTGACCCCCAGGGCGGCACAGTAGACTGGGGAGGGGGCGAGGAGGGTGAGCGGGGAGGGAGGGTGGCGGGCCAGGACCCCTCCCACCCGCCGGGGGAGCCGGGCGGAGGCTCTGGTCAGCATGGGAGCCACGAAGCCAGAGGAGGGCTTGGGACATCACCGTTATTAGAAAGGTGAGGTCCAGCCCAAAATTCGGGCAAACTTTGTGGTGTGGGCTGTCCCGGGCCGGGGTCTGAGTGGCGCACAGGGAGGCCCCGCCCCTGCCCCAGGGCTCACACAGCCACAGCCGATAGATTCTCTTCACCAGAAGCTGGTGCTCGATGGGGATCTCGTCGGAGATGTTCTGGTAGAAACAGGGCTTCAGGGGGATAAACTTGGGCAGCGGCGGGAAGTTGTTCTCCTTTTCTGCAAGGACAGAAAACACCAGGGAACGAAACCAGGCGGGGAGCCTCAGTGACAGCCCCAAACACATCGCCGTCCCTGTCCTCAACCTGCGGACGTGTCCCCTCACGCGGCAGAGGGGGCCTTGTCACGGCCCCGAGGAGGGGGTGACCCTGGGTTCCCGGCGTCCTCACGAGGTCCTCACAAGAGGGAGGCAGAGGGTGGGAGTCCCAGAGATGGGCAGACCCCGCGCTGCTGGCGGTGAGGATGGAAGGGGGGCCGCGGGCCAGGAAGAGGCCGGAGCCGGGTCTCCCGGGGGCACCGGCGGAGGGGGGAGCCAGCCCTGCCCACGCCTGAGTTTTAGGACTTCTGACTTCACGACATGAAATGATAAATGTGTTTTTTTTTTTTAAGGATTTTATTTATTTGAGAGAGAGAGAGCATGAGCAGGAAGAGGGACATGGAGGAACGAGAAGAACAGAGAGAAGCAGACCCCCCACTGAGCAGACGCGAGGCTCGATCCCAGGACCCTGGGATCATGACCTGAGCAGAAGGCAGATGCTTCACCGACTGAGCCACCCAGGCGCCCCAGAAAAAAGTGGTTTAAATCACTCCACTATGGTGATTCCTGAGAGCAGCCAGAAGACACGCAAACATAAGCTTGGCAGAGCCAAAATACCATTAACACCCGACTCCAGAGAAGATTCTGGGACTCTGAATGCATAAGCTTCCTGGGGCAGCTCTGACAAATGACCACCAGCCAGGGGGTTCCAATCACAGAACTTTATTCTCCCCGGTCCCAGAGCCCAGAAGTCAGAGGTCGAGGTGGGGCAGGGCCACGCTCCCTCCGGGGGCTCCAGGGGACGGTCCCTCCTGGCTCTCCCAGCTCCTGGGGGCTCCAGGCATCCCTCGGTGTGCGGCCGCGTCGCCCCAGTGCGTCTTTATGAGAACACCCATCGTTGGGTTGTGGCTACCCTCCTTCAGCATGAGCTCCTCTTTACTAACATACACACAGGACTCTGCTTCCCAATAAAGCCCTATTTCACAGGTACAGGGGTGAGGATTCAACATGTCTCTTGGGCATAGGACTTAGCCTGCAGCATGGTAGGGTCAGTGACACTCCTCAGCCTTTCAACGACATCACCGCTATGGCAGGACACGTCTCCTGAGCACCTTGGAGGGCCAGACTGTGAACAAAAGACAGAGGGGGGCTGCCCTCCTGGCCAGGGGGAGACCAACAATCATCACAATGAATGAGCAAGTGCGGAGTGCTGGAAAATGCTGCGTCCGTGCTGGAAGGGGGCACCAGGGATGTGTGTGCTGGGGGTGGCCTAGCTCTAAGAGGAGGGCAGGGGCGCCTGGGCAGCTCAGTCTGTTAAGCGTCTGACCCTTGATCTCAGCTCAGCTCTTGATCTCATGGTCGTGAGTTCAAGCCCTGCATCGGGCTGCATGCCGCATGTGGAACTTGCTTAAAAAGAGTCGTCAGATTAGCCCCTCACAGCAAAAATTGGTATTTAAACAAATACTCCAGAAAGCAAAGAAGACAGGCCAGTGTGTTCTGGGGGAGGGCCTCGGTGTGAGTACCAGCTGATCAAGAGGCAGCGGGGAGATCAGGGCTGGAGAGGTGGACAGGCGGAGGCAGACCACACCTTACTGGCCACGGAGAGGCCACAGGCATTTACCACGTGACATAGGAAGCCACAGCATGTCCCAAGCCCGAGCAGAGAGGGGAGTCGATCCCACTCTGAGCTTGCCGGCTCTGAGCCCCCGTGATCAGACATGGGAGAAGGGCCTCCCCGGCACAGACTCACAGCCTCCATGCCATGGTCACCGGTCACTACCCTTCAAGGCTCCTGTCCAAGACCCCAACAAGGAGCCCACCTGGCCCGCGGCCCCCAGCCCCCCACTGCTCCCTCAGCCCCCGGCACCTCTCTCCTCCCCTGACGTCTGAACCCCACCCCTCCTGCAGCCCACAGCAAGAACGGGGTGACGCTTCCAGCGGTCAGGCTGCTAGCATACGCTGTGACAAGGAGGTGGGAAGCCCACCACCAAGTCACACACCCTCTGAAACCCTGTTTTCTTGGCAGATAAGAAGTCCCGGGGCAACGTTCTGTGCACACTTAGAACTCAGGCACCCAGAGCCCTACCCCACCCTCCACCTGAGTACAGGGGCAGGTGCTGGGACTGCAGGGGTGGAGAGGCATGGGGCGACCGTGCGTGGACAGTGTGCACTCCTGGCGCCTCACCGTGGCCTTGGGGCCCTAGGGCCGCCCTCACTTTACCTGCACACTCCATCCCTCCTTCTGAGCAGGACGAGGTGGGCACACCATGAAAGAAAGAGAGTCTCATCTGACACGTGTAGGTATGACCCCAGACGCCCACACCTCACACAGTACGTTGACGTCCACGACCAAATGGGCCCCGAGGCAGAAAGCTGGTCAGGCCGACAAGTGCCGTGGAAACAGGCATCTATCTCTCATCTGGCTCAGAGCGAGCAAGTGACCCCAGCACCCTCCATGGGAGGAGGAGAGTGGTGTGTGCCCCCCCCGGGGGGGTATTAGGGTGGGTCCGGCCACTAGGGGACACTTCCCAGAGGATCCCCCGCTGCAGGGCCTCTGGGGGAGACTCACCGGACATTTCCGCTGTGACAACTGGGCGGGGCAGAAGCCTACAGCCACCTGGAGGGGAGACAGCCATAGTCAGGAGGTCCCCGAGGCCGCCAGGGTACCCCGACCCCAGCTGCATGCTCAGCAGCAACCCCAGCTAGAGGCCTCACCTCCAGGCCACCCTGGGTCCCGAAGGCCAGGCCCATCTGCCACCTTCAGAGCCCCCGGGCAGCGTCTGTGCTGGAAAGAGAGGGGTCGGGCTGCTGCCGCAAACACACCCGGCCAGAACCAAAACGTTACTGGGACCCCGTGGGCCCACCCCACCTCCTCGTCCCCCCGACCCCCCTAAACTTCCTCTTTATCCATGAACAGCTCCAGGCACCTCCTCAGGGCCACTGAGAACAGGGTTCGCGCTCACTGCTGTGGAATACTACACAAGTCACACAGCTTCTCTGGTCTGCACTTTTGTCCCTGTGAGCCTGACAGAGCTGAGGACCTCACCACAACCCAAGTGGGGCAGCTGAGGACGCACCTGACACCCAGTACCCTTCCTACACGGAACCAGGTGAGCTGGTGTCACGGAGGAGCCCCAGAGAGCAGGCTGCCCCCGATGCATACACTGCGGGGACTTTGCTGGCTCCCTCAGGGCCCTGTGGTGGGCACGCCATCTCCAGGATATAAGCCGGGCTCATGTGGCCATGCCCGCCTCACTGGGATGGGAACCCATGGATGACTTCCTCACCCACAGTCTAGGTGACGAGGTTCCAGCGACACTGAGCTCCCAAGGTCCACGCCCCCCTCCCCAGGAGACCCTCTCTGGCCCGGCCCAGTCCTCTGTGCCCACATGCCTGGTGGGCTCACAGCCACCCCCTGCCCATCCACGGCACTGGCCTGTGGGCTGGGAGAAGACCCCTAGGGCTCAAGGGGAGGCTCAGAGCAGGGATGAACTGGGCCCCACAGTGGCTCCGTGATCCAAAAATGCACATTTGCCAGACAAACCCACGTTGGTTCTAGTGCTGACGGCCCTGCGGCAGACCCCCCGGCCCTCTATGAAGAATGGCAAATGAGACGACAACCGAAAAAGCCTTTGAGGGAGCTGACTCCAGGCTGGCAGGTGCGCCCTCGTGTAAACACCTGCTGGCCAGCCACACCCTTCCAGACCCAGGACACAGGCAGGGAGGCGCCCCGGGGGGAGGGGGGCACACTCTTCCCCCACTTGGCTCAGAAACTCCCCTTCCCATGCACAAACCCCAAACCTTGGCAGAAGTGGTCACCCAACCCAGGTACCCTTGGCCACCATGGTCCCCTGCCACTGTCAACAGACGCCAACCTGGTTTGGGGCTGTTTATTTTCACAAATAGAGCCCGTTTCCTGACACCCAGGACAAAGGGGAGTCTCTCCCGGCGGATCCTCGGGCTTGGGGCAAAAGGTGGCTGGAGAAGTCCGAGTGCCCAGGCTGGACCCCACGAAGCTCAAGCCCAAGGAAAAGCTCAGTCAGGGCAGAAATGCGTCCCCACACACCAGTGGGAACGGCATGGGGTCTGGCTTCGGGGTGGGAGACGCGCATCGTCCTTGACACTGACCCACAGGATCACGGCCTGCCTAGGTGACAGTGAGAGAGGCGGAGGCCTGCTGGTGGGGTCTGAGGGGAGGCTGAGCCGTTGGCGGCAGAGCAAGCTCCAGAAGGCAGCGGGCACGGCAGCCGCCTACGAACCAGGGTCCAGCTGGCGGCACTGGGCCTCCAGGACCCCACGGAACACCAGGAAGCGGTGGTTGAGGTCAGGCCGGGCGTGGATGCGGAAGCGGGTACCCAGGGCGCCATCGGGCGAGGGCACCCCATAGAAGACACGCTGCACGCGGGAATGCACCAGGGCCATGGCGCACATGGCACAGGGCTCGCGGGTGATGTAGAGGTCGTAGCCAGTGCACACGTAGGGGAGGCTGTCCGCATGCACATCCCCGTCCTCGACCAGCTTGCGCACAGAGCCCACACGGACGCCCAGGGGGGCGACGGCTGGGGCGAAGGAGCAGGCAGGGTAGGGGCCGAGGTCATAGGCGCCACGGCCCTGGCCCTGGGCCACCAGGTCAATGCACACCATGGTGGCGTGCAGCAGGGGGCTGGCCGTGTTGCTGCAGTCGTGGCCTGTGGCCAGCACGCGGCCGGAGGACGGGTCCACCACCACAGCCCCCACCGCCCTCAGGCCCCTCGCAGCCGCCTGCTGTGCGGCCCACACAGCCCGCTCCATGTGGCCCTGCATCGCCGTCTGCTCCTGCGCGGAGAACAGCCGCCCGGCCAAGGCACGAGTCACCTGCCTATCCTCGTGGAAGGACGTGGGCCAGTGGGCACGCGCCTCCTCGAACTGGCCTCTGGTCAGGGGCGGCCGGGCTGGCACGGGCACCAGGAAGGGCTGCCCCAGGCCACGGGGGTCCACGGCTGGCTGCGGGAGGAGCTCAGCGAGCGAGCTGGCACCCGCGGCTGGCCCTGCCAGGCACAGCAGCAGTTCCAGCGCGTGAGGTCGGCTGGCATCACGGCTGGGCCGCACCCTCTTGAGGTGAGGCTGGGCGGGCAGCGGGTGGACGGCTGACACCTCCTGGAGGAGGCGCGAGGTCTGGCGCTTGTCGAGGATGGGTGCGGCGTAGGCCAGCACCAGCTCCACGTCCTTGGACTGCTGCTCGGACAGGACCGGGAGGGCTTGCCACGGCTCGGGCTCTTGCTCAGGGCTCCGGGTCTTCTCGTCCCCACGCTGCTCCATGAGGCCCGGGGCAGGGTCCATCCTCGGCACGGCTCTGACTGTGGGAGACAGAGATCGGAGCAGAGCATCATCCGTCAGCTGCAGAAGGCCCGGGTGAGCCAGAGGAGTCCGTCCCAGGTCCCAGGAGCGTGCGGCATCTGAAGGCTCGTCCGAGAGTTCGGCCCACAGAGAACGCATCACCAGCCATGCTCGCGCTCAGATCCTGCCAACTCTTGGTTTGCAAAACTTAAACTGTCACTGACAGTTTTGTTCCCTGTGACACGTGTCACTGTGAACACGCACACCAGGTCTCAGAGACTCAGTGAGAAAAAACACGAATGGTCTCATCAACTGTCTTCACGTTGGCCGTGTGCTCAGGTAATAACACTAATTTCACCTGTGTCTTTGTGCGCTTTTTGGGACGGTGGCTTCTAGAACATTTCACGTTACGTCTGTACCGTGCATCGTGTTCCTGTTGGTCAGGACCAGCTCGGATAACGTCAGACCTCAATTACTGGTCATCTCGACGTGGTTCTGGAGGATCCTTGTTGCCACTGTGTGCCCAGACCACACGGCCCAATGGCGTCCTGGAGTGGACCACCCCCCCCCCCTCCTCGTGGACCGGGAAAGGCTGCAAGCGTCTGACAACTGTGGGCTTCTACCTTTTAAGACGCACCTCCCAGCACGCTCCTCAGCTGCACAGAATCACAGGCATTCATCAGCCAGGCCCACTGGAGGGCAAGGGACATCCTCACCCACCGCGCTATGTCCTGAGCTCACGAAACAGTCTGCTAAGCACACAGAACCAGGGGTGCTGATGGCAGCCATGAGGAGTGGAAGGCATAGGGGGCCCCTGGTGCCCTCACAGCACTGTGCCAGGCAGGGCCCACCGGAGGGTCCACGGTGCCGACTCTGAATCTGCTCCCAGCACACACCATGCCCAGGACCCCACAGGCCGCACGGGCCACAGAAGCTCCCAGTCTCCACAGCGAAACACATGTCTCGCTCGCCCCTCCGGAAGTACAACTCTGTCCGATGAAAACAAAACAGGTGACAAGTAAAGGAGGCTGCCGCTGGGACACTGCTGGCCAGGGTGCCGGCTCCTAGGTAGGGTGGGTAAGAACCCCAGCAGTCACCGTCCAGCCAGCGGCTGCTCCACTCCACGCCCAGCCACGCACCCAGGAGCCCTGAGAACACACGTCCACAAAGAAGCCTACACACGCCTGCTCACGGCAGAGCATCCACAGCAGCCAGAAGGGGGACGTGGCCCAAGTGTCCTTCGATGGATGAACAGATACACACACGGTCCCCCAAGCACAGACACATCACTCAGCCGTGAACAGGAGCCAGGCGCCCTCACACACGGCCCCAGGGACAGACCCCGAGCCCACGACGCTCAAGGAAGAAACCAGACACGGAAGGCCACGCGAGGTGTGAGTCCACGTGGGTGATACGTCCAGAACAGGCTCATCCACGGACAGGAAGGGGGCTCGTGGGGGCCCCGGAGGAGGGGGACCGGGAGTGACTACTAATGGGGACGGGGCTTTTTTTGGGGGGCAAGTAGAATATTCTGGAATAAGACTGTGATGACAGTTCCACAACCCCACAAATGTCCTCAAAACTACAGATATGTCCGTTTTAAATGGATGAACGGCCCCTCAGTAAAGCTGCTAAAAAAAGCGGGGAGGAGTAAGGACGCGGGGAGGGGTAAGGACACAAGGCAACTGCCATGTCAGCAGACTCCAAACAAGGCCCAATACCTCAGATAACAGCTGCTGGTACCGTAGCCACCATGTGTCCTCCCAGTGACCCAGGAGGGAGCCTGGGGAACTGTCCCCTTTCTACAAGACAAGATGAGGCTCTGTGAGCTGGAAGGACGTGCCTGGAGCCACAAGGCAGGGAAGGTGACTCGGGATCTGACCAGGAAGACATTCAACAGCTCTCGGACTGCCTTCTCAGCCCATTCCACAGATAAGGAAGACAGCTTCCGCAGACGGTGTCTCGCCTGAGCTCCCAAGCCCAGCGTCCGGAAGGGAGCGCCAGCCTAGTGGCAAACAGCGTCCACGCACCAGTGTTCTGCTTCGACACGCCAGGGATGTGGCGTGGGCCGGAAGCCGCTGGGGCACCCGGGCTCCTCTCTCGTCCCATGCTCCAGATCAAGCCCCGGCTCCCAGCACCTGGCCACCTTCACACCCCCCCACACACCCTCTGCTGTTCTTGCCAGCTCAGTCCCATCCCTGGCACCCCCGGGGCAGACAAAGCCTGCTCAGAACAGCCGGTGGGGTGCACATCCACCGTTGCGGTGCCTCTGCCTCTGGCACTGAAGTCCTGGGCTGGGAGCGGGGGGGCCCTCAACTGCACGGGAGCCCCCACAGGGTCTGGTGGGCCAGAGACACAGGACCCTAACACAAGTCCGCTCGGCAGCTTAGGACCCCCCCATGGCCCCCTGCAGCCCCCCACCGCAAGTGGGGTGCTCTAGAACTCTGGTGCTGGGAGGGAGTCAGGAAATGGCACTGATTCGGGGACTGCAGTCGCCCCGCAGGCAACACCCGGTAAACTCACTCAGGCCCCATCTCACCACCGGGCTAGGAAGGCAGGCCAGAACCTGGGTGTGACCCCACCCTCAGCGTCCCCCTCCGAGAAATGGGAATCCAACACCATCACGCAGGGCTGTCTGAGCCAGAAAGGGACGAAATCCACACGGGGCCCCACACGGGCCGGGGTCCGGCGACGCCCTGTGGGGGCTGGGCAGTCCCGGAGGGCTCCTAGGAGGCAGTGACTCGCAGCGGGCCCCGGAAGGCAGGCAGTCCTGAGCGGGACAGCCAGTGTGGAGTCCCAGGCCCGCCGGCAGCGCGCCAGGTGCTGGTTCCGAGGGCAGCTCCCTGGCCCAGTGGGGACGCAGGGGGCTGCCATCTGAACCCCTAACGAGCTCCCCCCTTGCTTATACGGAGTTCTCCTGCGGCGGGGCGTCCTGCCACACGCCCTTCCGTGCACGACAGTTCCAGAACGTCGGGCATGCGGGGCGCGGGAGGGAAGCCCTTCTGCCCGGGGCCACGACAAGAGAAGACCCTGACCACTCACACTGTCGGTAAGCGTCAGGAGAGGCTCACGTCTAGCAACGTGGAAGACGCCTGCACCTCCAGGGGCGGGACGCCAGTAAACGCGCGGCCCAGAGGCAGGGGGCTGGCCGCGATGACCCCAAGCACGCGCGCGGTGGGGGGAGGGGGAGAGCGGAGCAGCTGGACGCACGGGGCCTCCACCCCCGGCCGCAGGGGCGCGCGCACGCGCACAAGGTCTACGGGCGCGGGCAGCGGCGGCCCGCGGCCCGGCCGCCCCGCGCGCACGCGCACACGCGCACACGCGCCGATGCCCCCGACTGCCTCCTCGCGCCCGGCGCGGCCGGCGTCCCCCGCCCGCCGAGATACGACCCCCCGCCCGTCGCCACCCCGGCTCGCCGTCCGTGGGAGCCGGGGCCGCGAGAGCCGGACCCCCGGGGCCCCGCGCTTACCTGAAGGACCGCAAGCGAGCCCTGCGCCTCACAAGTCTTAGCAACCGACCGCTTGCCCCGCCTCCGCCCGCGCCGCGGGGCACGACGGGAGCGTAGTTCCAGGGGCGGGGTCGGCGCGGAACAGGGGCGGGACCGGAACTACAATCCCCACAAGGCTGCGCGCCGGGCCCCGGAGTACCGCCCATCTCCCGAGCGGCGCTCGGGAGACCGGCTGGGGCGCCGGGAGCGCGGAGTTGAGGGTTCGAGGCCCGCAAAAGAGGACCCTGGGGGCTGTTGGGGAAATCCGACTAGAGAGACTGAGGCAGAAGCGTACACGACACCCGCTGCAGCGCTTCCCGAGCCCAGTCTGCTGCTGCCACGTGGCTCCAGAGGGGCTGTCCGCCGAGACTTGGCGTGTGGGCCAGGTTCTCAAAGTGGTCTAGCCCTGGGCGATTCTTGGCCTCAGTTTTCCCATCTGTACAGTAGGCGAAGGGGACCTCTTGACTCTTCGGCAAAACATGCTAATTTTATGAGCAACTCCAGGGATTCATTCTGGTCAGATTTATTAACACAGTGGTTCTCTACATTGGGCAACGTCTGGGGACATTTATGGTGGTTGTGACGGGGGGAGGGTGCACTTGGCATCAAATGGCATCAAAACCTGGAGGCCAGGGATGTCATTCAACACCCTTTGGTGCACAGGACGCCCCCCACGCAACCAACCCCCAGGGTCCACAGCACACAGGTTGGAAGATCCCGGTTTGACCCCTTTGCTGCGTAAGGAGAAAACTTCAGATCTAAAAGGGCCCTCTAAAGGGCGCCTGGGTGGCTCAGTCGTTAAGCGTCTGCCTTCGGCTCAGGTCACGGTCCCAGGGTCCTGGGATCGAGCCCCGCATCGGGCTCCCTGCTCGGCGGGGAGCCTGCTTCTCCCTCTCCCACTCCCCCTGCTTGTGTTGCCTCTCTTGCTGTGTCTCTCTCTGTCAAATAAATAAAAATAAAATCTTAAAAAATAAGTAAATAAAAGGGCCCTGAAGGGGGAAATTTCATGTTTCCATTGTCTCCCTGTTTCCTTCCTGCAGGAACCAAGGATTTTCCCCTGAAGATCTGTCAAATGTCTATCCTGGGAAGAGGCGGCTGGAGGGGAGAACCCTCCTCCCCGGGGTTCCTGCTGCCCCCAGGCTCCTCAACCCTGCAGGGCCCTAAGTGGATTCCCTTCCTTTGCGAAGCATTACCTCAAGTCCCCATTTATTCCTGGGAAAACAACACTCCAGGAAACAGTTTTGCTTGCCCCTGGTCACCTTCCTTTTTCTCTTCCAAATAAAGTCAGATTAAAGTGTGCTTTTGTTTTCTTCTTTACACACCTCTCCAGCCCTGGGTGTGCCACTCAAGCTAGCCTAGAGCGCCTGTTTTGCTGATTATTTTTTTAAAATTCCAAAGCGTTTGATTGGCATGTTGTTAAAAGCAAAGACTAAATTTTCTTCATGTTAAAAAAAAAAAAAATGAATCTCTTCAATGTATTTTTCTGCCTATTTTTTTTAAGTTAGCTTTACACCAACGTGTGGCTCAAACTCGACCCCAAGATCAAGGGCCGCGCACTCCCCCGACTGAACAAGCCAGCTGCCCCTTTTTCTGCCTATTTTTAATCTCTCAATATACAAAAAGACATACAGGTGGGGATGTGAAGTGGTGCAGTCACTATGGAAAACAGTTTGGCAGATCTTCCAAAAGAACTACCCTATGACCCGGCGATTCTAAGTCTAGATATATACACTAGGGAATTGAAAGCAGGGACCCAAATGGATACTGGCCCAGCCATGCTTACGGCAGCATTATGCACAATAGATAAAGGGGGGCGCCTGGGTGGCTCAGATGGTTGGGCGTCTGCCTTCGGCTCAGGTCATGATCCCAGGGTCCTGGGATCAAGTCCCACATCGGGCTCCCTGCTCCTTGGGAGCCTGCTTCTCCCTCTGCTTCTCTCTCTCTCTCTCTCTCCCCGTCTCTCATGAATAAATAAATAAAATCTTAAAAAAAAAAAAACCAATAGATAAAGGGTGGGAATTCAAGTATCAATGGGTGAATGAATAAACAAAACGTGGTCCATCCAGACACTGGAATACGATTCATCCTTAAAAAGGAAGGGATCCTGACCCCTGCTACAACGAGGCTGGACCTTAAAGACACTGGGTTCCGTGAAAGAAGCCAGACACAGAAGGACAAACACTATGACCCTACTCATATGAGTTGCAGATGGTCAGACTCAGAGAGAACAAAAGTAGATGGTGGGAACCAGCAGGAGAGGGAGGGAGAGTGCAAATGGGTATAGGATTTCTTTCTGGTGTGATAAATATGTTCCATGACTAGATGGAGTTGATGGCTATGCCATAGTGTGCATGTGCTCTCTATGCCACTCAAGGGTACTCTCTAAAACAGTTAACTTTATGTTATGTGAAATTTGCCTCAAAAACATTTTTAAAGACATACAGGAAGAAAAGATCTTTGGGGCACCCGGTGGCTCAGTGAAGTGTCTGCCTTCGGCTCAGGTCATGATCTCAGGGTCCTGGGATCGAGCTCTGAATTGGGCTCCCTGCTCAGCGGGGTTGGGGGGGCTGTCTCTTCTCCCTCTCCCTCTGTCGCTCCCCCTGCTTGTGCTCTCTCTCTCTCTCAAATAAATAAATAAAATCTTAAAAAAAAAAAAAGAAAAGAAGATCTTTGCTTCCCTATGTCCTATCTGCGTGCCACCTCCATCTCCTTGCAGGCCAGGAATGGACCAGTTCTCTGAAATCCTCTCTCTGCCACCTTCAGAGGTTGGCTGGCCCCCAGCCCACCTGTCTGCTGTGTGAGGCACAGGGGACCTCCCCCAGGGGACCCTGCTGTCAGGCTGTCCATGCAGACACGGGGCCTATAAAATGCATCCCTGCATCCACACAAAGAACTCCACTCTGGGCAGGAAACCCAAAGGAGACCTCCCCCACCCCAAATCTTCCTAACAGAAGTCAAGCACAGAGTCTGCATCCAAAGGGCAGCGCTGAGTCCAGGAGGGGAAAGGCAGGGCGGTCCAGTGAGCAGAGCCAGGCAGCCACAGTGGCCCAGAGCTGGAAGCCCCCCACATGCCGGGGATTGGAAGTGTTGTGCTTTGCCTGCTAGGCACCTAACTGCTCTTCTGCACAGGGCAACCCACCTTTTTTGTCCATACAGTTCCTGGGACTGCTCTGCCGCCTCAGCCCCATCAATCAGAGGATTTCCCTCCCCCTGGGCTCAGCGATTGGTTCAGAAACGGAGTTGTGACTCAACGGGACCAATGCGAGTCAGCCTTGGGATTTTGTTTGAAATACAAGCGGAGTCCTTCTCATCGTGCTGTAGGTTTAAAGCCTGGAGCTTCCAGAAGTAATTTTTACTACCCAATAGTGGAGCTTGTCTGAGAATTAAGCCCCAACAGAAGAGAACAGATCCCAAGGGGAAAGAGAGGTCCATGCCTTGGTAACATTGTTTGAGCACCTGGATCTAGCCCTGACTAAATCAGGAGCCCTTGGGCTTTCCTGCGTTTTGTAAATCAGGAGCCCTTGGGCTTTCCTGCGTTTTGTCTTGTTTGGTGTGGTTTTTATGACTTAAGCTAATTTGAGTTATGATTTCAGTCCTTTATAAACCACGAGCTTCAGTCAATAGGGTCCCTTCTGTTTGACATTGCTCATCATGTAGCACCTTTCACAAGTCACATGATCCTCAAAACTCACGGTGACAGGCAAGTCGTGTCCAGAACCAACAGGTTGGGAAAACCTGGGTATTGGTTCCCTAATTGTAAGCTGAGTGGCAGCAGAAAGTGCCCTGGAGTGTCGGAAGCCTGGGTCAGCTGCTGACAGGCGGGATGGCCATAAGCTCTTCCATGGACACAAAGCAGCCAACAGATGAGTCTGGAGAGGGGAAGGGCGTCCCTACAAGCCTGCCCCTATCTCCACGGGGCCGGGGTGAAAATCAATGTTCCTCACGCCAAGTTGTGCGGCTTTTGTTTATCTGGCTCATCATCCTGTTGATGTCAGGATGCTCTGGACGTTGGTGTGCGCCAGGTGCTTCCCACTCTGTGGGGATCCTCAGACCAGGCTCTTCCTGGAAACGCAGGGGGGAGGGGGGAGGAGCATTTCCTTCAACGCCCAGGGAAGGCCGATTAAAGCCACCGGAGATCCGAAAGGAGGGAAAGTTGCCATGTCCTGCTTCCTGAAGATTATAGGACACTTTACTGCCCCCAGCAGGTCCCTCTGCCTCGACAGCTAGACTGCAGGAGCGCTCCTTGCCCCTCTGACGCTCACGCACCCACCCACACGTGATCACACGCCAACCATCTGTCACTTCCCCCGCGGCCAGAAAACACTCGCTTCTGAAAAATAAACTGAACCATCCTAAAGTTCTAAAACCCAACCTCCTTGCTCACATCTCTTTAACCCTTACTTGGCACAGAATTATAGAACCCACCTGGTTCTCTGCTTTCCCAGGCCCCAGAGCTGAGACTAACAACAACAATTAGTTACCATTAATATTTACAGAGTGCTTGTTTCAAAGCACTTGACATCATCTCCTTTCTCCTCAGGGCAATCCTACACAGCAGGGCAGCAAGTAGCCTCCTTTTAAAGATGAGAAAACTTTGCATCCACCGTCCTTTGGATCATTTGACGCTTATGATTAGGTTTACGCGCGTGCCTTCCCCACTCACACCCCAAGGCAGGGTTTGCTTGCAGTTTGGGTCGAGGTGCCCTGTCCAGACAGGGCCTGAGTTCCATGACCTTGAATGACCTCTTCACGATTCATGGGGCTGGAAATGCACCCCAGGGGGCACAGAGTTCCAATGGACCTCGCCAAAAGCCCGGCCATGTGGGCCTGGGGTGCCAGGAGAAGCCCCATTTCGGGTAGTCCTTATTCTGTCCCAGGCTACCCTTTGGTCTGATAGTCTTCCCAGCACTTGTTACTACCTGGCGATATCTTATTTATCTAGACTGTCGGCTTCACCAGAGCTGGCAGTTCTGTTCATGGTGGTGTCCGCATCACCTGTCCCAGAGTGAGTGCTCAATACAGGCGGCCAGCCAATGTTAGGATTATTACTATTAATATTCTAACAAGACAGACAGGATTGCCCACGCTTCCCCTGAGGAGCCCTGTGAAGCCTCCGCAGCCGCTAAGGATCAAGCGGGCACTGTTGTCACTCACCTACCAAAGGCAGCATGTCCCAGTCCCTGGCTTCAGGTCTGATCAGCAGGTGCAGTGATTAGAACAGCTTCCTAAAACATCCACACCCACAGCCTTGCCCCCCCCCACCATCTGAGGGACCCACAGCCTTGCCCCCCAACCATCTGAGGGACCTGCCGCCCCACCCACCATCATATGAGGGACCTGGTGTATCATTCAGATCACTCAGGGAAGGCAGGGTGGTCTCCCAGCGGGGCCACCACAACAAGCACTCCTTTATAAATGCAGATTCTTGGGGCGCCTGGGTGGCTAAGTCGTTAAGCATCTGCCTTCGGCTCAGGTCATGATCCCAGGGTCCCACATCGGGCTCCCTGCTCAGTGGGAAGCCTGCTTCTCCCTCTCCCACTCTCCTCTGCTTGTGTTCACTCTCTCACTATGTCTCTCTCTGTCAAATAAATAAATAAAATCTTTAAAAAAAAAAAAAAGAAAGAAAGAAATGCAGGTTCTTGGGCCCCACCCCGCACCTGCTGAATCAGAAACTCTGGGCTGGGCCCCAGCCATCTGTGCTTCAATGGGGCTCTCCTGGTCATTCCAGCGTCCCACTCCCTCAACTTTGAGAACCAGGCCCTTTGCTCCCCCCACATCTCCGTCTGGAGATGTCTATGGTCATCAGGACTGGGGTTACTCCTGCCACCGAGGGGGTGAGGGCCAGGGATGCTGCTGCCCCCCCCACCACAGAGCCCAGGAGGCCCCCACAGAGAGTGACCTGCCCAGAATGTCAGCAGGGCCAAGGGGGACAGACCCTGCATTAATTATTTGGAAAATATAATGGTCTGACCCCTGCTCACGCTGGAAACCAGAGTAAACCCCCAGGGGTCAGAGGGGACAAACCAGGGCGACCCCAGGGTCTGTGAGTCACCCCCACTCAGTGTGTGTAGTGAAGTGTGTGCAGCATCCCGGGAGCTCAGGAGTCTGATGGTTACAGAACGCAGTCTCCTGGGGGTCAGTAGAACCCCCTGACCCTGGCAGGGAGATTCTACTCCCCAGGGGACATTGATGACGTCTGGGGACATTTTTGATTGTTTCAACTCCAGCGAGTGCTCCTGGCATGGAGTGGGTGGGGGCCAGGGATGCTGCCCAGTACCCCCACAGTGCTCAGGACGCCCTACAACCAAGAAACATCCATTCCAAGCGTCAATAGTGCCAAGGCCGACAAAGCCTGCCCAAGAGCCGAGCAGATGGTGAGGGACCCTGGACAAGGGTCTTGGGGCCCCGAGCCTCAGTTTCCCCGCCTGTAAATTGGGACCGGTGACAGGACCTATTCGCCTTAGGTTGTTGCAAAGACAGGGAGAAGTGCGGCCAAGGAGAGACCCAATGCCTGGGTCTGGGGCGGGGGATCTATTTGGCGGCAGACCCCGCCCCTTACAACCGAGGCCCTTCTCCGACTGGGCGATATCTACCTAAGGAAATGGAGGCCCTTCTTCAGGACAAGGCCGTGCCCCTGTGTCAGGAGCTGGAGGAATCCCCGTGCCCTCCTAGCTCCCCGCTCGGTCCTCTAGGTACCCCCGCCCGGCCCTGTGTGGCCCTTGAGCTGCGAGGAGGCACCGGCGCCACATCCCGCCCCCGCTCGGGAAGAGCAATTTGTATTGGCCGTCGGGCAGCAGCGGCGAGGTCCGATTGGCCGAGAGGAGCGTAGCGGCAAGTGATGGACGGGCTGGGGCGGGGCCTCCGGGGCGGGGCGGGGCCTCCGGGGAGGGGCGGGCCCGGGGCGGGGCCGGGGCGGGGCGGCGGAAGGCAGAGTGCCCCGGCTCCCGCGGGAATACGACCCGGGGCGGTGAGGTTGCAGGTCCTCCCCCGCCCCCACTTTTCCTTTCTCAGATGGGGAAACTGAGTCTCTGCTTCCCGCGTTTATTCAAAATGTTATTTCCAGTACCGTGGGTGGTGATGTTTTGTTCTTTTTTTTTTGCTTTACTTTTGATTTTTGTATCTCAATAAAATAGTATTTTACCTCCTGACTGAGGTGTTTGTTGTTTTTTGGGGTGTTCGGGTTTTTTGTTTTTGTTTTTGTTTTTTTGCCCTTTTGTGAACTTTGGGTCCAACGTGAGCGCCTCGCGCTCTTGACCCAGGTTCCAGCTCTACAGAAAAGGACTGGGCAGGTGAGCTCAGTGGGTCCACCATGTTGGGCCTCTTGCTGAGGTCAGTCATTACTCCCAGATCTAACCTTCAGGGGGTGGAGACGGAGGGGACCTTTGTCCTTACATTTAAAAATCGAATAATCGGGGCGCCTGTGCGGCTCAGTAGATTGAGCAGCTGCCTCCGGCTCAGGTCATGATCCCGGGGTCCTGGGGTGGAGTCCCCACGATCCTACTCAGCGGGGAGTCTGCTTCTTCCTCTGCCTGCAGCTCCCCCCTGCTTGTGCTCTCTCGCGCTCTCTCGCGCTCTCTCCCCTCTCTCAGGTAACTAACTAAATAAAATCTTAAAACATTTAAAAAAATAAAAATTGAGGAATCAATTAGGCACAATTGTCAATTTTTGTTATTTTTTTAATTTTTTTTTTTTTAAAGATTGTATTTATTCATTTGACAGAGAGAGACAGCGAGAGAGGGAACACAAGCAGGGGGAGCGGGAGAGGGAGAAGCAGGCTTCCCAATGAGCGGGAAGCCCGAGGTGGGGCTCCATCCCAGGACCCCAGGATCATGACCTGAGCCGAGGGCAGACGCTTAACGACTGAGCCACCCAGGCGCCCCTTTTTTTTTTTTTTTTGAAGATTTTATTTATTTATTTATTTATTTGAGAGAGAGAGAGAGAGAAATAGCATGAGAGGGGAGAGGGGCAGATGGAGAAGCAGACCCCCCGCTGAGCCGGGAGCCCAATGTGGGGCTCGATCCCAGGACCCCAGGATCATGACCTGAGCTGAAGGCAGACGCTTAACGACTGAGCCACCCAGGCACCCAATTTTTGTCAATTTTTGTAACATCTATGTAGAAATACAATTCACATACGATACAAATCACCCATTTAAAGTGTACAGTTCAATGGTTTTTATTTAATTTTTTTAAAGATTTTATTTATTTGACAGGGAGAGACACAGTGAGAGAGGGAACACAAGCAGAGGGAGTGGGAGAGGGAGAGCAGACTCCCCGCCGAGCAGGGAGCCCGATGCGGGGCTCGATCCCAGGACCCTGGGACCATGACCTGAGCCGAAGGCAGACGCTTAACGACTGAGCCACCCAGGCGCCCCGGTTTTTATTTAATTTTTTAAGATTTTAAAAAAACTGGGCGCCTGGGTGGCTCAGTTGGTTAGGCCACTGCCTTCGGCTCAGGTCATGATCCTGGAGTCCCGGGATCGAGTCCCGCATCGGGCTCCCTGCTCGGCAGGGAGTCTGCTTCTCCCTCTGACCCTCTCCCCTCTCATGTGCTCTCTCTCTCTCTCATTCTTTCTCTCAAATAAATAAATAAAATCTTTAAAAAAAGATTTTAAAAAAACTTATTTGACAAAGAAAGAGAGAGCACAAGCAGGGGGAGCAACAGGTAGAGGGAGAAGTAGGCTCCTCGATAAGCAGGGAGCCCGATGCCGGTCTCGATCCCAGGACCCTGAGATGATGACCTGAGCTGAAGGCAGATGCTTCACGGACTGAGCCACCCAGGCGTCCTTATTTTAGAACATTTTAATCATCCCAAAAAGAAACCCCATAGACATTAGCAGTAACTCCCCCCACAAGCCCCTGGCACCCACTAATTCACCTGCATCTATGGATTTGCTTATTCTGAACATTTCATGTGAGTGGGTCATGCAGGATTCATCCTTTTGTGTCTGCTTTCCTTCACTGAAGGTGATGTTTTCAAGATTCCCCCACATGCTGGCGCTTCACCCCTGCTTACAGCTGAATGATATTCCAATGTGATGGGCCACATTAGTTTTCCGCCCCTCAAGCCGCGAACGTTTGGTTTGTTTCCACTTCTCGGCAATGTTTAGGTAACACCGCTTGGAACATACGTGTGCAGGCTTGTATGTGGACATTTGCTTTCATTTGCTGCACTAAATGGTAACTCAGCATTTAACCTCCGGAGGAGTTGCCCTCCTGTTTTCCAGGGCGGCTGCCCCATGGCGTGCTCCCACCGGCCTGGGTGTGAGGGTCCTAACTGTTCCATACGTGCACCCACATTGGGTATTGCCAGTCTGTTTGAAGACAGCTGTGGGACCAGGTGAGAAGGACCGTCTCACCGTGGTTTGGGCTTGCATTTCCCCCATGACTCAGGACGTTGAAGCGATGATAATTATGGAACACCTACTATGCGCCAGGCCCTTTCCTGGGAAAACACACTTGATCTTGGCCCCAGCAGCGCTCCTGAGCCCTGGAAGGAGGCCGATGACGGCCAAGGGAAACAGAACAAGGGCGAGATCGTGCTCAGGGAGTGAGTGCTCTGCGGAGAGTTGGAGCCAGCGCGGTCTTCACAGGGACTGAAGTGGTCGGGGAAGGCATCTCCCTGAGGTGATGCTTTCCCCGAGCCCCCAACAGTGAAATGTTTCCTGTGGGGAGAGCATTCCATGCGGACAGGGCAGCCTGTGCAGAGGTCCTGAGGCAGCCTCTGGCGCCGCATGTTCCAAACAGGCATGAGATCCCGCACTTCCATTTAGCAGTTTCTTTCTTTCTTTCTTTCTTTCAGATTTATTTGAGAGAGAGAAAGCTTGTGCAAGCAGGCGTAAGGGCGGAGGGAGAAGGCGAGAGAGAATCCTAAGCAGACTCCCTGCTGAGTGCAGAGCCCGACATGGGGCTCGATCCCAGGACCCCAAGACCATGGCCTGAGCCGAAACCAAGATTCGGTCGCTCAATAGATGGAGCCACCCACGTGCCCCTGGCAGCTTCCATTAAAGCTAAACCCAGGGCACCTGGGTGGCTCAGTTGGTTAAGCGACTGCCTTCGGCTCAGGTCATGATCCTGGAGTCCCAGGATCGAGTCCCGCATCGGGCTCCCTGCTCAGCGGGGAGTCTGCTTCTCCCTCTGACCCTCTTCCCTCTCGTGCTCTCTCTCTCTCATTCTCTCTCTCTCTCTCAAATAAATAAATAAAATCTTTAAAAAAAAAAGCTAAACCCAGGGGGGTGGGGGGATGGGTTAGCCTGGTGATGGGTATTAAAGAGGGCACATTCTGCGTGGAGCACTGGGTGTTATGCACAAACAATGAATCATGGAACACATCAAAAACAAATGATGTAATGTGTGGTGATTAACATAACAATAAAAATTATTAAAAAAAGCTAAACCCATGTATATTCTATGACCATCCCAATCAACTCCTGAATAGATAGGCACCTGTTACGGACTGAATAGTACCCCCCAAATTTGAATCCTGAACCCCTAACTGCCAAGAGCTCAGAATGTGGCTGTATCTAAACACAGGGTATTTAAACGTGGTGCTTAAGTTCAAATGAGGTCACAAGGGTGTCCCTGATCCAGTGAGACCAGTGTCCTCATAAGAAGAGATCAGGACACAGTCAGAGCGACGACCCTGTGTGGGAAGATAGTGTGGACACACCGAGGAGAGCCCTCCCAGGAGGGACCGGCTGACACCCTGATCTCAGACCTCCCGCCTCTAGGAGAGAATAAATATCTGTTGTTTATGGCCCCCCGCCCCCTGCCCATGTCACCGTGTAACGGCAGTCCCAGCAAACTGATACAGTGCCCAATAAAATGAGTGCATATGGCCAGTAAAAGACTTGCATGGATGTTTGTACTTTACTCATAATAGCCCCAAAATGGAAACAACCCAAGGGTTCCTCTGCAAGGGGATGGGCCAAGAACTCGTGCTATGTTTGCACCACGGAATACTACGCAGAGGTGAGAAGGTGCGTGCACCTGCTACATGCAGCCCCTAGCAGGGTCTCACCGCACAGTGCGGAGCCGAGGAACACCTTTTACGATTCCATCGACGGAAGGTACAAAACCCGGTGAAGCAAATTCACGGTGATGGAAGTCAACCTGTGGTACCCGCTGCAGGGGGGCGGGGGGCAGGCAGGGCCAGGGCAGGAGGGACCCTCGGGGCAGGGCAGGGAGTGGAGGAAGTGGGGAACAGTGCTCGGGCACCTCTATGTACGCACAGACATATGGACATGTGGATATATAAGGAAGTTTTTAAAAAGGTTTTATTTTTGAAGAGAACCATGTACCTACTCCCTGGCCCCACACATGCACAGCCTTCCCCACGATCAAATCTGTCACCGGAGTGGGATACTTGTCACAAAGACGAAGCGACACTGACATGCCTTTATCACTGGAAGTCCACAGTTGACATTAGGGCTCAGTCTTGGTGTTGCACGTCCTATGGCTTTGGCCAAATGTGTACAGACACGTACCCACCATCACAGTTTCATAGAGTTGTTTGCTGCTCTGAAATTCCTCTCTGCTCCCCCTGTTCACCCCCCCTCCAGCCCTGGCAACCACCACAGATGTTCATCCCTTACCTTCACCTGTGCGCTGTATCGAGCTGTGCAATTAAAATTTATGCACACTACGGTAGGTTATATTTTCACTTTTTAAATATTATGTCTGGGGGCGCCTGGGTGGCTCAGTCGTTAAGCGTCTGCCTTCAGCTCAGGTCATGATGCCGGGGTCCTGGATGCAGCCCCGCATCGGGCTCTCTGCTCGGCGGGAAGCCTGCTTCTCCCTCTGCCGCTCCCCCTGCTTGTGTTCCCTCTCTCGCTGTGTCTCTCTCTGTCAAATAAATAAATAAAATCTTTAAAAATAAACAAATAAATATTATTTCTGGGTGCGTTTGTGAGGACGTTTCTGGATGAGATTATGATTGGAATTGGCTAGCCTGAGTAAAGCAGGTGCACCTCCCCAAGGGAGTGGGCCTCACCTCGTCCATCGTGGACCTGAATTTTAAAGAACAGGAAGGAAGGGAGAATTTGTGCCTACTGCCTGCGCCCTCGAGCTGGGTCCTTGGACTGAGACTCCAGCTTGCAGATGGCAGATCCTGGGACTTCTCAGCCTCCGTAACTGCAAGGGCCAGTGCCTCCTTAGAAGTCTGTCTGTATGTCCGTCCTCATATATTCTTAGATATCCCATGGTTCTGTTTCTCTGGGGAAGCCCGACTAACACAAGCTCCCAGGTGCACCTCCTCGCACCCTCTTTTCTGCTTCTAAGCCCCCTCCTGCGGTGGGACAGGAGAGCAGGTGGGGGCAGGTAGGCGAGGGGTGAGGGGTCCGGCTGAGTAGAGAGGAGAGGGCTGGGTCCCCAGGAAGGCCTTCCTGGGTGACAGTCCCAGGCCTCCCGCCGCTGGCCGCCTCCAGCGCCGTCCTCCCTGCCCTCCCCACCCCCAGTCTGCTGGGCCAGTGGGGCTATTTTAAGATGCCCCCCACTTCCTTCCTCACCCTGTCAGGAGCCCACTTCCTGACTGGGTCTCACTCTCTCCTCCTAGGGTGGGGTAAAGACAGACTTGCAAGTTGGGGTGTTTCTCCACCAACCCCAGGGTCCCAGACCCTGAACTTGGGTTTCCCGGTCCGTTTTGCAAACCAGGAGGGGCCATATAATTTGCAGATCCCAGTTGAAAATGAAAATACAGGGCCCCTTGTTCAAAAATTATTAGGAATTTCAAGACAACGGCCACAGAGCAGTAACCCATGGGAGGGGCTCTTCGGAGCTTGAGGCTCTGGGTGACTACACAGGTCTCAGTCCCCCAAAGTTGGTGCTGCCCCGAGCCCTGGGGCTGTCCCCATACCTTGTGGTTTCATAAACTTGTATTTATCTATTTTATTGTGGTAAAATACACGTAACATAAAATTTACTGTTTAGCCATCTCTAAGCGCACAGCTCCCCGGCGTGAAGCCCACTCCCACGGTCCTGCAGCCACCCCACCCTCCGTCTCCAGAACGTTCCGTCTCCCCACACGGAGACTCTGTCCCCACCCCCTGCCCCAGCCCCTGCCCCAGCCCCGGCTCCCACCCTCTCCTCTCTGTCTGTGTGGACGGGACTCCTCTGGGGACCTCCTGGGAGTGGGGTCCTCCTGCGGGATGTGTCCTCCTGCGGGATGTGTCCTTCTGGGTCTGGCTCCTCTCGCTGAGCCCGGTGTCCTCGGGGCCCGTCCACGTTGTGGCAGACGTCAGGGTCCTTCCTTTTGTAGCAGGTGCAGGTGCACCTGTTCGAGTACCTCTCACTCTCAGGCAGACACCAAGAGGCAGAAACATTAATTTCTAACAGTCAGTCTTCTTTAAGCTATTTGGTTTTATTTCAGCCTCTGCCTGATCATAACAGTGAAGCACTGAAGCCAAGCAAGCCCCAAATAAACTCAGAAGACGCATCCAAAGGTGAAGAGCAGAAAACAGTCACCGGCAAACTCAGCTCCCTGCACCCTGCCCATTCTCACTGTGGGGGGTTTTCTCACAGGGGCACCTATGGGTGCTTCGTTCCCTAGACACAGCAGTAGACCGTCTCATTAGAATCCTCTGCTTCCAGGAATCGTCCCTGCAGGTCCCCGCCCTTGAGTGTGTGATGTCCCATATGCCGGTTGGGTTCTGGCCACAGCCAGAAATAACGTATGTGTCCATCAAGAGGGCATGGAGTATACAAGCGGGGGGCTGGCCTGGGGGTTGCGGGAGACGATTACAGCTGGACCCGGGCAGAAGTGACCACCTGTGCAGTGTTTGTTAAAAGCTACTATGTGTATTCAAAGCTTTTAAAAGGCGGGGAAATCTCTTGCATCTGCTCTCAGGTGCATACAGATGCATGGGTTTCTCAACATAGAAACAGGAGCAGCTGGGAATAATGGCTGCCTTGGGATGGGATCATCCTTTTCCTGGGGAACGGGACCAGGAGCAGGACATTTTATGCACTGTCTTTCAGACCCTTTGAATTTTGAACCACAAAAATATATTTCCTATGAAAACAAATAAAAGTAAAACATTAAAAACAAACAAACAGGGGCGCCTGGCCGGCTCAGTAGGGAGAGCATGCTACTGTTGATCTTGGGGCCATGAGTTTGAGTCCCACGTTGGGTATAGAGGTTACTTAAAAAAAAAAAAATAAAGTCTTTAAAACAAACAAACAAACTAACTAAAACCAAAACCCAAAGGGCTTTGTACTGGTCTCTGTACCACAGGGCTGCAGTTTTGTTTGTTTGTTTTTTGCCAAGTCGACCACAGTCTCTTTATTCAGTTTCCTGTCGCTGCACTTTGAGGATGTTTTTCCGTTTTCCACAAATAGAGACAACACAGGGACAGACAGCTTCGGACAGAACTTGCCGGCCTCATTCCATATTGTTTGCTTAGATCCCTAGAAGGAGAATTCTTTCCCCACCCCCCTCCCTCCCTCCATCAACATTTATTGAGTCCCTACTGAATGTTAAGCCCTGACCTAGAAACGCTGGAAACACAACAGGGAATGAAACAGATGCAGGTGCCTTTCCTCTTGGAGCTCACTGGCTAGGCCGATGCTTCTAGAACTTTCTGGATGATGGACACATTCTCCATCTGTATCATCTAGGAGCTACCAGCCCCCGTGTGACTCTTGAAAACCTGAAATGGTCCCTTGCAACTGGAGACCTGAATTCTAAACTTTACTTTTAATCAATTCATTTGAATTTAAGTAGCCATGTGGCACATGCTGCTTCCACCGTGGACGGCATGTGGCTAGAATTCACAGCTCCAGGGTGGGAGCATTTTTAAGACCCTAGATTCCTGTGGCCTGTTATCTTCCACGTAGGCTAAGTGTCTCAGGTCAGGAGAGAGGAAGAAACACAGGTCCAGGACCGCCTGAGATCACGAAGCTGCCATCCACCGTCACAAAGACTGTCCTATGTGTTGGGGAATCATCCTCATGCCATGTGTCAGGCATCCATCCATTTGTCAGACATCATGGGGGACAGTTGGGAACATGGTGGACGAAAGCCTGGGCCACTGCCCCAAGGAGTTCATGGAATATGGGGAAGACAGTTGGTAAACAAGGAAACAACCCAATACAGTGATTGGAGATGGAAGTCCTATGATGGCAATAAAGAGGGTGATGGCACAGGGGTGCCTGTGGCAGGGACTCTGGCTGGGGGTGGTCCGGAGGCAGGGGCTCTCTGAAGAGGTGATTTGAGCAGGGGCCTGAAGGTGAGGAGGTGCTGGCCCCGGGGCTATCTGGGGACAGGGCACTGCAGGCAGGAGGCATGGCTAGTGCAAAGGCCCTGAGGTAGGAACAAGCTTGGGAAGGCTAGCATGGCTGGGGCAGAGAGAGCAAGGGGAGAAGAGTAGGAAAAGTGGGCTAGCAGCAGGACCATCCAGGACCTTTGGGAAGGGAGGAAAAGGCAAGTGACTGTCCTGAAACACGGGCAGCCCTACAGCAGTGCTTTTATCTTGGCAGAGTTTTCTCTGGTCAGTGGAGGGAGCTCAGTAAGGCTGGGCCAACTGCACGTGGATGGGGATCGAGGCTCACCTCGATCTACCTCCTGGGCCCACCCCTCTTTCTCTGATATCTGCCTGTGTTGTCCTGGGGAGCAGAGTCTGGAGAGGAAGGAGGGCCAGGGAGGGAGGCTGTGGACAGGCCTCTTCCCGCTCAAAGAAGTCATGAGGAAATCAAGGAAATTGGCAGGAGTCTGGCATGGTTGTGACCTTTGGCGCTCAGAAGCACTTTAGTTGACACTGGGAGCCTTGAGGGAGGCACGTGGGCAGGGGGGCAGGGGGGCAGAGCCCCCCTGGACAGCCTCCTGGCATGCAGCTGGGGGAGGTGGCCAGAGGAAACCTCAGGAAACCACCCCGGGCAGTCTCCACTCCTGAACCCAGGTCCTCTCCTGGCCTCTGTCAGGAGGACTGGGGCCCTGGGGGAGGGCAGGGGAAGCTTATCTCTGTAAACAAAACTGAAGATTAGACTCCCTGGGGGAGGAGTGTGGGCTGGGGCTGCAGGCATGGGGTGGAAAAGGCATGCAGGCCAGGGGAAATTCGAGGCAGGCTGGGGGCCTGGTCTGCTCTGTCCCTGTCACCTCTTCTGCAGGCCTGTCCTGAGCACTGTCTCAACAGAGGTTCATCAGTGAGCTCCTGCCACGCTCTCTTTTGTGGCCAACCCTATCTCTTGTTCCTTCCTCGTGTAATGTTCTGCTCCCTCCTTTCAGTGTGAGCTGAGCCTGGACTAGGGTGAGGAGTGTGAGGCACTCCCCAAAGGCACAAAATTTAAGGGACCAAAAGTTCAGCTGCAAAGATTCGTAGTGTTTTGTTTTATTTTTTTAAATTCTATTTATTTATTTGACAGAAAGAGACACAGCGAGAGAGGGAACACAAGCAGGGGGAGCGGGGGAGGGAGAAGCAGGCTTCCCACTGAGCAGGGAGCCCGATGTGGGGCTCGATCCCAGGACCCTGGGACCACGACCCGAGCCAAAGGCAGACACTTAACGACTGAGCCACCCAGGCGCCCCTGATTCATAGTATTTTAATGCGATATTTAAAAAGCCAAAATTAATGCAAAATAATCCATGATAAGCAAAATATCAAGATTTTGGAAAAGGTAGGATCCGACCCTGCACCTGCATGACCTTGCCTTCCTCTCCTCACCCGTTCCAATAAAATTTCCTTTCTTTTTTGATAGTGCATTAACATTTTTATCCCGATGACTGAGTTTTATGGCGCCTCTGTAAATTTTGCTTCCAAAGAGAGTGCCTCACTCGCCTCCCGCTAGCTCTGGCCCTGGAACGAGTGAAAGAACGAATGAATGGCTGTACCTCTGCGCAAAACCAGGGCTGCAATCCGGAGCTCGGCCCCGCGCACCCCGCCACGCCCGCCCACAGTAGCCGGCCCCGCCCACCCCGGCCTGCCCCGCCCCACCAGCGAGTCAGCTCCTCCCTTAAGCCCGGCTCCGCCAACCACAACCCGGACACGCCCACCCCGCGCACAACCCCGCCTCCCGGTCCCCGGGCGCACGCAGCGCCAGCGTCTGTCCGCAGCCCCTGGGCCCCCGCGCGCGTCTTTCGTCACTTCCGGGGCGGTGGCGGGATCGAGGCTCATTTCCGCCCGTGGGGGTGCGGCGGCGGCGGCGACGGCGGCGGCGGCGCAGGAGGCCGGGCCGGGGCGCCGAGGGACCAACGGACGCACGGGCGGGCGGCCGGGAGCCATGGAGCGCGGCCCCGGGGCCGGCGGGCGCGGGCCGCGGCGGTGAGTGCCGAGCAGGGGCTAGCGCGGCGGCGCGGGGCGACCTCAGTGCCACCCGCGGCGGTTTGGGGAGCTGGGCCTGCCCGCGAGGCCGGGACAGCCAGGTGGGACGCCCCCGAGAGCCTTCACTCCTGGGGAGGCCGCGGTCCGGGCTGTAGGACCCGCGGGCCAGGCCGGGCATCGCGAGCCAGCGTTCCGACCCCGGCGGAGCCCTGTCCCCGGTTCTTTGAGTTCTCCGACGAAGGGTGGGCGCCCGCCCTCCAGGTGACGCGCTCCCCTCACCCCGGGGCGAGCGCCGTCCGAGTCGGGGACTGCCCACGCCCCCGGCCGCCGACCACCCCCCCGGCCCGACACCCGGGCCCGCCGCAGCATCCCATGGCGGAGCCCTGCTTCCCAAACGTCTCCCGGACGCCGCTGCCCCTTCGCAGGCGTCTTCCGGCCGCCTGGGACACCGGGGTGGGCGCCCCGGTCTCCGCTCCCGTTGGATCTCCAGGTTGCAGCCAGGGAACACACCGCAGCCCCTAACCCGTGGTGTCTATGCTCGGCCCAGGACTCCTCCAGGATGGAGTCCAAACTCTGCAGCAGGGCTTACGGGCGCGGCCTGACCCAACCCTGGCGCCCTCTGGGACCCCTCTGGTCACCTCTTCCCTTGTCCACTCAAGTGGGAGACCCGCAGTTCCTGGGACTCCCCGTCACCTCTGGAGTTTTGCTCTGCCCTGTTCCCTGTGACCCGGTCACTTTGCACCTTTCAGACTGCACCTTCTTCCAGGCAGCTTTCCCACCCCGACTGGCTGGGTGAGGTGCCGTGGCCATCGTTCGTATTTAGGTCGTCCTGGATATTGCAGTTCCTTGGTTCCTTGCAGGTCCTTAGAACACCAGCAGCCCTCACTGGGCCTGGCGGGGAGGGGGGGGGGGGCCTGGCCGCAGAGTGCCCAGTGTGCACTTGTGGACGGAACTGCTGGGGCACTGGGTGCCAGGGGTTTGTGTGCACTGAGTGAGGCAGTGGGTGTGCGCTGCCCGGTCGGAGGCCCCCTCTCAGGGCTCACTCAGTGACACTCATAAATGGCACGAGGGAGGTCCAGGTATGTGTGGCCCAAGAGGAGACTGCCCTCCTTCCCTGTCGAGCCTGGCAGACTCTGTAGCTTCCCCCGTTTGTCTTTACCTCTTGTCATTTGCTCATTCGTTTTGCCAGTGTTTACTGAGCAAGAGCAGAGAGCTGTGCTGTCCTCATGGAGTTTCTCTTTTGATTGTCCTGGGGGTGGGGAGCGGGTGGGGGGTTGGTTAAACATGTAAATACAAGCTGTGGTGAGTGCTGTGGAGACAGGCGGAACTGTGAGAGCATGGGGCGTCTTGACCTGGTTTGGAAGGCCTCTCCAAGGGCGCTGGAAGGGAGATCCAAAGGGTGGACAGGATAAGGGGCAATCTAGTGAGATTGGGGGAGGGGGGTCCCTGGCAGGGCAACGGCGTGGACTCTGGCGCTTGTCTGTGGAGATCGAGGGGAGTGGGGTACACGGTGGGGTACACGGTGAGTGAGGCTGCAGAGGTTGGCCCTTGAGAGGCTATGGCAGGGGTTCAATTTCTCGCCTGAAAATAGCGGGAGGCCAGGGGCATCCAGAAGAAAGACGGTGTGCTTGGGTTTGTGCTGGGAGAGGAGTGTGGCTGCCGGGCAGAGTGGTGTGGGGTGGGCAGCAAGCAACCAGGCAGTGCAGTGTCCCAGGTGAAAGGTGGCCAGCATGAGGACCTAGGTGCTGGTTGGAGGAAGACCTATCAGACCCCAATGGAGGGAGGAGTCAAGGATGACATCCGTGTTTCTGGCTTGGGCAGTGGGGCTTGTCCACCTTCATTTCCTCAGTTGCCGGGGGGCTCCTACCTGCCCACCTGGCTCTCAACCAGGCCTTCCTCTCGAAACCGATATTCACCGGATGTGCAAACGCCAGCCCCTCTCTGCCTCCCCAGCAGCAGTGGGGAGGTGTGGATCTGGATCTCTGAGAATATGTCGAAGGGGAGGGCATCCTGTGCTCTGTAGAGTGTCCATTGGCATCCCTGGCCTCCACCCATTCAGTGCCGGGACATCCTTCCCCGTTCGTCACAACCCAAAATGTGCCCCCGTGTTGCCCAGTGTCCTGGGGGGCAAACTCTCCTGCATCTGAGAACGAGAATAATAGTTAATACTGCGCGTGCAGTGCGCATCCCGCCGGAGAGTTCTGCAAGTTCAGGGACGCCGTGGCTTTCACAGCTCCCGCCCACTCCCCCCTGTGTGCCCCAAATCT
Source organism: Eumetopias jubatus (assembly GCF_037043125.1). Classification (NCBI taxonomy): domain Eukaryota; kingdom Metazoa; phylum Chordata; class Mammalia; order Carnivora; family Otariidae; genus Eumetopias; species Eumetopias jubatus. Next base: position 217,415,724 of record NW_028274807.1, read on the forward strand.
GGGCAAAGGCAGGCTGTGGCTCTCTCCAGCCCTTGGTGGCAGATAACAGATCCGCAGGGGGCAGGTGTGTCCAGGACCTCAGCCTGCTCTGCTCTGCATCTGTGTCCCTGGCCCAGTGGTTTGCGAATGCTCTGGCCCCAAATCTGCACGTACCGGGGTGCTCTACCCCCGAGCTGTGAACATCTCTCCCTCGGCCCGGTCTGTAAGGAAAGGCTTGCTGCGCGGTTAGGTCTTTCTCAAACCTTCGGATTTCTTTCAGTGCCTGTGTTGGCAGCGCCGTGTGGTATTGAGTTGCTCTAGCGATTTAGCTGCAGTCCGTGTGACGTGTTCTGTGTGTGTCTCTGAGTCGTTCCCCCCTCCCCCCACCCCATGCCCTGTCCACTGCCTGGTTCTCTCATTTACTCCTCCTGGGAGGTGAGAGGTGTCTTCACTGGTAAGTGAGGAGACAGAGGCCCAGGGAGGGAGTGAGCCTTGCCCAAGGCCACAGAGCCCTAAGTTGGTAGAGCTGAAGCAGGAACTCCTTCAGGCTCCAGGGTCCCCTCCCCCCAGCCTGGCCCCGAGCACAGGGGAGAGCCATTGTCCCAGCTCAGCCTCTAGATGTATCCTGCTTTTGTTACCAGAGCCTTTGTTTGTTGTATGTCCCCTGCCTCTGGACAGTGCAGTCCTGCCCCGCAAGGCCTGGCCCCCTGGAGCATGCTCCCAGGTCTCTCCAGGCAGCAGTCTGTCCCTCCCTTGGCTGCTTTGTGTCACCTGGGGGTGGCTGATGACTCCTTGGATAGCACGGAGATGGGCTGGGGGGAGGGTCTGGGCCAGCTGTGTGGACAGAGGCGTAGGGAGGGTGACAGGGTATGTGTGAGCCCAGAGCAGGGGCTGTGGGGGGGGACAGCTGGGGTGAGCCAGGGGTCTGATCGCCCAGCACAGCCTGCAGGCCAAGGCTGGGCTGACAGGTGGAGGCTTACATGGCAAGAGTTGGTGACTGCGCGCTGAGGAAGGGTATAGCACATGGTGGTCTGGTCTGCTTTGGGTCCCACAAAGTCCCTTGGGAGGTACCTGAATTCTATGGATGACGAGTTGGGCCCACAGGTCCATGGGATGGAGGGTGGAGCAGTTTGGGCAGAAGAGGGTGGACTGGGCTGTGAGGAAGGCCAGGAAGCTTGGTATGGATGAGATTGGGTCACCTGCCTCCCAGCGGAACCCCGAGGGAACCCCACCTCTCTCTTTTCCCCTGCAGGGCTGCCCTCTGCACAACATGGAGACGCAAGTCTGTGAGGCTCCCGAGGGCTCAGCTTGGACCACGATGGGGCTGGGCTGCGGCCTCCTAAGGGGGCTCTCGTCTGGGGCGGTGGCTGGGGGTTGCCCTCCCCCCTGCCCGCGTCTCAGAGCACCCCCACCCCTCCCCTGCCAAGCGAGGCCCACCCTGGGGCCTGGCGCCCGCCATGAACGGCCTGTCAGTGAGCGAGCTCTGCTGCCTCTTCTGCTGCCCGCCCTGCCCCGGCCGCATTGCTGCCAAGCTCGCCTTCCTGCCGCCAGAGCCTACCTACTCGCTGGTGCCCGAGCCCGAGCCGGGGCCTGGTGGAGCCGGGGCCGCTCCTTCGGGGACCCTGCGGACCTCTGCCGGCACCCCTGGGCGCTGGAAGCTCCAGCTGATGGAGCGGGCTGATTTCCAGTATGGCCAGCGTGAGCTGGACACCGTCGAGGTCTTCCTGACCAAGAGCAGCCGGGGCAACCGCATCTCCTGCATGTACGTGCGTTGTGTGCCCAGCGCCAGGTGAGCCTTTCGGACGGAACTGGGATGGGGCCCGGACACCGTTTGGAGGGGCTGGAAGGACCAAGTAAGGGAGACCTGGGAGGCTCCTGGTGCAGGATAGGCCTCTCATTTCTTGTCAGAGGTCTCCCCGGAGGGCCAGAGCCCGGGTGAGAGCCCGTCTGGCAGTGCAGGTGCCCTGGGGATTTGCCTTGCCAAAGGGGTGGCAGATCACACCCACCAAGAGCAGGCCTCATTCCACCCGAGGCCACGTGGGACTGCCCTGAGCCCTAAATGCCGGGTGTCCCTCTGACTGTAGTCCTGTCTTGCTGAGAAGTGTCCCGAGGCACGGGAGGTGGTTCTGAGTGGCCATGTCACACCTGCTTGATGAGGGGCTGCCTGCTTCAGGGTCTCGGTGCTCACCTGCCCAGGGAAGGGCTCCTGGGTGCTTGGTGCTCAGTGAGGCCTTGGCGTTCGCTTTGGGGCCAGGGCACCCGAGTCCTGGCAGGTGTCTGAGGCCAAGTCTGACTCCTCCTTACCAGGGTGTCCTTGGGGCCTGGAGGTGCAGCTCTTCCCTGAGTACAGCAGTGGGAAAGAGGTGGGGCCTTCCAGGTGTTTCTGCCTTTAGAATAGGTGGGGTTCTTACTCCAGGTCTGAGTTCAAAGGGCAAGTGTTTACCTTTTAGCTAGGCTGGGGCCCAGGGGTGCTGGAGGAAGAAGATTGTAGGAGTCGATTGGCCAGGATCCAGCCTGTCGGTGTGGCCTAGGGCAGGTCCTGATCTGCCAGCAGCCTTGCAGGGCAGAAATGAGTGCTGGGGTCATGTTCTCTGAGAGTGGGAAGAGGTGCTGTGAGTAGGGGGCTTTATTCATTTGTGGGGGCAAGGGTGGGTGCTGCTGCCTCATTCTCCGGAAGGTTCCAAGCTGCAGGCATATGTGTGTGCCATCCTTGGGCTGTCAAGAGTCCCTCTAAAAGGAGCGATTCCAGAGGAGAGACAGCTGCTGCCCAGGGGGAATACCCACGGCGGTCACTGTGCTCGCTTAGCTTGCACTGTGAGTCCACCCTGTGCTGAGACTGCAACCGATGGTCCTAGCGGTCCCCCTTCACAGAGGGGACGTCTGAGGCTCTGCTGGCTGTCCCCTGCCCAAGACCGCACAGCCAGCAGGAGCCGGGCTCTTGGTGGCAGCGGTGGCCTGTCTCCCTCACTACTCTTGTCCGTGGTGGTTGGGGGGCCCTCTGACCTGTCCTCCCTCCCTCCCCACCCTAGGTACACGGTTCTCTTCTCCCACGGCAACGCGGTGGACCTGGGCCAGATGAGCAGCTTCTACATCGGCCTGGGCACGCGCATCAACTGCAACATCTTCTCCTACGACTACTCGGGCTATGGCATCAGCTCCGGCAAGCCCTCCGAGAAGAACCTGTACGCGGACATTGATGCCGCCTGGCAGGCGCTGCGCACCCGGTGAGCTTTGTGGTGGGGTGGGGGGTGACCGCCCAGGGACTCAGGCCAGTCTCCCTGGGTCCTGGTGGGTGGCCTGTAGGAGAGGGAGCCATCAAAGGCCACACTGGGTGTCCCCTTGGTGTGACAGGCATGCTTGATGTGCCGGGAGGTGGGGTGGGCCCTCTTCTCCCTGGGTGTGGGCCCCTCCTCTCCTTCTGGGAACCCCTTGCCTGGCAGGGGTGTGGATGGGCTGGGGCTGTCCCTGGGGGAGTGGAGGCTCCGCCTCTACTGGGTGGATGGAGGATGCAAGCATAGGAGGTGGTGTGTGCAGGCTGTGTGAAGACTGAGAGTCCTGCAGCAAGGGAGCATTTGATTTGCAGGGTAGAGTGGAGCTGCTTTGGTCATGTTCTCACGGCTGGCCTGTGAGGCATGAGTGGCCATGGACTGTGGTCTCCTCTTGGGGGCAGGGCTCCTCTGGGCCTGGAGGGTTCTGTCCGGCAGCTTGGTGTCTAGCACAGCCCTGGGGGCCAGTGGGAGGCTAACAAGCAGAGGCTAGGTCCTCCCTGGGTGTGGGCCCCCAGCGCATACCTGTGTGCTTGACTCAGGGCCACAGAGGTCTGGGCCACGCCTCCCTCCCTGGACCCCCACAGTGCTGCTCACCCAGCTCCTGGGCAGCCCCCTTCCCACCCTACCGCTTGCTCACTGAAGCACACTTGCTTGGTGTCTGAGAATCCAAAGAATCCTCTGGAAGGAGACCACCCTGACTGACTCTGACCCTCCTGGAGGTGGTGCCCTGCCTACTGCCTTCTTGGGGCTGCCCCATCTCAGCCCTGCCTGGCCGCCCCGCCCCACCCGTTCCTATAGGGACCAAAGTCAGCTTGCCCTGGGGAGGTGGGGACCCTGGTTGCCGAAGTGATGCACCAGGCAGTCCGGGCCACAGGCCCCAGGAGTGGGGTCCCCTGGCACCACCCTGGCACTGGGGACCCATCCTGGGTGGCGCGGTGCAGGTACGAGCTGCCCTTGGCTTTCTCAGCCCTTCCTGCTGTTCCTGCCGGCTGGGGGTGGCCGGCAGATCACACCCCGCTCTGGGGTGAGGGCTCCGAGCTCTCTCCATTCCACCATCTGTCCTGCTCCCGGCACTGTCTTCCAGAGACCCAGCCCCTCAGGGAAAGGGTCAGTGGGGGGGAGCAGGAGGCTTGGGCCCGAGTGGTGACCAGGGGCTGGGGAGGTCTGGGGAAGAATTGTTGCTCCATCTGGCACCTGGCGTGTTTTTCCAGCTGGAGATGTCCAAGGGTTAGGGCTGGATTGGTGCTCGGCGCAGTGGTGGCCGAAATGGTGTGGGGAGCAGGCTGAGGGGTGGCGGCCAAGGTGGTAGGGGTGAGGCCAGGCCGTTGTGAGCTGGAGTGCTGCCAGGACAGAGACAGGTGTGGACGGCCCCTGGGTAGACAGGGAAGTGGAGTCTTGCCACCTGGGTAGGGTGCACAGCTGAGATGCAGAGCAGTACCCCCTTGGTGTACCAGGACCCAGGTTTGCGGGAGGAGAGTCACGGGGGCCTTTCGCCCGGGGAGGGTGGCTAGTGCGTCCCCGTGCAGATGGGAATGGGCACTTGGAGGCTCTGGAACTGGCTTGGGGCTGGGTCAGTTGTGCTAGGGGTAGGGTGGGGTGCTAGAGGAGTTGGGGGGCAGGTGGCAGGGTGGGGGGCAGGGCTGGGACCTGGACATGGGAGGTGGTGCCCACCTCCACACAGGAGCCACCATTCCCGCTCAACTGTGTAGTACTAAGCGCCGAACTGGGCATGCTAGCCACCGAGGGGCTGTAAACTGGCTGATAAAATCAGGGGACACAGCTACCAGGATTTCTCGTGGCCGAGCGGTTGGGTGATGCCGGGAGGAAGACAGGTTCCCTGCCTGTGCTCCCAGGACTGGGTGTGTCCCTGGTGAAGTGTGTGTGGGGGGATAGGGGTTTGGTGAGGGGCGGAGCAGGAGCGGCCCCAGGACTGCCCTGCCCCCCAGAAGCCGAAGCATGGCCTTGGGGCCCTCACCAGGGGCACCCCATACCTGTGATCCAGTTTGATACTGTTGCTGAAACGGGGTCAGGGCCAGGTGGGGCTGCAGCTGGGCCAGGCCTCTGCACATATGCCCAGGCCCTGCCTCCTTACTGAGCAGACTTGCTCATTGTTGGGGGACAGGGATGGTGAGTAGGGGCACTCTCCATTGCCTGGAGGCTGCGCAGGGAGAGTGGGGGACTGTCCCAGGGGGGCGGGGTAGCAGGGGTGTGAGTACTGCCATGGCTGCTGCCAGCTGTGGCTGACCCTGCCCCACTGCCAGGTACGGCATCAGCCCGGACAGCATCATCCTGTACGGGCAGAGCATCGGCACGGTGCCCACCGTGGACCTGGCCTCTCGCTATGAGTGCGCTGCCGTGGTGCTGCACTCTCCGCTCACCTCAGGCATGCGCGTTGCCTTCCCTGACACCAAGAAGACCTACTGCTTCGATGCGTTCCCCAAGTGAGAGAGGGATGGATGGGGGTGGCCGTGGCGGGAGGCCAGGGGTGGGGCTTCTGCGGGGCGGGACGCTGCTCCCAGCCTTGACGTGCCCTGCCCTACAGCATCGAGAAGGTGTCCAAGATCACGTCACCGGTGCTCATCATCCACGGCACGGAGGACGAAGTAATCGACTTCTCCCACGGGCTGGCGCTCTATGAGCGCTGCCCCAAGGCCGTGGAGCCGCTGTGGGTGGAGGGCGCCGGGCACAACGACATCGAGCTCTACAGCCAGTACTTGGAGCGCCTCCGCCGCTTCATCTCCCAGGAGCTGCCCAGCCAGCGCGCCTAGCCTAGCCCTGAGCCGTGCGGGGACTTCAGCAATAAGGCGGCGCCTGGACCTCGCCCCCGCCCTGGCGGGGGGCTGCATGTGAACCCCCCCGGGCACCCCAGTCCTCCGAGGCAGCTGGAGGGTAGGGGGCCGGGGCCAGGACCTGCCCCAGCCCAGGGGCCGTGGACGATGTACAGGCGCGGAGCTATGTTCTCCTTTCCTTTTGGAAGCAAAAAGAAGGAAAAACGTGAAAACAAATTAAAGATTTAAAATTTTAGGGTTCTTCTCCCTTTCGTGGTTCATGCATGCTCTCTCAGGGCCCAGTGAGTTGGACGAGGGGGCGGGGCTTCGCCCCCAAACTCCCAGGACATTTTGGCACAAATGCAGGGGTCAGGCCGCTGTCCCTGTGGAAGGGGGGGGTGGGTTTGGGTCCCATCCGGAGTCCCACCCCTTGAGGCTACTGGTTGGGTGGTGATGGAGGGGTAGGCAGCATTTGAACCCAGGACCCTTGCCGGCTTGATCCCATGTGGTGGGCTCCCTCTGCTCTGGGGCCGGGGCCCCTTCCGCTCCCATGTGGTAGATAAGGACGCAAGGTCTGGGAGGTGCTGTGCGGTCGCTGGGCTGACTTAGCTGTCCCGCCTGTCCTCACCCCCGTCCCTTGCACAGAGAGCCAAGGGAGCCCACCCTGGCCCTGACCGGTCCAAAGGCCCAGCGGGGTCTCCCCAGGAAAGGGGGCTGGGACTGGGGTACAGGGAGCACTCCCGCCTTGGGGCCATCGGAGCGTGTCGTCCCGGGGTGCCATTGAAGGCAAGGCTGAGCCAGGGTCTCCCAGGACCTCACCACCAACCCCTGGAGTGTCCTCTGTGCCGCCCCAGAGCGAGAAGGGCCTCGGAGACGAGTGGCCTGTCGTCCGTGGCGACTGAGCCCGTGTTGCTGCAGCAGGCGGTGGGGAGGCCAAGACCCAGAGCTACTTCCGCCCCCCAGCCCGAGGCTTCCTGGGTTCCGCGGCCCCCTTAAGAGAGGGCGGTGCTTCGTTCTGGGGGCGGGGACGACGCGGAGGGGGCGCCGTCTGGGCGGAAGCGGAAGTGGCGGATTCCGCGCGCTAAGGCGGCGCCGCCCCCGCGGCCGGCCGGACCCCGGAGGAGGCGGCAAGGGGCTGCAGCTCGGACCCCGGCAGCCCGCCCGGCGCCCGCCTCTTCCTTGCGCACCTCGACCTCCCGGCCCGCAGGGTCCGGGCCCAGCGCAGACATCGGTGTCGGCGTGGACAGCGAGCGGGGCTTTGCCCCGCGGGGCTTTCCGTTGCTCGCGGCTGGAACTTCGGACTGGTGCGCAGGGGACTTGGAATGCTCGCGAGGCACCTAGGGAGCGGGCCGCGTGGCCGTGCCGCCGCTGTCACGGTGACGGGGGTGGGGGCCCGCCCGCGGGACCGCGCGAGGACGCCCCTCCCGCGAGGCTTGCTGTCCGGACAAACCCCGCCCCTGGGCTTGGGGGGTCCGGCCGGTCCTTGTCTAACACAGCAAAGTGCCCTGGCCTGGGGATGGGCAGTGGAGCCTGCTGCAGGTGCCTCGTCCCTCCCGAGCCCCACGTGCCCCTCTTGCTGGGAGTCTAGGGTCTTTTCTGATACTAACGGACGCGAAGAAGCAAAACTGAGTACACGCGAGATGTGTACTCAGTAGGGTAGAGAATGTCTACGGGCCTAGCTCTCATCTGCCCTCCCCACCACAGGGCCTTTGCACAGGCTGGGCGTTGTGGCTGACAGGCCCTTCCTACATCCTGGCCTTGTGCAGATGACCCCAACATGGCTAATGTTTCTCAACGGGTCTGTTGCTACAGTGTTTCTTCCCCAAAGCACACCCCACCCTCCCCCTGCTGCCCTTGTCACAGAGCATGTTCTTTTGACCCCATCAGGGCCAGAGCTCCACAAATGCAGTAAGTTGAAAACAACTTGTTTAGAATTGGAACAAAAATGTTTTCAGATACACAGAGTAAAAAATTTGGAGTCTGGAAGGGTGTTGGGGGAAGACTTGGCATCCTTCCCACCCCTGGCCTCCAAGGCCTGGCTCCCCTCTCCTGGGGCAGTTTCTCCTGTGTCAACAAAGAAAATCTATGCATATACATCTGATGTGTTTACACAAAACTTTGCTCCCTTTACCTGGGATCCTTTTAGTCAACATAGCCTGGAGAGTGCTCTCCCCGTTCTGACGCAGAGATCTGGGTCATTCGTTCTAATTGCTGCACCATATTGTCTTAGTACTATATTTATTGTTTCCTCTTGGTAGAAATTTAGGTTCTTTCTAGTCTTTTTGTAACAAGCAATACTAGATTGATTACCCTTGTACAAATGTCTTTGTATCCAAGTAGGACTATTTCTGTAGGCTAAATTCTTTAGTGCAGGAGTGATAGGTCGAAGTGCTTTTCATAGGTCTCTAAATGTGTGCCTGATCTCTTTAACAGGTCATACCAAATTGCCTCCCACCGAGGAAGGAAGGAGGGGCCTAGTGTCCTCCGCCCCTGATGCCTGATTTTGCAGATCTGGTAGGGGTAAAATAGTATTTCATTGTAGCTTACTTGTGTTTCCTAGAAGTGAAATGAAACATATCAATAGTTTTGTCAGATTTATTTATTTATGTATTTATTTTAAGATTTTTTATTTATTTGACAGAGACACAGCGAGAGAGAGAACACAAGCAGGGGGAGTGGGAGAGGGAGAAGCAGGCTTCCCCGTTGTCTCCACTTACAAGGGAAATGGCTCAGGCCAATTTGCTCCCAGAGAAGTCCTGGGACCCCGGTGGGGCTTATGCCCTGGGCTCCCTTGGTGCTCAGATAGCCTCTGGACACGGGTGCGCCCCGGCCAGACAGCGAACTCCGTGCTGCCAGACCCCAGTGCCTGAGCCTAAGGCAGACGGCTAACGACTGAGCCACCCAGGCGCCCCTGTCAGATTTATTTTTATGTTATTTTTACCACTCATACAATCATTTCAAAATGGGAAAGTCTGTATTTATTATAAACATGTACGTATTTAAAAGCCATTTGTGTTTCATATTCTTCAACCGTTTTCCATTGGGTTGTTGGTGTTATTGTTTACTAGGAGCACTTTACGTATTAAGGAAATTAGCCCATTTCCTGTTAAAATCGTTTTTCCCCCAGTCTATAATTTGTTTTTTGACTTGGACTGTGTTTTTTTTTTTCCTTCGATTTCTAAAAAAATTCATATTATTTTTGCTAAGCATTTAAAATCATTATTAGTCATTATTAGCTTTTTTCATTTATGGCTTCTGCATTTTGTGTCATGCTCAGAAATATTTACTCCAAGATTATAAAACATTTGATGTGTTTTTCTTGAAGTGTAATGGTTTCTTTTTTAAATATATATTTAAATTTTTGGTCTAATTTTGGAAAGTGCTTTTGGGAAGGAGTGTGGTGGGAACCCAAACTGCTTTTCCAAATAGGTTACCCCGACTCCATTTCCCACGGAAGCCACTCTTGCCCCTACTGACCGGGCTGTGTCTTTATCACATGCTGGGCTCTTGAGTGCGTGGGTCTGTTTTCAGACTCTGCATCGTCTAGGCTCACCTGGACTCCATTGTCTTCTTTGCTGAATGTGCCAAGACCCCGTCTCCCCTTGTTAAAGTGGGGAAAATTGTCCCCCCAGAATCCACAGCTGAGGACCCGAACATACTGTGTGTCACAGTAGTTCTGCATGACATGCTATGACAGAAAGGATTCTGAAACTTCACTGTGTGTCCCCTCCCCTGCCCTTGGATAGTCACAGCGTTGAGACTGAGTGCTGGTTGTTCAGTAGCGCCTGCCCATTGCACGTAAGGGATAAACTGAGGCAGGCCGTTGTGCACTGTGGGCTCCTCAGGCTGACCTGGCCCACGGGCTCTGTGCCTGGGGGGGTCACCTCTTTCTGGGTGGAGTGCCCCTGAAGGGCTCACCATCAGCCTCTGGGGTGGGGGTCAGACCATGCACAGCAGTGATGGGGGGAAGCCAGTGGTACATTCCAGGATGCGCCCCCCCTTCCTTTCTGCTTGGTATGGCCCATGGGCTAGGCTGCCTGGGAGAAGGGCCAACTTTCGGTTCTCCATTTTGTGGATTTTCCACAACACATGTGTTCACACCCGGCAGCAGCCTTCTCCTGCTGCTCAGCAGACCCCCGAGCATGTGCACCCTGGGCAGGGCGCCCTCGGCTCCCCGTGACACCTGACCTGGCACAGCTTAAGCCCCCCGGGTCCCATGGTCTGTGTGTGTGCCCTGGTACCCAGAGAGCCCTGGGGACACAGCCGGGCACAAGCTCCTCTCTGGGGGTCAGGCCTGGGACCTGGTGTGGATGCTGCTCACCCCGGGGCCGTGGAGCCCAGACAGGACTTCACGTGGGGTCCCCAGCACCCGAGGGCCAGACCGTCCACCCTCCTCTCCTTCCCTCTGCGGACTCTGCTTCCCCGCGTCGTCCCCAATAGACGGAGCTGGTGGGACCCACTCTGCTGCCTCTGTCCATCTCTGCCTGAACTGCAGGGCCCCGCGATTCCCGAGGAGGCTGGGGGTTCTGTTCCCTCCACCACAGTGGCTGTGGCTATGCGAGGAGCCGTTGCCCGGTAGGGCCCAGATGTGAGATGGGGCCTCTGGTGGGTGCCGCCCCTGAGGACCCTGAGCACGCTGACCTAAGGTGTGGGCGCTCCCGCAGGGCAGGTTCACGGTCGGGGTGCGGGGCCGGCCTGGGAGCTGTGGGACTGCATTGGAGGGGGTGCGAACCCAGCATCAGGGTCCCCTTCCATTTCAGAGCTCCTGTCTCAAGCCCAGTCAGTCTTTATGATAACCCTGGGTCACCAGGTTGCTGTCCCCACTGTCTCCACTTACAAGGGAAATGGCTCAGGCCAATTTGCTCCCAGAGAAGTCCTGGGACCCCCGTGGGGCTTATGCCCTGGGCTCCCATGATGCTCAGATAGCCTTTGGACACGGGTGCGCCCCTGCCGGACAGTGAACTCTTTGCTGCCGGACCCCAGTGCCTGGCACCAGGCCACCCACAGACCAGAGCCTGTGTGTCTGGAGCCCATGCTGGTGAGACCTGGGGGGTCAGGGCCTGGCTGCCGTCACTCGGCTCAGTGGGGCCGAGCCAGGGTACTACTCCCTGTGGAGACCACAGAGCCCAGTGGAGCACCTCTGGACCCTGTGTGAGAGAAGAGGGTCTGCAAGAAAGTCCTCTCAGCAGGTCGGGTGGAGACCAGGGGAGCCGGGGCCTGCTGGAAGCTCTGTGCCCTGGTCCTCCCACGGCCACGGCCAGTAAGGCTCAGTGGGGTTCCTTCTTTCCCCATTAGAAACAATGCAAGAGTATACAGACACGCTAGAGTCCCTAGGGGTATTTTTGGGGTACCTTTTTGGCAGTGGAATTGGTGGGTCAAAGGCACCACATTTACAGTTTGACAAGCAAGGGAGGGTAAAACTCCATGGTGCCTCCAAAATAAGCTGCTAATATCTTAATGCAGCTCTCATTAGAAATAGGACTCCTGTGTTCACTCTCCATGTCTGTTTTAAACATTTATTTATTTTATTTTTAAGTAGGCTCCACACTGGGACCTAACACTGGGCTTGACCTCATGACCCTGAGATCCAGTCCTGAGCAGAGATTGAGTCAGACGCTTAGGCGCCCTTCTTCATGTTTGTTTTAAAATTTTCATCTTGAGGGCGCCTGGCTGGCTCAATTGGTGGAGTGTGTGACTCTTGATCTCGGGGTTGTGAGTTTGAGCCCCCGTTGGGCATAGAGAGGACTTAAAAAGATATTAAAATTTCCCTCTTGGAGTACTTTGGCAGTATGGAGTCCCATGTACCCTTCACCTGGTGCCCCTCCCGTCGATAGCTCGTCAGAAGCAGGAAATGCACTTGTGTATATTTGCATTCACTGCACTCCAGACCTTAGTCCAGTCTCCTGGCCTCCTCCACTAAGGTCCTTCTCTGTTCCAGCAGCTGTGGAACCATGTTGTCTCCTTACTCTCAAAATCTAGGACACTTCTTCAGTTGTTCCTTGTTTTTCACGACCTTGACAGTTTGGGGGACTGCTCAGGAATTTTGTAAGATGTTCCCTCATCTGGGCTGAGGTTAGACAAGGGTTATGGGTTTTGGGGAAGAACACAGAGTTGAGAGATAGTAGAGAGTTGAGTCTTCCTGTCATCTCCCATCAAGGGTCCCTGATGCTACCCAGACGTCACCTTGAAGTTGACCTTGATCTTGACCAAGGGCTAAGGTGGGGTCTGCCAGGCCTCCCCACACTCAGGTCATTGCCCTCCCCTTCCCTGCTCTGTTCTTTGGAAGTGAGTCCCTGAGTCCAGCCTACACTTGGGGGGGGGGATTTATTTAGAAAATAGTTTTTCATATAGAAAAGCATAAAAAAGAAAGGACGCATGGCCTGTAATGACACGGCTTGGTACCTGCTGACATTTAAAAAGAACAAAGGGGGGGGCTCCTGGGGGGCTCAGTTGGTTAAGCCTCCTACCGGATCTCCGCTCAGGTCTTGATTTCAAGGTCCTGAGTTCAAGCCCCACATTGGGTTCCGTGCTGGGTGTAGAACCTACTTAAAAAAAAATTTTAAAATAAAAGAATAAAAGTAATAAAATATGCATGGGTTTCAAAAAGAAAGTCGAATGTTATAGAAAGTATTGCTAAAACTATTAAAACCAAATGTGAAGTCTTTACTGTCTTAAGAGAAGCTAGGGCCATCCCAGCATGTGTATACACATGTACGTATGTTCACGTATGTTCACGTACACACACACTCATACACTGCAGCCTTGGTTCTGAGCCTGTCCTGTCTGGGGCACAGGGGCCTGGGGCATCTTCCCTGTGGGCACAGGGCCCTGGGGCATCTCTGCTCACCTGTGGTCCCCAGGCCTGCCTCCCCTCCATAGCCAGTGACTGCCCCCTGTCCCGCTCTGGTCTTGCAGCCGGGTGAGTGCCCTCCTGACCCCGTGAGTGCCACCAAAGCAGGGCAGAGACAGGAAGAAGGGAGGGACAGGCTGCCACAAGTGCTCGGGCCACCTCAGTATTTCCCCCAAACTCTCTACTGTCTCAGCTTTGCCCACTTCTCCAGCCTCTGCTGGACTTGATTTCCTCATCTGTGAAATGGGGGTGACAACTCAAAGGGTCATAGAAGAGAGTAACAAAACAAGGCAGAGGTGAGCGTGGAGCCCCAGTGGGGTGGGGATCAGCGGGCGCTGGGGCTTGTACACACGCGGGCTGCTCAGGGTGTGAGCACACGTGTCCCTTGGGTAGAACACAGGCCCCCGTACAGGGGCTCCTGCCTGCAGAGCGGCCAGCATGGCCCACAGATGAAGTCCACAGGTCCGAGATCCTGATACTTGCTGGGAGGCATGTCTTGTCTGGAGCCATGCAGCCTGCTGGGGATGACCAGGATGGCAGCCCTGACCCGTCTACTCACACCCTCTGCCCATAGGAAGAAGGCACCTCCTTAGCCATCACCCCATGTCCCTGCAGCAGCCCTGAGTGCAGCCCCCTGCCACGCCTGCTGGAGGCCCCAGGTGGGGCTGCCTGTGGGGTACTTCTCCCCACCCCCTTCCTCCACTCGGCAGGCCCATGCCCACCCACGCCCTTTCCACCTGGCAGGCCTGTGCCTACCCACCCACCCCTTTCCTGACTCCCAGCTGCCCTGCCCTAGATCTTGAGCCCCTTGAGGGCACACTGTTGGGGGGATCGCTCTAGGCACAATAAACGTCCCTGGAAGCAACAAATGGGTGCTGGCCTCTTTCTTGTTCTGTGGCTTGCCCCCGTGCCGGGTGTAAGCTGGGCAGCACCTATGGGCAGTGGGGCGCCTAAGGCCCCTGAGGGCTGATGGGGGACTGGGGACTCGCCCAGGCGGCTCACCTCTGAGACCTTCAAGGGCACAGGGGGCATAGGGGGGCCCAGGCCGGCAGGAAATGAAGACTGCAGTGCCCGCCAAGTGCCCGCTTGGATGGTCCACGGCCTGGAAAAAGGGACTGGTCTGTCAAAGTGGCAGTACTTTGTCTGGGCAACCTTTAGTCAACACTGTATCTCTAGCCCTTCCCTGTACAGCCACGTGCAGGGTCGGGGTGGGGGGCCCAGACGGGAGCAGACAGGGGCAAGAGCCTTGCGGGTCGGCTAGGGGCCAGCGAGGCGGCAGAATGAAGAGGGAGTCGGGGATGGGGCCGCTGGGGCCGCCGGGGCCGGGGTGCCGGCCCTGTCCACACGCAGGCCGAAGCAGCTGTGCTCCCAGGAGGCCGCTCTGGCCATGCTCGTTCCCCACAGCCAGCCTAGGAAGGGGCGGGGCCGTGGTCGCCGCGGAGAGGGCCACCCTGTTGTCCCACTTCCGCGTGACCCCGGCCCCGGACTTCTGGCTTGGCTGACCCCGGCCATCTGCGCCCTCCCCATTGAGCTACCTGGCCCGGACGTCCTCGGGGTTTCCACAGGCCCCACGGTTCCCAATCTGAGTCCCAAGGATCCCTGCCCGGCGGCGGGGAGCGATGTTCCTAACCCCGTGTATTGGCAGGGCCGGAACGCTCTGCCTCGCCCAGCCCTTTGCAACCCCATCCGGCTCCCCTTCCCGACCCCCAGACCCCGCTCCTCTCCAGCAGACACCGACCCTCCCCACCCCTCGTGAGGTGCGCACAAGTGACTCCCGAGGGGGGCGCAGGAAGAGAAACGAACGCAGGTTCGCCGGCCCCGGCTGGGCGGGGCGCCCCACTCCTCCTGCCCAGACGCGGGGCTCCGGGAAAGGCGAGGGGACTCCTGTAGAAGGGGCGAAGGAGCGAAGGGGAGCGCGGTCCAGCAGGGCCCAGGTCAGGGTAAAGGAGAGGGGGAAGGGTCGCGCACGTGGCCGGGGGGCGGGGCTGGCCGCTTCCGCACCCTCACCCGGCCACGTGGGGAGCGAAGCCCTCCCCCATCGAGAACGGGGACGCGCCCGGGGCCAGGGTGGAAGCGTCCGGGTAAGGGGCGGGCTCCCGCCGGCCGCGCGCCCTGGCGTGGGGTGGGCGCGCCCGCGAGGGGGCGGGGCGCGCACCGAGAAGGGAGGGCCGCGCCGGGAGGGGGTGGGGCCGTCCTGGGAGGGAGGGAGGGGCGTGCCGAGATGGGGCGGGGCGCTCCCGGGAGGGAGGATCATACCGGGGAAAGGCGGAGCTTGCCGGCGTGGGGAGGGGGTACTCCGAGAAGGGCCAGGGGGTGCGCGCCGCAGGGACCGGAGGCGGGGTCTCCGGCTGGGGGCCCCGAGTGGGGACGGCGCGCTTCGGGAAGCAGGCGGGGACGCGCTCCAGGGCCGGAGTGGGCGCGCCGGGGGCGGCTCCTCCGGCCCAGACCCCGCCCCCGGCGGCCGCGCGCGGCGGGCCAGGCGGCGGAGGGTGCGCCGGGCGGGGGGCGTGGCCGCGCGCCCCGAGGGGGCGTCCTCCGGGCGGGGCGGGCCGCGGCCGCCCCCGCGGGCTCCGGTGCGTCAGGGCGCGTCAGGCGGGGCGGGGCGGGCCGAGCGCGGGCGGCGGCGGCGGCGGCGCGCGCCGGCCTCCTCCTCCTCCTCCTCCGCCTCCCGCACTCGAGCAGCCGCCGCCGGCCGGACGGGCACCGCTCCCGCCGCCTCCCTTCAGCCCGCTCGGCCCACGCCGCGCGCCCTTGCCCGGCATGTCGGCGGCCGTGGCGTGCGTGGATTACTTTGCTGCCGACGTGCTCATGGCCATCTCCTCGGGCGCCGTGGTGCACCGCGGGCGGCCGGGCCCCGAGGGCGCGGGCCCAGCCGCCGGCTTGGAGGTGCGCGCGCCGCGCCGCGAGGCCGCCCCGCCCGGGCCCCCGGGCCCTCCACCGCCGCCCCCCGCCGCCTCCGGCCCGGGCCCCGCCGCCGCCGCCGCCGCCGCGCCCCACCTGCTGGCCGCCAGCATCCTGGCCGACCTGCGCAGCGGGCCCGGCGCCGCCCCGGGGGGCGCCTCGCCCGCCTCCTCCTCCTCGGCCACCTCGTCCCCGTCCTCTGGCCGCGCCCCCGGCGCCGCGCCCGCCGCCGCCAAGAGCCACCGCTGTCCCTTCCCAGGCTGCGCCAAGGCGTACTACAAGTCCTCACACCTCAAGTCGCACCTGCGGACGCACACAGGTGAGCCCCGTTCTCCTGGCCCGCGCGCACGGTCTCCTGCGCCCCTTCCCCCTCCAGGACCCCAAAACTGCGTGGCGCGTGGGGGGCGGGGAGGGGGGCGCGCCCGGGCCGCCGCCGCGCCGGCCGGGAGGGCGGGGCCTCGGTGGGTGGGGCGCGCGCAGGGGGCGTGGCGGCCACGCGGTCGGGCGGTGCGCGGTTGGCGGGCGAGAAGGTGGTGGCTGCAGGCGCTCGCGGGGCGCGCGGCGCGACGGGGTCCGTGGGCGGAATCGGGGCTCCCGGCCCGTCCCCTCCCCCCTCGGCTCCGTTTCCCTTTTATTTCCTGTCGCGTTCGTGTCTGGGGAGTGGATGCCATGGTTGGAGCACGCAGCTCTGAGATGGTTTTGTCTTCTCCTCTCCTGCCTCAGTTTCCCTATCTGCATAGAGGGAGGAGGAGCCGCGTCGCCGCCTCCGGGGTGGCAGCGACGATTCACCCCAGAAGGCAGCAGAGCGTCTGGCGCGGGGGCCGGGGTAGGGGGCGCCCCACATGTTTTTTTCTTTTTTCTTATGAGTTTTAATAAGGCGGAGGGCGGGGCTGAGAGTGCGGGTCGAGGCCTGAGTCTGGATGCGGGAGGGGGGGGGCGGATTTGAGAGGGGCCCCTCGAGGGAGTCAGGTCTCCTCGCCGCGTTAGGGGGCAGGGTTGGGGGGAGGGTTCAGTGACACTTGTCACTTCTCAGTGCCCAGCTGGGGGTGAGGGGACGGCTAGGGGAATCTGAGGCCCCGGGCACAGTCGTCACCCTTACACTGTCACCCTCTCCCTCGTCCTCCTCGGGGTACCCCCCCCAGTGCTCTCCAAGCTGGGAGTTTGGGTTGGGGGTCAGGGGAAGGTGGGTCTTGCGGGCTGGTCTAGGCTTGAATATTGAGGGTGGTCTTCCCTTGGGGAAGGGCAGGGGAGCGGGGGGTGGGCATCTGGGTACAGGCGGTGAGGATGCACTTGGATTCTGGCTCTGCCACTTTCTAGCCCGTGACCTATGCTGGGGTTCAGTGTTTCACCTGTGGAAAGGGCTCGTGGAGTTCTGCCTTCTGAGGGTCACTGTGGGGGTCACGTGCAGCCGTGGCACTGCGGACACACTCCTGTTGTGGAGAGAGTGGGAGAAAGCAGGCTGGCCCTCGTGGTGTGGTGGGGATCCCGTGTGGGCAGCCCCAGGCCCCTTGCAGGGCCTCCGATGCCAGGCACCCTCCTCCCTGTTCTTCGCGCTCCGTCTCCTGCGCAGTCCCCATCCCTGTCCGCGGGGACCTAGAGGCTCTGCCCCACTTGCGAGCACAAGACAGGATACGCAGCCAGGGCTGACTTGGGGTGGGGTCTGCATTTCCTCCTGGGGCCACCATCCTTCCCTGAGCAGCCACTAGGTGTTACCCACATATGGAGGCAGTGACATCTGGGGTCCGTGAAGATGGAGAGGCGCCTCTCTGGGGACCAGAGGGGAGATTCCACTCTGGGTGTGGAGCTGGGGTCTGAGCAGGTCCCTGGCTCATTCTAAGTGAGTTTGCCTGTCTGAACAGCAGGGGTGCTGTAGTGGAGAGATTGTCCAGAGAGGGACTCCGTTTCTCCCACACTCTTGGGCTCCTATACCTGTCCTGTCACCAGCCCTAAGTCACTGTTGGATGGTGAGGTAGCAAGGGTCTTTTGGACTCCCCCAGTGTACTGATTTGGTTTTTTTTCTTTTCTGGGTCAGTTGAAGGGGGCAGCCAGGCCACCTCCCACCACAGGTCCCAAGAGACACGTCTCCAGGGCATCCTGGAGTCCTTCGGAGCCTCCATATGCCCCCAAGCAGTGGTGGCCGCTTCTCTAGGCCGGCGGGGGGGGGGGGGCGGGGGGGGCCCCGCAGCAGGATGTCAGTATTGCCATCCACGTTTTATTTATTTTTATTTTTTTTATAAAGAATTTTGTTTATTTATTTGACAGAGAGAGAGACACAGCGAGAGAAGGAACACAGCAGGGGGAGTGGGAGAGGGAGAAGCAGGCTTCCCGCTGAGTAGGGAGCCCGATGTGGGGCTCGATCCCAGGACCCTGGGATCATGACCTGAGCCGAAGGCAGACGCTCAATGACTGAGCCACCCAGGCGCCCCTTGCCATCCACGTTTTAAATGAGAAATTTAGGTTCACAAGGCCCAGCCAGGGTCGGGGGGAGTGACCCGGTGGAGGGTGCGAGTAGTGGGTGGGGGCGGGCAGGGTGCCATCCCTGATGGATCCCTAGCTCCAGTGGGAGCTGTGACTCTGGGTGTTCTGTCTCAAAGCTCTCCTTATAACATGGCCTGGGAACCCAGAGGGCACAGCTCCTGGATGGACCGACTGCTCCTGAGATTGGAAATCCCTGACTTAGGCACCCTCGGTGTTCTGTCTCCCGAGGGTTTCGGATACGTGTGTGCTTGAGACTGCTTGTTCAGTGTGTCTCTGCGCCCCCCTCCCCCCTGCCCCCGGACCACAAAGCCCAGCTTAGTGGCTGCGCAAAGGCCATTAGCTTTCCTGGCCTCTAGTAGAGGGAGATGCTGCTGTTGTACCTGGCTTGGGGGTGGGGAAGCCGGGCTTGCCCCGGGTGTCCCAGCCAAGGCTAGCTTGGTGTTGCCCTTTGCCAGGGATGGGCTTGGGGACAGATGTGATGAGAAATAATAATTAGAAGTCAGCTGGGCCATCCCCAGAGGGCCTTTGGGAGGGAGTCCCGCCTTCCCCTGCTTTGCCCGAGGATCAGTCTTTCTCCCTGTAAAGAGAATCCCAATCCCAGCCTAGCTCCATTTTACAGAGGAGCAGACTGAGGCACGGAGCAGGACCCTGGCCAGAGTTGAGTGTGGTACCCCCATTGTCCCCTGCTCCGCTTGGCATAGGGGGTGGTGCGGCCGGGAGGGCCACCCAGCTGCAGGGGCAGGGCTGTGCCGTGGTCCCCTGGGTCTGGCCTACAGCCCCAGCATGGAGCTCTCCTGTGTGAGGTGGGGAAGGACTTCGGAAGCTTCAGGAGAAGTTGACGCCGTTGCTATGGATACAGAAAGTGAGAGGAGAGATGGGGCGGGGGCGGGAGGAGAGACTGGCTGTCTACTCCCTGCTCTCGCAGCTTCCATATCCGGACTGTTCCTCGGCCCCAGAGTCCCTGGTGCTGAGCAGGCGGTGAGCTGTGCCCCTGCTGGGGTCTCGGGCTCCTTCCTGGCAAGAGGGAGCTCGGATCCAGAAGTGGAGCTTCTAGGCCCTTCCCCAGGGCACCGCGGATGTCATTCTCTGCGGGTGTCCTGGGCACCGTGGGGGTTTCAGCAGCATCCCCAGTCGCACCCACTCAATGCCAGAAACATCCCTCGTTGTGACAGTGACACGTGTCCCCTGGGGGAGTTGCAGGATCACCCCCAGGTGAGAACCCCAGTTTTACTCTAAAACCCTATTTCCTTAAGTTTGAGGAATATTAGGTAAGCATCTAGCATGTGCAAGGCACTGTGGGGACATCCCAGTCCCCGTGCCCTGACACCCTGGACCCTTGGGAGGGGGGTGACAGCAGCAGTGATGGAGGAAGAGGGCTCTCGGCTGATAGCATGGGGTCCTCTGGGGCAGGAGGGGGTGTGTCCCCGGAGAGGGGACTGCACCCTGGCTGCAGGGGATGGGGACGAGGGCCCTGGGTGTGAGTTTTGAGGGTGAGGTGGAGGTGTGAGGTGGGGGTCAGGGCAGGTGAAGGGTTCCATTTAATCCCAAGGGCAGGGTGGAGAGTGGGCAGGAAGGCAGGCCCGGCTTTGCAGAGGGAAATCCGTTTATGGAGCGGGGATTAGGGTCCCGCGAGAGGGGCTGAGGAGGGCAGGCTGCCCGCGTGGGAGCAAGAGTAGGGCAGCCGGCAGACCGGGTGCGAGTGAGAAGCCCCAGGGCACGGAGAGTAGGGGGTGGCTAGGGTGAGCCCTGGTTTTTCTGAGCAGCCCAAGGGGGCGGGGTGGGGGTGGGGGTATTCCTGGCTGAAGAGACCCCCAGGGGAGAGGCACTTGGGGAAACTGAGGCCCAGAGGGGAGGTAGCCACCACCCGCCCAGGGCCGAGAGGACAGCGGACCCTCCCGCCCTCCCCCAGGCAGAGCCGTGAGCTCCTCTGAGGACGGGGCGGGGGGGGGGGTGTCAGGAGACTGGTGGCTTATGGGGGGGCAGGGTAGGGCAGTGCCAGCCTGAGGGGGGCGGGAGTGGCCAGTGAGCTCCACCTGGCTCCCTCCTCCCGCAGGAGGGAGAGCTGCTGGAACTGGCTTCAGGTGCCGGTGCTGTGACCGGGCGGTGGGGGAGGTCCTCCAACATTGTGGGGGGTGATAACCACCCCCCACCCAGGCTCCCTGATAAAGGTGGCCCAGATGGCCCGGGAGCTGGCAGATGATACCAGTGCAAGGAGCCGGCCTCCCTCGGAGGGAGGGCGGGGAGTGGGGGCCACCCTGACTTTAACCCTCGCCCTGGTGCTGTTCCAGAACAGCAGGTCTCCCGGTGACACATGCTGTGGGGAGGGGGGGGCTGGGAGAGTTGTTACCCCTCACCCCCAGGCACTAAGAGCCCCCGGGCCAAACAGGCCAGTCTGGGTGGGAAGTGAGCCACAGCAGTGTGGGTCTTCAGGGAGGAAGGAGGGTTGCGGGGTTGCGGGGCTGCAGGGGGCCAGGCTTTTAAATACACGGTAGTGTATCGCACCTCCCTGGGCGGGCGGGGGGGGTGGACAGAGGACGAACACACCATTAGCTGCTGCTGCAGCCCGCAGCCTGAGCCTGACTCTCCGGGCCGTGGTCTCCCCATAGAGTACGGAGTGCGCACGGCATGCACACACGGCCTGCATGCCGGGCCTGTGCCGGCTGCTTGACAGTCGGGTGAGGGGGCAGATCTCACACCTAGGAGATGCTGAGCACAATGATAGAGAAGCCGAGAAAGGGGACAGTGGAGTGCACCAGTTGGGTGAGGAGAAGCCAGTCTTAGGGGTGAGGGTATACAGGGAAGGGGCAGAGTGACATGGGGAGAGTTTCCAGGCAGCGGGAACATGGCGGGTGAGGATTAGTGAGTGGGGCTGCAGAGAAGTCGAGGGAGGGTGGCGGGTCAAGGTAAACTCTGTCAGCTTTGATCTTGGGTCAGGGAGTAGCTCTGGGAAGTTGTAGGGCAGAGCACAGACTGGGTGGCTCAGCCACAAGCTGATGGGCTACTGCACTAGTCAGGCAAGAGCTGGGTCTGGAGATATTTTGAAGGGGTTAGTGATCGGATTTGCTGCCAGGTACCAGGCAGGCCAAGATGAGGGATGGAGATGGCCAGGAGATGCCTGTCTAAGCTCTGGTGGCAACAACAGAGCAGCTGAAAGGGGAAACCTACAGGAGGAGTGGGGGATGTGGGGGTGGGTAGGTGGTAAGCCTTGGGTTTGGGGGGGCAGGGCCCAGGGGGTATTTAAAATCACAGCATGGGGCTGCCTGGCTGGCTCAGTCGGTGGAGCATGTGACTCTGGATCTCAGGGTTGTGAGTTCGAGCCCCACACTGGGTGTGGAGATTACTGCAAAACTAAGAAATAAAATAAAATCACAGAATAGTGGAGCTTCCCATAGGAAGCGGACTTTGTAAAGCCTTCAGAGTAGCCAGCTGGAGGCGGACCCCAGGCCCTGCTTCCCAGACCTCACCTTCAACTTCTCCCCTTTTCTGTTGCACCTCCACAACTGTTCTTTGGGTTTTGTTTTTTTTTTAAGATTTTTATTTATTTATTTGACAGAGAGAGACACAGCGAGAGAGGGAACACGAGCAGGGGGAGTGGGAGAGGGAGAAGCAGGCTTCCTGCGGAGCAGGGAGCCCGATGTGGGGCTCGATCCCAGGACCCTGGGATCATGACCTGAGGCGAAGGCAGAGCTTAACGACTGAGCCGCCCAGGCGCCCCATTTGGCTTCTTTCTGGACTACTGAGGGTGTCTCCGGGAAGCCCCTGGCGCTCCCTGCCATCTGCTGCAGCCCCAGCCTTCCCTAGCTCTCCAGGAATTCTCCCTCACCTGGGCCCCTACCCCCTGCCTCTACCCAGTAGGTGGGCATTTGTGCAAGGGTCAGCTGCCCGACACACCTCCGTCCCTACCCCAGGGATGACCTCAGGAGGTCATGGTGAAGGTTAGTTGTCCGAGCCGTGGTCCTTGGCCCCAGTGCTATGAAGTCCAGGCAGGCCAAGCTGTCTTGGCTCAGGGACCACCATTACCCTGTATCAGGTCTCCAGGACCTCTTGGCCTCCATTTTTCTGAACCAGCATGGCACTGTGGTTACTCCAACTGTCCCCAGGTCACCTCAGCCCGGTCCAAGTCAAAAGGTCATGTCCACCCGCTCCCCGCCCACCACATCTTTCTCCAGCCCGGGTTCCAGTCCGCTCTGGAGCGGCCGGCGGCGGCACCTGCGGCCTCCTAAGCGCCCCCCACCCTGGCTAGCGGACTGTGGGAGGGTGACAGGGCCTGGTATCTTGCAGGCATTCGCCCATCGTTGTGGGGGTGGGAAGCCTGCGCACCCGAGTCCCCGCCACCCACGTGTGCACGTGAGCTCCCCGGCAACTGGGTGTGGGGCGGGGCTGGCCGGCATTCAGCCGGCAAGTCGACCCCAACCCCCCCCTTCCCCGTCCGCCGCCCCCGCCCTAGCGGGAGCGGGACCACGTGAGCGAAGCCGGCTGGGCTGTGTGGATGTCCCTGCCGCCACCGAGCTACGAGCTACGTGCGGCAGCTGTGTTCCCGGCGGCAGCACGCGTCCTGCCCCAGTGCGCGCTGGTAGCGCTCTTGCAACCTGCTTATTGCAAAGTGGAACTGCGGGGAGGAGGGGAGGCTGGGAGGCGGGTACCAGTCCCGCCACCGCCCGAAATGGGGAAGTGAGCCAACTGCGGGGCGCGCCAGCAGCGGGATGGCCCCCCCCTTCCCTTCTGCTTTTCCCCGCCTGCGCCCTGCAAGATGGCGACAGGACTGCATGCCCCTCGGAGGGGCATCGCTCCCCCAGGCACCGGGTCTGGCCTAGAGCCAGCAGCCCCGCCCCCCAAACCGGACTCCCCTCCCCCAGACTGCAACCCTGGGGGCTTGTCACATCCAAGCACTCCACCGTCCGGGTGGGGCGGGGGTCCTTTCCCAGGCTGTTTTGAGCTCTGTGGTTCTGTAGAGGATGTCTCTGCTGAGATCCCTCCCCCTGCCTTTGGGATTGTTTCAGGGAAGGGTGCAGCCCCAGAGATTTGCGGTCTGCGAGGTCTTGGGTTACAGATGTGTAACCCCCCCTCCCCTCGGGGTAGGTGACTCTAGCACACCTGGATTCACAGCCTTCTGGGGCATGCCCACCTGCAGGTGTGAGAAACCCACAAGAAATCTTCATGGGGGGGCTTGCTGGACCCCACCTCCTCCTTTGGTTTTGGGCTGACCGGCAAGGAGGGATGGGGCAGGGGAGGTTTTAGTCTGGCTCTCTCCTGGGCCGTGGGTGATGGCAGGAACCCCCTCTGCCTCTCCTGACTCCTACCTCCTCCCAGCCCTTCACCCCAGGACAGTCCCTTAGCTTTCAGAGCAGAGATGTTCCTGGCTCCCCCCACAGCCACACGCCTGTCCCGTGGTCCTTCCTGCCGGCTCCTGGTTACCTCTCTGTACTGGGCCACCATCGGTCCTGTTTGGGGGGCCTTTCTCAGACCCCAGGCCATGCACCCCTCTTCTGGGTGTGTTCCCTGACACAGGGTCAGCCTGAATCACCACAGTGCCTAGCCTCGGCCCGGTGTGTAACCCAGGAGGTGACCACCCTGACCCCGCTGTGGCTGCCCCCGAGTCCAGCCCTCTCCCTTTGTACCCGGAGCTCTATCCAGTGCCACAAAGGGTGTCACACAGGGGTGTGGGCGCCACGGCTCACGTGCCCACATTCTATCCACACCCCCACCACACACACACACCCTCCAGAACTCCTGGACGAAACAAGGGCTGGGGAGTCCAGGGTCCCAGGTACCCGGCGCAGGGCGCAGGGGTGCAAGCTCCGGGATCCTCACGGCCCCTTGGCCTGGGGCGTGGCGGGGGTCCAGGGTGGACCCAGCCTAAAGGTGGGGCCCTCGGCGCTCCCGGGAGATGCTGACCACGTTCGCTGGGGGGTCGAGCTGAACCGTTCTGGGGCCGACACCCCAGACCGAAGGGGTGGGTGCGAACAGGCGCTTGGGGTTGGCGGCGGCTGGTCGGGGCAGGATGGGCGAGGCCAGCCTGGGAGGTGGGAGGGGTCTGCGGAGGAAGTTGCCGGGTGGCGGCCCGCCCCTCCCCTCCCTGTCCGTTCCGCGGGGGCGGGGTGAGGCCGGTGGCCGCAGCCTCCAGGCCCTCCCCTTCCCGGCAGCGCTGTGACCTGAGGGGGGCCGTCTCTGCCAGGGCCTCGTACCCTTCCCCACCCTCTGCCGGGCTTGGGGCTGCAGGTGGCCCTGGGGGGCCCTTCACATGTCCCTCTACCTCTAGAGGGGCCACAAGGGTCATTGGGTGGACCGGGCATGGGAATCTGCCCAGACGCCACCCCATACACACCGACTTTGCGCCCCGGGTGGTCATTTTCAAAAGGTGAGGGTTACTGGGGTCGCGAGCACCTGGGAGCCTCTGATATGCTCCCCCCCCCCCCCCCCGGCCCAGCGGAGGTGGGGACAGGATCCATTTGCATAGGAAGAAGCCCCTGCAAAGCCCAGCATGCCTTGGGAGCGGGCGCGCGCGCGTGTGTGTGTGTGTGTGTGCGCGCGTGTGTGTGTGTGTGCGTGTTCTATACACCAGGAGATCTGTCTCCGAGGCGGTGCCGTGGGAGTGGGGGCGGGCCTGGTAGAGCTCAGCCTCTGCGGGTTCTACTTTTAACCCACAGAAACTGCTCCTGGAATTACTACAAGTTCCTAGGAAATAAAGGGCAGGAGTGTTCATTAGGGGCTTCGTGAAATGAGTGGGGGTTTTCTTTTGCACCTTTACACGTTTTAAATTCACATCCAGAATCCCGCCTCTAGAACCAGGTGGGCGGGTGGGGTGGGGGCGGGGAGACACATGACCAGGATCCTGTGGGTGGCCCCAAGCGCTGACTGCTTCTGTCTGCCCTCTGCCCTCTCTGCCCAGGCGAACGCCCCTTTGCCTGTGACTGGCCGGGCTGCGACAAGAAGTTCGCGCGCTCCGACGAGCTGGCCCGCCACCACCGGACGCACACCGGCGAGAAGCGCTTTCCCTGCCCGCTCTGCTCCAAGCGCTTCACCCGGAGCGACCACCTGACCAAGCACGCGCGCCGCCACCCCGGCTTCCGTCCGGAACTGCTCCGGCGCCCGGGCGCCCGCAGCACCTCGCCCAGCGACTCGCTGCCCTGCAGTCTGGCGGGCAGCCCCGCGCCCAGCCCCGCGCCCAGCCCGGCCCCCTCTGGCCTGTAGGGCCCTAGTCCAGCCCACCCTGCCGCACCCCTGCTGGGCCTGGGCATGGAGCACCAGCAAAACGCCTGCTGTCCGCAGCCAGGGGCGGGCCACGGACGACAGCCAGCGTCCCCGACACTGGACCGGGGGTGGCCCTTGGGAGGGGTGGCTGGGGCCCGCGTCTGTAAATAGCCATGTTGGATAACTCTCTTCCCATGTGTTAAACAGGAACCCCGGGTGGGCGGCCAGCAGGCGCTCCCCTCCCCCCATGGCCACCTCCCTGCTTTGGAGAGGGTGGATCTGGGGGGAGCGGCCCAGGAAAGGGGCACCTAACCAGTGCTCAGACTCTGCCCCCCCAGCCCCCCTCTCCAGGTTGGGATGATGTGTGCAAAGAGCCATAGATGAACCAGGGGTTACCCCGGCACCCCCCCCACCCTGCCCGGGGCCCCTCACCCCACTGAAAGCCATTGGAGATGTTCAGGGAACTGGGGTGCGGCCCCAGCCGCCCCCATCCGGGTACTCAATCTCAGGTGTCCACAGGTTCTGCCCTGCCACCCAGCTCCCCAGCAGTGGGGGCAGGGTGGAAAGGGGGGAGGCAGGGAGGGGGGGAGGCAGGGAGGGGGGAAGGCGGTAGGGTCCAGGTTTTGCTCCCAAGACTGGGATAGGGAGGGGGAGAAACGGGTTCTTCCAAAGACCGTGTTGACTCACATGGGGGAGAGGTGCGTAACGCAGGCTGCCGCTGGGGCAAAGGCCTCCTTATTTATTTTCCTCTGTCTCTGCTGGTGGCAAGGAGGGGGGCAGTGAGCTGCCCCTCTCTGGGTGGGTGTGTGAGTGTGTGAGTGAGGACTGCTCCTGTCAGAGTCAAGTCCCCAACTTTGGCCTTCCACAGCATCGTGTGACAATCAGTCAATCCCTCCTGTTTGGGACCATGACAGCCATCGAGCATAAGGCACCCCTTCCCTGCAGGTGGAGGTGTGGGGGCCAGCTCCATCCTGCCACCAGCCCTTCCTCCCGGCAGGTACCCCTGGTCACGTGGCCCCTGGACCAGAGGTTGGGGTCCTGCTTGCAAAGGCAGGAAGCATGAGGGCTGACGCCCGCACCCCACGGGATAGCTCGTTTTTTTGGACCGGGTAGAATATTTTTTCAGGCACCAATCCCTTTCTTGACCTGGGCCCCGCGGGTGGTCCGTTGTCCTCAGGGGGTGTGGGTGTTGGGGGGAAGGTCTGCGTGATCTGAACTTAGGGTAGGGAGGGGTAGGTGCTGTGTCCTCTCCTGGCGTATTCCCCACTGTGGCTTTGGTTGGGTTTCATTTTGGACAGGGACCGAGGACCCCCGCCCTAGCATGGGAGAGGATCCAGGCTCCCTGTCCCAAGACCCTGAAAGGACCCTGTGTCCCACTATTGGCTGCAGGAGGTTTGTGACACCAATGTGTGTTCCAGAACCTTCCTGTCTCCCCATCGGGGGCTCGGGTTTTGGATGGCGTTGTGGACCAGACCCAGCCTGGCAGGATCCAGGGATGGGTACTGGGCGTCCTGGGGAGGAGGCCAGGGAAGCCCTTCTGGAGCTGGAGTGGGAAGGGTCCTCTCGCCCCAGTCTCCGGGCAGATCCTTTCCAGGCTGGTCCATCTGTACCCTAAACCCTCTTTTCCAGCAGTGTTGGTGAGATGCCTTAGTCTGTGAGGGCAGGCTGGGGTCCCATTTTCCCCTAAGTCTTTATGGACGTCCTCTTGATTGTCCTATCCCTGGCTGGTGCCTCTGCACAGGAGGTGGACGGTGGGTCTGAGGGCCCAGGAAGCTGCGGACTCCTCCCCGGCCCCTCCGCAGTGTCCAGGGGCCTGGAGAGACCGGTGCCCCTCCTCCCCCAAGGAGCTCGAGGTCATTGGGACCTGGTTCCAGCCACTTAGCTGTGGCATCTCAAGGAGGGGGTGAGGGGGGAGGGCCCCGAGGGACTTGTGCTTTCAGGGGGCGCCCCCACTTCCCCCTGTCCTGCCTGGCCTCTTCCTTGTATTTAATTAAACAAGCCCTTTTTTAAACCCGACTCTGGTGCCTGCGTGGTTTTTCCCCACCTCTGGCCTTCAGCCGGCCCGCCGAGTGCCTGTGTCCCCCTCAATAGTGTAGCCCCCAGGTCACCAGCCTCCGGCTGGGGGCCCTGAAAAGACCCCACTAGCTGGGACACGAGATAACGCTCCCTCGGCCCTAAGGCCTGGGGAGGGGGCTGCTGCCCCGCGTCACCCACGCCCCGCGCAGCGGCGCCCCCTCCTTCCCGCTCCGTTACCCGGCAACGGAGGCGCGGTGACACGGCGCCCGGGGGCGTCCGGCGCCCGCCCCCTTCCGGCTCCGGGAGCAGGGGGGCGGCCGTGCCCCTGGGGCTGCTGGTGGGCGTGACAGCGCTCGTCCCCAGGGGGTCCCCGGACCCCGCTGTCTCCGCGCCGCGCCAGGCTTGCGTGCCCGGCGGGTCTGCTCACGTATCGCACGCCTGCCGTCTGCCAGCTCCCGATTGGAGGGGCCTGGGCGGGGGAGGCCCCGCCGGAGGAGGGCTCAGCGGCCCCGGGAGCGTTGAGAAGCTGGTGAGGGTCTTGAAGCCCTTTCCTAGGAAATGGACGCCCAGATTCCCGCGGTCTCCAGAGCCCCGAAGGCGGGTGTGGCTCCAGTGGGGGCGCGCAGACCCTCCCCAGGGGCTTCCCTGATTCCGCCCCAGGGAAGGCGAAGGCCGCGCCATCTGGTGGCCGCCCCTGGCACTGCCCCGCCGGCTCCCGCCGAGCCCTCCTGGGGGTCCTGACCCCGCGGCCGCGCAGGCCGCCCGCAAGCTGGGCAGGGGGCGCTCGCCCTTACTCGAGGACGGCCTCCCTGTTGCATCCCCCTAACCCCTGCTTCACTTTGTCCCCCTTCTACTGGCTTCTGCCCCGCAGGCTCGCCGACATTACTCCTCGGACCCCCGTCCCACTGCCCCCCTCCGGCTCCAGCTGCCGTTTCTGCCCCTTTGGGCAGAGTCCCCGGAATTCGGGGTCCACGCACGCAGCCCCTCCCGCCTGTCTCTCTTGGACACCATCCCACGTGCTCTGAACAGCTCGAGATGTCCCCTCCTGTCTTGGGGACGCTCCCTGGTCGTGAGGCCTCGGGGACCCCTGACCCTTCCGGGTCCCCCGCACCCCGGGCTCAGGCCCCCCTCTCGCTTTCCTCCCTGTACGCTCACGTCCCCTATGTGCCGACGACGCGCCCTGGTCGGACCCCTACTCCGGACCCTCGATGTGCCCACCGCCCCTTCAGGCATCGGCACCTCCAGCTTTCCAGGTGGCGGGCCAAAATCCTTGGGGTCACCCTTGACCTTCACTCTGCCTCTACCCACGTCCATTCCATCCGGAAATCTCCCTGGAGTTCTATCTTCAAAGCACATCCCAAATCGGCCCACTTCCACCCCGTCCTGTGTCTCCACGTAGTCCACCCCGTCGTCGCCCACCTGGAGCGGAGCAGCCCCCTCCACCATGGCCTCCCGGTCGCCCCCACAGTCCGTCCCCCCCCCTCGGTGGCCACCAGAGGGCGCCAGTGAGCACCGAATCAGGCCCCGCCCCCGCTCTGCTCACAGCCCTCTGGGGTTCCCACCTCCCTGGGGGAAAAGCCCAAGTCCTCACCAATGTCCCCAAGGCCCTGCACGACCTGCCCCCTTCCCCTCCCTGCTCTCCACTCCTCCCTCTCTCCCCCTTGCCCACCCTGCTCCAGCCATGCGGACCTCCTCTCTGTTCCTCCAACATGCCCACCCAGTGCTGCCCCAGGGCCCTTGCACAGACTGTGCCCTCTGCCTGGAATGCCCATCCCCCTCTACTTGCTTCAGAAGTGCTCAAATCCCAGCTTCCTCAGAGGACTACATGGATCACCTCTTCTCTCAGCCGCATACCCTGTTCTTCTCTCCCCCCCGACCCCAGCACTTAGATCACGCAATCTTGGGGCATCTGGGTGGCTCAGTTGGTTAAGCGACTGCCTTTGGCTCGGGTCATGATCCCGGAGTTCCGGGATTGAGTCCCGCATCAGGCTCCCTGCTCAGCGGGGAGTCTGCTCCTCCCTCTGACCCTACCCCCTCTTGTGCTCTCTCTCTCAAATAAAATCTTTAAAAAAAAAAAAAAAGATCATGCTATCTCATTTCCTTATTTCCTATTATCTGTCTCCCCCACCTAGAGCACCACCCCCACCAGGGTAAGGATCTTCCCCCTGTTCCCCAGTGTTTCTAGCATTGTCTGGCACGTAACAGGCACTTGGTGAATATTTGCTAAATGGATGCCCAAGACCAGTGAGCCTGGATAGAGACTAGGTGGGCTTTACCTCACACACTTTGTCAGGCCACTTGCAGGGGGCCCGCCTTTCTGTTCTTGGTGATGGCAGGTGTTGAGGAACCCCTGCATGAGGGGCCAGGTGGCTGAGGTGAGGAGAGCAGTAGGCTGGGAGGGGGCCCCGCGTGTGCTCACAGGGGTCCGTGGCAATCACCAGCTGGTGGACCCAGGGTGGCCAACTGTTCATACAGAGCCTGGGATTTGCAGGTTTTTGGTGACATCTCGCCACGTTTTAAACATGGGCAACAGACAAATTTACATCATTTGAAAAACTCCTACTAAAAAAAAAAAGCCCCGGTGCTCAAACACACACACCAAAAACAAACACATGCGTGTCCACAGCCGCACAGTTCACGATGTCCCGATGCCCTTCGACAGAGGGATGGACACACAAAACAGACACACACGGGCATGGCACTGGGCTGCAACCAGGAGCGAGGCGCGCACACGCGCGGCCCCGGGGGCGGACCCTGAGCCCACGACGCTCAGGGAGGGAGCCAGACACAGAAGGCCACATGGGGTGTGAGTCCACGTGGGTGACACGTCCGGAACGGGCTCATCCGCGGACGGGAAGGGGGCTCGTGGGGGCCAGGGGCCGGGGAGAGGGGATGGCTGATGGGGACGGGGCTTCTTTCTGGCTTCGGAATATTCTGCAGTTACATAGAGGTGATGGTTGCACAGAACAGTGAAGGTACAAAATGCCCCTGAATTTTCACTTCTTTTTTTTTTTAAAGATTTTATTTATTTATTTGAGAGCGAGAGAATGAGAGATAGAGAGCACGAGAGGGAAGAGGGCCAGAGGGAGAAGCAGACTCCCCGCCGAGCAGGGAGCCCGATGTGGGACTCGATCCCGGGACTCCAGGATCATGACCTGAGCCGAAGGCCGTCGCTTAACCAACTGAGCCACCCAGGCGCCCGAATTTTCACTTCTAAAATGATTAATTATGGGGGCACCTGACTCAGTCAGTAGAGCATGTGACTCTTGATCTCAGGGAAATGAGTTCAAGTCCCACCTGGGGTGTAGAGATTACTTAAAAATAAAATCTTAAATAAAATAAAATGATTAATTTTGTTAATGTAAATTTCCCCTAAATAAAAAAGGAAAAATCCACTGCATGGAATAAAACAGAGGGGAGTTGGGCGCCTGGGTGGCTCAGTCAGTTAAGCGTCTGCCTTCGGCTTAGGTCATGGTCCCAGGGTCCTGGGATCGAGCCCCACATCGGGCTCCCTGCTCGGCGGGAAGGCTGCTTCTCCCTCTCCCACTCTCCCTGCTTGTGTTGCCTCTCTCGCTGTACCTCTCTCTGTTAAAAAATGAATAAAAAATCTAAAAAAAAAAAAACCCCAAAGACCCAGAGGGGAAAATCTGCCCAGGATGCCCTGTTGGAGATGCCTCCCATCTGCCTCTGCTGCATTTCTTATTTTCATCCCTAAAGTCTTACCCCAGGTGGCACGCATTAAATGCAGTTTTCTGCCCCCCCCCAGAATGGAGGGCAGATTCATTCCTTCATATTGATCCATTTTACAGATATGTGTTGTAGATTGTGTCCAGCTGGGTTCCGACCCTGAGATCCCCAGGTTGATGAGGGTGGAATGCAGGCAGGTGTGAATAAAATCCCTAGATTGTTGGGAGAATGGGAAGGTTTTTGAGGCTGCCATGGTGGGAAATCCCCAGGGAGACATGTGACTGTCAAGCGGAGAAACCCACCTGCATCCTTCAGTGCTCCAAGCCTCCATGGCTCCCCATCGCCCTCCTGGTTTGGACAACAAGGACCCTCACACATTCACAGCCTCCAGCTGTGTCCTGCCTGGAAGCCTGCTCAAGAGTCGCGTGCAGGGGCGCCTGGGTGGCTCGGTTGGTGAAGCATCCGTCTTGGGCTCGGGTCATGATCCCAGCGTCCTTAGATGGAGCCCTGTGTCTGGCTCCTTGCTCAGAGGGGGGTCTGCTTCTCCCTCCCCCTCTGCCCCTCCCCCTGCTCATGCTCTCCCTCTCTCAAATAAATAAATAAAATCTTAAAAAAGAGAGGGGGGGGGGCGCCTGGGTGGCTCAGATGGTTCAGCGTCTGCCTTCGGCTCAGGTCATGATCCCAGGGTCCTGGGATCGAGCCCCGCATCGGGCTCCCTGCTTGGCGGGGAGCCTGCTTCTCCCTCTCCCTCTACTGTCCCCCCTGCTTGTGCTCTCTCACTCTATCAAATAAACAAAATCTTTAAAAAAAAAAAAAAGAGAGAGAGAAAGAGTCCCATGCCTAGAGACCCGCCTGCAATATTGTATGCACCCTTGTTGACACTGCGTTTCAAACCAGGGACTCCCAGGGTTTCAAACTCTGAGTGCATTCAACAGGGTCACAGAGGCAAGGGCTCTCTGCCCTCAGGACCCACTGGCTCGCCAGGAGACAGCATTGGGACAAAAGCTGAGATTGTGTCCTCTGGAGAGTCACCTCTGACCCTCCCCATCCCACCTGCCCTCCATTGCTGTACTTCTTAGTTCATTAATTTGTACTTGTGGTAAAAATGCATAACATAAAATGTTCCATTTTTAACTGTTTCTAAGCGCACAGCTCAGCGGCGTGAAGCCCACTCCCACGGTCCTGCAGCCACCCCACCCGCCGTCTCCAGAACGTTCCGTCTCCCCCCACGGAGACTCTGTCCCCACCCCCTGCCCCAGCCCCCGGCTCCCACCCTCTCCTGTCTGTCTGTGGGGACGGGACTCCTCTGGGGACCTCCTGGGAGTGGGGTCCTCCTGCGGGATGTGTCCTTCTGGGTCCGGCTCCTCTCGCTGAGCCCGGTGTCCTCGGGGGTCCCTCCGCGTCGTGGCAGGCGTCGGGGTCCCTTCCTTTCTTCTTCAGGCTGAATAATGACGTTCGGTTACATGGATATTCCACGTGTATCTGCTCATCCGTTGCTAGGTATGGGCTGTTCCCACCTCTTGGCTACTGTGCATCCTGCTGCTGCGAACAGGGGTGTGCAAACATCTCTTCAGGACCCTGCTTCCCGTTCTTTTGGATACACACCCAGAAGTGGGGCTGCCGGGTCATATGGTAGGTGTACTTTGAACTTTTTGAGGAACCGCCGTACACTTTTCCAGAGTGGCTGCACCATTTTGTAATCCCACCAACATGCAATGGGTCAGCCTTACATCTTTTTTTTTTTTTTTAAGTAAACTCTATGCCCAAAGCTCGAACTCACTACCCCGGGATCAAGAGTCGCAGGTTCTACGACTGAGCCAGCCAGACGCCCCATTCTCCGAATTTTCCATCAAGATGTTGGCCTCCCGCGCCCCCCGCCCAGGCTGTTGAGCCTCCCCTCGCCCCACCCCACCGTCCCTCATTTGTCCGTGGGCCCATCCAGGGCAGGTCCCGGCAGACAGCAGGCGCGCGGCCTCGCGTGAACACTCGAGCGAATGAGGACTCCCGCGGGTGTGGGCCTCACACTGCCCGCAAGCACGCGCTGACAGCCAGCCAAGCGGACCCCGGGGCAGAGGCGAGGCACCGGGAAGACGCGCCCGCAGGACCCGCCTCGTCCAGCAGGGGGCACTCCAGGGCAACATGCTAATAAAACGCCAATTAAAAGCAGGTGAATGACCGCCGGGTCCTGAGGGATTTTTTTTTTTTTTTTTTTCCCCCTGATCAGGCGCGCGGTGGACAGCCCAGGCGCCGTCGGGGCCTCGGGCTCAAGATGGTTCCGCTGCCGCTTCCGAGGGCAGGGCGGCGGCGCCGGCGAAGCTCCTGGAGGCTCCAGGCCGGGCCGCCCGCGCCCTCCATCCCTCCTCCCGCGGCCGCCTGTCCCGGCCCTCGCGTCCGCGACGGCCCTCGGTCCCTCGAGGGCCGGCGTCTCTGGTCAGGCGAGCCGCGGCCAGCCGCTCCCGAGGTCCCTTGCGGCGGCGTCCCGGGGGCCTGCGGGGGCCTCGGAGCAAGATGGCGGCGGCGGGGTCCGTGAGGCGCGGGCGGCGGCGACCGCGGCGCCAGTGAGCGGCCCGGGGGCCCGGGCGGCTCCGGGCCGGGGTCCCCCCTCGGGACGGACCATGCTACGCTCCACCGGTTTCTTCCGGGCCATCGACTGCCCCTACTGGGCTGGGGCGCCCGGGGGGCCCTGCCGGCGGCCCTACTGCCACTTCCGGCACCGCGGGGCCCGGGGCCCCGGCGCTCTTGGCGGCGGCGGAGCGGCGCCCCCCGTAGCAGGTAATGCCCGAGCAGGGCTCGGCTCCCCGGCCCCGGCCCAGACGCCACCCCTGGGGCTTTCCCGGCGCCCGGGTCTCGGCCCAGCGCCCCCTGCACACACGGGTGGGCGTCGTCGGCCCGGCCCGGCCCGGGACCACCCGCCCCCGGGCCCGGCGCCAGGCGCCCGGCGCGGGATGCCGGCGAGCCTCCGTTTCCGGGAGCACACGGCGCAAACAGCGAGGGGGCATATGCCCTCCTAGAGCTGTCGCGAGGGTGGAGGGCGCCAACGCAGGCCGAACGCTGCGCGCGGCTGACAGCGCTCGGCAGGCCCCGGGCTCCTCTGCCTTCACTCGCGCCCGAGCTGCCCGGTGGGGTGAACCGTTCCCGCCGCTCCCCCAACCCCAGGTGCTTGTGGCGGGGCCGCTTTGTGGCCGCGCTGCTTTCCCGCTCCGCGTCTCCGGCAGCGGCCCCTGCTGTCTCCGGTGGTGCAGTTGGGAGGGCCTTGGGAGCACCTACTGTGTGTCAGACGCGACTGGACAGGCAGCACGTCAAGCCCAGGGGACCGGGCCGGGAGGGGCAAGAGGCCTCCAGGGACTTACCTCCTTTCAGTTGCGCAGAGAACGTTGATGGACTGCACGTCGTATCATCGTGGTGGTTGTCCTTGTTGTGGCGGAGTTTGGTGAAAGCTGGGAGGAGTCAGGAAGGCTTCTTGTAGGAGGTGTGGGATTTGAGCTGGGATTTTAAGAACGGGGGAAAGAAGGGCGTCGCAGGGAAAGGCTTGGAGGGAGGATTAAGTGGTGTCATTCCTTCGGAGGGCAGCTCAGGCTCCCACTGGTGACCTGTGTCCTTCAGGACTGGCTCCCCCTTTCCATCAGACCCAGACTTCCGCATTTGGTCCCAGTGTCAAATTTCCTTTGTGTCTTTCCCCATAAAAAATGATCGTTTCAGAACCTTCTTCAAAAGAGGAGTGCGCTGGCTAGAGTTAAATAATAGGCCTGTTTTTCCATTTTGTCAGGAAAAGAAAATAGAATTTTCTAATTTCTCACGTAAATTTGCTTAGCTCTCTGGCACCTGCAGCTGTCTACAGCCAGCCAGATGCAAGCATTCACTGTCTGGTTCCACACCTGTGCTGGGCGCGGGGCGTTCAGAGCTGCGTGAGCTTCGGGTGTGGCCGCCAGGAACCTGCTGTGGAGGAGCAAACACACGTGTGCCCACTGGTACCTTAGCATCAGGTCATGCTCCTCCCAGCTCCAGTGGGGGCCAGGGAGGTGGGGGGGGGCACATGGGAGCTGGCGCCCAACTCTCCTGTCGGAGCGCACGGCGTCTTGACTCCGTTTATTTACCTCTTGGTATTGTGTGTGGTGCTTTGCAAGGAGCCCCGGTTTCTGGGTTCCTCATGGTTAGTACAGGGAGGGCAGCACCACACCCTTATGCCACTGCCGTTGTGACTTGGCCCCAAGTCCACATGTTGCCTTGCAGCCTTCTGAGCTCTGGGGTGTTGATTTCTCGCCTCATGTGTTCTTCCCACGGTAAGTCACTTTTTACGTTTCTTTCTGCCTCACAGATGGCCAGTTAGTTTCCTAAAGGATCATTTTTGGGAACCTATTTGGTGACGTAGTTCTGTCTGCCCTGCTTGCCGTGGAAAAAATGCAACTGCCTACCCCTTTCCCCAGTAGGTGTGCATTTTCCTTTTGCAGGAAAGGAAAGGAAGGGGGGAGGCCTGCTTTGGGGTAGAACGCTGCTTCCTCTGCAGAGGCGCAGGGTCAAATCCCAGCTCAGTCTCTTTCTTGCTGTGGAGCCTCTCTGATCCTCTGTTTCCTTTTCTGTGGCATGCTTATGGGGTTGCTGCCCTCTGAGGAGGCCAGGGGAGAGTGTGTGCCTGTCCTTTCCCTCCCTTTCAGCTTCCCCTGCTCCAGATTTTGACAAGCCCTGTTTCCTTTCGGCTGGAAGAGGCTGCAGCAGTCCAGATGTGCATGGCCCAAGCAGAGGTGCTCCGGCGAGGGTGGGCTGGGCCAGGTTTGTTTGGACTCACTTTTAAGCAACAAGAGTTGCTAAGGTGCTGGGTGGGAGCCGCCTGCAGGTGGGCTGTGGGGTTCCTGTGAGGCCCAGCACCTCTGGTCTTGGGCTAATGGGCACCTGAGCCTTTCAGCAGAGTCTGAGGCCCGTGAGGAGGCTGGGCCGGGGATCCTGTTGCTTCCAGCCCTGCAGATCCAGCCCCACCCCCAGCCCACCGCCTGTGGGCTTTAGGACGCCCACTTCCAGACCCGGGTGTGGTATTGCCCAGTTGTGGCAGCACACGCTCGGGCAGGCTCTCTAGGACTCTCAATGGTAGGGATGATTGTCCCCATTTTACAGATGAGCAAACTGAGGCCCAGAGATGGGGAGCCACTCTCCTGTGTGCGCGCAGCCGGTAAGTGGGGGATGGGATTGAGTCTGGGCAGTCAGGCCCTTGCCGCACTCCCCACCTTCCTCCAGTGCCCACTGCCCAGCACCTGTGTGTCCCCCCACACACCAGGGCACCCATTGTGTGTCAGGCCTCAGCGCTGTGCCTTGGCGCTGGCCGGGAACAGCGAGACCTGGGAAGGACAGAATTGCAGGACTTGAGCGCTGAGACCTGAGGACAGGCTGGAAGGCAGGAGTGGTCATTCATGGCTGTGTGGTGGGGGCAGCCCCCCCCTGGGCCTCACATGAGGCCCTTGAGGGCCCTTTATGGTCTGGAGAGCAAGCCCTGCTTCTCGGGGAACGGAGGCAGAGATAAAAAGCACTTCCCTGCGGACGGTGCGATTTATTTCCCCTGTGAGCCGACTTGGAGCTGGAGGGCCACAGCCGCAGGAACAGGCAGCCCCCGGGGGATGACTGTACCGAGCAGGCCCCCTGGCCATGCTGCCCCTTAGCTGCTCCCTCTTTGGGCAGGGTGCCATCGGGTTCCATTTGGGGGAGACTTCCCACCATCCCGTGATGGTATCTTCCGAGATGGAATGCAAGTGTGCTCTCCTGCATCCAGCACTTTCTCATTACAAGCGAATGCTGGGGAGATTTCTCTCCCCTGATACTGAGAAAGAACGGGTTCTGAGAAAAGGTCAGCAGACAGCAGCATTGCCTTTCGTGTCTGGAGGCCCGACCAGGGTATGCAAGGAGCCTGGAGTACCTTTGCTAGCTGGGGGGTAGTGGGGCCTGGAGTCTGGCCCGCTGGGGCCTCCTGCTTAGTCTGGGCAGCGCGGGGCAGGGGAGCAGCTCTGAAGCTGGTTGGAGGAATGGTAAAAACTGGACATTGGGGCCCGTTGGGGCCAGTCATGCCCTGGGTGGGGAGCATCCTGGGCGCTGTAAGGCACTGAGCGCATCCACCTGCTCCGTGCCAGGAGCACCCCTAGTCGTGACACCTTCTACCCTGGTTGTAACAACAGATGTGTCCCTAGACATCGCCTGGTGTCTCTTGGTCACAGGCTGTTTCTTGCGGAGGCCACTTTCTTTTTAAGCGTCCCCCCTGCCCCTCCCAAGATGCCGCAGCCCCCAGGGATCCAGCCTTGCAGGCCTCCCAGTGGAGACGCCTTCAACCCCGCTGGTGGTGGTTCTATTGTCTTGTTGCTCTTGGTTTTCTGTAAGGATGGGATTAGAGGCGAGGTGCTGGGGTTTTCAAAGCACCGAATTCACCACTTACACCAGGCTGCGTCACCATTGTGGTGTTGGGCAGAGTCCCAGCTGGTGAAGCCCACATGTTGCCTCTGTTCAAAGCACTTTTCTTCACGACTCAGAGTAACATTCATTTTAAAAACATTGGACAATACTGAAAAGTCAGAGGAAATGTGTTTTGGAAGTTGCCCCAAGTCCTGCGTTTGCCTGCATGCTAGGCTCCCTCCCGGCCTCCCACAGAAGAGGCTTTGTGGCTTTTGTACGTCGCCAAGATCCTGCTGCACTGATTAAGTTGGACTCTGTTTTCTGAGGCGAGAGGCCATCCTGGGACTGTGCCCCTGGCTTCCTGTACCTGGCAGCCCCTCCGGATGACCTGAGACCCTTAAAAAATCCTGCCTTCTTGCCCTGATCTAGGATTGAGCCACACACGAATAGCTGCGTTGGGTATTTTAAAGTGTTCTTGCTCCGCATTAGGAGAGCAATGGGTCTCTCCCTGAGATCCTGCCCCCAGGGGACGCAGAGCAGTGTCTGGGGAAGCTTGTGGTTGTCAATTCAGGTGCTCCTGGCAACTCCTGGTGCCGAGTGGGTGGGGGCCAGGGATGCTGTTCAGCCCCCCACAGTACCCAGAGTGCCCCTTCCCCTACATAGGCAGATTTATCCAGCCCCGAACATCCGTGGTGCCAGGTGAGATTGGGGAACCTGATCGGCACACAGCCCCTGGGCAGGGTTGGTGGGGACAGCCAAGCCAGCTGAGGGGAGCTCAGGAGACCTGTGCGGGGTGCTTGAGCACGCCCCCACCCCGAGTTCTCCAGGGGCTCCAGAGGAGAGGTGCAAGCGTCATGGCTGGCTTTCAGCCCTCGCTGGGGGAGTGCAGCCCCAAATAAAGGCATTCTGGCTTCGCTTTCTGTTGTGCAAAGAGCCTATCCTGGGGGGTGGCCTGGCCTCCACCTGGTCAGCATTACCGCCTGTGCCTCAGTTAGCCCTTCTGTGAAACGGGTAATGACTTGGGCCCTCAGTGGACGGTGTCGTGGGAACGTTCTTTCCTGCTTCATTGTCCCCTCCCGCTCCCTCTGCACTCAGGGTCCCCTTTACAGAGCCATGCTTGGTGCCACCGAGGTGGGCGTGCAGGATTCTTTCAGCTCTCTGCATGCCTGTGCAGTGGGGAGGCCGGTTGGTGTGATCTGATTCACAACCAAGAACTGGATGCTAAGAAGGAAACAAAGAGCCGGAGGAGGCGCTCAGGTCACTGGAGCTGGGAACCATCCGGGCGGATTGCAGGTTGTGGAAGGGTCTCCTGGCTGCCTGCTCTTCTCCTCCATGATGAGCTGCATCTTCCAGAGTTTGTGCCATGGTTGGCTAGTGCCTTTTGAGGAAGCAGGCATGCGTGCTTGTCATTTGAGGGCCTTTGGTCTGTCGGCTTCCCCTAAGTATTGAGGTTTTCTGGAAATGGCCATGCGGAGGGCCTGGCCACGGCAGGCTGCGTGGGGGCAGGCAGGAGTGGAAGCCGGGGAGCACCTCTGGGGGACCTGCCCTCGTGCTCGTGGCTCTCGTTTGCCAACGGTAAACAGGGTGGGAAGCTGCTTAGGGGGCCCAGAACTTGGGTGCTCTGAGGATGGGGCTTGGCTGTTTCACAAGCCGTGGTCTTGGCCTGGACCCGTGTTTACACCTGGGCCTCAGTGTCTTCTGGATGTGTCTGAATTCAGTATGTACCTGTGGGCTGGCGCAGGGTGAGGGAGGCACTTTGGAAGGTGAGGATGGGTGTCCCCAAGCACAGATACGGGGTGGGGTCCAGGAGAGAGAGCAGTTGGCCCCGGGGTTGCAGAGACATCAGGCAAGTGTCCCCAAGCAAGTGGTTCCTGAGCTGGGCTTTGAAGGATGAGTAGAAGTTTGCCTGGTGGCTGGAAGCAGGGGTAGGGGTGGAGGGATGATAATCCGGGATTGGGGCTGGGAGACAGGGCAGTGGAAGGCCTGGAATGTTCTCTTGTGTGGTTTGGAGGGACTGGGGGTAGGGGGAAGGGAGGTTGCTCCCCAGCTTCGCTGCCACCCCCAGCGGATCCAGCAGGGGTCTCTGTTGTCACGCTGCCTCTTGATGGTCCTTCTGGCGGCTGCTCAGTCTGGCCAGTCCACCCCAGAGGCGGCGATGGAGGGCTGTGCTCAGAGCCGGTTGGCTTTCCTGTGTGGCTGCTGGGGGCTGTCTGTGTCTGGGGCAGTGGGTGCACTCGAGGCACAGGGGGCCCGTGGCCCTCGGTCAGTATTTCTTTCATTCCCTCACCTGCCCCACAAACCGTTGCAGACGTTTGTGCCGGCCAGCTCACTTGTGGCTGGGGTGTAGAGGGGAGCCGGGCGGTCAGCATGTTGAGCTGCTGGACAGCAGGAGGCAGGAGGGGGCAAGGCCCAGGGGGTGGCAGGGAGGGCTCGTCCGAGTGGTACTGGGACCACATGCACTCCAGGCGCAACCTGGTCATGCCTGTCCGTGTGTGTGTCTGGAGGCCAGATCCGTCCCCTCCCAGTTAATGGGCACACATCACAGTTGTTTGTCCTGAGAGATCTGTGTCCCTTTCTCCAGCAAAGTGGCTTGGAGAGCCCTCAAAGGGCAGGAATGTGGGTACTATTCCAGGAGACAGACCTGAAAGCCCTGGGGCCCCCCTCCCCATGCACCGGTGCTCGAGCATTGTGCTGGGTATCTAGGGAAGAGAACTGGCCTGTCTGAGCAGCTCAGGGCAACCGGTTCTGCAGGGAGGATCTTGGAGGGCTGCCTGGAGGAGTCGCTGAGATGGAGGCCATCAGGCTCTGGGCAGGAAGCTGGTCCCAAGTATGAAGGAGGGGTGGGGGCTGGCCCACCTGGAAAGCCTGCCCTCGTCACTCCTCCCTAGCATCTACCTTTGGGGTCAAGTAATAAAAGCCACTGATGCTCACGTGTGACCTTGGTATGTGGGCTCTTTCTTGGGGGACACAGCTGGCTCCCCCATCTTGGCTCCACGGTCCAGGAATGGCCGTGAGAGGTGTGGCTTTCCTTCTCCCCACCCCCCGCTTTACCCCGCGGATGCTTCGGTGTTCCTAGGCCTCCGGCTGCCCAGAGGACCTCCCAGGAGCCTCCGTTGTGGAGGAAGGTGACCCCCGGGGTACCCACTGGCCACCGTGTTTGGGGAGTTGGAAGGGTATCAGGGCCAGAGTGAGAGAGCTCTTGAATTGGGACTATGAAAGCGATGTGGTGCCCCTGACGGGCTGGTGATGAGGGCAGCAGAAAGCAGGCCCCCCCGGCCGCCCCAGGGGAGGCGCACTGCAGCCTGGCCCCAGCCTCACCCCTCCGCCGCTCTTCTCTGTATTTCTGAGTGCTCTTCGTGTTTTTATCCTGTCTTGGAGGCTTCCCTCCAGGAGGTAGTTTTGCAGCATAGCTGAGCTCCC
This sequence comes from Eumetopias jubatus, assembly GCF_037043125.1. Classification (NCBI taxonomy): domain Eukaryota; kingdom Metazoa; phylum Chordata; class Mammalia; order Carnivora; family Otariidae; genus Eumetopias; species Eumetopias jubatus. The sequence continues at coordinate 217,456,649 of NW_028274807.1, forward strand.
CTCATGGTTACGAGGGCGTTGGGCTGACTCTCGTCCCGGTCCTCCTGGGACTGGGCCTCAGGGGTGGGGCAGCTCAGGAGCAGTGTGGCCAGTGATGCCCAGAGAGAGCCCAGTTAGGTGGTGGTGTCAGGGCTGGCTAGGGCCCTCTTTCTTTCCTCTCCCCTGGAGCCCTTGCGCTTGCTTCTGGGGTGGAGGCTTTAGAGCCGAGGGGAGAGGGCAGCGAGGGGCTGTCCAGGGCTTCGAGCTTTGAGCCAGTGTGTGGAGCTGTCCAGCATCATCAGGCTGCCCTGGAGGTGGAGGTGGACCTGGACCCCCGGGCCCTGCTCCCCCCGGCACAGCCCAGCCTCCTCATCAGGCACATAGCAGGTGTCCCCCCCCCCCACATGCACTCTTGAGCACCTGCTCCTGTCGGCTGTTGCTCTTCTCTTCCTAGGTGTCTGGGGTGCCCCGGGCAGCCCCAGGACTCTCCCCTCTGCTCCAGAACAAGTGAATGGCCAGGTACTTTCACCCTGGGCTTCAGGCTCCTGCCCTGTCCAGTGGGCATTTGGATGTCCCTGAGTGGGGCATAAGGGCATCCTACCCTGGGGGTGGGTAGGAAGGCCCTCAGGAATAGAGACTCTGGGCCTGCAGGGGAGTAGTGATGGCCAGCCCTTCTGAGGACCTGGGGTGCTGTTCTGCCCCCTGTTGGGTGGCCAGAAAAGCCCAAAGGGAGGGGTGGGTGCTCAGATCTTCTGAGCCCCAGTTGGCGCTGCCCTGCATTCCAGCCAGGCCAGGGCTGGCGGGTAGCTGGTGTGCTTTCTACCACCGTGGTCTTACATGGGGGCATCCTCCCTTCTCCTTGCAGGGCCTCTGCCCCAGACGCAGCTCCTGGAGCCCTGGTGGGCTTGCTCTCTCCGCTGACTAGCCCTGGTGTCCTGCTTATCTCGAGTGCTGTAGGGCTGTCTCCTCCCTGTGTCCCGCCGCCCCCACGCAGGGTCAGCAGGCCCTGGCTGTCCATGGGGTTGGAGGAGAATTCTGCTGAGGTCTTATCAGAGCACGGAGCCAGGGTGGGACCACTGTGCAGCTGTGCTTACCGTCTTCGGACCTTGGGCAGCGCAGGGGGAGGGCTGGGGCGACAGCCAGCCCTTTGGAAGGCAGAGAAGGTCGGTCAGCGGCGCCAGGACTCCTCTCCGGGTCGGGGAGGGACCCAGGCTCTGCGGTCGAGCGGCCTGGCCAGCCAAGGCTCGGCCTCCTTATCTGTGAAATGGGCAGACTCGGGGCAGGACGGTTGTGAGGGAAGGCCTCCGTGCCTCCTGGGGTTCACGGTGGGGCTGGAGGACCTGCCCCAGGGGGGCCTCCGTGCTTGGCTGTCTTGTTAATTCCACGTGCCTTTGCGGGAGGGTGCGTGGCGCTTTCTGGAGCCGGGGTACGGTGGGAGCAGGGGCACAGAGGCACAGGTGGGGCCCAGGATAGGGTGCTTCCTGGCAGAGGGAGGGTTGGGAAGGGTCGGAGGCGGCTGCCCGGGCCTCAGGAAGCAGCGCTGCCCTGTCTGTGGTCCACTCAGCCCCTGTGGTCTCCACAGTGACCCTTGCCCGGCTCCGGATGGGTTTTTGCACTCAGGGCCCCACGGCCCTGCACGGTGCGCGTTTGGCCTTTCCTTGTGGGGTCGGGGAAGCAGACCTGGTATTCCCCGTGCTGGACGCCTGTCCCAGAAGGGGGCCGTTGGCGAGAGTGGCATGACGCCAGAGCCAGGGGAGGGCAGCTCTCTCCTTCAGCAGGGCAGGTCCTGGTGGGTGTGCGGCCTTGGCAGGCACAGAACCAAGGCTCACACGCCTGAGGGGAAGGCTGGGCCTAGGTGGGCTGGCGCTAGGGTGTGGGTATGGGAAGGGGTATTTGGTGACTTTTTCCTTTTCCAAAAAACAGCCTAATTAATCTTGTTTACCGGATGCCTGCTTACCAGGTGCAAACCCCTGAGGGAACCGCCCCTTGGCTTCCATCCAAATGAATTCCCTGATAATTAGAAGGTGCCTTCCAGGGCGCCCCATGGTCCTTCCCGACCTCTCTAGGTGCCACCTACCCAGAGCCTTCTGATGTGCTCCCACGGGTCAGTGCGCAGCGTCCCTGGGGCACCCTGCAGCTTGTAAAACATTTTCTTGGGGAGCTTCTCAGTTCCGATAGGCCCACTGAGGTCCTGGCCCTCCAAAGCAGGGTAGGGCAGGGGCTAGGTGCCAGGAAGGTCCCCCCTCCCAGAAGCCTCAGGTAACCTTGGCTGGGGCTCAGCGGGTCTCTGTCTGCAGGGACCAAACTCTGGGCCCCGTGTGCTCACTTTGAAGCCACACGGTTGTAACAGAGCTCCTGGCAGCTGTGCTGGAAGCTTCTAGACCTGTCTGGAGCCCCTCAGGCTGCTGACAAAGCCTCATAGGACCAGTGAGGAACCTGAGGCCCCAGAGGGGCAGGGGCTTGGCCTTGGCCTTCTTAGAGGCCCACTGAGGGCAGTTTCTTCCGCTTTGTGGTTGGGGAGGCAGCCTCCAGCTGGGGCTGAAAATGCTCCACGTGGGCAGTGCTTCGGGGGATGTTCATATCAGGGAGCCGGGTGCTTGGACTGGGCTCAGCCAGGAGCTGCACCCCCTTCAGAGTCTGAGCTGCTAGGACCCCTTCCCATCTGAGAGGCCAGGCTAGTTGAGGCTAGTGGGGGTGGAGCAGGTGGGGTTGTCCTTAGGATGCCGCTACAGGCTCTGAGGTAGGAAACAAGACAACCTCCCTCTTTGCGCCTCTGCCTCAGATCCCGCCCACTTCCCCCGAGTTAACAAGGCAGCCTTCGGGCCTTTGCAGGCCCTCCTCTCTCCCTCCCTTGGGGTCTCCACCTAAGCACTTTGGATTGACTTTGGGGAAAACCCTCCCTTTCAAAATGTGAAGTGGCCTGAGGTCCAAACTCTGACCTCATTACTTTGAAGCAGGGCTGAGGGGCTCCTTCTTGGCTGACGTGCATATTGCTTTATTTATTTATTTATTCGAGAGAGAGAGATTGTTTTATTTATTTGAGAGAGAGAGTGCGCTCAGCAGCATGAGCAGGGGGGAGGGGCAGAGGCAGAGGGAGAAGCAGACTCCCCGCGGAGCAGGGAGCCCGACGTGGGGCTCGATCCCAGGGACCCCGGGTTCATGACCTGAGCGGAAGGCGGACGCTTGACTGACTGAGCCGCCCAGGCGCCCGGATGTGCATATTGTTTGTAGCCTTTAACCCTGGTGAGGGGTAGGGAAAGACCCCCCCATCTGTTCATCCCCAACCAGCCCCTGGGGGAAGGGGCATTCCCATGAGGTGGGCTGGGCTGGATGTCCCCTTGAGACCCGCCAGTCAAGCCCCTCAGTGGACATGCCCGGGAAGTCCCCCCCCCCGCCCCAGCTTGTGGCCGGTCTGGGCCTCTCTCTGCTGGCAGCCAGGACTTCTGAGGCATTGGCTCCTCTCTGTTTACTCAGGCGGAGTTGGGCCAGAGGGGGTCTCCCATTGGCGCCTTTGGACTGGTTGTGGGTCAGGGTGGGTGGGGAGGGTGGCCCTCCACCTCTGACCAGGGGTGGGTGTGCGTTCTGCCCCCGGGCTCCCCACCCCACATCCGGGAGTTTTCAGCTGTGCGAGGGGGCACGAACTGACCGTCCCCCCCGGGCCCCAGCTCAGCGGTGGTGGGTGTTGGACTTTGCCTCCCTGGTTCTGACCCACGGTCCTGGAGCGTCCTTGGTGGTCTGAAGCATCATTTCCTTCTAAATACAATCAAAACCCAGATTCCAGGTTAAATGCCAGACAACACGCCTACAGTGATCCCTTCCTTCCGGCCCCAGGCAGAGGCCCAACCACCAGGCCCTGCAAAGCCTCCTCTCCTGAAGGCTGGTGGCCAGCCGCGATTTTCTTTATCCTGAGCTCTCTTGCTCCGCAACGTTGCTAGGAGTGTCCTGGGGCTACAGTGATGTGTCACCACAGCCTGGGTGCCTTAAGACAACAGATTCCTCATCTGACAGTTGTGGAGGACAGAGGTCCAGAATACGTCCCCCTGGGCTAACGCTGGGTGTGGGCAGGGCTGGCTCCTCCTGGAGGTTCCAGGGGAGACGCGGCTGTTACTCTGCCAACCGCAGGGCAGGAGATCTAGCCAGGTTGTCTTTCAGGACTCTCTAGAATCATCTCTGATAAGACTTTTAAAAAACTGTCATGTGAATATAGTTGACATACAATGTTACATTAGATTCAGGCATACAACTTAGTGATTTGAAAAGTTCTTACGTGGGCACCTGGGTGGCTCAGTCAGCATCTGCCTTCGGCTCAGGTCATGATCTCAGGGTCCTGGGATCGAGCCCCGCGTCGGGCTCCCTGCTTGGCGGGAAGCCTGCTTCTTCCTCTGCCCATCACCTCACTTGTGCTCTCTCACCTTCTCTCAGCTAAATAAATAAAAGCGTTAAAAGAAAATAAAATTTCAGACAGGATTTCTAATGATGAGTTCTTTAAATTCTAGGCTATTTGAACATGGTGTATTTGAATATGGTATGTTATTCCTTTCTTGGAACATTGGGCTTTGTTCACATTTTATTTGGTTTCTGTCCTTCCGTCTGTACGGGAGAGCCTCCTAGGCGTTTTGTACGGACAGTGGTGGCTTTGGTTGTGCTGGGCTCGGAGCGTAGGCCCTGGAACGCGGTACCTAACCGGAGTTATCTATCCCACAGCCGCTGGTGGAAGTGGGGACTCTTCAGATCAACATAAACATTACAAGGTCAGGACACCAGGCCGGCTCCGTAGGAAGAGCGTGCGACTCCTGATCTCGGAGTCGTGAGTCCAAGCTCCGTGTCCGGTGTAGAGGTTACTGAAAAAACAATAATGAACTTTTAACAACAACGTTCAGAGGACATAAGCTTTGCTGTCCGCCCCACTTGGTGTTTTCGGAATGCATTTTGAACATACAATACTTTTTCCTTTCTTCTGCTGCGGGACCGTGGCATGGATATAGCCTTCCACCTCACCTTTTCCGTTAAAAGCATCGTGGGGCTACGTAGCAGTAGGCGTCCGTGTTCTGGCATCCGCACAGCCCCGTGGACTTCACTGTAGGGAGTCCTACAGGTGACACCTCAGGGGTGGCCCTCTGCTCCCCGCTTGCCCAGGCCCTGACCCTGGGGAGCCCTGCACTTTCCTGCCCCGCCCGGGGCCGCGTCTGTGCCCTGCCTGGCTGGCAGGTCCTCCACGCACACCATCCCAGCTCCGACCTGCAGGAAGTAGCCTGCTGTGGCTTCGCTGTGGGCTGGGTCCACGGACTCCCATTCTCGCCCCGGCTCCCGGACTGCACTTGTCCCGTCCGTAAAGTTTCCATCCACTCCGTTGTGCCAGTTGGACGACCCGTGCTGGGAGGTCTGGGGACCAAGTGGCCGTGCCTCGGGGGCCCGGTTCTGCTTCCTCACTGCGCCTGTCAGTCGATGCAGGATAGGGCCTGCATGGGGGGTGGGGTGCGCTCTGGAAACCTTGACCTGCTGGCAGATTGTCCCTGGGGCTTTGCCGGAGGCCCAGCCCCCAGTTGGTTCTGATTCTCTGCTGGTTTGATGCTTCTTCCCCTGCTTGGGGGTGAGGCCCAAACTGAGGCAGTAGCCAGCGTTGGCTCGTGCGGCTGTGCTTTAGTGGGCCCACTCACTGCTCTTTTCTCCCGCTTCCCATTTCAGGGCTTGGTTATGATCCGTACAACCCCGAGCTGCCCAAGCCCCCTGTGCAGAGGGAGAATGGAGCCCTGGGCAGAGGGGATGAGCCCCGCTCAGACATCCTGGAGCTGGAGCTGGTCAATCAGGCCATTGAGGCTGTGCGCTCGGAGGTGGAGCTCGAGCAGCGGCGGTACCAAGAGCTCCTGGAGACGGCCCGAGAGCACAGCTCTGCGGAGGCCCCCGCCGTGGCGCCCCGAGGCCCCGCCGCTTGCCCTGCCGCTGGCCTGGACGAAGACGCCTTTCCACTGTCCTTCGATTACAACCCTGGTGGCCGTCCTGGCCTTTTAAACCCTGATGCCAGCTACCAGCCCACTCCTCTGGCCGCCGCCGCCGAGGCAGGCAGCAAGTACTCGCTGGCCTCTCTGGATCGGGCACAGGGCCATGGCGGAGGAGGTGGCAGCACCCTGGAGTACGTCCCCAAGGCTGTGAGCCAGCCCCAGCGATACGGCCGCCCCGTCCCCAGCAGCAAGTACGTGTTGGACGACTCCAAGCCGTCCACGGACCTGGAGTACGACCCACTGTCCAACTTCTCCGCCCGGCTGCTCAGCAGGGCCAGTTCCAAGGACGACAGGGCCCCCAAGAGGCCCAGGGGCTCCCGGGGTAGCGAACCCTACACGCCCGCCCTCAAGAAGCCCTGCGACCCCTTTGCTGGCTGCGACGCCAGGTTCTCAGACTCGGATGATGATGCCGCCGCAGCTCTGCCTGACGTGCCCGTCACCACCAGTCCCCCAAGATCCCAGGCGGGCCCCGAGAGCAAGGCCCCCGGGCAGCCAGCCTCCAGAGAGAGCCAGGATGCTGAGGAGGGCGGCCTGCGGGAGACCAAGGAGATGGCGGTGCAGTATGACGTGGGGGACCTCGGGCAGTCCCCCAAGGCTCCCGGTGGGACACCCGTGGCCAAGCCCAGCTCCCCGGCCAGGGCCTCCCGGGAGCCCGGCAGCTCCAAGCAAGGAAGACCCAAGAAGAAGAAAAGTGGGGCACTGCCTGCCCCCGGCCCCAAGGACGGCATCCAGAAGAAGGACAGGGGCAAAGACGGAGAGCACGGGAGGCCAGCCGGGAAGCCCTGTGCAGACCGGAGGGGCCCGCAGGCTGGCAGCCCCCGGCATAAGGCCGAGCAGCCCGAAGGGACCAAGAAAAAGCCATCTTCGGCCACCCCGGTGGCCAGCTCAGGGAAAAGCCGGCCTGACCGCGGGAGTGTCCACCAGCTGCCAAACAGGCCCGGCGGGAAGACCGTGTCGGGGAAGCTGGCTGAGCGGAAGGCCCGCTCGCTGGACGAGGGTGCCTCCCGGGATGCCCCCAAGCTGCAGAAGCGGGCCCTGAGCCACGCAGACCTCTTTGGGGACGAGAGCGAGGACGAAGGCCCGGGTCCCGCGGCGCCCCCTGCCGCCCCGCCCCACCTCAGCTCCACCTCGGACTCCGACTCGGACTCGGACAGCAGTCTGGGCTACTCAGCCGCTCAGGGGCCGCGCAAGCGCCTCAAGGCCCCCCTGCCCGCCCGGCCTGCCCCCGCCTCCCCCTCCTCATGCTCCTCCTCCTCCTCCTCCTCTTCCTCCTCCTCGTCTGGGGTGGGCGGGGGCGTGGACTACGCTGCTCTGGAGAAGGAGGTCGACTTTGACTCCGACCCCATGGAAGAGTGTCTGCGCATCTTCAACGAGTCCACCAGCGTCAAGACGGAGGACAGGGGCCGGCTGGCCCGGCAGGTGAGCCGCCTCCGCAGGGCCCCTGTGGCTGCGGTGGGGGCGCTCCCATCCTTCCTCAGCCAGGAGCCCTTGGGGGCTGCCTGCGGAACCCCTGCCCCCCAGCCTGCCTTGGCCACAAAGAGGAGGCTTAAGGCCCACCCGGCAGGCTCCCGGGGCAGTGTCCTGAGATCCACAGAGACCAGGCAAAGTTGTGCAGTGCATTGCCCACCTCTCCCTCCCCCCCCCTGCCCTCCCTGTCTCCTCCGTGCCCCCCAAACCCAGGCTAGCCCCAGCCTTTCTGGCGTCGGCCGGCCAGGGTCCCCATGTCAGCCACCAGAGGGAGCTTGCTTTTCCACAAAGCTCAGAAAACTGCTGCTTCTGGGAGGGTCGCAAGGTCCCTCCCGGGCTGCGCTGTCCTTCACCGCCCTGCTCTGTTCACAGACCTTTGAGGTGGTGCGGGTCAGATTTCTCCACCCGGTTCCTGTGTTTCTGAGCTGCCCCCCATGAGCACGCGAGGGAGGGGACCAGGAGGCAGTGGTCTGGGCGGGAGACCACTTTGGCTGAGGCCCGTGTCGCACTTGGGGCTGGGGTGTGTCTGCAGGAGATGTGCTGGGGGGCCTGTTTCCTCACCTGTGAGTGGGCGGGGGTTGCAGGTGAGGGCCCCACCTCGTGTCTCAAGACCTGGGAGCCCCTCCTTTGAGTGCGTCACTGCCCTGTCTCGGGTCTGGGAGCCTGCTGCGTTGGTGTGGGAGGTGAGGCCCGAGAGAGGGAGCCTCGCTGAGGGGCGGGTGTGTGTTTCAGCCCCCCAAGGAAGAGAAAATCGAAGACAAGGGGCATTCGGGTCTGACCACTCTGTTCCCCGGGCAGAAGAGGAGAATTTCTCATCTCTCCAAGCAAGGCAAGGAGGTAAGAGTCTGCTTCTGGGTCCTGGGTAGAAGCTGGTAGGAGCGAGGCCCCTGTCTGCGAAACTGGATCCCCGTGTTCCCCGGCCGAGGGGTTCCTGTGTCCTGGCACAGAAGTGACTGGAGCCCATCTCCGGTCTGCAGCCTGTGCTCTGTGCTGGGGGGAGTCGGGCACAGTGCAGGAAGGGCGGTGTGAGGGGCGGCTCTGGGGCGGCCGTCCTCCATCAGGGTCACACAGCACAGCCCAACCTTTCTGAGCCGGTTTCCACCGTGAAGACAGGAACAGTGGTTGGTGGCTGAGGCACTGGGGCAGAGGGTGGGGCTCCCGGCCAAGCACCTGGGAGCTCTGGTTGATTCAGTCACTGGACCCCTCCCCTGGTGAAGCTGGAGGCTAGAGAGGATTGAATCAAGCAGGATTGGATCGGTATGCTAATCCAATCAGGGGGCCCAGGGATTCACACCCACGTAGTGGGTGTGCCCGTTATCAGGGCCAAAGGCACGGCCTGGGCCTTCTGGAGGCAGCAGCCAAGACAGCAGGGCCACGGAGGTGCTCCGCTCCGGGACGGCGAGGCAACATGAGTTTGAGGCCCACCATGCTGAGCCCCTTGGTTCCTGCCTGGGTGTCCGAGAACTCGGAAGGCCCCAGGGCAGCTGGACGCGTCCCAGCCCTGGAGCCCCGGCCTTCCTGCCTGTGGCTGTACTGTCAGCTTTTTGCCCCACGTGGCCTGCTCTGGGTGCCCCCAACCTACAGCCCCACCCTGGAATTTGTCATCACTCAGGCAGAGCCCGTGAGGAGAGGCCCGGCTCCCCCTGCCCGGCCTCCCACCGCCCAGGAGGTATGCTATCGGCGGGCCCAGCAGGCCCAGAGGGACTCTGCTCCCTGGCTCCAGGCTACCCAGCCGCCCGCTGAGAAGCCCTCCTCCATCCATATCTCAGCCCCTGGCGAGAAGAGGAGGATCGCCCACGTTCCCAACCCCCGTCTGGCTGCCGGTAAGTCCCAGGGCACAGGGGCTCGGGGTGGTAGGAGGGGCCCAAGGCCAGGCTCCACTTCTGCCAGCCGTGGGGGCCTTGGACGGGGCCCAGCTGGGGCCTCAGCATGCTTGTCTGTGAGATGGGGATAAGGGTCTCTCTCAGCGGTAGCAGGCGGGCCTGGTGCAGTGCCCAGCGGCTCTGGGCCTTTCCTGGCGTTGGTGCTGGTCCTGGGCGGCTGGCTGTGGAGAGTCGGAGGGGTGTCTTCCTCCCATCCCTTGTCCGTCAGGCCCATAGCCTCCCTCTGAGGCCCCGACGCAGAGGCCTCCCTGTGACTCTCCCTCTGTCCCGGCTCCTGGTCTCCGTGTCCTCGCCTCCCCCGGGCTCCTGGGGTGTTGGAGGCGGCTGGCCTGGTGGGGGCCGGTCTGAGTGCGGGCCCCGGGCCCTAGACAGCGATGCCAGGAGCAGGGAGCTGGCCGCAGGGTTGAATGTGGGGTGGGGCCCCTGGCTCCTGCCCAGGTGTGGCTGGAGGCTCTCGGCTGATCTGGGGGGCTCGGGGCGGGTCTCGCAACCGCCTCCTGCTCTGAGGGGCACGCTCCACACTGCGGAAGCCGGGTGACACGTCCGCGGTCTGACAGGCGGGACACTTGGTGGGTATCTCTGGGTCAGCGGTGCCTGGAGCTGAGGAAATGGGAGGGGGCCTCAGGAGGGCTCGTTCAGATGCAGAGTCAGCCTCTCCGGGGGAGGCTCCCGCCATCTGACCAGCTCCCAGGGGACTCCCTTGCTGCTGTTCAAACACCCCCTTGAGGAACCGGGGCCTGAGGGGCAGCCGCACAAAGTAGTCCTACAAATGCAGGCACCCGTAGCCACCCCTGCTTTTTCCTGGTGCCGGGAACCTTCTTCAGGATAAGCTGTTGCATCCTGATCCTTCCCTACCCCCAGACTCCCCAGTTAGAACCCGATGGCGAGGGGTGTGGGCTGAGGTTCTTTAGCAGCGGCAGAGGGCGAGGACCCTGAACCGCGTGGGGCCCGGGACTTGGCTCTCTCACAAACCCACAGCTTCTGCCCGCGGCCGAGTTGTGCGGGTCAGTCCTGGCACACGACCCTCGCCATGACACGCTGGGGGAGGCGTCAGCCCGCGGGGAGTCCGGCGTTTGTAGGCACTGTGGCCACCTCCCTGAGCGGCAGTGGGACCCACCTGAGGTCTCAGGAGTCCCGTCTGATGCTCCGGGCTGGCTTTCCTTTCCACGTGTGCCCCAGGTGCTCCTGAGAAGTCTCTGTCTAAATGAACCTAAGAGCTGTTTTTCCATCCCTGAGAAGTGCATGTTTTCTGCCCCGTCAGCAGAGGCTGACCCTGGTGTCGGATGGGCCACAGCCGGCTCGTGCTGCCAGCGTCCTTCCCAGGAGGCCGGGGACCCAGGCCCTCTGCTCTCCTCATCTGCTCCCATTCTTTTGTCATGGCCGAGCCTGGGAGCAGGGCTGGTCTGAGGCCCCGCGCACGTGTGCACCCAGCCCGCCTCCCCTAGCCCCCGCCGCCTGCCTGGAGCCCTTGGAAACGGCCCCACAGGCGGGTGCCCTCCTCCCTGGGGGGGTGGGGGGCGGGAGACTGTTTGGTTTGTGACCTCATCAAAGGGAGAGGCAGAACACACAGGCCGCGGCGGGCAGGCCAGCTGGTCACAATGACTGGGCCGGGGACAGCCTATACCCTCTGCTCCTCAGCCCAGGAGCCAGGGCCTTTTCTCCCTCATACGTCAATGCCTCGGAGTCGGGGGCCGGAACATGTGGCAAAGGCTCCCCATGTGCCCTGCCACTCGCCGGACCACCCAAGTGGCGACGTTGCCTGAGCCGGCCTCCAAAGCCCCATTTGTGTTTCCCCCTTCTCGATGGACTTGCCCGAAAGCAGATAGAGCCTCATGTCATTCCGCAGCCCGTGTCCCACAGCCCGGCCCTTCCCCCTGTGCTCCAAGATGCACATCTTGCTGGCGCTGAACGACCGCGGCTGCCTGGTGCTCTGCAGCTCGGTGATGGGTGTGCTCTGCTCCCGCACTCACGGACCCTGTGCCCCGCCAGCCCCCACAGGTGCCAAGAGGGCCCTCGCCGCCAGCAGCAGCCAGCCTCCCAATGGCCCCGAGCCGGGCAGCCAGCCCCTGAAGGCGCGCACGTTGTCGGGCATGGCGTCCAAGACCACCACCACCGTCACCCCCAAGCGCGTTGCCCACAGCCCATCTTTACAGGTGAGTGTCCTGCTCCCTCCGGGAGCCTGCCCTGCCCACTCCCTTGGCTCCGCCATCGCCCGGGGCAGCTACGGTTCAGAGGCACTGAGCAGGGGGGCACAGGTGCCTTCCTCCCCCCGCCGCCCTCAGTTTCCCCTCTGTCCACATTGCTGGGGTGGTCTGTTGGCGCTGATGAGCCAGCGGCCACCCTCCTGGTCACCGGAGCCCAGAGTTCCCAGCAGGGTCCACCGTGTGTGTGATGCCCTGTGGGTTTGAGAAATGGCCGTAGAGGCCCAGGCTGGGACATGCCACCTCCAACGGGTCTGTGTCTTCCCTAGAGTTTAAAGAAGCCCGTTATCCCCAAAGAGTTTGGGGGCAAAGTCCCCACAGTCATCCGCCAGCGGTATCTGAACCTGTTCATTGAGGAGTGTCTCAAGTTCTGCTCTTCAAACCAGGAAGCCATAGAGAAGGTGTGTGACCCTGGCAGGTGGCCGCGTCCTAGGCTGAGGGGCTGCTCCCCGGCCCCAAGCCCAGGACAGCAGGCCTGAGCGGCATGTCTGTCCTCAGGCGCTGAACGAGGAGAAGGTGGCCTATGACCGCAGCCCCAGCAAGAACATCTACTTGAATGTCGCCGTGAACACCCTCAAGAAGCTGCGGGGCCTGGTCCCCAGCTCCGCGCCCGGTCTCAACAGTAAATTGGGGGGGGGGGGGGGAGAGGGGGTGGCCGGGGAGTTCAGTCTGGAAGAGTCAGGTTTGTGCCTGGAGCGCAGGACCCCAGGCTCCCCAGGCGAGGGAGTGGGGGTGTGGGGCCCTGGCCGGCTGGCTCTTTGCTGCTCGGAGCGTGGGGACTCTCAGACAGAAGGCCGCGGGAAACGCTGTGGTGGGGCCAGCGGCTGGTCGGCAGGCTTCTGCGGACGACGATGCTGACCCCACGGCCTCACCACCGCCTCTTCTCGCTAGTAACCACCCTCCTTAGCTAGCTGGCTCTCTTGAGCCGAGGGGCCCCGCTAATGGGGCGACCTCGTCAGAGGCGAAGCTCACACGGCCTGCTCCGCACGTTCAGCTCCGGGAGGACGTTTCCTTACCGCCTCTGAAGGCACATTAATCCGTCAGTGCGCACACCTCCCTGCTCTCCTGCTCCCGCCTCCGCCCCCACAGCTCCTCTGGGCAGCGTCCACGGAGCCCCCGAAGGCCCTTAGATCGTCCCCGTCCCTTAGGACTACCACCAGCAGCTGCTTCCAGAAGAGTTAAGGTGGGGGCAGGGTGGCTGCCCCCAGGTCACAGGCGGTCCGGCCTCTCCTGACTGGGTGCTGAGGAGCCGGCCAGGGGACAGGCCACCACGGAGGGCAGGGGTGCACTCGGGAGTCTGAGCATGCCGTACCCTCCCCCTGCTTCCAGAATCCGGTGGCCGGAGGGTCGTGTCTCATGAGATGGTGCTGGGCGGCAAGTTGGCCACCAAGACCAGCTTCTCGCTCAGCCGCCCGAGCAGCCCCCGGGTGGGGGATCTGAAAGGTGAGCCTGGTCCCTCCAGCGGTCCGGCCGGGCCACTCGGGGGCTCAGCGGTGGCCCCTGTGGCAGCATTTCCGCCCACCCCCCGCCAGGCCTGCCCCCCTGCTCGCCTGTCCGGCCCTCCCCGGCCTTGCTGTGGGATGACCGCCTCTCCCGGTTGTCCCCAGGGGCTGCCCTGTATGGTCGCCTCAAGGAGTACCTGCTCACTGAGGACCAGCTCAAAGAGAACGGCTACCCCTTCCCGCACCCCGAGCGGCCGGGGGGCGCCGTCATCTTCACGGCTGAGGAGAAGAGGCCCAAGGACTGTGAGCGGGCTTGAGCACCCACGTTTGGGGGGCGGGCTGGCCTGGGGGCGGCTCGCGGAGGGCCGTCTGGGTGGAGGGCGTGAAGGTGCGCAAGGGGCAGACGCAGGGGGCTCGGGGCCTGACGCCTCAGCCCTCCTGCTGCCTCACAGCGTCCTGCAGAGTCTGCTGCCGGTGCGGCGCCGAGTACCTGGTGGCCCCGTCGGGCCGCTGTGCGCGGGAGGAAGAGTGCTGCTACCATTGGGGGCGGCTCCGCCGGAACCGAGGTGAGCCCTCGGCGCCCCCGGGGCAGGAGGCTGGAGGGGCCTGCCCCGCTCTGCTGGGGAGCCTTTGCCCGGGCCTTCGGGTGCCGGCGTGGGGCGGGCCGCCTGGGGGCCCCCCGGCCCTGACCGCCACCTCCCTTCCAGTGGCTGGCGGCTGGGAGACTCAGTACACGTGCTGCTCGGCCGCCATTGGCTCCACCGGCTGCCAGGTCGCCAAGGTAGGTCTCTGGGGCCCTGCTCGGCGCTTTCCCGCCTGGCCGGAAAGGAGGTGTGGCTGGGCCAGAGCCCTGACCCCCCCTTCCCTGTGCTTTCATCTGTGTGCCTCTGACGGTGGCGTCGGAGGGGGGGGGGACGTCCCCCGGACACGGCCCGAGCCCGCCGGGCTCACCGGCCTTCACATCTCGCCTGCAGCAACATGTGCAGGATGGCCGGAAGGAAAACCTCGAAGGCTTTGTGAAGACTTTCGATAAAGAACTTCCGGAAGATGCTCACCCAGGGATCTTCGCCCTCGACTGTGAAATGGTGAGTTGCGTGCCGCGCGTGCTCGTGGCGGCCGGGCACCTGCACCCGCAGCTTGGAGCCGGCGTGGGTCTCAGGATAGAGCAGGTGAGGGGAAGAGCCGCGGCAGCGGCGGGTGCTGGTCTCTCTCTGGCTCGGGCTGTGAGAGCGGGCTTTTCCCCCACCGCCAAGCAGAAGCTCTGGCTTCGGCCCTCGGCTCGCCCCAGGCACGCTGACGACCTAGCTGTGTTTACTCGGGACTGGCATGCACACCGGGGGCGCTGCTGGGGCTTAGGGCACCCCGGGTTCACGCCTGCTCCGGCTCCCAGAGGAGCCCCCGGGAGCTCCCCCAGAGCTTGGGGCAGGGCGGGCGCGTTGTCACATGAGCCCTCCCGGCCGCGCAGTCCTACACCACGTACGGCCTGGAGCTGACGCGCGTCACGGTGGTGGACACGGACATGCAGGTGGTTTACGACACCTTCGTCAAGCCAGACAACGAGATCGTTGACTACAACACCAGGTGCGGCCCCGACGCCCCGCCCCCCGCCCGGCTCTGGGCTTGGGAACCCCAGGTCCCTCTCTAGCTACCCTCAGGCCCCGACTCTGCCCACTGCAGGTTTTCAGGGGTGACCGAGGCTGACCTCGCCGACACGAGCATCTCGCTCCGGGACGTCCAGGCCGTCCTGCTGAGCATGTTCAGCGCCGACACCGTCCTCATCGGACACAGCCTGGAGAGTGACCTGCTGGCCTTGAAGGTACTGCCCGCCCCTGGGCTCCGCTTGCCAAGGGTCCTGGGCCCCGGGGCCCTCGGCAGGGTGGGGGGAGGGGCAGGAGTTGGGTGGTCCGCCCCCGGGCACCTTCCTGCCCTGGCTCCCTGGGGCCCTGGCCCCTGCGGTCTCTGCCCAGCCGCCCGCCCACAGGTCATCCACAGCACCGTGGTGGACACCTCCGTGCTCTTCCCGCACCGCCTGGGCCTCCCCTACAAGCGCTCCCTGCGGAACCTCATGGCTGACTACCTCAGACAGATCATCCAGGACAACGGTGAGCCGGCGGGCGGCGGGGTGGCGGGGCCGGGCCTGGGGGGCGCGCCCACCCTGACGCACCCCCCTCCCGCTCTGCAGTGGATGGGCACAGCTCCAGCGAGGACGCCAGCGCCTGCATGCACCTGGTGATCTGGAAGATCCGAGAAGACGCCAAGACCAAGCGGTGACCGCTGCCGCCTGCCCGCCTTCCCCACAGCCCCGGCCCGGCCTCTACCCCAGGCCTCTTCCAAAACAGTGCAATAAATCTCGAGAGCTAACCCTGTCCACGTCGCCAAGACACGGAAACAGAGAGAGCGGGATGAGCCGGCGGCACGAGAGCCCCACGCCGAGACCACCTGGAGCCCTGCCCCCCACCTGGTCCCTTGCGCCGCCCCCGCCTTCTGTCCCCTGGAGACTGCTGCTGACTCCCGGAGGAGGCCGGGACAGACACCCCCCCCCCCGGCCCCCACCCTCCCCCGCCCGTGGACCCCGCTGCGTCCCTGGCAGCCAGACCTCCTGCTCCTCCTCCTGCCGGGCAGGCTTTTCGTGGGTGTGTTTGAGACAGGGGTTTTTTTTATTTTGTATTGTTATTTTTATTATTTGTAATTTAAACCTGACGACTCGCACAGTTGTCATTTCCCCACCCGGAGAAGCAAGACCCTGGTGCTGCCTTTCCTGTTGGGGGTGGGGGAGGGGGAGAAGTTGGGGGCCGGGAGCCGACAAGCTGTACCCTTGGCAGCCACCAGGACCGAGAGTCCAGCCTGGCCTGGGCCAGACGGGTGGGAACTGGCCTCCGTGTTCCCACCCACCTGGACTCCGTGACCTCTGGGAACCAAGCCAGCCCCCCAGGGCCTCGCCTTCTGGACCCCTCCGGGGCCCATCAGCCTCTGGACCCTGTCTTCCTGCCAGGGCCCCACCCTCCCCAGGGGCTGTCTGTAAAGGCCTGCAGCCTCCCTAGGGCTCTGAGCCCCTCTCCCCTAACCCGAGGCAGGGACGGAATAAATGTTTGTATGGATTTTAGCTTGCGTGGCGTCTGGTGGTGTTCTTGGTGCCAGGTGAGCCCCGCGGTCAGCACCTGTGCCCCTAACCGGGGAACCAGCACACCCTTGTTCTTCTTCCTGAGGACCATCCCCGGTGCCTGAGCTGTCCCCAGGCCTGCCACCCTGGCCTGGGGGTGCAGACCTAGAGCCCTGGGGGGCTTGGTCCCCTGGGGGTGCTGTGATGGTGGAGGCAGTAACTATGTCGTGAGTGGAGTCCACCTTGCTGGGCCAGGGGGGTGGGGGGCTGGGCGTGGAGGGCCCCGGGGGGACCCAGAGAGCCACTGTGCCTTGCATGTCTGAGAAGCTTCCATGGAAAGGGAAGGGTGGCCTGGCCGCTCACCCCCCCGTATGCCTGTTTGCTGCTCCTAGGACATGCTTGTGTGCACAACGTCCAGCGATGGAATTGGCGGCTTTGTGAATTATGGTGCCTCTTGGGGGTGGAAGGGCCAGGGCTGCTTGGGTCTCCACCTTTAGTTCATTTATAATGGGAAGTGAAGCCAGAAATAACCTCGTGGAGGGGCAGGTACCGGAGTGCCCTGGATCTGGAGGCAGGAACACAGGTGCTGGAGGGAGGGCTGCCTGGAGGAGGCCCCGTGTCTGTCAAGCTTCTGTTGGAGGCCCAGAGAGCAGGGCCCCAGGCTGAGGACACAGCAGCCTCTGCCCCCAAGGTGTCCTGGGCCATCGCAGCTGAGGACTGGTTGCTCTCTGGATCCTGGGGGGCCCTCCAGGGGGAGTGTTGACCCAGCCACTGTTGTGTCCCCCTGACGTTCTTGTGACCGTCTGACTTTCTTCCACCTCTTCTGTAAATAAGTAGTTGTTTCCTAAATAAAGGGCACAGGCCTGTTCTTGTGTTTTTGTTTTTGTTTGGAGAGGGGGTTAGCAGGAGAGAGAATCTCAAGCAGGCTCCGCGCCCAGCGCGGAGCCGGACAAAGCGTTTGGATCCCACGACCCTGAGGTCGGGACCGGAGCTGAAATCAAGAGTCGGACCCCTTCACTGACCGAGCCACCCAGGTGCCCCCTGTTTCTGTGCTTCTGGTGGTGTCTGCCTCCCCAGAACATACCGAGCCCCCCAGGGAGACCGGGAGGAGGGGTGCAAGCTTTCAGCTGGCCCAAGATGCTGAGTCTTGGAGGCTGCAGGGCCTTTGCAAATCCCAGGGAGGGAATGGGGTTTGCGGACCCAGCAAGGTCTCTCTTTTTTTTTTTTTTTTTTTAATTTATATATTTTGAGAGCGTGAGAATGAGAGAGAGAGAGTACATGAGAGGGGGGAGGGTCAGAGGGAGAAGCAGGCTCCTCGCCGAGCAGGGAGCCCGATGCGGGACTCGATCTCGAGACTCCAGGATCATGACCCGAGCCGAAGGCAGTCGCTTAACCGACTGAGCCACCCAGGCGCCCAGCAAGGTCTCTCCTAAAGACTATTAGAACAATCTGTGCAAGCGCCGTCCCCCCCCACCCCCCCGCCCCGCCGCCACCACCACCCCAGGGTCTCTCCCATTAACCACGGGGTCGGCACTGGGTGTTTGTTGAGTGAATGAATAAATGGGAGGTTTACCTGCTCTCCCCTCCCCAGGCCAAGGAAGGTGTGCAGACCAGGCTTCCAAGGAACAAGGAGTAGGGGGTTGCTGCCCTGATGGTGGAGGCCGCATCCTCCGTGCTGTCCTCACCACACCCTCACCCACTCCCTCACTCGTTCATTCACCCAACATATGCTCACAGGTGTTGCCATGAAGGGCCCCGGGCCCCCGGCAGAGACGGGGGGCTGGGGCATGGAGTCAGGCGCAGGTCCCAGGTCTGGGGGATCAGGAATGGGCCAGAGGGAAGGATCCCGGGTCGAGGAGAGAGGGTGGTGAGGGGGGAAAGTACCAACTACCTTCCTAATTTCCACACTTCAGACAGTTTCTAAAAGTGAAAATAGGAGAGACGGCGCTCGATCATCTCTTCTGCCTGCCCAGGTTCGCCCCTTCCCTGGAACCCCACTCAGGGAGGCCCTAGCGTCAGCAGCCCCTCCCGCCCTGGCTCAAGGCGCCCACCTCTGGGGCCTGGCGATGACCCTGCCTCATGGCTGTCGCCCACCCCCGTCACCTTCAGGAAGGCCCTGGGAGCCCTGGCCGCCCGCTGGGTGCGCACACACCGGGCCAGAACCTCGTGGGCTTCCTCGAACGGCCTCCCCAGCCCTGCGCCCAGCACCACACCTGCGCATAGAAGGTGCTCATTAAATAGGTACAGGATGAGTGAGGGAAAACCCAGGCACACAGCTTAGGCCTGTGATCACCTGTGCGTCTTTCCGGTGTCGCTAGCCCCACTCTGGCCCCGTCCAACCATGGCCAGGTCCAATCCACCCTACGGAGGCCCTGCTCCTAAATTACAGGTCCGTTAGTACTCTGGCCCTGCTGTGCAAGGCCCCGCCCACTGACCCTCCCCAGCCCCAGCCTACCCCTACCTTGACACCCCTCGACTCCTTGCAAAGCCCCAACCCTGGATCTGGGCCCGACCCTCCTCTGGCTGGCAACTCTACAGAGACCGCCCCAGGCTCCACCTCTGCCGGGAGCCCCCTACCTGGCCCTCTCCGTAAGGCTCCGCCCCGCCCCGCCCCACCCCACCTTGACTTCCGGCCTGGTTCCGCCCCGTGAAACCCTGCCCATGCTCCGCCCCGAACCGGGAGCTCTCGGCGAGACCCCGCCCCCTCCGCCTCAGCCTCGCCCCAGGCCCCGCCCCTTGGGCCCGTTCAGCTTTACAAGTCCCCGCCCCCAGGGCCACCCGGGCCACCGCCCCCACCGGGTCCCGCCCAGCTTTAGAAGCCCCTCCTCCCCCGGGGCCGCCCCGCCCCGCCCCTCGGGGCCCGCCCATTTGCAGAGTCCCGTCCCCAGGCGGCCCCCGCCCCGGCCAGGCTTACAAAGCCGCCCCGTCCCCCCCCCGGCACCGTCATTTGCATAACCCGCCCCCAGGACTGCCTCCGGCCCGGGCCCCCCGCCCCTCGGGTCCGCCCAGCTCTAGAAGGCCCCGCCCCCAGGGCCGCCCTGGGCCCTCCCCCTCCCGCGCCGCGCCCGCGCCGCCCGTTTCAGGCCGGTTGGCACCGGGCTAACAGCTGCGCCACGTCCGCCGCCCTGGCCACCCGCGGACCGCCGTCCCGGCCCGCGCAGGTGAGCGGCGGCGCTCCCGCTGCTGTGCGTCCCCCGGCGCCCGCGCACCCTCTCTGGACTCCGCCCAGCCTGAGGGTGTGAGGTCGCGGCGGCCGCGGCGGGGCGTCGCCCGAGGTTCGCGCGGGGCGGAGTCCAGTGGGGGAGCCGCAGCGCCCGGGGCCTTGTGGACCAAGGTCTCCCGTCCAGGGACGCTCCGGCGTCTGGGCCGCCGCCGCTGCGGGATGCTCGAGTCTTCTTGGTGAGCTGGACGTGGGAAGGAAGGGGAAGCCCGCACTGGGGGGCAGGGGCGTCTTCCTGCGCCCACATGAACTTGGAGTGGATTCTGCCCACCGAGGCGTTCCCCCGGGCCCATCTGCCCCCCGCTGGGTCTCCCCGGCCTCTGGGTCCCGCTTGGCTAAGCCTCGCTCACCCCGGGCCTCACTTTTCCTCATCTGGTGAATGGGCACTGGCCCGGCGCAGGCTCCCGGGAGCAATGGAACTGGCTCTGAGCCAGGTCCTCCCCGTCGGGGCCTGGGGACGCTGCTGACTCAGAGGCCGGCCCTGAAAGTTTCTGACTTCAGCAGGCAGCCCCAGCAGGGAGAGAAGCAGAGGAGAGAGGGGGGATCAGACCTGGGATGGGGGACGCTCCAGGTAGAGGGGGAGCCCAGAGGAGGCAGCTGAACAAGCGTGGACGGCCTGAGAAGTATGAGCTGAAACCAGAAGGGTGAGGAGGCGCCGGCCAGGCTTCGGGCAAAGCTACTCCCGGTGGCGGAAACAGCCTGTCAGGGGGCTCCGGGAGGGGGGAGCTGCTGCGTGCTTGCGGGGGGTGGAGGGTCACTTGGGGAGCTGCTGAGGGTCCCCTGGTTAGACTCAAGTTCCTGGCATGGGAGGGCAACGGTCAAGCATGAACTGGATGGTGGGAGCGTTCCAGGCTCCGTAGAAGGCGTGGTGTCCACCGCCATCTTCCCCATCGCAGCCTCAGACCTCTCCGAATAGCTTGGCCCTCAGATACACCCTTCCAGATCTAGCATATAACCCTGGGGCCCCACTTAGTCAGTCAGCAAACACCGAGGGAGCACCTCAGTGGGCTGGGCATGTGTGTGGTGCGGGGATTGGGGCAGGAGCGGGTGCAGGACGACCAGGGAAGGTCTGGGTGTGGGCATGCCGGGAGAGGTGATGGGGTGGGGAGCAGCGGCCAGAGCGGGAACCCTTCCTCCTAGGGGTTGGGCTCTAATGCGGGAAGACGAGGCAGGTTGCCAGCTTGGGGGCTGCTGGATGTGAGGCCGTTGTAGGTTCGGGGGTCAGCGTGGGCCCCCCTGGGCCCAAGGACACAGCCAGTGGCTGGAACTTCAGAGCCCTGGGGCGGGGCAGCTGGTGGTCGTGGGAGGTGACAGTTTAGAGGGTCCACTCTCAGGCCGTAAGTCCCCAAGAGGGCAGAGAAGGGGACGATGGTCCAGCAAGGGCTGGGCCCCTGGTGTGACTTTGGGCCCTCTCCCCGCAGCCCCACCAGCATGGGCAGTCTTGCCTACCGAGAAGACTTCGAGGAGGAGAGGGACACAGGTGCGAGTCCTGAGTCCGGGCGAGGGGGCGAAGGGGCATATTACAAAGTGTAGTGGCTGAGGTGGGGGCACTGAGGAGGCTCCCTCAAACCCACACAACAGGCCCAGTGTAGGGCTCTTGTTGGGTTATAAATGGTCCCAAGCCTGATGACTGAATGCCAGATTGGGATTCAGGGCCTGCAGCCCATCACCTTGGAGCCCATCACTGGGCCTCAGTTTACCTCCTCTGTAGAAGGAATGGGTGTGAATGGGTCTCGCAGAGCCTGTTCTTGTAGCCTAGGGGTTGGCCCAGGCCAGGGCCCACTTCTCAGATTCCCTCTGGCTCCTGGCAGGCTTCCTGCAGGGGTGGGGGGGGAGGTGAGGGCTGCAGGGCCCATCCCGTTTGTTTCCCGGCTCCCCGGCCATGCGCTGAGTGTCCCCAGTGCTGGGTCCCCTGGGGGCCGGTTAGCCCTCCGCTGGGGTGTCGTTAGCCTGTGTTTGTCCGCGGCCCTGCACGATGCCCTGCTCGCTCCGGCTTCAGCATTCACCTGGGAGGTGAAAGCCAACAGCAGGACCTACAACAGCCAGTTCAAGAAGAACAGCTTCCTGTGCTGGCAGAGGCAGAAGTATAAGGTGGGCAGCCCCGGTCTCACGGCTCCGGCCCCCCCACGTTAACCCTGAGGGCTGGAGCCCCGCCACTGTGATGAGTTCATAAGAACCCTTGACAGTGCAGTACGTCCATGGGGCTCTACCCCGAACCCGTTGCGTGTGTCTCACTCTAGGGAATACGGAGGCCGTGGCTCGGCCCCGTGGGTCTTCGCACCCAGTGGGGCTCAGAAATGCCAGCTTAAGGCTTGGCATTCAGCGAGCGCTCAGTAAACTTGGGCTCGAGACCTTGCATTCAGCAGGTGTTCAGTCAATGCTGGTGGCGGCCAGAGGGCAGGAAGGGTAGGTGGGGGGCCCCCTGGCCTGGGCTGCAATGCTGTGCCGGCTTTCGTTCCAGAGCAATGTCATCTACACTGCCAAGTACAATGTCTTCTCCTTCTTGCCCCTGAACCTGTATGAGCAGTTCTGCCGCATCTCCAACCTCTACTTCCTTTTTATCATCATTCTCCAGGTGTGGCAGGGTGGGGGCCACCCCAGGGGTCAGCCCCTGCTCACAGTGCCTTCTCCAGGGGCCCTCCCTGACATCCCTTGCCCCAGGGTGCTGTAGACCCAGGGCAGTTGAACTGTGCTCTAGTCTGTGTGCTTAGTGGGTCAGTGTCTGGCTCCCACACTCATCGCTGGGGCCCTGCTGCCCAGCGCAGGGCCTGGCACAGAGGAGGTGCTCAATATGTTGAACGATGAAGGTGCATGCACGGCTCATTCAGGTCCAAGGAGCTGACCCCAGAGGGCAAGGAGGAAGCAGGGGTCAAGAGCATGTTCTCAGAACCTGCCGGGCCACTTCTCACTGCCTGCGTGGTCTGGACATGGGCACCTCCCTCCCTCAGCGGGGGGGGGGGGGGGGGGGGGCATTTTCCAGAGCACCCTGACCCTCACCCAGCATCTCATTCTGTTCTGAGTAAAGATCCAATAAAAACTTACTGAGCACCTACTGCGTGCGGGTCCTATGCTAGGCATCGGGGACCTGGCAGTGACCTTGACACCTGTTTTCAGGTGGCTTGGGGACCGGTGGGGTGACATCACACCATGTGGTGGGCACCAGTGATGGGCACAGGGACTCCCCACCCAGGCTGGTCTGTGGGCCACTGGAGGAGGTGATGGGGAGGAGCAGGGTTACTGGGAGGGGAACAGTGAGCGTGAAGGCCCCGAGGAGGGAACAGCTCAGGCTGAGAGGGCTTCCTGGAGGAGGTGACATGGGAGCTGGGCAGGGAAGGGATGCTGGGGGGAAGTTCTGGAGCAGGACCAGTCCTGAGGTTTGGCCCTGGGCTGAGGTGGTCAGCAGGTGGACCCAGGAAGCCAGGGTGGAAGGCTGGGGGTGCTTGGTGGGAGGGCGGGGGGAGGCGGTCAGGGTGGTGCCTGGGGGACGGACTGGCATGACCCACCCGCCACGTCAGGGTTTCCCCGAGATCTCCACGCTGCCCTGGTTCACTCTCTTTGCCCCGCTTATGTGCCTCCTCATCATCCGGGCCACCCGAGACCTGGTGGATGACATCGTAAGTGTGGTTGGGGGGTGCGTGGCGCGGGGGCAGGTGTGGGGGGAGGGCACTCACACGGGTGGAAGCAGCATCTGCCTCCTGCTGCTGACACCGCGTGCTCTGGACAGACGCCCGTGTGGACAGCTTGCTCTGCACCTGGGCCCTTACCTGGGGGGCCTGGGGGCCTGGCTGGGGGTGGGGCCGCCCCTCTGACCCGCCCCCGCGTCAGCCCAGGGGCGACACAGAAGTGACAGGATCGTCAACAACAGGCCGTGCCAGATCCTGGTGGGGAGGAGGTGAGGCCCGTGGCCCCGAGGGTGGTGGTGGGGGGGCGCGACAGGGAGGAGTACCTGGTTGGGTCCCATGGGACCTGGCCAGCCCTTCCTAAGTGGCTACTGTCTCCCAAGCCTGGGATGGGCCCTGCGGTGGGGGCGGAGGCTGAGGGTCTAAAGGGGCGGGGGGGGGGGCCTGGAAGGGACCAGGTAGTGGGGCGTCAGTGAAGGCCGGCCTTCTGGCAGGACCGGGGGCGGGCAGCTGCTGGTGGGAAGCCCTGCTCTTTGAGCTGGGGGTGGCCAAGGCTGGGCGTGGAGGGGTCCCCTCTCACACCCACCACCGCCCCCACCACTGTAGGTTCCTGTGGAAGAAATGGGCGAACCTGCGTGTGGGAGACGTGGTGTGTCTGCACAGAGACAACATCGTCCCGGTGAGCAGTGGCCGGCTCCAGGGGGAGGGCGGCTTCCTGCTCCTTTGCCTCTTGCCCGCCGGCAGTGCTGTTTCCTCGTGACCCCCCTCCCCACCCCAGGCCGACCTGCTCTTGCTGGCCAGCACGGAGCCCAGCAGTCTGTGCTACGTGGAGACCACAGACATTGACGGGTGAGCAGGGGCTCATCACTAGGGGTTTGGGGCTCTGGGTGCAAGACCTCCTCCAACGGCCGGAGGGTCGGCACAGCAAGCCCACTTGGACATTCTGGTCATTCGCCCCATGAACACTTGTGCGGCGCCTGCAAGCCAGCAGGGCCAGTAAGATTAGCCCCGAGCAAGGGACCCACCTTCACGCCGACATTCCTGGAGGCCCTGGTGTGCACCGCGTGCCGCCGCGCTGAACGCGGGAAGTGAGGCAAAGCCCTGCTCTCTGGGCCTCAGCCTCCTGGTTGGCAGCTGGTACACAGTAGGTGCTTAGCTCCCCATCTCATCACCAGGGAGACCAACTTGAAGTTCAGGCAGGCCCCGCTGGTCACCCACCTCCAGCTGACCAATATAAGGAGCATGGCTTCCTTCCAAGGTGAGAGGCAGCGGACCTGTTTGCCCCTCCTGGGCCTCCATCTGCCCCTCTGTGCAGTGGGTGCAAAAGTTCCCCACCTTGCTGGGCTTGGAGGACGGTTTTGGGGTGTCTAGGGGGTGTTGGGGGCCAGGACAGCCTTTAAGAGGTGGGCTTGCCCCGGGGCCTGTTTCACATCCTCTCAAACGACATAAGTGCCGGGGCGTTTCCTGTTGTCAACAATAGGAAGGGCAGCATTTTATCAGGCATTACGTCTTACTTGTAACGCACGGCCGCTGAAAGCCAAACACGTTTGGATGTTTAATCGAAAAGGCAGTCTGTGGACCTGGGCTAACGACCTACGTGTGGGAAAGCCCATGGGACAGGGAGTCCTTGACACTTCTTATTTTCTGCCTGGAAAGCAAGACATTTCGTACCTGTGGACACAGTTGGTGTTTGTCATGCCCCAGCCAGGGGATGCTTGATTTTTTTCCTGGCTTGTTGCAAAGGCACATTACTCTAATGGGTCCTGGAGCAGAATCTGTGTCCTGTGCTGGTTTCCTGTCTGCCACGATTTCCAAGGAAAAGCCCGGCTTGTGTGGAGGGCGGCCGCACTGGTCCCGACACCTCCCTCTAGGCCTCCACCTGCCCCCGCTGCCCCAGGGCTCCTGCAAGGCTTGGCCCCATCAGAGGAGACTGGGTTGGAGAGGTGACGGGAGGCGCAGGCTTGCCCCTTGGCTCCCCTGCCCCCGCTCCAGGCCTGCCGGGACAAACTCAGGCTTTCAGGGCTGGAGCAGGCCTGTGGCCCCCCGGCTTGCTCCCTCCCAGGGTCCCAGCCCACACCTCATTGTCATTTTCACCCTGCCCTGGGCCAGCCTTTGATCCCGAGTGTAGTTTCTCAAACAGAAGTGGGGCTGGAGATACCCACTCACTGTGCGCAGTGGTGGCAGAAAGACCCTCTCCCACCACCTTCTAGAACACTCTGCAGTGCCCTGTATTTGTCCCCTGTGGTTGCACGGTGCTGGATGTAGGTGTCCTTTCCTTCTTCCCCTCCTCAAAGGTTTATTGAGCACCTATTGTATGCCAGGGGCTGGGCTGGGCTCTGGGGCCTCAGTGTGACCGAGACGAGGCTGGCGCCTTCTCCCACGGAGCTCACAGACATCAGTGACACCAAGCCCCGAATAAATGTCCAGTGACGTCCCGGGGTCATACCCATGAGCAGGGGGGCTCCTTGGGGAGGGCTTGTCTGAGGAGCTGTGAGTCCCGTGGGGCAAGTGTGGGGCGGTGCAGGCCCCATGATGGCGGCCCCCGGGCCTGGAGAGGGTGGCCCCAGCCCAGCCAAGCCCTTGGCTCCCTGACCGCCCACTGGCCCACAGGCAAGGTGGTGTGCGAGGAGCCCAACAGCCGGCTGCACCACTTTGTGGGGTGCTTGGAGTGGGACGGCAGGAAGCACCCCCTGGACAGCGGCAATGTGCTTCTGCGCGGCTGCAGGGTCCGGAACACGGACGCCTGCTACGGGATGGTCATCTATGCCGGTACGGCCACCAGGCTATGCGGGGGGCGGTGGGGGCTCCGCAGTCACAGGCAGGAGGTGGAGGCCAGGCCCGGTGGAGCCAGCGCCCTCGTTGCGGCTGAAGAAGGGAGTGTTGTGTGCCGGTGGACGGACGGGGGGGCGGCTGGGGGGGGCGGCGAGCAGATGGACGGGCGGAGGGGTGAGTGGACGCAAACCCTGCAGGTTTCGACACCAAGATCATGAAGAACTGTGGTAAGATCCATCTGAAAAGAACCAAGATAGACCATCTGATGAACAGGCTGGTGATGCTGGTGAGGGGCCCCTGCCCTGGGCGCCCGGGGAGGGGGAGGGGGGAGGGGGGAGGGGGCTCCCCCGCTGTGCGGGCCCTGCAGCCTGATCCCAGGACAGGCCTGTGGGCCAGAGTCTTCCTGTAAGGTTAACGGTCAAGTAGGGATGTCCTCATGAAGTAAATGTTGATCTTGATGTGTTCCAGACGTGCAGGAGGCAATGAAATGCTCGCCTCCCTTCCACTGACAGCTAACAGTCCTTAACTTTTGGCTTAATTAACTTTATCTCTTTTGAAGTTATCGTAATAATAATTTAATAGCAGCCACAAGGCCTGACGAGAGCCGCCTGCAGGCCCCCCTGCGCCCCCCTGCACCCCCCCGCATCCCCTGGCCCCCAGCCCCCTCTGCTGAGCCCGTGGGCAGGGCTGGCTGGGGAGGGGGCCCTCCTCGCGGCTCTGCCGGTGGGTCCCCGGGGTGTCTGTGTGCCGCCTGGGGCTCCCCACCTGCGCGAGCTCCACCACCACCCTCCCTCCCCGCAGATCTTCGTGTCCCTGGTGCTGATCTCCATGGCACTGAGCTTCGGCTTCTGGTTCAAGGTGAAGGAGTTCAAGGCCAAGCACCACTACGTGTCCTCCAAGCACCTGTACAGCGCGGCCACCGAGACCTTCCTCATCTTCTGGGGCTTCCTCGTCCTGCTGAGCACCATGGTGCCCATGGCCATGTTCATCCTGTGAGTCAGGCCGCCCCCGCTGCCCCCACCCTTCCGTCAGAGTGGGGGGACCGGGCGTGACCTGGCGTGTGTTGCAGGGTCGAATTCATCTACCTGGGGAACAGCATCTTCATCAACTGGGATATGCAGATGTACTATGCACCGCAGGACGAGCCTGCCAAGGCGCGCAGCACCAGCCTCAACGACCAGCTGGGCCAGGTGGAGTACATCTTCTCGGACAAGACCGGCACCCTCACCCAGAACATCATGACCTTCAAGAAATGCTGCATCGGGGGTGTCATCTACGGTGGGTCCCCTGCCCCCCTGCAGCGCCCAGGAGCCTGCCCTGTCTCCGGGCCGGCGGAGCCGTGCTGGGGGCCTCGGGCGGGCTGCTGCGGACGCGGGTGTCAGCGGTCCTCACACCTGCCCCGCGGCGGGACAGGACTCTTCTTTGGGTTTTTACAAACCAACCTTCCGCGTGGACACTCATCAACATTTGCAGATGTCACAGGAGAAGTCTTTCTTGGTTTCCTCCCAGTCGTTTGGAAACCGGAAAGCCTTTGTCAGCTCGGAGACCACACAGTGGTGGGCGGGGCCTCATCCGTCCTTGTAGTGAACTAGGGCACGTGGAGACCAGGAGGTGAAAGGGGGCCCGCCCCGGGGGGGGGGTACGGGGGAGACAGGATGGGCGCATGCCCTCCTGGAAATTCCACCCCACCCCCAGCCGGGGCCCGAGGGGCGATAGGGAGCAGCAGGGTCTGTGGCGAATAGCATCTACCCCCAGCCGGGTCTTCTGATGTTTCTAGAAGGGCTGAGGACCCAGGTTTTTATGTGGAACCACCAATTTTTCCAAAGTAGGCAGCGAAGTCCCAGTTGTAAGAAGATAATCCTGAAGAGATCAAACACAGTGCTCGCTCTGTGGGGCTGAGTTCTGCCCTTGGCTGTCCTCTGGGACCCCCAGAGGCTGTGGCTGCATCTTGGCCTCCTTTGTGCGGAAGGCAGAGCTGAGGCTGGGGGTCCTTGGTTGCTTGGGGTGTCGGGCCCAGAGCCCCAGGCCCAGCTTGTCCGCTGTACCCAGTGGCCCCAGGACGCCTGACAGTGGGGATTGGGGGCTGTGGGATCCCCGTGGGTCCAGGAGAGCCGAGGCCTGATGGGGGGGTCTTTCCCCCAGGTCCGGATGAAGAGGAGGAGACCCCACATAAGGTGAGCCCTGGCCACCCTGCAGTGCTGGACGGTGCGGGGCAGGGGTGATCAGGGATGCGCCCGCAACCCACCTGCCCCTCACCCCGCCCCACAGGAGAACCCCTACCTCTGGAACAAATTTGCCGACGGGAAGTTTCTTTACCGCAACGCGAAGCTCATGCGCGCTGTCCGGGACAGTGAGGACGAGATGGTGCAGGAGTTTTGGCGCCTCCTGGCCATCTGCCACACCGTGATGGTGCAGGAGAAGGACAGTGAGTGCACCCACCCTCTCCCCGCCTGGGAGGGTGCTCAGGCCCCGGGGCCCCTGACACGCTCCCCTGGCCTTAGAGGTTGCCCAGCCCCATCACCAGGGCTCCTCTCACGTCCCAAGCCCTGCGTCTTCTGGATCTCGGGGCGTCCAGGCCTGTGACTCGAGATCTGTTCTTGCCGGGAGGGAGAGGCCCTTCCGACCGGGGCCCAAGCACCCACCTTCCTTTAGTGGGCTGAGAGGTCACACCAGCCCCAGAGACCACCACCCCGTAAATGTCTGCTGACTGTCTACTGGGTCCATTTCCTCCCCCGTGCTCTGGAGATAGAAGTGGGACCCGCTATAGATGAGTGGCGCGTCGTGATGGAGGGCAAGCTCCAGGGAAGGCGCCCACCCACCCCGTGGTTCCTTCCCTGACCAGACCAGCTGGTGTACCAGGCTGCATCCCCCGATGAGGAGGCGCTGGTCACGGCGGCCCGGAATTTTGGCTACGTGTTCCTGGCACGCACACAGGACAGCATCACAGTGATGGAGCTGGGGGAGGAACGGGTGTACCAGGTCTTGGCCATGATGGACTTCAACAGCATACGCAAGCGCATGTCAGTGCTGGGTAAGTGCCCGTGCAGGGGAGAGTGTGGTGGGCTGGCAGGGTAGAGCGTGTGGGCAGCCAGGCCTCTCCCCCTGCAGTCCGCAACCCCGAGGGCTCCATCTACCTCTACACCAAGGGCGCCGACGTGGTCATCTTTGAACGCTTGCACAAGAAAGGCATGAAAGAGTGGACCACAGAGGAGGCCTTGGCTGTGAGTCCCTGTGGGAGGAGAGGCTGTGGGATGCAGGGGGCAGGAGGTGAGGGCACAGGGACAGGGAGGCGGGAAGAGGAGGAGACTGTGCAGAGAAAGGGCACGCACCAAGGCTGGCCATGTACAGTTGTCCAGGTTGTGCACTGCACAACCCCCCGTGTGTGCGGCATCTGTGCGCGCACACACACACCAACACACACACACGGCTGGGAAGGAGCTGAACTCTAAGCTGTTTCTGTTCAGAGGGGACATCTTTTTCTAAGTCACACAAGGATACCCTGTGGTTGGACTTTCGCCCTGGACTCTGTCCCCCTTCTCCTAGCCAGGCTTGGGTTCTAAGACACGTTCAGCCCCCCTTGCCTCAAGTCTTTTGCTCCATGGGTGACGCCCAAACTCCTCCACTCAGCTGTTGAGGCTCTGTCTGTCTCCTACTGGTCTCTCTAGCCTGGTATCTCCTTGCCCCCAGGGGATTGCCCAGGATCCCAATTTCTGGCTTGCAATTTGCCCCATGCTCAGATGATGCCTCAAGACCTTTGCACATATAATCCCTCTGCTTGGAACTCCTTCCTCCACTCTGTCACTCAGGATCTTCTAGCCCACAAGCCTCAGATGCAAGATCACCTCCAGGGAGATTTTCCTGCCCCAGTCATAACATAGGGCTGTCATGTCATGTCCGGTGTCCTCTCTCTGGCCCAGCCCTGACCCTATAGGCTTCCTAAGGGCTTTGCTAGGTCTCCAGCATCACCTAGCCCAGGGGCCAATGGGGGTGTTTATGGAAAGAAAGTCCTGTGTCCCTCCACTTGGAGCTTCCCACAGTACCCTGCTCTGCTGGGAGTGGGGGGTGGTGTGGAACTCTGCTGGAGGAGGGAGTTGGGGGGCAGGCCTCTGATCTCTGACTCTGAGCTGGGGAAATGCATACAGAATAATGACACGGAGCGCAGGAGCTCGGCAAGATGGCTTGGCTCAACTGCCTTGTAGAACAAATAGGTAAACTGAGGCATAAGAGCAGCGAAGGCCTGTCTGGTTCTTTGGATGTGCAAGGAGCCCCTGTTGTGCCCAAGCCCGGCCTCTCAGACCCACCTCCAGTCAAGAACAAAAGCGAGACCTGGGGCTGGGCACTGGGGCAAAAAACCTGGGGCAGGGTGGGGGGTGGGTAGGCAGAAAGTAAGGAGCCATGAGGAGTACCTTCCTTGGGGTGTCCCGGAGGTGAGCGGGTGTTCTCCTGGGGGGCCTGGAGACCGAGTCCCACATGATCCTTTCTGTTCCCGCCCACCCCCAAGAGGCCCCTTGAGAAGTGAGGCAGAGTGTTCGGTCCAGACATTCCTAAGTCAAGGGACCAGAGGGAGGGTCAGGGGCTGCAGGGGCCCTGACTGGGGAAGGGAGGGTCTTTGGAACAGGTAGAAGGTGCCATGCGAAGCGAAGGGAGGTGGTCCTGGCAGAAGGAAGGGCAGGGGCAGAGGTGTGGAGGCCAGACAGAGCCGAGCATTGGCGGGGGGGTGGGGGGCTAGGCGGTGGTCGGGGGTCAAGGTTTGGGGGACCCAAGTGGGGAGAAGGGCTGGAGGAGTGTCAGGGAGGCAGGGTGGTTGGTGACAGGGTGGTGCCAGGACCCACCCACCCGGCCCCCCCGCCAGTGCTTTGCTCAGCAGACCCTGCGGACCCTGTGCCTGGCCTACAAGGAGGTGGACGAGGGTGTGTACCAGGAGTGGTGTCAGCGGCACCAGGAGGCCAGCATCCTGCTGCAGAACCGGGCCCACGCCCTGCATCAGGTGTACGAGGAGATGGAGCAGGGCCTCCAGGTGTGCAGAGCACGGAGGGCCGGGGCCCCGGCCCCCCCCCACCTCTGCCAGGGAGCCGAGTCCCCACTCAGTCTGCCTCCTGCCCCCTGCCCCCCACCCCTAGCTGCTGGGAGCCACGGCCATTGAGGACAGACTCCAGGACGGCGTCTGCGACACGATCAAGTGTCTCAGGCAGGGGAGGATCAAAGTGTGGGTACTCACAGGGGATAAGCAAGGTGGGTCCCAGGGCGGCCACGCCCAGCACAGAGAGAAGGGGGATGGGTGGGGGAGAGCTCCTCACCCGCCTGGAGCGCCACCGACAGCCTGCCCCACTTGCCGGGGCTCGGCATTGCCCTCCACCTCGTCCCGGGAAGGGAGAAATGGGAACAACTCAAAATGCTGGGGTCCCCCCAACCCCCCGACACCTCCTTGGGGCGGGGTTGGCACTGTGCTGAGCACTTCCTGAGCGTTTGGCCCTTGTTACCCCTGTGTGATGGATGGGCCAGGCAGAGCTCCGAGGACTCTGGGGCGCATGCTGGAGGTTGCCCAGGGACTTGGGCCCTGCGAGCCCCGGATCTCCTCCTTTCCCCTGCGGGTTCTTTGGGGCCCGCTAGCCGTGTGTCCCAGCCGGGCTGCATTAGGACTTACGTGCACGCCGGGCGTATACGCACAAAATACTTAAAATGACATTTTGCCGCTGACAAATATCCAAGCTGGATTATCTTTTTTCTTTTTGTTCTTCTGATTTTAAAAGAAATCAAATCATTTTTGTGGGTTCGCAGAAGTGCCCATGGGGCCTAGGCCATGTGCCATGTCCAATGACCCCTTGGCCGTGGCCCCCAGACTCCCTTCCTCCAGGAGCCTCACTGGCCAGAGGGCCAAAGTGGGGGCCCTTTTGCTCAGAGCTGCCGCCAAAAAATCAGGGCTGGCTGTCATTGGCTGGCCCGAGTCACATGCCTTATTCTGACCCAATCCTCACGGCCAGGGGGCGGGGCATGCTGATGTGATTGTGGGGGCCTGGGTCTACACCACAGGGTGGGCGTGGCCCCCGCGGGGGGCGGGGCTGCCGCCGTGTTGAACTGGGCTGGTTTGCAGAGACAGCGGTGAACATCGGTTTTGCGTGCCATCTGCTCTCGGAGAGCATGCTCATTCTGGAGGAGAAGGATATCGTGTAAGGGGGGAGGGGCGGGGGTGGCAGGGGCCCTGACTGGGGAAGGGGGAAGGAGATCGTGTAAGGGGGGGAGGGGCGCGGGTCGCACCCGTGGCCTAAGGGTGGCTCCCGGGGTCTGCAGAGGGCCCTGAGTCTCTGCCTGGCTGGACTCCCACAGGGGGGCCCAGGTCCAGCCGGGAAGGGGGTGGAGGGAAGCCTGTGCCCGCCGGCGCGGCTGAGCCGCTCCCGCTGGGCCCCCACAGTCGCATCCTGGAAGCCTACTGGGAGACCAACAACAACGAGCCGGGTGGCAAGGGCCGTCGGAAGAAGCGGTTCCTGCCGCAGGTCAAGATGGCCATGGTCATTAGCGGGGAGTTCCTGGTCAGTGCCCGCTCAGGGCCGCCGGCAGAGGCCCTGGTACTGGGGAGGGGGCTGGGAGGAGCAGCAGAGAGACGGTTCTTGGAGGGGCCGGAGCAAGGGAGGGTCGCGGTCAAGTCCAGCCTGGCGCTGGGACGCGAGGCCTGGGAGGAGGGGCCGGCTGGGGCGCTCCCGGAGCGGAGGCGTGCGCACAGAGTGATGCGCCCCCCTGCCCCCGGTGGCCAGGACCAGCTGCTGCTGTCCCTGCGCAAGGAGCCCCGGGCGCTGGTCCACAAGGTGAACATGGACGGGGACGAGTCCTGGCAGGAGCCCGACGAGCAGAAGACGGACTTCCTGCGGGCGCGGCGCATATCCCTGGTGTGGCGGGCGCTCGGCATCCAGCTGAGGAGCACGGGCTTGGCGCCGCAGGTCACGGACTCCCACACCAGCGAGAGCCCCGAGGTGCGGCGGGAGCGGGCCTTCGTGGAGCTGGCCTCCCGGTGCCAAGCCGTCATCTGCTGCCGGGCGACGCCCAAGCAGAAGGCTTTGACCGTGGCGCTGGTTAAGAAATACCAGCGCGTGGTGACCCTGGCCATCGGGGACGGCGCCAACGACACCAACATGATCAAGAGTGGGTGGCGGGCAGCAGGTGGGGGGGCGGGCAGCAGGTGGGGGGGCGGGCAGCAGGTGGGGGGCGGGCAGCAGGTGGGGGGCGGGCAGCAGGTGGGGGGGCGGGCAGCAGGTGGGGTGGCGGGCAGCAGGTGGGGGGGCGGGCAGCAGGTGGGGGGGCGGGCAGCAGGTGGGGGGGCGGGCAGCTGGCTGGGGGCGGGCAGCAGGTGGGGGGGCGGGCAGCAGGTGGGGTGGCGGGCAGCTGGCTGGGGGCGGCCCCGGGCCGACAGGCTGCGTGTCCCGCGCAGCTGCGGACATCGGCGTGGGGCTGGCGGGTCAGGAGGGCGCGCAGGCGGCGCAGAACAGCGACTACGTGCTGGCCCGGTTCTGCTTCCTGAAGCGGCTGCTGCTGGTGCACGGGCGCTGGTCCTACATGCGCGTCTGCAAGTTCCTGCGCTACTTCATCTACAAGTCGGTGGCCTGCACGATGGTCCAGATCTGGTTCGCCTTCTACAGCGGCTTCTCCGCCCAGGTGTGCTCCGAAACCTCCGCGAGCGAGGGCGGCCACTCCCAGCCGCGGTGCCCGGCGTTCTCAGGGATACCCGGCGCACTGGAGCTCTAGTGAGGGCAGGACGGATGTCCGACGTCCGTCCTTCCAGTGGGCAAAGGGGGAGAGCGAGGAGTCCAGAGAAGAGAAATCTGGGGGGCCGGGTCCCCGACTACAGGGCTCTAGGCAGTGGCACGGCAAGGATGAGAGGTGCTCTCTGGAGCTCCACGGGGGTCCCAGGCACTGATTTTTCCCTGCGCAGAAGGAAATCGTCTGCGAATAGCCAGCTGTGGGAGGGAGTGAGGCCCCTCTCCCTGAAACCCAGGGCTTTGTGGGGCAGCTTTACAGAGGCGCCCTAGAAAAATGTATGTCGTTTGTTCCTTGTGCTTTTTATTTGTGGATATTTTTCAGAGGTTTCTGTAAGCGGAATTGTTTTCTTCATTTGCTTTGGGGATTGTTCCTTGCTGGTGTATAGAAACACGAGTGAGTTTTTGAGTTTTGGTCTGTGCCCTGTAACTTTGCGGAATCTGTTTATTGGCCCTGGTAGCTTTCTTGTGGGTCCTTTTGGGATTTTTCTGCATATAGACTTATGTCCTCTGCCAAGGGAGAGGTTTACTTCTTCCTTTTCTATTTCAATAGCGTTTATTTCTTTTTCTTTCCTGATGGCTCTGGCTAGGACTTCCAGCGCAATGTTGAATAACCGTGTTGAAAGCAGGCTTCCTGTTTTGTTCTGGATCTTCGCAGGACAGCATTTAGGTGTTGTCGTCGTTTCCACATTTGTTAACTGGAAGAACTGTTGCTTCTCCTCTATTTATTTATTCAATATTTATTTCTATCAGTGTAGGCTCATGGGTATTTATTTTACTGTACCCTTTGTTGCTCAGATTGTCCCTGATTTGTCCCTTTTGACATGTGCCCGCTCCTCTCTGAGCACACCCCCACTTTCTAGTGCTGTAGGAGGCTCCATGCTCGCTTTGTATTTCCCCTGCGGCCGCTCTGGAATCAGCCATTCCTGTAAGGAGTCCTGGCTCTTGGTAGTTAGACACCAAGCTCTAAGTGCCAGCTGTGCTCGCAGGGATGCTCCTGGATTCCTCCCTCAGTTGACAAGAGCTGCAAACTGTACATGTACTAACCCCGTAGAGACACACATCTGTATCCGTGTCTGTCGGGCCTTGTCTCTATGTTTGTGGATATGAAAAACTATGAGTTCACAGCAGTCCATCTGATTCCAGTCCCACGGGACAAGGCTCAGCTTAGCCTTTTCCATGTGCTCATTTGTGAGTCTTTTCTCCAACGGTGAGAAACTTCATTCTTGTAAAATTTCTTATTTTTAACTTTTTCGCTCAATACCAGGATGCACATAAGGTGGTTTTCAGAGCTGATGCTCATGTTCTGTTAACTGGATTGGATTCATCATCAGGAGACCTACTTGCCTGTGAGGGCTCTTCCACATAGTGATCCCCCTAAACCTAAAATGACCCAAACCCCCCACATTCTCCTATAGCCATTTTCCCTCCTGTATTTCTACATTGAAGCCATCCCATTAAAACAAGGACTCAGAGGTGCAGCTTTGCAACAGTTGGACCCCGCTTTTCCTCTCTGCCTTTTATCTTCCAGCCTTCATCAAGCCTCCCGTAGCCCACCCTGGTTTAGCACCAACCTTCATTAGAACTTGACCTCCCCGCTCACCTGGAAGCCTCCCCAGGGGTCCAGTTAGTTTGGGTGGGGCTCCTCGGGTAAAGACTTGTTTCTCTCTTTGGCCACTGGCCGGCGGAAGGCTGACCGCGCCCCCTCCCCCCCCCCCCCGTCTCCTCCCCACCAGCCTCTGTATGAAGGCTGGTTCCTGGGCTTCTTCAACCTGCTCTACAGCACACTCCCCGTTCTGTACATCGGTCTCTTTGAGCAGGTGAGCAGACCCAGGCCTTGTCTCCTCCTTCCCTGGAGGTGCTC
The DNA here is from genome assembly GCF_037043125.1 of Eumetopias jubatus. NCBI lineage: Eukaryota > Metazoa > Chordata > Mammalia > Carnivora > Otariidae > Eumetopias > Eumetopias jubatus. The sequence goes on from NW_028274807.1 coordinate 217,491,941, forward strand.
CCATGTCTGCCCTGCAATTCCCCACCCTGGGGGGCCTGGCATGGGGGTGGGGCTGTCCCCAACTCCCCACCTGGTCCCAAGAGCCTGCCACTCCCTCCCATGCCCCACCCCCAGGACGTGAGTGCCGAGCGGAGCCTGGAGCTGCCCGAGCTGTATGTCGCAGGCCAGAAGGACGAGCTGTTTAACTACTGGGTCTTTCTCCAGGCCCTCACCCACGGCACGGTCACCTCCCTGGTCAACTTCTTCGTGACCCTGTGGGTCAGCCACGACTCGGCTGGGCCTGTCAGCTTCAGCGACTATCAGTCTTTCGCTGTGGTTGTGGCCATGTCGGGCCTGCTGTCCATCACCATGGAGGTAGGCAGGGCCGCCAGCCTGTCCCGCCCCAGGGGGGCCTTGGACACGAGCCACCGAGGTGTCCCCGCTCAGTGACCCTGCCGGGGGGCCTTAGCAGGTGGCCTTCGTGGACCTGGGGACTCAGCCCCCACCCAGTTCCATGGAGCCTCGGGGTTCCTGGCACCACCCTGGCCTAAGCCCCCCTCCCCCTTCAGGTCATACTCACCATCAGGTACTGGACGGTCCTGTCTGTGCTGGCTGTTTTCCTCAGTCTCTGCTTCTACATGGTTGCAACTTGGGCCAGCCAGAGTTTCTGGCTCTTCCAAATCTCACCCAAGACCTTCCCATTTCTGTGTGAGCCCCCAGCAGGGAACGGGGTGGCGGGCCCTGGAGAGGGGTGTATCCACGCCAGAGTGCCCGCGGTGCCCCCTCCGAGCCTCTGTGTTCTCAGCTGTGCAGGGGTGCCATGCAGGGGGGCTGGTGCCTTCTGGGCATCTGCACAAAGGTGTCCTGGGGGCAGAGGGAGGGGTAGGAGTTCGGGTGTCAGGAGGAGGGGGCACCCAGCAGACCCTGAGGAGGCTCCACCTGGGGCCGAGCTGTGACTCTGACCTGTCACCAGATGTTGACTGCAACGTTCTGTCACACCCCTCCATCCTGCTGGTCGTGCTGCTGAATGTGTCACTAAACACCCTGCCCACACTGGCTCTGCGTGTCATTTGCCAAGCGCTCAAGAAGGCAGGCCCCAAGGTGAGGGGGCTGGGGTCCCCATCCCACACTCCTGGGACCCCCTCAGCCGGAGCCTGTGCTGGGAGCAGAAACTCCAAGACACAGGGCTGGGGGTGGGAGGAATGGAGACCCAGGCACACCCCAGTGCCCTCAGGGGGACCAAATAACAGGCCCCAGGGTCCACCCCCAGATGTTCGGGGCTTGGGGGTCCGGATGACAGAGCAACTCGGAAATGGTTCAGGGAAGTGAAGGGACCTAGAAGCACCCCAAGTGTCCACTGAAGGATGAACTGGTAAACACAGTGGGGTGCATCCCCACGCGGGAACAGGCTCCAGCCTCAGGAAGGAAGGGACCCCGACCCCTGCCACGACTCGGAGGGACCCCCGAGGACACCGGGCTCAGTGAGAGGAGCCGGACCCGGAAGGACACATCCCGCAGGAGGACCCCACTCCCAGGAGGTCCCCAGAGGAGTCCCGTCCCCACAGACAGAGAGGAGAGGGTGGGAGCCGGGGCGGGGGCAGGGGGTGGGGACAGAGTCTCCGTGGGGGGACACGGAACGTTCTGGAGACGGAGGGTGGGGTGGCTGCAGGACCGTGTGAGTGGGCTTCGTGCCGCGGAGCTGTGCGCTTAGAGATGATTAATATGGTACATTTTGTGTTATGCATATTCTACTACAATGAAAACAACCCAAACCTAGAAGGGAGGGTTGCAGCTGGGATGGGCCCTAGAATTGACTGGAATAATGGACCAAGACATGGCCAGAAACCTGCCACCTTCGGCCCCGCGGGCTGGACACATGGCTGTCCCAGGTGCGCCTGGCCTGGCTTTGCCACCAGAGGGCACCCAAGGCCCCTGGTGGCTGGTCGGGGTTAGGTCCCAGGGAAGGACGCATGGGTTGGTCCAAAATCAGTCTCAGAGAGGACTCTTAATTCGCGCAACTCGGGTAGGGAAGGGTCAGTCGGTGGTGGCCAAGGAAGGGCTCTGAATGGTGCCCGCTGGGGGCAGGTGAGCCGACAGCAGCCCACGGGGCGGCGCGGGAGCCTGGTGACCTTGGCTCTCCTCTTTGCCCTGCAGGAGGTGGAGGAGGCCCCAAGTGAGGAGATCATCACGGTGGAGCCCGGGCGTTACCTGCACCGGGGGTCGCGCGGCCGGCGCTCCAGCTATGCCTTCTCCCACCGCGAGGGCTACGCGGAACTCATCACTCAGGGCACCATTCTGCGGAAGGCACCGGGGCTCAACAGCGACATGCTGGTTGACCACACAGTCCCATCTGAAGAAGAGCTGTCCCCGGGCATGAAGGAGTCATTCCGGTTCTCCAGGAAGATGTCCCTGCTGGGGAAGAAGAGGCACCAGCACCAGGGCAAGGTGTCCTCGGAGGAGATGTCGCCGGCCTGCGCGGTGAGCTCGACGGCCACGGCGGGCAGGCTGTGCTCCCAGGAGTCGCTGCCGAGGAAGCAGGAAAGCGAGCCGCTGCCTTCGGGGAGCGCGGCGCAGCCCTGGGGCCAGCCGTCTGGGCAGAGCCAGCCGGCGCCGCTGGAGGAGAAGCGGTCCGCATGGAGGTCCCCTCTCCTTTCCTGGAAGAGCCGGCCCTACAGTCGGCAGAAGGTGCAGCCGCCCAGGGAGGGCACGGCGCCGCTGCGCAGCCAGACCCTCCCCGCCGTGGGGCCGACCGCACCCCCACCCACGGGAGAGCCCTCCGCGGACGGGCCCTCCCGCCCGGGGAGGAGGCTGTCGTCCCTGTAGGGGCTGCCGGTGCCCCGGGGCCGTGCACCTGCTCGCCCGGGGCCGCCCCCGGAAGACGAGGCTCGGTGTCCTTTTCTTTTGCGAATAAACCAGGGTCCACCTTCCCCCTGTGCTCCTCGAGGCTCCTTCTTTTCCCAAACTAGGGCTGTCCTCGGTTTAGAATCCCACACACTGACCTCTAGTGACCGGGAGGGGGATTTGCAGGAAGAGCCCCCGCCCCCAGCCCTTCTTCAGCCCGCGCCGGCTCCCGGGGGCTCCCGGGGACTCCCGGGGACTCCCGGGGGGGCCCTCCCAGGGCACTAGGTCAGGTCCAGCCCTGGCCCCTGCAGCCTCGTCCCCAGCCACGCTGCCCTGGTGGCTTCCCCTCAAAGGAGCCACCTTCCGCTCCAGGCGACTCCCCTCGCCGCCCGGTGCCCCATTCCTATCCCCCTGCACCGCTCCCCTTCCGCCAGCACACAAGTCCAGGTGAGTGAGTAGAAAATAATTTATTGGAGAAAAACAAAACAACAAATCCAGCACAGCAATGGTTAACAATGACGATTTTTTTTTTTTTTTAACTTTTAAGCCTGTCACCTGAGGGTGGGAAGGAGAGGGCTTCTGTGCCCTCTAGCGTTTGGGGGGGGTGTCTCCCCAGAAAGCAGCCCTAGTGTCTAGTCTTGGTTAAACACTCAGGGCCACACGGCCACGTGGCCCTCCCTCATCCCTGGCTGCAGAGAATCCCCCCAAAGACCAGCCCTTGGGGGGCATGCCAGGGCCACCGCGGGGAGCCCAAGGGTCTTGGGGGGGGGCTGGTGCGGCTCACCCTGCTTTGGTTACAGAAGTGGGATGGCCCAAATCCCAGGCAGTGCTGGGCTGGATGGGTGGGGAGGTCCTGGAATATGCCTCCCCCCGCTCCAGTCTGGGGCCTCTTTCCTTAAGGGTGAGGGGCTCCTTCCACTACCCCAACCCCCCCTTCCTGGGGCCAGTCTTGGAAGCTCCCACTAGCGGGAGCTCAGCAGAAGTGCAGTCAGAGGCGGGGATACTGCCCCAGAGCCCCCTTTCATGGATAGTTTTGGGGAGCTCTCTGTTCTCTAGGGTCCTGACATGGTTTGGGAGGGAGGGCTCCACAGATGTGCACCCCCGCCCTACATCCCAGGCCAGACAAAGGTTAAAGTCACATCCAGCCCAGGGCCAGGGAGGCTGAGGGTATGGGTGGAGCCTGGCTGAGTGCCTGCCTGGGGGCGGGGGTGTCTCAGGAGGGCCCTTGGGATCTCGGGAAGTTGGGGTACACCCTGGCCCCCACCACCCTGGGCGACAAGACTCGCGTTGGCTGATTGTCTCTCTCCTCTGAACAAGACACTTGGGAATTCATGCTCACGTGAAACCAGCTGGGTGGGGGTGGAGGGTCCGAGGTGGCAGCGACACCCACTTGCACCCAAGAACCAGGAGCAGGAGGCCCAGGATCCCCCACCCGGTTGGCACAGGCAGGTGGTGTGTGGGCACCGGGGGATCTGGGTGCGGAGCGTGGGTCTGGGTCTGGGTGCGGAGGCCCTGCGGCCTCCTCCACCTTCCTGGCAGCCCAAGGCCTCGTCCCCCGCCGGCCGCCGCCGCCGGACACAGATCCTTAGAAAGGGGGGGGAGGAACACAGAGCAGGGAGAAGGAGCACCGACAGAACTCAGGCATGAAACACAACCATGCGACACGGAACCCCGGGGCTCTGACCCGGCCCCCCCGCCCCCCCACCTAGCACATTAGTCATGCATCAAATCAAATTCCATTGTCTTTTTTTTTGATTTTTCTTACTTTTTTTCTTAAATTACATTAAATTACATTTGAACACAGAACACATAGAATAATAAATACTCTTATAAGACATGACTCCAAAAAACGAGGAACAGAACACGCCAGAAAACAGAAAGGTACACTCTCTCTCTCTTCCTGTCTTTCCTAAAGGACTCGTTTGAGTAAGAAATCTGTAAACGCCGGTCCTGCGCTCCTCACCTCTCACCCCCGCTGCCCTGCCCTTGGCCTCTGACCACCCGGTTCTCACTGCCCTGACATTCAATATGTCTCCCACGGAACTCTTCAAAGAAATGACATACCATCGTCTGCAAAATTATAATTTAACGGTATAAAGCTTCAAGTCACGTATTCCAAAAACTAGCTAAGGATTTTTTTTTTTATCACATAAACTATACATTAAATATTTTGAGGTATTTCAGAGAAAATTGTCAAAGGCTCGAAGGAGCTGTGCTGGAGGTGTCATTCCCTGCAAGGAGAATGGTCTTTGGTATGTGACAACCAGCTGGGTGTCAGGGAGAGCGGGGTGGGGCCCGGGGGGGGCACTGGGGGGGCCTGAGGGGGGGCTCAGGGCCCCTGGAGGGGCTGGACTGGAGCTGGTGTGTGTGTGTGTGTGTGTGTGTGTGTGTGTGTGTGTGTGTGTGTGTGTGTGAGTGTTTGAAAGGGACCCCGGGATCCAGGGATGCTTCTGTGACCTGGGCTGGTGGGGCTTGACCCGATCTGACCACAGGTCACCATAGCTAGAAAGTTCCACAACCAGAACAGTCCCAAGCCAGTTCCTAACTATCCATCAGGGGACAGAACAGAGACCTCTGGCCTCTGGTCCTTGGACCTTAAATGCTGGGCAGAGCAAGTGACTTACCCAGCAGGGGGTGTCCCAGAAGCCCTGTCCCCTGCAAGCAGGCGCCCTGTCCAGTGGGCCAGGTGACCGTGAGAGGTGGAAGGAAGGGGTCTGGGCACCCAGACTCCAGCGCCCAGGCCCACCCCAGAAAGGACAGCAGGGCGTGGGGGGGGCGGGGGGGTTGGTTGCTGAGCGGGAACAGGAACTCTCAGGATTCTGCCCCAACCCCCAAAGGTTCTAGAAGTATCACTCAGATTGGTTGCTTAGGAAGCTGGGAGAATAGCGAGGCGACAAGGACAAGGGCACACTTCACACACATCTTTGGTTCCAGAAAAAGGCACTCATCGACCTCAGCACCCTCGCTCCCTCCCTCTCCTTCACTTCTCCCTGTCTCTCTCTCTCTCTCTCTCTCTCTCTGTCCCTCCCACCCCTCCCTCCCTCCCTCCCTCTCTCTCTCTCTGTCTCGCTCTCTGTCGTTGCTGGGGAGCGGGGCACACCTGGAGGGCGGGGCCGGGCAGGCCCTGGGCCACACCTGGTCCCAGGCGAGGGAATTCCAGCATCCAGCACAGGTCCTTGGGGGGAATCTTTGGTATCAGGCGTGATTTATCCAATCACAGACAAGAACGTTTGAGTGAGGTAGCCTTTACCTGGGGGAGGGGGCGGGGCATTTCACTAGAAATGTCTCTTGCATTCTCAAGGGGGGAGGGGTGACTACCTCCCTGGGAGGCAGTGGGTGCGCGGGGTTTTGGGGGGTGAGTTTCCTTCTAGCCTCCAGATCTTGAACCGTGGGCAAGGGGGGGTTCTCAGGATCCAGCTGCCGGCCAGCCTTGGAGGTCACCTTGGAGGTCACCAGGAAGGGAAGAGAGACGAGCAGGGGGGTGTGGGGGGGGTGCTCATCTTCTTTTCTGACCCTTCCTTCCCCCTCGTCATTTTTTTTTTTTTTTTGGCAAAAAATGGAGCAAGCCAATTCCACCTTCTTCAGCATCTTCTTTATCCCTTTGGAGAGAGAGTCGCAAGCACAGGCTCGCCCCCTGCCTCCCCTTCAGGCCCAGCGCGGCAACCCTGAGCGCTGGGAGGTGGTGGGTGAGTTCCAGAAGGTTCCACGCAGGTGGCCACGCCATGGCCCCAGCACGCAGGGATTCCGGGTGGGCTCCCGCGCTCTCTCTGTGCTGGTTTCTCCTCGTGGAATCTGGATGGGTTTTTTGGTTTTGTTTTTTTCTGTTTCCCGGGGTCTGTCTCTCCCTGTGTGTCATCAAGGTGCCTAAAGGTAAAGTGAACTGACAGGAGGGGGCCGGGCAGGAGGCGTCTGGAATGTACCCGCATGTTCGAGCTTGCCGCCCCCTCCAGTCTGGGGCTGGCTGGGGGAGGCTGCCCGCCTGGGGGCGCCGGCCGGCTCCGCTGCGACCCCTCCCCAGACGTTAAGGCAGGCGATTCTTGGCACAAGGAACCCTGGTGGCCGGGGGAGGGGGGGGCAGCTGGGTTCTCGGTTGTGGGGCGGTTCTGCCGGCGGAGGGGCTGGTCTTGGTGGGGGTGGGGCGCTGCAAGGACCCCCCAGCCCGACGGGGGTTTTTGGCGACTTTGGAAGGGGGGGACCGCTGGGGAGGAGGGCTCCTCCGGCCTCCCTCGTGGGGGCGGGGGCTGGCGAAGGAGGGGTTATTCTCAAAATTCCTTCTAATACCCGGTTTATATTTCTAGTATGTGCTTCTTGACCCGCTTTTGGGGACGACGCGGGGAGCCCTGGTTTTGCCCGAGGCCCTCTGGGCGTCCTGAACGGAGGGAGGTGGGGAGCCCCTTCTGCCACCCCCTCCCCTCTGGGGGGGTGGAGGGCTCCCTTTGGCCTGGAGGGGACGGGAGGGGGGTCGGGAGGAGGGGCCCTTTTTGTGCACTGGGCTGGGGGGCAGGCTGAACCCCTCCAGCGCCCCCCCCCCCGGGGCGGGACCGGGCCGGCGGGGCGGGGCGGGGCGGGGCGGGGCGGGGGCGCGAGGGCTCAGGCCTTGGAGAAGGTGGCGGCGGCGCCGGCGGGGCCCGCGGGGGCGGCGCCCGGCTCCTCGGCCCAGCGGTTCATGCAGCGGCGCCGCGCGTTCATGAAGAAGTTGCTGACGGTGTTGAGCTCCAGGCCGAGCTGCTGCGAGATGGTGACCTGCATCTCCTTGGACGGCCGCTTGTTCTCCTTGAAGATGGCGATGAGCGTGCGCCGCTGCAGGTCGGTGAACACCAGGCGCTGCTTCTTGGGCTGGAGCGCGCGCTCCTTCTGCTGCTCCTGCTCCTTGCGCTTGCACGCTGCGGGCCGCCCGGCGCGCGGGACGGGAGACAAAGCGGGGACACGGCGTGAGGGCGGCTCCGCGGGCCCGGCTCGCCCTCCTCGCCGCCCCCCGGGGCCCTGACCCCGCGCTGCCGCGTCTCGCGGCCGCCGGGACGCTGCGGGACATTACGCGCGAGCTCTGTGGCTCAGGTAGACGGCGTGGGAGAAGCCGGGAATTACCAGGTCCCTGGGGTGTGTCCCCGACCCCGGTAAACGCCCCCCACCCCAGTGACGGGAGTACCAGCCTGTGTCTCCTTCCCCGGGCTGTCAGTCAGGCCTGACCAGCTTAGGGACCCTGTGTCGTGAGGCTGACCTGACGTAGCCCTGGCGCCGGGGCCCAGGCCTCCCACCCGCACCTCCACCCCAGGAGGCTGAGGCCCAGACCTGGCCTCCCTCAAGTGCCCAAGGGATCCTCTGGAGCTGGGAGGATCTAAGGAAGAGTGGGGGGATGAAGCACCGACCCCCCCCCCTCCGCTGGAAGCAGAGAGAAGGCTGCAGAAGGCCCCCCCCATCACGCCCCACCCCCACCCCGGCTGGTGGATGCTTGCAAAGGGGAGTGGGCAGCACCTCAGGGCAGCTGAGCAGGACCCCAGGCTGCTCCGCGGGCCCCAGCTCCAAAGTGGACCCCTCCCCTCCATGCGGTGGGGCCAGGGGTTGGAAAAGATGAACTTCACCAGCCTGCACTGGCTCCTTCCCTCCAGGGGCTCTATCAGAGTCTCAGTTTCTCCACCAGGTACTAGTCAGGAGGTGAAGAGCCTGCTCCCTCCTGCCTCCCCACCAACTCCCCACCCCAGCTAGTCTGTCACCACCCTCCGCTATACTAGCAGAACCCTGCACCCAGCCTGGTGACCCACCGAGACCACACACCAAACTGGCTTTGTTTTGGTTCTGGAAGAGTGTGAACCGGATGGCATGCCAGATCAATGTCCACACACATCTGTAAAAATAGATTACTGTTCCCTGTGCTGTGGCTCATTTCTCAGGGACAACGGGTTCTCCCAGGAGAACTGACACCACACTTCACTCCCTGTCTCCCCCTGACCTGAAACACGCAGCACTTCCAGTGGGCTCTTTCAGGTTTTATGATTAAATAAGGGTGATGTTTGGAGATTACTGGACAGTTAAGAAAAGCCTCTAAGGGGGGAGAGAGAGAGAGAGAGAGGAGAGAGGGAGAATGAGAAAGGGGGGAAGGGGAGGGGAGAGAATAGAGAGGGAGGGAGAGAGATAGAGGAGACAAATGCGGAAAAAACTATGATGGATACTCTTGGGGTAAGAGAAAAGTGCTGTATCCGTGAAACAAGAACAGGGTGCTGTTCAATAAAAAGGACAATGGAAAGGGAAGACAGTACTCTTGAAGTAAATGTATAATCGCTGGGATAAACCAACGTAAGGACTGGAACACAGCGTTAAGCAAGTACCCCCAGAAATAGGACAAGGCAAACGCCAAGATGGGAAATGAGAGAAAGGTGACAGTAAAGGGTGGCTTGGGCAGGTCTGCCATCTGATTCAGAGGCAATCGAAAACTAGAGGGAGAGATTACCAAATAAATAATGAAAAAAAAAATCCATGTTTGAAGGACATGAGAGTCCGCTTAAAAGAGTCCATGCCATGAAGTGCTCAGCTCAATGGGGGAATAAAGATACTCCTTGAGGCTCATCCTTGTGAGGGTCCTGAGACCCAGAATAAAGAGAATAAAGTAAAAGCTCCCAGAGAGGAAAGCCAGACATCTGGGAGGGACTAAGGGTCAGAGTGGCTTTGGCTTCTCAAAAACTAGGAGATGGTGAACTAATGCCTTCAAAATTCTGAAAGAAATTCTATTCAGCTAGAATTGTATACCCAGCCAAACATCAAGCAGGAGGGCGGAATAAGGACAAAGTCAGACAAGTCAAAGTCTCCAAAAGTTGACTTCTGTGCACTCTTCCTCAGAAAACTCCTGGAGGATGTGTTTCACCAAAATGAGGAGGTAAATTAAAAAAGTAAAGTGTGGGATTCAGGAAGTGTGACTTTCCTACCAGAAAAGGAGAGGATCCTCCAGATGATGGAGAGGGCAGAGCCTAGAAGACCGCGGAACAGAGGCACTCAGGACGTGGAGGGCAGCCCCGTCCAGCACCAAGGGACGTGGAAAGGGGACATGACCTAATATGTGTGGAAAATCCTATTGAGTTGGTTTGCATTTTTGTTGGGGAGTGTGGGAAGAACTTGTGATAGGCAACTACTAACTCCTGGAAAAACAAACAGTTGTACAAGAAAGAAAAATGCAATCCTAGTACTCTATGTGGCTCAGATGTGGACAATATTCACTGAAAGCCTAATAATGTAATGCTGAATATTGATTTAAGCAAAAGACTGTATTCGTAACTATACTGAGAAGCTGACAGAGGGGAAGGGTGTGGTATGGATATGGAAAGATGGTGAGGCGAAAGGAGGCAGATGAACAGTGCACCAGGCAGCCTTCTATGTACAGAAGAGGGAAGCAAAAACATAAGCTCATATTTTGTCTGCATTAAGAAATGTTGGAAAGGAGTGAGAGGACCCGTCCTGACCTCCCATCTCCTTGGAACTTGGCCACCCTGTTCAAGGGTCAAGGGTCAAGGGTCAAGGGAGGGACTGAGTCCCCCATTCTTTCAAAGAGAAAGCTGAGTCTCCAGCATCAAGTCCAGGGTAAGAGTCAAGACTCAGCCCCAGGCCTTTAAATTTCAAAAGAGGCCCTCCTTGCCCACCAGTTGTAATCTTCAATTCATTAATTGATTCACTTGTTCCTTCATTCACTTTAGCAGTTTGCTCACAAATACATCACACATTTACAGCAGGGACAAAGATACAAATGATCCTCAGAAAGCTCGGAAGAGGGACACCTGGCTGGCTCAGTCGGTAGAGCATGCAACTCTCCATCTCAGGATCCTGAATTCAAGACCCACATTGGACGTAAACCTTACTTTAAAAAAAAAAAAAAAGAAAAGAAAACCAAAAAGAAAGCTCACAAGAGCTTTACATGTCAAGAGGCTTACATGTCTCTTATCTTTTAATCCTTATGATAATTCCATTAGGCAGGGATTGTTCTCCTTACTCCAAGAAGGTAAGCCACTTGCCCGAGGTTGCCCAGCAAGTCCCAGCATGGGCAGGACAGGAGCCACGGTGGCCTGGCCCTGGCCCAGAATGGGAGGGAGGTAAGACATGGTTCACCTCTCTCCCCCTACTCCCCCCTCTCCAATCAAGTGCCTAATGGGGGCCTCAGAGGCAGGGGCTGGGGGAGGGGCCAGGCCAAGCAGAGTCATGAAAAAACTTCGTGTTTTGTCGATCACAGCAAAAAGAGGCTCCCCTCTCCCCCCTTCCCAGTGTTCAATCTAATTACAGCTCCTCACAGCCCCAATCGATCTGGGCTCCAGTCAGAGCTGTTTCCAGGAGCAGCTTTTGTCCTGGCTTCCATCCCCCACAGCCCCCCGGAGCCTAGCCCGGAGGCTCAGACGTGTGAGTGCCAGTCGGGAGAGGCAGCCCAAATGGCCCCCATCAGTGCACCTGCCACCATCGCCACCTTCCCCTCCTCAGCATCCTGTCTGGTGCCCGAGATCGCTCCCACCACCAGCCCACCGCTGCTGTCCTTGTGTCACCTGGGCACCCCGAGAGGAGGACAGGCGGTGGGTATGAGCCCCTTTGCAGAAGTGAAAGCCCAGACTGGGAGAGAAGAGCTGACCCAGAGCCCGGCTGGGGAGAGCGCCTGGAGGAGAAGGCTGGACTTACCCACAATGCCAACCACCAGCCTCCTACTGCGACGCCACTGCTATGGCCACCTCTTCCACAAGGATCTCCACGGGGGACCGCCACTGTGGTTTCCACTCCATCACCTCCTCCACCGTCACCTCCCCCACCGCCTCCGCCACCACCTGCACCGATTCTACCATCATCGCCTCCTGCACCATCACCTTCTCCACCAGCAACCCTTCCACCTCCATCACCTCCTCCACCTCCTCACTGCGTCACCCACCACCTGCACCAATTCTACCATCACACTTCCACCACCATCGCCTCCTCCACCATCGCCTCCTCCACCACCTGCACCGATTCTACCACCATCGCCTCCTCCACCATCGCCTCCCCCACCACCTGCACCAAATCTACCACCATCGCCTCCTCCACCATCGCCTCCCCCAACACCTGCACCAATTCTACCATCACACTTCCACCACCATTACCTCCTCCACCATCGCCTCCCCCACCACCTGCACCAAATCTACCACCATCACCTCCTCCACCATCGCCTCCCCCACCACCTGCACCAAATCTACCACCATCGCCTCCTCCACCATCGCCTCCCCCACCACCTGCACCAAATCTACCACCATCGCCTCCTCCACCATCGCCTCCCCCACCACCTGCACCAAATCTACCACCATCACCTCCTCCACCATCGCCTCCCCCACCACCTGCACCAAATCTACCACCATCGCCTCCTCCACCATCGCCTCCCCCAACACCTGCACCAATTCTACCATCACACTTCCACCACCATTACCTCCTCCACCATCGCCTCCCCCACCACCTGCACCAAATCTACCACCATCACCTCCTCCACCATCGCCTCCCCCACCACCTGCACCAAATCTACCACCATCGCCTCCTCCACCATCGCCTCCCCCAACACCTGCACCAATTCTACCATCACACTTCCACCACCATTACCTCCTCCACCATCGCCTCCTCCACCACCTGCACCGATTCTACCACCATCTCCTCCTCCACCATCGCCTCCCCCACCACCTGCACCAATTCTACCATCACACTTCCACCACCATCGCCTCCTCCACCATCGCCTCCCCCACCACCCGCACCAATTCTACCATCACACCTTCTCCATCATTGCCTCCTCCACCATCACCTCCCCCACCGCCTCCCCCACCACCCGCACCAATTCTACCACCATCGCCTCCTCCACCATCGCCTCCTCCACCACCCGCACCAATTCTACCACCATCGCCTCCTGCACCATCACCTTCTCCACCAGCAACCCTTCCACCTCCATCACCTCCTCCACCTCCTCACTGCATCACCCACCACCTGCACCAATTCTACCATCACACTTTCACCACCATCGCCTCCTCCACCATCGCCTCCCCCACCACCCGTACCAATTCTACCATCACACCTCCTCCATCATTGCCTCCTCCACCATCACCTCCCCCACCGCCTCCCCCCCACCCGCACCAATTCTACCACCATCGCCTCCTCCACCATCGCCTCCTCCACCACCCGCACCAATTCTACCACCATCGCCTCCTCCACCATCGCCTCCCCCACCACCCGCACCAATTCTACCATCACACCTCGTCCATCATTGCCTCCTCCACCATCACCTCCCCCACCGCCTCCCTTACCACCTGCACCAATTCTACCATCACACCTCCTCCACCATCGCCTCCTCCACCATCGCCTTCCCCATCACCTCCTCCACCAACTGCACCAATTCTACCATCATCTCCTCCTCCACCATCACCTCTCCCACCACCTACATCCCTTTCGCCAACATCGCCTCTCCCATCACCTCCTCTCCTATAGCTTCCTCCCCATTACCTCCCCTATCACCCCTTCTCCAATCATCTCCATTGCCTCCTCCTCCATCACCTTCACCACCGTCACCTCCACCTGCATCGTTTCCTCTACTATCACTTCCACCTCCATCACCTCCTCCACCACCTGCACCAATTCTACCAACACGGCCTCCTCCACCATCAGCATCACTTCTGCCCCATCAACTCCTCCACCTCTACCTCTGTCACCTCCACCTCTTTCAACAGCATCACTTCCAATACCTGTGCATCCATCACCACGCTGACACCACCTCTGTCCTCTCACTTCCTCTACTTGCAGCCCCACCATAATGACCTCCACTGCAATCACCTCCACATCACCTTTGTTTTTATGGCCATCCCTGCATCCCACCTTCCTGTTTGCTTCACCTGCACCAGCACCTCCTCCAATATCCTCGTCTACACCACAGAGCCCCATCACAGGGGCCACCTTATATATGCCCAGCACAGGAGGACTGGACCCTGAGTCCCTCACCAGAGGCTCCCAGCCTGTGGTTGGGGGGCAGGGAGTGGCCCCAAACACAGACCCTCACCAACAACCGTGGTAGCTGGGAAGAAACCAGCTGGCTGCCAGACATGTTCCGGGACCCTGGGCAAGTCAGCCCCCCCCCAGGTCCTTGGGCTCCTCATTTGCAAAATAGGGACACTCTGCTTCCTTCACACATTCTTCACTGCACATCAGCTCCCCCTCCCCCATCCCCACCCTGTCACCTCTCTGCTCTCATCTCCTCCACTGCCCCCCTTTTCTTTTCTTTATTTTTGCATAGAATTACAGTGATTCACCCACTCTATCCAGGGGCCCCCTCGAGTGTGGGTTTGGGTCCTCCCTCTATGCCTCCAGGGACTGAGAAGCTGATATTAAGAACGACTGATTCTGAGATGCTCCGATCTTAGATCAGAGCTGGTGTCCTCTCTCAGTCTCTTCGGAGTCCAGGGATGAAGAGGATCTAGTGCTGGGTCCTGGGTGGTCCCAGAGGCCCTGGAAAAAGATCACAGGTGGTCCAGAAGAGACTGAGAGCCCACTCCCAAGTCTGAACCCCTCATGGGTACCCAGCAAGTAAGCCAAAAGGGCCCTGTCCAGCCGGCCAGCCCCAGCCCAGGCAGGGCTCTAGGTAGGAGGGGGTGAGGCTCTGCTGGTCCATAGCTAGGTGGGAGCAAAAGTGAACTGGGGGGACCCTCAAGTTCCAGATGAAAACCCTTTCATTTCAGACCCCCTGGAACTTGCCTACATAACACCTCTCTTCTGCCTGCTTCTTACCTTCCTAGAAAGTGCTGGGGTCAACAGATCACACCCTCCCACTGGTGCCCCTCCACAGGCCAAGAGGATGGTCAAACCCTGCCACCCCCTGCATTATTGCACGGTGTCTGCCCTCTGTGCCTCTGTTTCTTCAAATGGAAAATTGTCTTAATTGTGGTCTTGCCCAGCTATGGGAAGGGATTTAACCAGAAAAGTCTTGAATATCATGGTGGGGCTGAGATGAGGTTCTGAGATCCCATCTAGGGGTCACATGGCCATAAAGTACACCCCCCCGCCGCCACCCCAGGTCTGGCCTCAAGCCTCTGCATCTCTCCCAAGATCTTCTGGGAGAGGGCAAAGATGGAGAAATTGAGGTAAGGGGTAGGGAGTTGGCTGCCCCAGCCCGGGGCATCCTACACCTCTCTCAAGGCCCAGGAGCAGGACCCTTCCCCCAGGAAACCCTTCTCTTCACCCCAGAAGAGTGGGGTCAAGCCTGAGCTCGAGTTCCCTCTGTTGCCCTACACAAAGTGCGTCCACAGGAGAGAGCTTGCTGGCTGTGTTTGTGCAGGGATGACACTCCTGTGTGGGTGGTGGGCCAGTCAGGGGAGTGGGACCCTCGGAGCACCCTCAGCAGCGTGCACCATCTGAAGTCAGGGAGGGAGCAGCTGCGGCCTCACATTCAGTCGCCCCTCAGGGCTGCGTGGGGGAGAGCGGGGTCGCACCTGTTCACCCCAACACCTTCCGGTAGCTACGCTATTCCCTCTCCCTCCTCCCCTCCTGCCTCCTCCTCTCCCTGCTCCCCCTCCCCCCTTGCCCTCTCCCCCTCCTCCCTCTCTCCCTCCTCCCCTTCCCTTTCCTCCTCCAACCCACCCCCCCCCCCCCCGGTCTCCAGAGGCCCACTGTGGTCTGGTGCAGTAACCAGAGAGCAGTGGGTGACTGTTGGGGAGAAATGCCGCCGCTGTGCCCGTCCCGGGCCATCCCTGGGCTCCAGTGGGCTGACCATACAGGCATCTGTCTGTCCCCTCCAATCCTATTGGAGGTGTCCATATGGGGGCTGCCACAAATGCCTGGTGGGGTGGAGGGTTATGTGTGATCGTGGTACTGTGCATGGGCTCTTGGCACATGTAGTGGGCTTTGCTGCAGTTGGGGGGTGTCCATACATAAACCAGAGGGGTGCGTAACTGGGACATCCTGTGACCCTAGCAAGAGTCGTCCACTCGACGGGCTGGAATGTGGGCAGTGGCATGGGTATGTGGAGGGGTGCTGGAGGGGAGAGCCCAGAGGCTGTGGCTGGGTCACCAGGTGGTGGAGGAAGACCCAGGAGCCAGCGGACAGCTGCATGACAGGTGAGTATTAGGGGGAAGCAGCGTGAAAAACTGGAGGTGTGATGTGTCGAGCCTGGGTGGCAGCAGATGTGCATGGCACCCCCAGGGAAGCTCAGTGTCTGAGTGGGCGGGATGCAGCCCAGGGACCATCTAGACCCTCAGGATGGCTGCTGTGTACCTGCCTGCTCCCGGGCTGCCCACCCACGCCTTCACCAGTCCCCGTCCATGGAGCCACGGGGCCTTGGCTCCATGGGCTCAGGGGCCTTGAACACACACTCTGGGCACACTGGTTTCCTGGCTTATCAGGCAAACACAGCGACCCCGTGACCCTGATCCTGATACACCTGTCTGTCAGCGGGAGGGAGTGGTCCTGTTGTGCAGGGGGCATGAGGGTCTGAATGAGTGCCAAAGCGGGACCCTGGACCCATTCCTTTCTTCCTTGCTTGCCTCATACCTTTATCTAGCACCTACTGTGTGCCAGGCCCCACTGGGAGCAGGACAACCTCCCATCACACAGCCACGGTCTGATGCCTAAGACATGCCCCTCCAGTAATCCCATGGATAAGTGGAAAGCCAGGGCTGACTTGCTTCCAAAACAGGGCGCTGGCTGCCTGGCTCGGAGCAGGGAGAGATGGAGGTGGCGTATGAGTGGGGGTTGTGAGCCCAGCAGGGTTCTAGGAGGCCTCCAGGTGGGGACAGAGCTAGGTATGCAGGTGGGCCTGGGCACCTAGCCCGGGTCTTAGACGTGGGGGGGGGGTCTAGGGGCCTAGTGGTCTACTGAAACCCCAAGGACAAGAAGAATGAGCCAGAGTGGCAGCAGGAGGGCTGGGTTTGACAGGGAAAGGCAAGAGCTGGACCCCGGCACCAGAATTCAGCAATGGGGGCACCTGTCCCTCAGTTTGTGCCATGCCCAGGGCAACAGCTAGGCCGGTGTGTGTGCCCTCTCCCTTGCACCCCTGCACCGAGCGCCTGTCCACCTGGCTACAGGATGGGGGGTGTGGGAGCAGGAGCGGGAGTGGCTGTCCCCTCCCCTCTGGCCACCTCCTGTGCTCAGCTTAGGCTTCCAGGAGCAGACAATTCAATACGGAGCCTGGTCTCCGGCTGGGATGATGACCGGTTTCCTTGGCGACGCGTCCCGCCCCAGCCACCAGCTGCCCAGACCCCAGATGTGGGGAACACTGATGCCCCCACCCTGATGGCTTGTCCCCACCAGACTGAGCTGCCCTGAGCCTCCCCCGTGGCCTCCTCAGTCCAGAGATGGTGGATGACTTGCCCAAGGTCACACAGAGAGTCACTAAAGGGGGCCTGGAGTCCACACACTGACCCTCTTTATCTATACCCTGCACCCCTGGGGGAGCCTGAAAGGGGTTCCCATGGTGGGGCTCAGAGTCGTCTCCAAGGAGACAGGTGCAGAGCCAGGCCCCTGCCCTCGGGCAAGGACCCTCAGCGGCCTCAGCAGCCCCTCCTCATCTGTCGTCACGGCCTGTCCCCTGTCCACTCGCTGTCCCTTCCTCTCCTTCCCCTCCCCCAACTGCCCTGGCACCTCGCTCCTCCAGCCAGCGCCAGGCCTTCGGGGGAGGCCTCACCTCCTCCCCTCTCTACGGCTCCCCCAGATGGGCTTTTAATGGCCACGTTTTCAAATTAGTTCTGAGCCTTCCAAAGACTTATCAGGGAAACGTGTGTTTCTGCAGGGATTTGGGGCACCCCTCCGGGGCTCCATCTGGAAGTTGCAGTGCCTGGGGCTGGGGAGCTGGGGTGTCTAGGGGCAGCTCACACTTAGACCGTGAGCCGTGGAGACTCCCCCCCCCCCCATTCAGACACCCTCCCACAGGGGCAAACTGAGTCGGTGCACCGGCACACCCAACCCCAACCTGCACACAGTGTTTATTTTCAAAAACCTATTAAGAAATCACAGTGGCCAGCAGTTGGAAATGGATTTGAAAAAGATGACCGGAAAGGAACCGGTGATAAAAAAGAACAGAGAGGCCAACCCAGGAAGGGGGGCGTGACCCAGCACTTTAGTGATTAGGAAGCTAATCAACACAGCAACTCACAGAACACGGTGCCCCGCACCCAGTGGGGCCAGGTGGGGAGAAGGGCCGACCACGGCAAACCGTCTGGAACAGCCTGACTGTCCTCTGGCTAGGAGGTGGCCAGCAAAGGAGGGAAATGGCCCAGGAGAATAGGGCGTAGCCCGCAAAAATGACCCTGGAGGCACTCTCTTTACTGATGTGGAATGTTCTGGGTGTCGTGGAGAAGGAAGCAAAACAGAACCGACTTTCCAACGCATTGTTTTAAACAGAGGAAAAGGAAAATAGAAGGAATGAGCACTTGTAGCTGCCGGGTTAGGAGCAGCCTCTCTGTAGAAGGACAAATAGAAACTGGGCTGCAGGAAGGAGGGTCATGGAGGACGCAGTCTTGTTCCACATAAATTTGGAACCAGGCCAATGTGTCCACCATGGAAAATAATAATACAGCGTAGTTTAAGGAGGCGGGCGGAGGGAGAGAGCCGCGGCTTTGTCGTGGCTCCGACTGCTTCTGGAGCCTGTTTCTTTATCCAATTCCTGCGCTCCTCCTGGGCTGGGGATTCTAGTCTCCATTTGGGGAAACGGAGGGGCGCAGGGGCAAGCGACGAGTCCACGGTCACAGGCCTCAGACGCCGCCACTCGCCCCCCGCGCCGCCGCCCCAGGCTTTCCCTGGGCGCTCCCGCCCCGGTCCCGGGAGTCCGCGCTCCGTGGTCCGCGCTCCCGGCGCTGCGCCCACGACGCCCGCAGCGCACAGCCCAGCGCTCCCCGGCCGCCGCCGCCCTAGCTTGTGTGCCCTACACGGGTCTGGGGTCTCCTCACGTCCCGCCAGGCTGCGGAGGGCGAGTGCACTGCTGGCTCCTTTCGGGTTTAGGGGATCCTCACGCCCGCAGAGGACAGAGGTGCGGAATGCGGCACATCTCCCCGGCTCGCCTCCCCGGCAAGGCAACGTGGGCCTCAGCGCCCCAACGTGGGGCGGCGTTCGCCTGGTGGGGGAAATTGAGGCACTGGCGTCTCCCCCAACGCGCGCGCGGATGCGCCTGACATTTGGAGAAGGGCGGACCCCTGCTGTCCCCGCATTCACCCTCCCCTGTTACTGTAGTTGGATGCGACCCTTTCTCAACCCCCAAGCACTAGGGAGTAGAGTCGGTCAGTAACTGTCTTAGATGCGCCAGAGACGGGTGTTCCAGCAAGCCCAGCTGGGGGCGCATGGCTGACCCAGTCGCCAGCACAGGTCTCGGGAGAGAGAAGGCGATTCCTCCCGCGGTCCCGCCCGGCATGCCGCCTTGAATACGCCAGATCCAGATCTGAGCAAGAAGACGGATGGGGTTCCTGAGCCAGAGTCTGCACCCCCGTTTGTCCCAGTGCGAATATGTGCGTCCCCACGTGCCTCCCGAGAACATCTCCACTTGCGACCCCTGCACTCCCCTTCCGCAGTCTGCGCCCCTCGTGCGTGCATCTCCTTGTCGCCGTTTCCATCTGCTGCGGATCTATGACCTGTTTAGACCCCAACAGGGTCTAACGGGCCCCCCTCCCCACAGCTACCCACGAGGCAAGAGTCCACAGGCAGAATGGTTTGGTTCCTAAGCCCACCCGCCCCTATACCTACTTGGCAGGGGGGAAACTGAGGCCGCAGGTGCCCCGCATTGCCCAAGGTCCCATGGGTCTCCCAGGCAGCCCCTGGCTCCTGGCCTAGCCTCTCCCCTCCCCCACTAGCGCTGCCTTCCTTATTGATCAAGGGCCATATTTAATTAAAAACTTGATTCAAACCAGCTTGAGCTCCCCTGGTTAAGCTGGGCTTTCTGCTACATACAAAGACGCAGGCCAGCCGCAGGGGCCCGGCATCCCTCCTTACAGCTACTCTGGGGCTTCCCCACCTCCTGTCCTTTGTCCTTAAGTGCCCACCAGCCAGAAGTTAGGGCATCTGCAGGCTGTGGGCAGGGAGTTTCCTCTGCATCTTAGGGTCTATGGGGAGCTACGTGGCAGGATGCTAAGCAGAGGCGTGATGAGCTCCAAAGTGACCGTAAGAAACCCCTTCTTACAGTGCCCTGGAGAGGGCACCAGGGATGGGAGTGGAACCCGGAGCCCAGCAAGGAGGAGAAGGAGAGGGAGGCAGACCCAGAGGTGGGTCACTCAGACTAGAGTGGTGATGGCTGATAGAGAAGCAGCACAGGCATGCGAGAGGAGGTAGCGGGGAGAGGGCTCAGTTCTGAGATGGTAGGCAAGGGGGCTTCGGAATAAAGGGATGGAAAACCAGCTTCAGCCCCTCACTGTGCAGACCTGTTTATGTGCTTGACTGTGATGTGGGGGTGACTGTCCCTGTCTCGCAGACGGGAAGGGGTTATTGGGCTTGGGGCTCAGGGAGGGCTGGAAATGAAAGGCTGAGCTCAGGCTTACCCTGAGGGCCAGCTTCAGTGGGGGTGGTTGGCCAGGAAAAGCAGAGGCAGGGATGCTGGTGGCTCTGGGTTGGATGGGAGGAAGCTGGGACCTGGTCCCCACATGGCCTCCCTGGGGGGCTCACGTGGGCCCATGATCCCGTCACCCTCAGAGGAGCCCAGCCCCCACCGTTCATCTGCCTGAGGGTCATCCAAGCTGCTTCTAACCTGGAACTTGCCGTGACCTTGAGAGACAGCCTCCTGTCCTTGGCCTCAGTCCCCTGAGGCCTCTTCCAGCCTTTGTCCCGGCTGCACCACCTGCCTGGCATGTCCCCCTATTTGCAGGAGGTGGGAACCTGGGCATCTCAAGCCCTGCTTTCAGCCCCTCCAGACTCAGCCGATCAGGGGCTGCAGTGCCCTGTTTGCAGCTGGGGAAGCTGAGTCTGTTCTCCCTCCTGCTGGAACTGGCTCCATCTCACACCGTGTGTGGGGCTTTGGCAACTGCTTTCCTTTCTCTTGGCCTCAGCTTGCTGGTCTGTAAAGTGGGCACAAGAATCACATCCAGCTTCAATGGTCATTCCAGATGATTCCAGCTCTCATTCCTGGTGGCTGAGCCAAGGAAAGGGGGGAGGGCTTCCAGCACCCCAGACACCCCCCTCCCCATCTCGGAGTCTGCCCCTCTCCTCTGCCTCCCTGTCTGCATGGCGGGAGCACAGAATCACTGAACCTGGGCAGGGTCCTGGGGCTGTCCCAGCCAGGTCTTGTGGCTTGGAAGGGGGGCCTGGTTTGGGGAGGGGCGACCCAGGGTCGCCCTGGGCATGTTCCAGAGCTCACAGGGCTGTGCACCCGCAATTCCAGACCTGGTCTCCCTCACCACATGCATCTCTGTGGGAGCCTGTGGTGTGCCCCCCCCCCCGCCACCCAGACCCCTCCCGGACTCCCTGTCCACTCTCTGTGCATCTCCCAGATCCCGGGCTGCTGGGCCCCCCCCCCTGGAAGATGAGGAGAAGTGCGTGTGGGGAGTGGTTAAGCAAGGTGGCCTCAGGGTGCAGGGTCTGTGAATGCACACCCAGGGTCTCCATAGGGAGCGGTTGATAAGAAAACCTCCACAAGCCCCTACTAGGTGGCATCTTATTTGGTCCATTTCTCAGATGAGGAAACTGAGTCTCAGACCCTCACTCTTCACCCCACCAGTCAGTGAGGGAGCCCAGGTTAGGCTCAGGTCGTCAGGTCCCCTGCTGGGATGTCTTGGGGGGATCTGTAAGATGTGAGGGCCCCTTGCCGCTCAAGGTGAGGTTTTTACAGAGCTGCAGGGGTCCTTGCGCGGGTGCTTACAGAAGCTGCGCGGCCAGCCCTCTCAGTGGGACTTGGTTGGACCTCATGGCCTGGGTCCCTTCATGCTCAGACACCCTCGCCCCCCCCCCCAGTCTGGGATGGTGGCTACAGAGTGGGGGCAGAGGCTGGGGGCAGGCAGTGCCTGCCTCACCCCGGGTGGAAGAGCTGGTTTGCCTTTTCCTGTCCTTTACCGTCCCCTCCAGACCCCCAGCCTGGCCGCCTGCTTCTTGGTTACAGAAATGGTCCCCTCCTCGCCTCAGTTTCCCCATGCTGGTTTCCACCACCCGTCAGCGTTTTGGGCACGCGACTCACCAGTGAGGCAAGAAGGAGGACAATTGCCTCCATCTGATATTTATTATATATATATTTTTGTGATCAGTTACAAAAAATACTTTTCCTCCAGAGTTGCAATTTAAACAATATTTGAAGACGGCCAAAGCTATCGACCAGCGGCAGTGATGAATTAGAGATGGTAATTCGAATTCATCGACCACCCCGCCCCAGCCGAGAGTCCTCCCGCCCCTCCCCCAGCCCCTCTCCCAGAATTCCTGTTTGAGCTAGAGCCAGAGAGGCTTCCAGGAGGAGGCAGCTAGCAAGCCATCCCACTCCCAGGACCTTGGAATGGGGTGGGAAGCTGAATCCCCCAGTGGCGGTGGGGTTATGGGGCTGCAGGATGGGCCTTGCCCAGACTAGCAGGTCCCAGAATCTCAGAATGTTACACCCAGAACCTGGCTCCCGCCCCCCCATTTTACAGATGGGTAAACTGAGGCACGGAGGGCCGACAGGGACCGGGCAGTGGGGTGGACCTATTTCTCAGGCACTTCAGAGAAACAAAGACACCATCCCTTTCCCCCTGGGCCCCAGATGTGGGAAGGAGAGAGGTGGGGAGCTGGGGAGGTGGGTGGGGAGAGACCCAGGCTGAGGGCCCCACCCGGCTGCCCTCTGGGACTCTCGGCTCTTCTTTGCAGTGCTTCCCTTCTCTGCCTCTGTCTCTCTGCCGCTCTCTCTTTGTCTCTCTGTGTTTCAGCTTTGGTTTCTCTTTCTGTTCCTCCCTCTTTGTTTCTGTCTGTTTCTCTGTCTCAGGTTTTGTCTTTTCCTTTCTCCCTGTTTTTGTCACTCTGTCTCTCCCTATCTCTGCCTCTCCGTGTCCATCTCTCTGCGTGTGTCCTCCCGTCCCCTGGCCCCAGCGCCCGCGGTCACCCGGGTGGTCCCGCGGGGAGCAGCGAGCGGAGAGGCAGGAGGCAGGCGAGCGCGGGCGGGACCGGGGCGCAACGCCCGTCGAGGGGTGAGCAAGAGCGGGGCGGCGAGTCCTGCCGCGGGGGGCGGGGGAGCTGGGGGGGAGCGGCGACCAGGGGCCCCTGGGGGCGCTCCAGGCGGCGCGTGCGGGGCGCAGCGTTTGGGAGGGGGACGCACCCCGGTGCCTCCCCCTAACCGCCGCGATTTGCCGCCACTTAACCGCTTTTCATTTGCGCAGCGACCGGAACTAAAGGCCTCTGAGCCGGCGGGCGCCTAATTAGCCCTCGCGCTCGGCCGGCCGGCCACCTCTGACTCCCAGGCCGAGCCCCGGGGTGGAGACGTGGCCCGGAGCGCGCGCGAGTTGCGGGGGGCGCCCAGGGCCGGGCGCGCGGAGCAGGCAGGTCGGTGGGGTCACCTTGTGGGCAGCGGCCGTCAGGAGCAGAGGACAGGCGGCCGGTCCCGAGGCGTTATCCCCAGCACCCCAGCGCCCCGCCCGAGGCGCGACCCCTGCGCTCACCCCTCCTTGTCCCCCTGTGCTCCTGAGACCGCCGCCGTTCGGACGTTCATTTTCCGAAAGGGGAAATCGAGGCGCACGGAGGTGAGACAGCTCGCCAGAGCCACAGAGGCCCGGGAGGCCCTGCTGGGATGCAAATGAGGTCTTAGTTTCCCCTCTTGCAGTTCTACTGGCAGCGGGAAGGGACGCCCCAAGTGCTCGAGCCGCAGGCCCCGCCCGGGGCTCCCGGGGCTCCCGGGACTCCTCGGCTTCGGTCTGTCGTTCCGCCCGCCCTGGCCGACCTTTGGCAGGGGGACCCTGAAATGTGAGGCTGAATACGTGAACGGGCTCCTCAGTCCCTTAAGGTGACCGTGAGAAAAATGGAAAGTGACATGTGTTCCTTCGGGTGAGCCCAAGTCAGACACCAATGTCCCCTGAAATACGAGCGCTGGGGAGGAGGCAGAAGGTGGATGCTATGGTCCAACGGTCCACGTGCTACACCACGTGTCGGTCGCCACTTCGTGTCTGACACCTTGGAGTGACGGCCGTGGCCAGAGCGTAGGGGGTGTGCTTTTCGGCGCTACCTGATGTCACCTATATTGCGCGGAGCAGGCTGTGGCTGCGTGTTGGTATGACCGAGGGGCCCCTGTGAGCACACCCATGTCACTGCGCGTGGGGTGGGGAGCGGGACGGAACAGGTTTTGCCTTTACACAAGACCTGTCTAGGTTCCTAACACCATTTCTCGAGTGTCACACTGGGTCACCTGCCACATAGAAAGGAAAATTTATTTTCCCGTTCCCTAAAGTGGAGAATTTAAGAAGCCTATAGGAGGCTCAGCTAGTCGCCTCACTCTGCAGAAGGGGAAACTGAGGCCATGTGTGAGTGCAGAATCTCCCCCCGCCCCGTTGTCCGGTATGCCTGGGGGAGACCCCTCTCCATCCTTCAACGATGCCCCTTCTCCCCAGCCCCCCCCCCCTCGGTGGACTCCAGGCTCAAATCTTTCCCTGCCTCTGTGCTCCAGGGGCACCTAGTTTGAGAGACAGCCACTCCAGCTCCACTGGCCCCTGTGTGCAGAGAAGCGATCGATCGGGCGACGGAGCCGGCTATTGTCCCCACGGCTGGGGCAGCCGCAGCCCCCTCCCCCTGCGGCCAGGGAAAGACACCCCCCTCCTGGTGAGGCCCATCATGGGACAGTGGCAGGGGCTCTCCTGCACCCCACAGGCACCCAGGAGAAGGGGGCCTGGTCAGGCCCCCTCGCTGGGGGCAGGTGTGGACCCAGCTGTTGTCAGCTGGGATGGGGGGAGGGAGCATAGTCCCCAGGGGGCCGGGGGCTGAGAGGCAGAGAGAGAGAGAGAGAGACGGAGAGAGCTACGGAGAGTAGGAGAAAGAATGAGGAACAGGAGCAGAACCAGAGCAAGCGAAAAATAAATAGACACCAGTCTGTCCCGACAGACAGAGGCAGAAATGAGGGAAACACAAAACGGAAAAGCCAGGCTGCCAGGAGTGCGCGCACCCGGGCCAGAAGCAACCGCGCAGGGCGGGATGCCGGCCGGGGTGTGAAGGCCTCCGGGCCGCGCGGGCGAGGGTCCCCCGGGCCGCCCCTCCCCCGCCCGTTCTCGGGTGACCTTTGCCAGCGGCCGGAGGGGGGAGGGGGCTATCGATCGCTGAGGCCGAGCTACAAAGAAGCGCGCGCTGGGGCCGAGGGCTGAGCGCGGGCCCGGCGCTGGCCGCCTCGTTGCGGGCGCCGGGTGCACGGTCCCGGCTCTCTGCGCAGAGCTGGGAGCGCAGCCGCGGGCTTTTCGGGAGGAGAGGAGCGGCTCCCTGAGAGGACAGCAGCGGCGCGTCTGGGGCACAGCACCTCCCCCCGTCCCCCCCCAACACACACACAATGAGCGACCTTGCAGGTTGCTTCGAGGATCCTCCCCACAGTGTGAAAGGAGCCAGGGACCCCTCCCCGTTCCCAGAGGGGCCGGGCGGGCTGCTAAGGGGAGTGGGGGGGGTGGGGAAGGCGCCACAATCTCTTTCTCCCTTTCGGCCACAGTACAGACGGGCAGGGGCACAGATCACACTCCAGCCTCCTGCCAGGGAGTCCTGAGCCAGCCGGCGGGGCGCGCGGCCCCGGCCTGAGAAGGGGCTGGGGTGCCCCGCGGCCGCCCTGCTTGGTGCTGGGGAGCCCCGAGCCGTAGCCCCGGGGTCAGGCGGTGTGCGCCGCGCTCCTACCTGCTAGGCGCAGCGCCGACATGCGCTGGAACTCGGGTTCCTGCAGCCACTTCCACATCCTGCGGAAGGTCTCCCGGCCCGACTTGAGCTTGCTCCACGGCTTGGGGTTGCGCAGCAGGTCGGAGAGCGTGCCCTGGGAGCGGCACAGGATGCGCTGCGCGAAAATGGCCTGCGGGATGCTGTAGCGCTTCAGCTCGGCAGTGATGCGCTGCGCCACCTCCTTGGTGTTGATCTCCTCGGCCGCCGCGCCCGCCCCGGGGCCGCCGCCGCCGCCGCCCGCGCCCGGGCCGCCGCCGCCCGCGTGGGACCCGTGCGCCCCGGCGGCGGCCAGCCCGCCCAGCGGCGCCAGCAGCCCCGCGGTGCCCCCGCCGCCAGCACCGCCGCCGCCGCCGCCGCCGCCGCCGGGCAGCCCGCGAGCCAGCGCGTCTTCGGCGCGCCCCAGCAGCGCGGCGTGCGGTTCGAAGGCGGCGGGCGGCAGCAGCTTGTCCCCGGCCAGGTGGCCCGGCGCGCCGTAGGCGGCCAGCGGCGGCGGCGGTGGCGGCGGCGGGGGCTGCGGAGCGCCGTGCAGCGCGGGTGGCAGCGCGTTCGGCAGAGGCGACAGCGGCGACCCCATGGCGGGCAGCTCCTTGCCGTAAGGCCCGTAGAGGTGGCCCACGGAGGCGAGCGCCGCGCGCTCGTCGCGCATGAGGGTGAAGCTGCCGCTCACGCTGGCCGCCAGGCGCTGCGGCGGGGGCGGCGGGGGCGGCGCGGCCGCCGGGTGCGGGTGTGCGTGGGGGTGCCCGCCGTGCGCCCCGGCCACCGCCGCGGCCGCTGCGTGCTGGTGGAACTTGTCGGCCACGGCCGCGAGAGGCGGCAGGTGCTGCAGGGGCGTGAGCGTCGTGTAGGTGCCGCCCAGGCCGGGCGCCTCACAGGCCATGCCCATGGCCGGGTGCAGCGGGCCGGCCAGCTCCCCGCGGAAGTCGGCGCCGCCACTAGCGCCGCCCGTGCCGCCCGCACCCCCGGCGCCCCCGCCGCCGCCGCCGCCGCCGTCCAGCAGGCTCGCCATGCCGGCCACCAGGCCCGGGCGCCCGGGCGCCACCAGGCCGCGGTGCTGCGCCGCCGCCGAGCGCGCGTGGCCCGGGCTCAGCAGCTCGCCCGCCTGCGCGTGGGCCACGCCGTGCAGGCCCCCCAGGCTCTCCAGGCTCAGCTCCATTGCTCGGCCGCTCGCCCGCCGCGCGCGCTCCTCGGCGCCGGCCCGGCGCGCTCAAGGCCGCCGCATGGCCCCCGCCCGCTCCCCGGTGGCTGCGCGCGAGGCTGCCCGGCTGCGCGGCGCACCGCCCGGCCCGGCTGCGAGCGCGGCCACCAGGATGTGGCGGGGGAGCGGCCGCCGGCGCCCGGGCCCGGGTCTGACGTCAGCACCCCCGCCCACCTGCTCCCCTGGCCGCCGCCTCCCGTCGCCTCGCTCTCCGCCCGCTCCGGCCCCCTCGAGCGCCAGGCCGGCCGGAGTGGGCCAGACTCGGGCTTCTGGGGTCCCCTGCCTCGGTGCCCGCCCGCCCGCGCCGCCGCCCCACCCCCCCGCCCCGGGGCCCAGCCCTGGGCGGGCTCAACGGGCCCTCATCTCTGCCTCTCTTTTTCTGTGTCTCTCCCCAGAGGGTCACAAAGGTTCCTTTCCCGCCTGACGCCCCCCAGCCCATCTCCAGGGAGTGGGTAGCAATGTGGCTGGGTGGGGGCCTGCCATCTAGCTGCTCCCCTCCTCCACTGGCGTGCACACGGACCCCAGGAGGCAGATCCCTCTGTAAGCTCAGCTTCCCCTAACCGAGCACTCTACACGGAGTCAGAGCCCCCTTCCCACCTCTCTGGGGGGTGTGGTGCTGAAAAGCCAGGTCCTCCGCGGGCTGGGTCACGGCCTGTTTGCCCCAAATGTCTGGATCTGCTTCCAGGTGTGGGCTCCTGGGCCTCAGTTTCCCTAGCTGTACAGTGGAGCACCTGTCCTCAGGGGTGCCAAAGGTACCTCCCACTTCCGCCTTCTTCTAGTTTCCTCTATCCCCAGCGTGGGGTGACCCTTAAAGAACCCCCATCCTCTTCCAGAGATGGCGGGCGGAGGACACGTGCTCTCTGCTCCCTAAGAAGCCCCTGCTTCAAATGCCAGCGAACCGAAGGTGCTCCTTTTCCTCACCACCTGGAGACAATTGAGGCCCAGGGACCCCTGGGAACTGGGAGAAACAGGGAGCCTCCCACACTCAGAGAGACATCCCCTTCTATGATCCCTCCAGTGGGGTAAGATGCACGCATGTGACCAGGCCAGACCCCAAAGGGTGCCCTGTCTTGAGGCCAGAGTCGGGGAGGGAATCCCCAAATCAACCCCACCTCTTCCTCCTTCCCCAGATCATCAGCCCCACAGGGTAACCTTTGGGGGGAAAACTAGCGAGGCCTCTGCCGAAGGGCCCTCCCACCAGTCACCCCCATCTCAGCAGGAGGACCTGGGGTGTAAGCTGCCAGGGGAGAGAAGACTCTAGCAGGGAGCCATCCCCCCTGCTCCAGGCAAACGGCTGGCCACCCCTCCCCCCACCTTCAGCACCACCCTCCTCCCCTGTGGATGTGGACCAGCTACTGAGATTGGCCCCTGAGCAGAGCCCTTTGTGTCTGTTTTCCCTTCCACGATGGGGAGGACAGTGCTTTCCCGCCTGCCCTAGCTCTGAGCCAGAGGCACCACTGTGCTGACCACCATAGTGGGAGAGGGAGGGCTGCAGTCTCCAGGCACAAGGGAGCTGGGGGGCCTGGATGATCAGGAACCCCAGCTTGGAGGGGTCAGACAGTGGAACGGCCTGATCCAAGTCCTGGGGCCGGATGGGGTTAAAGGGGACCCCGGTCAGTGCTTTGTGCTTAGGACTCAGCATTTAGTAGCCACCTACTGTTTACCTACCAGGCACACACTCTCTCCTCACCCAGCCCTGAGGGGGAGTCAAGCCACCATTTTCCAAGTGCCTTGGGCCCAAGGTGGAGAGTGCCATGGCTTGGCTTGCCCTGGGTTCCTAGGAGCTGTGTGAGTGCTAACCCTCCCCCAGGTCCAGGTCCATGGGCTTTTCCATTCCGGGGTTTCTATGTAATTCCAGGTTATGTATTATCACACCCATCTTCCAGGTGGGAAGACAGAGAGGGGAGAGGGGCAGGTCCAGACAACTGAACATCCCCCTCCCCCGGGCAGATTGAGCCTAGGAGGTGGGTTTGACAGTGCTGAGCCCCAGCCGGAGCCCCCCAGTCCTACCCTCCAACAATCACAGGTAATTAAAAATAATCGTGGGATCTAAAAATCAATCAGCCTCCATAAAATGATCACATCCCAGGCCCAAGAAGCGCAGATCCGGCGGGCGGAGGAGTCAGGGTGGGAAAACAAAGGTGGAAGGAAGTACCCCCAAATGTCCACCCAGGGGTACGCCATGGGGGTCCCGATCATGCAGCCTTTTGCTTCCTTCTTTATATATTTTCTCTGGCTCGATTATCACTTCATTTTTATAACAAGCATGTGTGGCTTTTCTAACGAAGAAAGGCGTCCATTTTAAAAGAAAAGACTCCAGCCAGTGGCTTGGAGACTGAGGCCCCTCCTCTCTGCGGCCTCCGGACACCCCAAGCACCTGGACTCGGCAGGGGCAGGGCCGTCGGCCCCGGGCAAGCAGCCCCCCGCCTCCTTCACGCTGGCCTGGACTTGGACTCCCTCGGGGAACAGGGTTCTCGCTCCCCACAGAAGCTGCGCTCCTGCCGGGAGATTGAACAAAAATTTGCCGGCATCCAGGGAGGAGGCCCCCTGGATGGAGGGAGGGAGGCCCCCTGGAACCCCTGAACCGGCTTCCCCCACCAGCGGCCTTTTAGTAATTAGTAAAATAGAATTGAGCCGGCTACGGGGCAGGCGGGTGGCTCGGGCCCTGATCGATCTTGGGTCATTAGGCAAATTGCGGGCGGGGGAGCGGTGGGCTGGATGGGGGCAGGGAGACCCCCATCCTCGCTCCTACCGGGACCTTGGCCACGTCGCGGAAGCTCTCCGGCTTCAGTATCCGCCCCCCCCCCCCGCAGAAAAATTGGAGACCGACCCCGAGACCCCGCGTCTGCGCACGCTGGGCTGCCCCCGGCCGACGCCCACCCTCTCTGTGCCCAGCTCGGACCTCCTCCCCACTCGGGGAGCCCAGCGGTCCCCGCGGCTTCAACTACGCCTCCCTCCCAAGCTCGAAACTCTCCTGTAATCAAGTGTCGTCCATCTCCTCTCCCCTGCTTCTGGCTCCGCATCGCAGGAAAAAAATGGAGGGATCCCCCAGGTTTTCCCTTTCCTGGCCTCCCCTAGGTCCCTCCACGGTCCGCGGCTGATTTTGTGATTCGGTGTGTGTCCTCACGGAAATGGAAGTCACCGGCCGCTGCGCACCCCTGTTTTTATTAGAGCAAGGTTTTAATAAATAGTGGCGATGACTAGCCCCCCTCCAGCCCCACCGAGCCTGACACCCGCGCCGGCCCCCAGTTCCAGTCCCCCAAACCTGCGGGCGCCCCAAATCCTGGCCGGCGCGCGCCTGGGAGGCCCGCATCCTCCCGCCAGACTTCGGCGCCTTCGTTCGGGCGGGGTCAGGGGACTTTATTTATTTTGCGGGGAGGGTGCCAGGCTTTTCAGGCCTGCGGGGGATCCTGGCGGGGCTGCGCGCGCGGTGCGCGGAGGTTCCACTTTCGGACCCTGGGAGCGGGGACATTCCGAGGGCCGGACCTGGGGCGCCACGACGTTGGGGCTTCGCCCCTGGCGGGCCGGACGTCCCGAGCTTCTCGCCCGCAGTCGGCGGCGCCCGGGGGCGCTGGCCCGCGGGGTGGATGCTCCCGCGGGCGTGTCAGCGACAGCTGCGCTCGGATCGATCCCCGCGCCCGCCCGGGCTCCGTTGCCCCCGCCGCAGCGCGCGGCTCCATCGAATCCTCATCGCTCCCGGGCCGCGCCGCCCGCCGCGCTCTCGGCAAACACGGCTCTTGTTTGCGCGGGGGCACCGGGGCTGGGCATTCGCGGGGCGCGGGTGTGTGTGTGTGTCGCTGGGGCCCGGGGTCCTTGTCCCCTCCCCTGGCGGCGCGGCCTCCGGCGGCCGGGAGTTACAAAGACACAGTGAGAGGAGAGAACCCCCCCATCACCACCACCACTGTACTCTGGGGTGGGCGGTCGAGGCCGGGCCCGGGAGGAGCCGCGGGGCGCCCGGACCGCCGTCTCCGCCTCAGTTTCCCCATCTGGAGAGTGACCCGCAGGGGCTGAGGGATCCCAGGGCGCCCGAGGTCTGCTCGCTCCTCTCCCTCCTCCTCCACCCGCTTTCGCTTCCTCCGCGCGCCGCCAGCGCGGCGCAGGTCCGGAGCCCGGCCGGAGGCTGAGCCTGGGACGACCCGGTTGTAAAAAGGGTGAGGCCCAGTTGGAGGCTTAGCCAGAGGGGGCCGGGGACACGAATGCGCCCCCCTACGTCAGGCCCCGACCCCTCTTCTCTCGGCTTTGTCGAGATCACCCCTCCTCCTTCATGAGCTAGTGAGGAGACTACGAGTCTGCCCAGCAGTGAGCAGTCGGGGAAACTGAGGCCAGGCCCGCAGGACGCGGGGTGCGGTCTTCTGGAGGATGGGGGACGGGGACGCGGCGGGCTGCGCAGCTGGAGGACGCCCCACTGCCCAGCTCCGTCGACCGCTTGGGGCCCGGGCGCTGCCGGCGGAGGACTTCCCCGGCGCAACGAAACCCGCGTCAGGCGCGCGGCTCCGGAGGGGCCCAAGAGCCAGCCCCGCCGCCAAGCTCCGGCCTTCGGCGGCTGAGCGAGACCCCCGCCCCGTCGCAGCCCCGAGAGCCCTCTGGTCCTTCCCCGAAGGGAGGTTCCTTCAACAATTAAAAATGTAAATATGTATGTTTAATCCACAATGCTCTCTGCCTTGCAGAAAGGGGCGTGCGGATCCCAGAGCCGGGGGTCGCGCGGGGCGCGGCGGGTGGGTTTGTGGAGGCTCGGGGCTGGCCCCCCCCCCCAACCCCGGGCCGGGCTGCATCCGGGCGGCCCTCGGGACGCTTTCAGGAGCCGCCTTGGCCCGGAGCCCCAGCATGCTGGCTTTGACACCCCGGAGTATGCGGCCACAGACACCCCCCTTCTGCAGGGGACGCCCCTCGGAGGCTGGGAGGACAGGCCTGGGAGAGCCCACCTTCCAGACGCGGAGACGGAGGACCCAGCCGGGAGTGAGGACGACGCCCCTCCTGCTCGGGGAGGGTCGGGGGGGGGGCGCTGCGCCCCAGGTAAGCCGGGGCAGCATCCGGCTGCGGAGCCTCGCCCCGACCTGGCGCCCCATTAACGTGCCATTTATCTGAACACATGGCACGCTTTCCGCTTGGCCAGGAAGTAGGGGGAGGCAGAGCCTCAGCACCACCATCCCCGAAGGGCTGGCCGCCCCCCACCCCCTTGCCGCCTCCCTGGGTGTGTGCGGGGGGGGGGGGGCCCTCTCGGAGGGACACTGGGAAGTTGAGACTGGGGCCCAGGGTGCTCGCCCACCGGGCAGAACCTACAGGTCCAAGCTGGGGGCAGGGAGCTGGGCCACTCACTGGATTTGAACAAGTCTCTCAGTTCAGCCCCCACCCCTGAGCTGAGGTCTCTCCCCACCTTCCCGGTGTAGCTCCTGGGCTTGGGGAGGGGGACAGACTACAGAGTCGTCCTTCCTTCTGAGTAAGGACTGGGGGGGAGGGCAGCAGCCTTCCCAGCAGAGGACCTGGATGCTGCGTTTTGTGGGATGTGTAGGAGTTCCATCAGGTAGGTGAGTCAAGGTATGAAGACCCCTTAGGAGCTGGGGCAGAAGGGGCTGGGGCTGGGGCTGGGAGGTTGGCCTTACCAGTCCCCAGGTTCCTCACAGGCCTTCATTAAGGAAATATTTGTTGAATGAGTCAATGAGATAAAGCGGGGAGCAGAGTGGGGGATGGTGTCAGAGCCAAGCCTTAAATGTCAGCTGGGGAGGCCAAGCAGGACAGGGCCAGGCAGCCTTGAGAACAACTCCTTCCAGACTCAGCCTGCACAAATGGAGATCATGATAGATGCGATGCGGGCGGGGAGAGAGTGAACCCAACCCCGTATCAGTGGGTGGGTGTGTGTGTGTGGGGGGGGGGCAGAGCTATTTACTCCTGAGCCTGGTAGGTTCGTCCTGCTGAGGGGAGGAGACTGTTCTCCCTTCAACCCAGAGCTACCTCACTCCTTCTTGCCCAAGAGGTGACGGGGGCGGGGGGGGGGTCGCAGATTTCCCCAGGGGAGTAATGCACCCAGCAGAGCCCCAGGTCAACTGCCTGCCCCCTCCCCATTGTGCCTTCTGCAAGCTGGGGGAGGTGGGACTGTGAGGCAGCCACTCTAATTATACCCACTTTCCAGAGGAGGAAACAGGTGCAGGGAGTTTCTAGGATCTGCCCGAGGCCCCCAGCCAGGAACCAGTCCCAGGTCTGCAGGACTGGGTGGCCTGGCTCTGAGCCCTAACGGGCTGTCCCAGCTGACCTTGTGCGGCATGGGTTTCAGCTACACAGAACATTCCTCTGACCCAGTCCTTTGGACAATCCCAGGGAACCCATGCCCCACCCCCACATTTGTGGGAGGCAATGGGAAGAGACCAGAAGAGAGAGCCCGCCCACACTTGCAGGGGTCCCCTCTCCCAGTGCCGGGCTGCTCACAGCCTGGATGAAGGTGGGGGGCGGTTCTGCGGCGCTCCTGGAGCCTCCCATGCCGCCCACCAGCCAGTGAAACATGAAAGGGACCCAGAGAGGGAAGGGTCAACCGGGCTCCTCCTGGAAAAGTCATGGCCACCCCCACCATGAATGCTGGGGCCTCACCCTTGGGGGAGCCCCAGGCGGCAAAGAAGCAGAGCCGTGGGGTCTGGAGGGGCTGAGGGCAACCTCAGTTTCTCCCACTGGTAAGGTGTCTCGATGCTCCACTTGTCCACCTCCCTGGCCCCTCCCCTCCCCCCACTGTCTCTTCCTCTCTGGCCTCCTCCCTCCCCCTCCCTCCCTCCCCTCCGCTGCTAACAGCTGTAACTGTGGGTTAGCCCACCTCCCTAACGAGCACCCAGGCCCCTCGGAGCAGTCCCCACGGCTTCCATCTGTAATTGCCTCCGTAATAAATCCTGCACTTCGGCTGGTAGGAACTGGGGGCTTCCCTCTCTCTCTCCCCCTCACTTTTGGAAAACACAAACACAATACAACATTTCTCTTATTACTGAACTCCCTGTGCATCAGAGGCAAGAAGACAGGCCCCTTTCAGCAGCCTCTCCTGGGACTTGGCAGAGAGCAGAACTTCCTCCAGCCCCTACCTCCCCTCACCCCTGCCTGGAGGGGAGAGACAGTGTGGGGGTTAAGGCACCAGAGTGAGAAACTGGGGACATCCTTCTGGCGTAGGCCTATCAGGAGGGCCCCCTGATGGGAGGGGTCATGGCACCTGCAGGGATGGGGCTGGGGGGGGGGGGAGCGGCTGGGAAGGGCTGAGGGTCATCTGGTCGACCCCTTGCTTGTTTTCCAGGTGAGAAAACCTCCCAGAGCAGGTGCCTCTCAGCTGCCTGGGAAAAGCAAAGACTGTCAGATCCCAGATGCAGAAAGAAAGGTGGGGTGCAGGTGGATGTGCGTTGGCAGAGCCCCCCGCTAAGTGGCGCTGTAGGTGTTTCAACCCCCGAAGGGTGGCTTCCTCCACTTGCCCATTTCCTGCGTGGGGAGACTGAGTCCCACCTTGGCTGTTTTGTGGGGCCCCTGACCCCAGCCTCTGGGGTGCCATCCTCCTGTGGGTGCCTTGTTGCCCAGGGATGAAGGGGAACATTGCCGAGTGCCTTTTTGGTGCCACAGGCTTCGCCCCCGCATGACCAAGGGCAAGTTGTGGGTTCCCAGTGCAGCGCCCCCTTACACACATCACGGACCCTTTCAGGGGCTCAGTTTGCTTAGCTGCGAGATGGACATAAACCACACACATGGTGCAAACTTGAGTGCAAGTGGGAGATGCTCAGAAAATGCTTGTGACAGATGCAGCCACCGAGCTGTGTCCTTGCCCCAGACGGAGTGAGTGAAACCAGGTGAGCCGTGAGGGCAGAAGGACCCAAAGGACCAGGGCCAGAGCCTGGGATTTCAGCTGGGCCTGGGAGGAGGGAGGGGAAGAGGGTGCGGTGGGGGGGGCCGGTGGGGGGGGCTCCTCTCTGTCCCTCCAGGCTGTGCAGCTTCAAGCCACTGCTCGTGGGGACCCTCTGAGCGGGCCAGTACGTGCCTCCACCGCACGGGAGGTCCCGACAGGCAGCACCGGGGCCCACGGCGGCCTTGGGTTAAGCAGCCTTGGCTTCATGGGTTTGCTCTGGAGTCCCTGGTTTGCTTCTGTGCACACCCCTCCCCCCGATCTTCTGACCGCTCTCAGTGGGGCAGAAGTGAGGGGGCTGCGAGAGAGAGTGAGTTGGGGCAAGCCAGGCAGAGTCAAGCGTCCCGGGTGTTGCTGCCTCCCTGGGCATCATCAGAGAATCTGTCCACCTCGGTCTAGCGCCCCCCTCACCAGCCTGGCCGGTGGGCAAAGCCAGGGTGATCACTCGCATTTTACGCGTTAGCTCTCTGGCTTCCTTGACAATTACAGAAAGTGGGGTGTGGACTTGGGCCCCCGCTGACGGACTCTGAGTAATGCACCCAGTGTGTTGTGCCTCAGTTTCTCCATCCAGAAATGGGGCTCAAGTTGAACTCTTGTGAACTGACACAAGTTAGGGGCATGGACCAGGCCCTGGTGCGTGGTATGTGCTCACCCCCATCAGCCATCGTTCTAATGCAAACTCGGGGCTGGGTTTGGAAGGGTGGGCTGGGCCAGGAAGAGGCAGCTCAGATGGGGGGGTCGGGGAGACCGAGGGCAGCACCTCAGGAGGGCCCTACGCTGATCCCTCCCTGTCCTGTAAGATCTCCTCTGCTCCCAATACCGTGGGCTCCCCTCCTGGTGGCCTGTTGTTTCTCTCCCCAGCCGGGGAGTCCCTGGAGAAGGCACAAGGAGGGTTCGGGGTGCCCTGGCGTCCCCTACACGGCAGGGGCCTGTGCCCGGGAAGTCTGCTCTATTGTACCTGGAGGGTTGGGTCAGGGCCTGTCCAGTTCAGGATGACAGCTAAACGTGCAGTGTAAGAAAGCACACACCACAGCCCCCACCTCCCCTGGGGGGCTCAGGAGGGCTGCTGGGCTGAGCTGGGCCCTGGTTCAGTGGCTGGAGGGGTCCCGGGCCAGCCCGGGGTGTGGATTTCACACGGCTCGGGCGACTGAGTTTCCCTGAAGCAGCGTTGCTGTCCTGGCCACAGATCGATGTGTGGGTGGACTCACGTTTGTGGATGATTATTTATGCCGAGGGCAGCGCCACATCCCAGCTCTGGGTTCGGGATCAGGGGAGGAGGGGGTCGCTGCCGTGCGGTCTTCTGCTGGTTGATGCAACCTGCTCAGAGGTCACTTTGTCTGTGTGTGTGTGTGTGTGTGTGTGTGTGTGTGTGTGTGTGTCTTAAAGATTTTATTTATTTATTTGACAGAGAGAGAGCGCACAAATACGCAGAGTGGCAGGCAGAGGGAGAGGGAGAAGCAGGCTCTCCACTGAGCAGGGAGCCGGACGTGGGGCTCGATCCCAGGACCCCGGGATCATGACCTGAGCCGAAGGCAGCCGTTTGACGGACTGAGCCCCCCAGGCGCCCCTCTGTGTGCGTTTTAATTGAAGGCGTAGGATGCCCTTAGCCCAAGCTCTCAAAAGCTGATTGGAATAGAGCCCAGCTTCTGCCCTGATTCTCTAATCTTTTTCTTTGCTGGGTTCTTGGGCTGGTTCCCACAGCTGCTCTGGGCAGTGTCGCCCTGTCCACACCAGGGAGAGTTTTGCAAGAGTTAAGTGAGAGAACAGGGCTCAAATGCCGTCCTTCTCCGTCTGCTTGGGGTCCAGAAGGTTGAAGCAGAGGGGTTGCAGAGAGGCAGGGCAGCCCGAGAAACAAATGAGAAGTGAAGTGGAGAGAAGCGGTAGCTGGAAGGCAAGTTAGTCCACTAAACCCACATCAGGTGGTGCTAAACCCTTGCCACAGCGGGGCCACAGTGTTGGCTCTGAGCTCCCCCGCAGGGAATGCAAAAAGAGAAACACTTGCAAGTACGTACATATCTATGGCCATTCATACTTTTGTGGCCATCAGAAGGCACGGCCACGGCCCTGGGTGGTGAGTAGGATGCTAACCTGGTCCCGTGATCTCCACCTAACCGTGTATCCTGTATAATCCCCTCCTACAGCCAGTGAAATATGGCAAAGGTGGTAGATATCTCTCCCATGATGGTGTTGTGTGATATAAGACCTTTCCCTCCGGCTGGCCTTGAAGAAGCAAGCTGCCATGTTATTCGGGGTCTGGAGGGAACCACATGTTGGGAGTCGGCTGACGCATTCCCGTGACTGAGAGCACCCCGCTCCCAGACAACAGCCGGAAAGAAAACGGGGGACTTCAATCCTACAACCACAGGACTTGAATTCTGACAACGACGATGTGAGCTTGGAAAAGGACCTGGAAATCTAGGAAGCATTTCAGCTGGGCTGGCACCTTGACTGTTGCCTGTGGACAGAGCAGGGGACCCAGTTAAGCTACGCCCAGACCACCGACGCCCAGAAACCGAGATGTAATAGAAGTGTGTCGCTTGAGGCTGGGAGACTTGCGTGTTTATTACTCAGCAGTAGCTAATGAATACATGGGGACATGCTCTTGCTTGCTGCATTTTGATCTGCCACCGGCTCAGTGAAGGTCTCCTGCTCCTTAATCGACCACACAGATATTCATTGGCACTTATATCCACCGAGCGCGTACTGTGTGCTGGGCTCTGCACCAAGCTTTTGACCTGGGTCTTCTTGGCTCATCCTTTCTCCAGTTGCAGGAAGCTGGGATGCTTATCATGCTCATTTTCCAGATGGAGAGACTGAGGTCTGGAGGTTTGAGTGAGCCCTCCCAGAGCACACAGAGTGTAAGTGGGGGCTGGGGGTCTTCTGGCCCCAGTGCCCCCGCTGCCCAGCCCTGGAGGTTTGGCTCATGGCTGCATCTCAGCAAGCTGTTG
This sequence comes from Eumetopias jubatus, assembly GCF_037043125.1. Taxonomy (NCBI): domain Eukaryota; kingdom Metazoa; phylum Chordata; class Mammalia; order Carnivora; family Otariidae; genus Eumetopias; species Eumetopias jubatus. The sequence goes on from NW_028274807.1 coordinate 217,529,532, forward strand.
GCTTGCTTCCCCTGGTGCAGTGGCTCTCAGATTGAGAGCCCCACCTGCTGAATTAGTGCCCCTACATGTGGGGTACCTCCAGACGTGGGGGACTGGCTGTCTGGCCTTCAGTGAGCCTTCCGGGGGGATCCTGCTGCGTACTTCCATTTGAGAACCACCAAGAGAGCAGATTCTACTGTTTCATGCCTCAGGACATTTGCACAGGCTGCTCCCTCCAGAGGAAGGCTGAGCTCCTCACTGTCCCTCTTGGCAGAGACAACTCTTTCTGGTCCTCCAGGTCCCATTTGCTGTCACCACCTCAGGGAAGCCCTCTGGCTCCCATCCTCAGTCAGCCCCTCACTGTTCTATGATCTCACACTTCTGTGTCTCTCCTACAAGGGTCTTGTTACGATTTGTGGTGATATGTATTTTTTTTCCTGGAGTGTTTTGCTTAGCACCCTTCTCTCACACCGGACTGTGAACTCCAAGGGGGCAGGGGTTCAGGTCTGCCCAAGCAGTGGCTGCAGCCCCAACACCCAGCACCCGGCCTGGTACGTAGTAGGTGCATAGTCACTGGGTGATGTACAATGAGTGGATGGATGGGTGGATGGATGGACGGACGGATGGATGGTGGGTGTGTGGGTGGGTGAGTGGGTGGATGGACGAACGGATGGACGGACAGATGGGTGGATGGATGGATGCACGGATGGGTGGGTGGTGGATGGGTGGGTGGGTTGATGGATGGACCTCCCTACCTTCCTGCTTCTCAATTGCCGTGAGAGAAACGAAGGCAAATTTCAAACAACTTGAAATGTATCTCAGCCTGCAGCCGCCAGAAACACCAGCTCCCCTGGCAGGGCGCATCGACCCACCGTGGGGCGGCGAGTGTCTGGCTTTGCGGAGGCGGAGGCGGGGGGCTCGAGGAGGGAGGGGGCTGCGCCAACCTGCTCAGCAGCCACCCCCCCCCCCAGCACACACTCTCTGCAGACACTGGGGCAGCCAAGTGAGGGTCTGCCGATGGGGGCTGAGGCGGGGGTGGGGTGTGCGGCTTCTGCAGCAACCAGGATGGAAAAGCCCTCTCAACACACAAAAGCAGGAAAGGCACATTAAGCCCATTATCAATATTTTGCCTGGAAAAAATACAAAAAGCATTTTCTTCTCTGAAAAATTAATATCCTGGAAGGGGGAGAGGCTGGGTTTGATGTCTGGTGAATGGCGGGAGGGTGAGGCTTTGGTCTCCCCACAGTGGGTGCCTGGGTCCGTCTGTGCAGCCCTCCCCCCAGCCTCCCCCCACCCACTCCTCATGGCTGAGCCCCCCCGCAGGCCTCCAGCTGCAAGCCTGACCCTCCGTCCACCCCCATCCTCCCCTGGAGTGGGGAGCCCTCCCAGCTCTTCCCAAGTGGGCCACGTTCTTCCATCTCCCTGCCCCTGCTTCTGCTGTTCCCCTGTCCCTCTGCTTGCTCCAGGAATCTCTTACCCTACCTGCAGAGCCCAGCTCCAATGCCCTCTGCTCTGTACACCTTCCCCTCCCCTCCCCTCCCCTCCCAGATAGAGCCCTTGCTGCCCTTCCCCACTCCCAACCCCAGCACCTTCGCTCCCCTCTAGGGACCCCCCAGCCTGCGGGCTTCCTGAGAGCCGGGCCGGAGTTGGGCCTCTGGGACCGTGGCATCGCCCCACATAGTGGATCCGTATTTGTACAGTTGTGGGTGACAGTGCTCCCACCCCCCACCACCAGAGGCCTTCTCCCCTCCCCGCCTCCCCCTGCCCAGGAGGCCCTCGGGCCTGGAGAGAAGATGCTGGAATCTGGCCACATTCTTCTCCAATCTCAGTCTCCCCTTGGGCAACAAGGGGTTGGGATCTGATTCGAAATTTTAGAAACATTCATCTACTCATTCATTCAGCCAACACTCACCCCGAGCCCCTTCTGTGTGCAGACTTTGCAGAGCTCTAGATGCTGAGGAAAATCCCGGCCCGTGGCAGGAACTCGTAGTTTACAAACAGCATTGACTTCTGCTGCCCCCATCCCCCCCAACCTCCTGAGGACAAGGCATCGTTTTGAGTTTAGTGCGGACACTGAGGCCCAAGGAGGTCCCCGGAGGCCCCTACAGACCCTCCAGGAAGCAGTGGGGTCTATCTAGGGGACATCTTGTGGGGGTCCTGTTGTGGATGCCCTGACTAATGGGGACCCCTCCAGAGCTCCAGAGGCGGGCAGGGAGCTGTTCTTGGTGCTGAAGCCAGAATTGGAGGCTTCGGTCCTGGGGAGGGGTTTCCCTCCCAGCCTGGCCCCTGGAGATCCCCCTCTTGCCATGGGGCTCAGACCCCATGGCCACCCTCCTCGGGCAGGCTGGACGGCCCGGTCCAGTCACTGGGCCTGTGTGCTGTCCGGGTCATCACCACTGCCTCCCGAGGGGCTCACTCCAGCCCTGCCCGCAGTCTCGTCCCTCCCCGGCCCTAAGGCTTCTGTGCCCTCGCTCGATCCTGCCCGGCCCCTCGCACACGGGCTCAGCTCTGGTCCCACAGGGCTGGGAGTCCCTGAGCCTATCTCTGCCCCACTCTCTGCTGGGTGAACGGACAGAGGAGGATCTCGGCACCTGGACACTACCGTGCCACCCCCTATGGACCCCAGTCCCTCTGTGTACCCCAGCCCCCCACCTCAAAGCATGAGATGATCAGGGCTGTAGGAATTGGAGCCTGGGCTCAAGTGATCTGGGAGGACTTCCTGGGGGAAATGGTCCCACTGGAACCCGGACAGGCAGCAAGTGATTCTCCTTCCACCTCCCCACCTCCCCCCACCCTTGAGCTGAGCTCGGGAGGCGGAGGAGGGGGCAGCGTCTCATCCGACTGGGGAGGTGAGAACAGAGCTCATTAGAGCAGGGGATCAGGCACGCAGCTTCGGCGGGGGTGGGGGAGGCACTGACAAGAGAGAATATTTTATCGAGACGGCTGAGATCTCTCTTCCAAGGCCAGCGGCCCCTCAGATATTGAGTATCCCTGTCGATGCCGGTAGCTGTAAGTGGAGGAAAAAAATCGCTTAATGGGCTGCTTGAGCCTTGCTCAGGTGGGTGGGTGCCGGGTGGCTGAGAAAAGACGATGGCGCTGGACCCTTAAAGGGGCCTCTTCTCCCCCTCCCCTGGGCTCGGGGGGCTCAGGGAGGGGGCTCCAGACGGCTGCTCCTGGGGCCTGCGCTCCTGCTGCCCGCTGCGGTGGAGTCTCCGCTTAGTTTCGTCCTTACTGCACCTACTGTGCGCACAGGGAGCAGGGCAGCTCACAGTCTGGGGGTAGTAGATCTTACGGCACCACCACCCAGAATCACAGGGGCTGGGCGTGGGCTCGGGGCTGGACAGGTGGCCCCGGGGGCTCCCCTCAGAAGGCAACCTTTGTCCTGAAAGCCGCAGGTGGAGCAGGTGTCTGTGAAGACAAGTGGGAACAGCATTCAGGCAGTAGGAGCAGCATATGCAAAGGTCCTGCGGTTGGAGGAGCTTGGGGTTATGAGGCGCTGCATCACTGAGAGGGAGGGGCTGCCAGGACAGGGGTTGAATTACTGTTACTTTCTTAGTGAAAACAAGCACTGTTTTCAGATAAGCTGATGATAATCTCTAATATCATAGACGGGGAACTGAGTTGTAGATATGAGCTGCCCCCACCTCCTTCCCGCTCAAAGCTTTGAGCTAGGAGGACAGAAGACCAGGGGGCAGGGGCGTCAGGGAATGAGAGAGCCTCCGACGGGGTCATTTGAAGCGGAGACGGGGCGGGAGGACCCGGGTTCCCCTGTTACTGCCGATGTCAGGAAAGCCCAGTCACAAAATAGAATCTTCACAGTTTTGTTACATCTTGTTTTTGTTTTGTTTTGTTTTTTTAAGATTTTATTTATTTATTTGACAGAGAGAGACACAGCGAGAGAGGGAACACAAGCAGGGGGAGAGGGAGAGGGAGAAGCAGGCTTCCCGCGGAGCAGGGAGCCCGATGCGGGGCTCGATCCCAGGACCCCGGGACCATGACCCGAGCCGAAGGCAGACGCTCAGCGACTGAGCCGCCCAGGCGCCCCATGTTACATCTTGTTTTTGAGCAAGTGATAGGTGCATGGGGGACAAAATGTAAACCACCACAACAATTATACAGGGAAAAATAAGCCTCCCCCTGGGCCTCACCCTCCCAGGCCACCCCGTTGCCGGCTGCGCGGCGGCCTCTGCCCTGCGGTCCCCTCATGCCCGCGAGAAGTGGGGGAGCATGGACCACTGTACCCATTCTCAGATGTCAGCATTCTCCACATACTTTTTGGCACTTGTTTCTTTTCTTTTTCTTTTCTCTTTTTTAATAGACTCTCCCTCTGAGAATAGCTTTAGGGGAGCAGCATGTGGAGGATGCTCTCATACACCCCTCCCCACTTTCCTCCATCTCTAACCATGGGGTGCACTTGTTATAATTAATGAACCAATATTAATACATCATTATTAATGGCTATGGTGTGAATTGTGTCCCCCGCAGAACCTGCCAATGTGGCCTTACTTAGAAATAGGGGTTTTGTATCTGAACAGGTTAAGATGAGGCCATTTGGGTGGGTCTTAATGTGACAGGGCTGGTGTCCTTATAAGAAGGGGACGTTGGACACAGACACACACCTGGGGAGAGGCCACGTGACCATGGGGCAGAGATGGGGTGATGCGTCCACAGACCGAGGACCACCAAAGGTGGCCAGCAAACCCCGGGACCTGGGAGAGCCTGGGACAGATTCTCCCCCACGGCCTCCGAAGAAGCTGAGCCCTGACTTGGACTTCGGGCTTCTGAGCTGGGAGAGAATAGATTTCTCTTGCCTAAGCCACTCCTTTGTTCCGGCAGCCACAGGATGCTCGCACGTTAACTAGAGCCCAACCATTAAAGTTCTCGCTCTGCCATGTACTTTCTATGGGTCTTCATTGCATAAAATTGTGCGCCCATGATTAAAGTGGAAAGTTTCACTGCCCTCAAAATCCTCTGTGCTCCACCCATTCCTCTCCTCACCAAATCCCCGGCCACCGCAGATCCTTCTGCGGTTTCCAGAACGTCCTAGACCCGGAACCACACGGTGTGCGGCCTTCTCAGCCAGGCTGCTCTCACCCAGGGATGTGCCGCTGAGGTGCCTCCATGTCTCTGCCTGGCTCGATGGCTCATTTCTTTTCAGGGCTGGATAATATTCCCTCGTCCGGGTGGAGCCTGGTCTATGCGTCCATCTGTGTCCCGAAGGGACCTGGGTTGTCCGGGTTTGGGCAACTATGAAGCTGCTCTAAACATCCGTGTGCAGGTTTTTGTGTGGTCGCGAGTTGCCAACTCCTTTGGGGCAGGTAGGCTTTTCACCAGGTAGGCCTTAGGAATATTTAACGTTCGCCTCTGTGCCACACCTCACCTGTGACTTACCTACCCAGCATCCTGTTGTTGGCTCTTTAGGTTGTTTCCAGATTGTTGCTGGACCAGGGGATGCTGCAGACAACATACTCTTTCGTAAATCCTAGCACCCTTCTGTGCGTGTACCTGTGGGGTAAATTTCTAGTGGAACGCACGGGCCCAGGGAAGTCAGTTACCTTTTATCGGGCGGCTACTGTGTGCTGGGCATAGTTATAAGGGGCTCGGGACCCAACAGGGAAGGCAGTAGATAAAAAGTTCTTGTCCTCACCAACCTTGCATCTTGAATTTGCCCTTTTAATTTTGTTAGATGTTGGCACAGTTGCCTCCCAGAAAGATCCACGTATATTGGCCTAGTCACCAAAGTGTATCATTGTAATTGTGAGTGTGTGTGTGTGTGTGTGTGTGTGTGAGAGAGAGAGAGAGAGAGACATGGGGCTGTGAGGCATCCCAGTGTGCCCTTTCCTCCTGGACTCATGGAGATGGAGGTAGGGGGCACCTGGCCCAGGTCCCTGGAGGGGCAGGAGAAGCCAATCAGCAAACATGTCAATCACTCGATCAGTCAAATTGGGTTAATAGAGCAGCCAGATGGGGAGATGACTTTGGAAATCCATGTGCCCAGGCGGGTCCGACGGGGACAGTGTTCCAGGGCAGCTGACCCCCACCAGGGCAGGCCCGGGGATGGGCTAGGAGGCACAACCTGGGGTGGGGGGGCCTGCCGTCCAGGCCTCAGCTTCTCCATCTATCAAGGGGGCCTCCACACCGGTAATGGTGCCAGGGTGCTGGGCGCATGCAGCCTGGGCCGGTAGCCTCATGGCACAGGGACGCGTGTCCAGTTGTCCTGCCCTGGGCCCCGACGCAGCCCCCTGCCCTCACAGAGTGCCAACGTTTACCACACGAATGCATAAGTAGAATCATGGAGTGTTCTCCCAGGTGAGGCACCTGGGGACCCGCGAAGGTGGCGCCCCAGGGAAGGTGAGCAGGTAAGCAGAGGGCAGGGACAGACCAGAATCCCTGAAGTGGGGACAGCAGGAGAGCAGACAGACCCAGTCAGGGACAGAGCTGCTGCAGGAGGTGGGGAGCTGAGACACACTCACATACACCCCTGCGTACTCGCACAAACACGCACAACACCTATGTGTTCCCCCCCACATGCAAACACACACGTTCTCACATACGTGCACACGCATGCACACAAATACCTACACAGGCATGTGCCTATGCACACTCACATGCACACACACCCATACAAATATACACCGCATGCACCCACACACCCTCACGTGTTCATGCACACATACATGCCTGTTAACACAAAAAATAAATATGGATGCGTCCACACACGCACCCACTCACACCCTACATGTATGCGTTGCACATTTACATGCACACACACACTCAAAATACACACATTTGCATACAGCTTCTGCTTCCCTTCCCCCTCACTCCCTCACACAACGCACGCACACTCACTCATGCCCATTTACACACGCACACAGAGGCCTCCGCTCATACTCATGCACGCACGTGTACACAGCCCCACACTCGTAATCTGCTCGCACAATCCTACACTAAAATGCACACGGAGTCACACCCCCACTCGGACACACTCACACACACATAATCGTTCAGAGCTGCCGTTGAGCCATTCACACGTTCCAGACCCAAGCAGCCATTTTCAAAATAGCTCATCCCTTGATAAAATTCAGCTTTTTCATCTTGCACACGAATCGGCTAACCTCCGCCTCCCTCCCCCTCCCCACTCAATAACCAGGTTAAAATAAAAATTGAATTCCTGCATCTGCTTTCAAAAATAACCCCCACACAGCCCACCGGTCAATGAAGCCTTCCTCAGCTGTTAAGAATTAGAAATGCAAAGGCCTCGGAAGGGGGCTGGACACTCCTCAGGTGCAACATTATGTGAAAAATAAAATGGCATAAATGCAAAGTGTTGGTGGAGGCAACATGAAGACTGCAGCTCTGTACAGTGTGTCTGCGAGTGGCACCAAGACCAGGGACCCCCCCCCCCCCCGCCCCGAGCAAAATGACCACAGCTGATTTTAGGTGGGCAAGGTTGTGGCCAACGGATTTGTTCTCTTCCAAAGTGGTAATAGCAATGCATTCAGAGTTTCCTTCTCTGTGAAACCACGCTAATATGGGTGGTGTGTGTGTGTGTGGGGGGGAGGTTAATTGAGATCATTTAAACAAATCCCTCAACACTGAACTTGGCACAGCGTGCATACCAAAACCGTTGTGCATGCTAAATTATAAAAAAAAACCCAACAACCTACCTATTCACAGCAAGTAATTCAGTCTTGTTTTCCACCCCTGAAGAAAGAAGAAATGTTTTTTTGCCCCCACACAGGAAACCCTAGCATTTTATAAACAGCATCTTTATCTTTACAATAAACTTTCCTTTGACCAAATTCACGTGTTCATTTTAATAAACCCAGCTACTTGCTGGGGGCTTTGGGATTTTGTTTCTTGACTAAGCTGGAAGGTTTAGGGCACCCCGCTCCCCAATAACCAGTGTCTTTTCTGAAGTCTGCAGCCTTGAGCCAGGGCCTCGGCCTCCCCGGACTTCTCTGAGAGGAGCGCAACATCACATTTTACTTTAAACCGCTGTCCCTCCTTACAGGGCTGCGGGCCGGTGAGTGTGGGGGACCTGAGCACTGGATCAATGGACACACGTGCTGGCTTTCTTGGGGGGTGGGGGCGGGCCGGGGGGGGGGAATCCGAAGCCCCCGGGTCGCACTTCTCGGGTACAGGTCCACCTCCAGCCCTTGGGTCCCGGTGACTCGGGGCGAGCCCCTGGGCCAGTCTGGCTTTTCCCAGCTCGGGCAGGGGGCCGGGCGGCCCGGGGAGATGGCCGGGCAGCGCGGAAGCCACGGCCCCGGGCGGGCTGGGGGTGCGGGGAGAGCGGGGCAGGGGTCCCCGCCGCCGCCTCGCCCCCCGCTCCGGCTACGCCGCCGCCCCCACCGCGGGAAGCCGTGCGGCCCCGAGATAAGAAACGGGTCAATAAACTTTTTTTTCGAGGCGGCCCGGGCTGCTCCATCCTCCCCGGCCCCCTTCCCTCCCGCAGCCCCCTCCGCGCGCCGGGAAAGGTCAGACGGGAGGCGGCATCGACCCGCGCCCGCAGCCAGGCCCCAGGCCACACCGCGGCCGCGCTGACCAACTGACCACGCGCCGCCCGGGAGCCCGGCGCGCCGCCGGCCAATGGGAGCACGCCGAGCCGCGGTTGCCGGGCAACGCGGCGGGAGGAGGGGCGGGGCCGGCGCGGCGAGGGAGCCCGGGCGGCCGCGATCAATCGGGCGCCCGCGCGCATGCGCGGCCCGCGGCCGGGAGGGATGCTGCAGCCGGCGCCCAGTGGCCATCGATCGCCGCGGCCCGAGGCGCTTAATAAGCTCGGAGAAGGGCTTAAGGGAGGGGCCCGGGTGCCCCCGCCACCCGCCACCTCCTCCCCTCCCGCTCCTGTCAGTAATAATAACAACAACAGCAAGGGCACACTCACCCAGCGCCTCCTTCTGCCGGACCACAGCATGGAGCATCTCCCAATATCCCATCCAAGGGGTCACTTGGCGCCCGGCTTCATCCCGGAGGTGTACGCTGGGGCACTGAGCCGGGCACGGCATCCCCGCCCCCCCTCCCCGCCCACCAGCTGAGCGGCTCACTGTTCACACCTGTAACGTGGGGTCGAGATAGTGCCTGCCCTGGGGGGAATCTGTGGGGACTCAGTGGGCATCAGATGGGGAGGCCGAGGCCCGGAGAGGGGAAGTCACTGGCTCAGAGACAGCAGCTGCCCCAGAACAGGTCTGTCCCCACTCCTCCTCCTGCTTGCTTTTCTCTGCCTCGGATTCGTTTTCTGCACAGTACTCACTGAGCTGGGCACGGGGCTAAGTGCTTTGCCCGTGTTGAACGCATTGGCCCTTGCACATCCTATGCGTTGGATAAGTTACCCCATTTAACAGATGAGGAAACAGGAAAAACAAGGCCAGTGTGTTGGTACAGGTGAGGCCCTTCTGGTCCCCTTCCTTTCCCTCCCCTCCTCCACTCCCCCCTCGGCTCAGCCTTTCACCTCCTCCTGCCACCTCCCTTTCTCCTCCTCATTCCTCTGAGGTCTTTGGTTTTAAAGCCCAGAGGTTTTCTGGGCGCTGGCATAAAAAAGGAGGTCTCTGAACCCCAGGCCAGACTCTGCTCAGACTCACATGAGTGAGGGCTGAGGCTGGGGAGGAGGTACCGGGTCGGCCGAGGCGCCCTAGGACCTTGCTGCCCCGAGCCCCCATGTCCCCTCCCAGGCCAGGGGTCCTCCAACCTGGCCTGTAGGCCTGCTGTGTGGCTTTGAGCTGCTGACCTGTCCCTTCCGAGTCACCATTTGCCATCCATCCTTAAAGGCAGGGTCAGTAATGGTGTTGAATGAAGAGTCCTGGGCGGCATGAATGGGGTGGGAAACATGAGGAGGCCGGCACCCAGCACCCAGTGCACCACAGGACTTCCCCTGCACCTTCCTGGCCTTCTCTTCCCTTTTCCAAGGTTCATGGTGTTTTCTTGGGGCGGCTGCAATGAAGTATCACAAACTCAATGGCTTAACCAGCAGAGATTTATTCTCTCTTGTTCTGAAGGCCTGAAGTCTGAGATCAAGGTGTCTCAGGGCTGTGCTCCCTCCAGAGGCTCCAGGGGAGGGTCCCTCCAGCCTCTCCAGCCTCTTCCAGCTTCTCGGGGTCCTTGGCAGCTCTTAGCAGCCCTTGGCTTGTAGATGCATCCCTCGGATCCCTTTCTCTATCATCCCCTGGCTGTTTTCCGTCTGTGTCTGTGTGTGTCTCTCCTCTTTTTATAATGACATCGGTCACTGGACTTTGGGGTCACCCTGGCGCAGGATGACCTCATCTTAACTTGATTACATGTGCAGACTGTATTTCCAAATAAATCCATGTTCTGAGGTTCTGGGTGGATGCGAGTTTGGGGGGCATGCTGTTCAGTTCACTGCCGCTGGGCATAGAGGGAGGGGGCCGTGAGAGTGGTCTTCCCCAGGGTCCCAGGAATCGTTAGGCACAACTGACTCTGGGCTAGGACCCTGGGAGAATGCCGACAGAGGCCGGGGGCTCTAACAAAATGCGTTCGTGTGACCTCCAGCTGTCACGTGGTCTGTGCCTTTCCCTTTATCATGTGGGCATATTTCCACATCTTTAGAATTTCTCCTCCCCCATGGTCTTTAATAGGCACCCAGCATCCCACCCATGGAAGAGGCATGGCTGTTTGTCAAGCCCCCTCATTTGGGCAGCAAGGCCAGTCCCAGTGCACTTCCTTCTGGGAAATGGCAAAATGGCGTCCGGTGAGCGTAACAGGTTGACCTCACGTGGGGTTGAGAGCATGGTGATTAGAGACCCCCCAAACCTGCGCATCTCAAACTGGATACAAAGCATTTGAAGTGCCCTGTCCCGTGGGAAGACAGCATCCCCCAAACACGGGCAGGCTCCCAGTGAGGAGGATGGGTGGCTTCACCCTTGTCTAGTGTTCTTTCCAGGTGAGGTGAAAACATATCACATAAAATTCGCCGTTTTTAAAGTGTACGATTCAGCGGTGCTTAGGACATTCACAAGGTTCTGCCTCTGTCACCCATTACCCATTCCCAAATGAAACACTGTATGCTTTATGAGCCACCCCCACCCCTGGGCCCCGGAAACCACTGGCCCACTTTCTGTCAGGATGAGCCTGTTCCGGACGTGTCATACACGTGGAGTCACACACCGGGTGGCCTTCTGTGTCTTGTTCCCTCCGTGAGCGCTCATGTTTTCATGGTTCATTCACATTGTAGCACGTAGCAGAAACGCATCCCTTTTGGGGGCGCCTGGCTGGCTCAGTCGGTGAAGCGAGAGACTCTTGATCTCAGGGTTGTGGGCTTGAGCCCTACATTGAATGTAGAGATCACGCAAAAATAAAATCTTTAAAAAAAGAATTTATTTTTTAATTGGGGTAAAATACACATAACATTAAATTCACCTTTTAACCATTTTAAGTGCACAGCTCCGTGGCATGAGGCACACTCACACGGCCCTGCAGCCACCCCCACCCTCCGTCTCCAGAACGTCCCATCTCCCCACACGGAGACTCTGTCCCCACGAAGCACGGACTCCCCACCCCCTGCCCCAGCCCCGGCTCCCACCCTCTCCTCTCTGTGTGGACGGGACTCCTCTGGGGACCTCCTGGGAGTGGGGTCCTCCTGCAGGATGTGTCCTTCCGGGTCCAGCTCCTCTCACTGAGCCCGGTGTCCCCTGGGGTCCCTGCACGTCGTGGCAGGTGTCAGGGTCCCTTCCTTTCTAAGGCTGGATCGTGTTCCTGCGTGGGGACGGACCGCGCCGTGTGTATCCTTCATCCGTGGATGGACATTTGGGGTGTTTTCACCATTTAGCCATTGTGAATCATGCTGCTGTGAACTTGGGTGTGCCTCAGTGACTTTTGACCCTATCAGTTTCCATGTGGCAGATCCTGGGGCAGTGAACAGGTCCCATGTGGGGTCAAGCACCCCCATCCCACCCCACATGGGACTGAGCCTGGCAATCCCAACGGAAAGGAAGATGCCAGGAGGGGTCCTGGGCAGAGTCCCAGGTGTGGGGCAGGACCCCCCTGAGTCTGAATCCCAGCCATGTGGCCTTGGGCAAATCAGTTCCCTTGATTTGGGCTTCAGTTTCCTCATCTGTAAAATGGAAGCAGTGAGATCCTTTACCCCCAAGCCTCAGCACAGTGC